>NC_045426.1:216081749-216750812 GCF_902635505.1 Sarcophilus harrisii
AAACACAGAGAAGAAAGGAGCAAGGAATTTTATGTATCATGAAAGTGGTTCTTGACAAATAATAACAGCCATTCTTTGTCATATTATATGTGACTTTTATATAGGTAAGCTAACAATCTTTTCTATTTCCACACTGCCAAGGAGGACAAGGCAAGTAGCAGTAGCAGTAGCCACTCTCCTGACCTCTCACCCCCTCCGTCTCAGTCCAATCATATAGAAACTCAGTTACTTTCAGACTCCTCAGCATGACTTTAAACAAAGAATGATTACCCTTTTTCAACACAGTCACACCCCCTATAATGCTAGGATCAGAAAATACCTTGGATCTCTCTCTTATCCTGAAAGTATACATTTCAGTTACCCCCATCCCTAACTTCTTGGGAAAATGGATGCTATATTCCAATAAAAAAACTTCCCCTTATATGAAAATTTCCTTTTTTCCTCTTTTGGGGTTATTATTATTACTTCTATGTCCCTGCCACACAAATAAGAAAATGAAAGCCCTTTTTGTAACAAATAAGCATAATTACCAAATCTACCCATTTTTTAATATGGAAGAATATGGATCCAGTGAAGATTTTCCCAGATTTCTAAGTGGTAGCTCAATTTGGTTTGTTGCTATCCTTCATTCTTGAGGGGGACCAAAATGATACCACTATGCTGTGATCAAGGTACAATGTATCTGACTGTAGCAGATCAGACCAATATGAGCTCAGAAGGCTCTATCACAGGTCAAACACAAAGAGTCTATTTGAACATTTGCAGTGGGTATATCTCTAAATTTGCATGTCTCACATTTCTCTTGAGTCAATGCAATTCTGCTTTGCTCATAGAACACAGAACCTTCTTTGATATGAGTACATCATACTAAGCAATGTGGTCCCAGTGTAAATCATATCTGAAAATTGATTCCAAAATTCTTCAGAGAGACCTTGAGAGTGTCCCTTGTATCATTTCTTCTGACCTCCATGTGAGTGCTTGCCTGGTACAAGCTCTTCATAAAATAATCTTTTAGGCAAATGTATATTTGTCTTTTGAATGTGGTCTGTCTATTGGAGTTGTACTCTCTATATTAGAGTATGAATACTTGGCAGTTAACACAAGAGAGAACTCAATTTCTGGTACCTTATCTTGCCAGGTGATCATTAGAATCTTCCTAAGACAATTCAAATGAAAGTGATTTTGAATGAATATGCTTACCTTAGTAGTATACTTTCCAGGATTGTACATAGATGATGAAGTTGATATACGCACGTGGCCAGATCTAGTTCAGTGTTTGAGAGGCTCTGAAAGAAAGTGTGGGAAAGGAGAGGTATCAACCTGCCTACGAAGCTAAAGGTCTACATTCCTGGAAAGTATACTGCTAAGGTAAGCAAATTCATCCACAGATCTCAACAATTCTCTATTTGCTATAACCAATAGTTCTACATGTGGATGTATGGTACTGGCTGGTAGAGAATTGGGTTTTCTTGGCGTAAATTACTAAACCAAAATTAGCACCAGTAGCTGAGAATAAGTGCATATTTTATTGTATCTCAGCAACTGAAACTTCAATGAGTGCACAATCATCTGCAAACAAACAAACAAACAAACAAACAAAAATCATGTACCAACTCTCCCTCCATTTTGGTCTTGGCTTATAGGCTTTTCAAGTTAAATAATTTATCATCAACTCAGTAGATGACCTTAACATTGTATTTGTCCTCATTGAGGACATCTGACAACATTGCTGAAAATGTCATGCTAAAAAGCATGGGAGAAAACACATAGCCTTACTTCACTTCATTGGTGTCTGGAAAAGCTCATCCATTATCCAGATGCAAGCATGCCATCATGAAACTAAATGGTAGCTCAAGCTTAGTAACGGATGGCTATCCCTCAAAAAAAAAAATCTAATACAGAAATCAAAAACAATGAATGTAGATATTAGAGAAAGCATGAGAAGACAATAAACTAATATGTAACATTTGCTTCAAAAGCTTACAGATAGCTGCTCTTGTGTTACTGTAGCCTTAAGGGTCTAAAATATTTAGGGTGTGGGAATTAAGATCGTCAGTTTTGTTTAAAACTAAGACTTTGGATAGTTTGAAATATAATAGAGAAGATGAAAAGAAAAAAATGGGAAAATGTAGTGGGCAGGGTACAGAAAATCAGGGATTAGCAGCTCAGAGTAGAGTAGAACCCCAGGGTGTCTGAAACATAGCTGCTCATTTGATAAGCTAAGAACTAAAATTGCATTTTATGGGTCAGTAAGTCTTTTTTTTTTTTTTTCAGGAATGTGGTTGTACAGCTGTGAATACAGCTGCTAAAAGAACCATATGATATTAATGGATTTCTCCAACAACTACTCTAAAGACCCAGAATGACCCCAATAATATCTGCCCTCCCAAGTGTCACATCTAAGGAATGAAGGGAGGGGGAAGAAAACTCCAAGAGCTCAAAGATAACTAAGCTAGATAGTCTATACCCCTTGGACTGTGAAAGAAAGTCTCATCTAATTGCTCTTTGAGCCAATTAGCAGCTGCCAAGTTGGATCATCATGACAATAGCTGTCAGTGAGAAATAGTCTGTATTTCCTTTGCCTTCTAAACGCTATATTTCTCTTTTTCTGCAATTGTATATTTATCTTTCTTCATATTTTTTTGGCCTTTTTGTCTTTCAAGTTACTGGGTCCACAGTACCATTAAAATAATTACAATTACCATTGTAATATATATTATTATTATTTGTTATATTATTTTTAAAAATAGTTATTTAGAAAAGATGTGATCATACTATAAAGGATCTCTGCATTAAAATCTACTGCCAATCTCCCCAGATCAGAGTCACCTCAAAATCATCCTTATGCTTTTAACTTCTTTTCTATTCTAAGAAAACCCAAATATATATTTCACTATTTCAAAATGTATTAATTAAAGGATACTAGAAATAACAAATAATGTAGTTAAATCTGGAGTAAAATAGTTGCGTTAGTGTAGGTGAACTACATTGCCCCCATTATCATGAGGATATATGGATGCAGGCAAGAATATAATAATTAACAGCATTGGGTGATAGCCAATGCAAGGCATTGTTTGTGAATTTAGGGAGGAATAAGATGGGTTGAAAAACAATGAATAAATAGAGACAGAGCCTTGGAATCAGGAAGTTGGGAGTCCAAGCGAGTTCTAATTCTGAGGCTTTGTAATCCTCAACAGGTGACTTAGCTTCTCAGTACTCTTGGTAATTCTCTAACACTATAAATTGTAGAGAAAATGACATTGTGCATTAGGAGAGGGTGGTTTCTTTACTAGGAATTCCTTATCCCAATAACAGAGTAGCTGGAGGTACAATGGATAGAGCACTAGACTTGGAGTCAAGCAGATTCATCTTCCTGAGTTCAAATTTGTCTTCAGACACTTAGTAGCTGTATGATTTTTTTTTTTGCTGAGGCAATTGGGGTTAAGTGACTTGCCCAGGGTCACACAACTAGGTAGTGTTAAGTGTCTGAAAACTCAGATCTTCCTGACTTCAGGGTTCATGCTCTACCCACTGTACCACCTAGCTGCCCCTAGTTGTATGATCTTGAACAAATCATTTAACTCTATTTGCCTCAGTTTCCTCATCTGTAAAATGGAAAAGGAAATAACAAACCAGTCCAGTATCTTTGCCTAGAAAAACCCAAATGGGCACACATAGTAGATCATGATTGAAATGAATAAACAACAACCACTATTACCAATAACATCACAGGTCTTGTTCCCTGCTCAAAAGATAGGGTGCTGTTACAAGTTGCTGAGATTTAGCTGATCTAAGCAATTTTTATTTCAGATATTATAAATTATTCACAAAATAAGAATAAAACTGGTGTGATGCTCTAAAATTTGGGAAAAATGCTACCACATCGTTTAGGTTTCCCAAGAAGCAATCTCCCTGATGTGAACATGTTTTTGTATCTCTGCCCCAGGACACTAACCAGCAGAGAGACAACTAGGGAGAATGGGGGCATCTTCATTCCCTTCCTCCTATTGCTGGTGTCCTATGGCAATACTTTTGATCCCATCTCTGCAGAGCAAACTCAGTTTTCTTTTCTTTTTCATTTAATTGTTTTAAACAGTAAAAATTCACCTATTCTTATAATTCCCCAATCTTTCCCTTTCTCCTTTTGTGCATTTACTTTCCTCCCCTTTCCATTTTTCTTTTAAGTTTATTAAATTCATTTCTTTTAGAAAGTGACCTGTGGATTTTTTCCCATTTTTACTTTACCCTTTGGGTCTAAACAATAACAGAACTGTCTAATTAGGCTACCTCTATGACCATTGATAATGATAGGGTTCAGAACAATACATGCAGTTTATCCTTGTTTAGTCCCCAATGATTGTTCACACAAGCTAAGTAGTATAGTGGCTAGAACAGTGAGCTTGGAGTTAAGGAGTTGAATTCAAATATAGTACCAAACACTTCCTAATTCTGCAGCTCTGGTTAAGTGACTGTTTCAGTTTCCTCCATTGTAAAATGGTGATAATAATAGGACTCATTTCATAGGGTTGTTAGGATGATCAAATAAGATATCTGTAAAGCATCTAGCAATGTCTGGCATATAATAGGTACTTAATAAAGTACCTTCCCTTCATTCTGGTGACTTCTATGTTTTCACTTCAGTTCTGATTTTTTTATCATGTATACTTGGAAGTCCTCTATTTCATTAGTTCATTTCTCACTCTCCCACCCTCATGCCTGCCACCACTCACTGTAGCATTATACTCAGTTTTGCTTGGTAAGTTATTCTGGGCTGTAAGCTTATACCTTTACCTTCCAGATTATCATTTTTCAAGTTGTCCATTCTTTTATAATGGTGGCTAATAAATAATGTGGATTTGACTGTAGCTTCTCAGTATTTGAATTTTTTTCTGACTGCTTGAAGTATATTATCTTTCACCTAGAATCTCTGGACTTCAGCTTTTATGTCCTGATAGTTTTCATTTTAGAGTTTCTTTTAAAGATGACCTGTGGATTTTTTTCCCATTTTTAGTTTACCCTCTGGTTACAAG
Source organism: Sarcophilus harrisii (assembly GCF_902635505.1). Lineage (NCBI taxonomy): Eukaryota > Metazoa > Chordata > Mammalia > Dasyuromorphia > Dasyuridae > Sarcophilus > Sarcophilus harrisii. Next base: position 216,086,780 of record NC_045426.1, read on the forward strand.
CAATCAAAGTAGTTTTAAGATTTCTTGAAATGAAACATCTGGGCTCTTTTGGAGATGAGGGAGTCAGTATTTTCAGAGATTTTTTAAATATTTCTCCCAATATGTTTTATAAGCCAGTTATTTTCAATTTTTTGACCTTTATATTTTTCATATTTTTGTTGTTTCAGGTTTCACTTCGAATTGGTCTATTTTAATTGTAGGGACTTTGTTTCTTGGACAAGGGTGTAGATATTGTGAAGTCATTCTTTTCTTCTGGACATGTCAAGCATTCTTGTCAACATGATAGATTTTTATGGTGGGATTCTTTTATTTTCCCCATTCATCTGCTCTGTCCTTGCTCTTGTGTTTTGTTGTTGTTGTTGTTTTGTTTTGTTTTGTTTTGTTTTGTTTTTTGGAATATTGTTATTTTAGAATCTCAAGGACAGTTCAAGCTGGTCACTTGAAAAATTTTGGTACTTCCAAGATGATCTGATCCAGGGCAAGATTAGATTACTGGCCCCTGGTTGAGCCCTGCAAGTTCTTGACTAGGATTTGGGTCTGAACAACAAACCTATTAGTTTACCTCCTTTGGAGTTTTAGTAGACTTTTTCTGGACTTAGCCACTATCAGCTAGATGGAAAACTGCTAATTAAGTGTGACTGAACTATAGCTTCTGTTCAGTCTGATTTTTCTACCCTGATTATTTTTCTGGAACCTGGAAGTAAAAACCCATTCAGCTCCTGGGTCTGAGTCACATCACTTCCACTTTTCTTTAAACTTTTATTCTTACAGTATTCTCACATCCCTCTAGCATGGTCAGATACTAGTAGGTACTTAATAAAGTTGACTAATTGATTTATCAAGTCAAGAAGCAATGATTAAATGATTACTATGTGCCAAGCATTGGGAATGCAAACACAAATAGAAAGACATTCCCTACCCTCAAGGAGTTCACTTTCTAACATAAAAGGGAAATGGAAAAGGAAAGGAGTATCATAATAGAAAATGCCCAAGTGAAATCACCTCCCCCCCCCAAAAAAAAAAAAATCTATCCAACTTAAAACCACCAAAAAAAATCTATCCAGCCTAAATAAATCTACTGGCTCTTAGGAATAACCTTGCCTCATCTTTTAAGTTTCTGACTAATGCCCAGCAAGCTACTGCAATGGAAGCAAAATATGATCAAAGGTGACCAGTTCTGCTGCTGTCCCCAGTTTTGGTGCTGACCATACCAGTTACTCTGCCTAGTGATTACAGGAATTATGACAACACTAGTCTCATAACTACTTCTTCTCAATTCCTTAAGTCTTAAGAGACTCTAGAGATCAATAAGATCTTCTTTCATTCCAATGCTCTTCCTAGAGGCAGGAAAGGCTGAGTGAGTTCAAATGCAGCCCCAGACACTTCTTAGTTGTGTGTCCTTGGCAGTCACTTAACTACTGTCTATCTCAGTTTCCTCTGAAAATAAGGATAAAAACAAGGTTGTCATGAAGATTAAATGAGATTGCATTTATTAATTTATTTGCATTATTAACGATACTCAGCATAGTGCCTGACATAATAGGTGCTTAATAAATTCATGTTTCCTTCCTTCCTAAGCAATTCATAATATAAGTACTTGTGATGTTTCAAAAGAATCATCCCAGACAAAGTAAGACTGGTTTTGGTCAGTTCTGACTGAAGCTATCTGGTCATTCAGGTTCACGAGTGGAACAAAATAAGACACTCATCTATTGAAGAAGTTTACTTAATGGTAACATGAAAAGGATATTCATCATGGATACAGTATTGATTCAGTTGCTTAGGTCTTCCATAGGGCCATCTCTATTCATCCTGATCAATATCTGGACACCAGAAGTTCTCTGGAGGAGAAAGTGAGGCAGGTGAACTTTCCCAGCCCTTTCTCACAAATCCAATTCATGTGCATGCCATGATATCACCTCATTGATATCATGGTCATCTTTGAGAAAGAAGGACAAAAACAACAGTTTTCCTTCCTCTGCTTTTGTCATGGAGACATGCTAATTAGCTTATGTCATCCTGAGTAGTGAGCTGACTTCTCCTGTTTCATGTATTAGTACTCAGGTATTTCATACACAGTACTTGGAATCTTCATAAATGGAATTACCTTAGTCTTCCAGAACAATTAAATCTCAAGAATGGTTTTATTACATTTAAAAAGTAATTTATCGATAGCTTTTGTCTTTATGGCACCTATATTTCTGAATATAACCTTCTTTCTTCTCCCTCCCAAAAAGGCATCACTTTTTATAAATTAAAAAGAAGAGAAAAATTCAACAAAGTTAACAACCATGTTCAAATATCTGACTTTATATGCAGTGTTCCACCCCCCAGTGGGTCTCCCATCTCTGCTAAAAAGTAAGGGGAGTTACCTTCTCATATATCTTCTTTGGTACCAAACTTTTTTTCCCCACAACTGTGTAACATTTGGTTTTGGTTGTTTTATTGTTGTTTATCATTGTATTTACACTGTTCTAGTCATTGTGCATATTGTCTTTCTGGTTCTGCTTACTTCACATTATATCAGTTCATATAAATCTTTCTATGCATTTGTCATTTATTATAGTACTATAAAATACCACCACATAAATTTGTTTAGCCATTCCTCCATGAAGAAACATATGTTTTATTTCTAGCCTTTTGCTACTATGAAAAGTGGTATTCTAAATATTTTGGTGTACATTGGGATTTTCTTTTTGCCATTTACCTCCTTAGGGTATGTGGTTAGCACATTCTGGGTCAAAGGAATATGTATATTTTAGTTATTTCCTTCAAATTTCAACTTACTTCCAGAATAGTTGGACCAATTTATATTTCCACTGACAATGTTTTAGAATACTTATGTTTTCACAATCTCTCCAACATTTATTTTTCCCATTTTTGGTCATCTTCCCCAATTTGATGAGTGATCAATAAAACCTGAAGATTGTTTTTATTTGCACTTATATAAAAGGTGATTTGAAGCCTTCTTTCATATAACTGTCAACATTTTACAATTTTTTTGAGAAATGTTTGCTTATATCCTTTGAAAAGCTCTATTAGGAAGTAGGTTTTGGTCTTATATAAATGTCTAATTAATATATCTTTGAAATGTTTTGAATGTATTAATTAAGAATTCCATATGATCCATAAAGTCAGGTATTTCTATCTTATAGATCATGCTATGATTCTTTTAAATTATATTTGCTATTGGCCTATAATCACAGCTATTTTTTTCTTCTCTGTTATAATTTCACCTTGTTCATATTTATTTTTTACTTGTTTTTCTCTTTTTTAATCAGCTTGGTTAAAAATTTTGCGATTATTTTAGTTTTTTGGTAGAAAACCAGCTTTTCCTTTCATCAGTTCTAGAAGGGTTTTTTTGGTTTCCAATTATTATTCCAATTTATTTCTTCTCAGATTTCCAAGGTTTTCTTAGTTGTGCTTATTTTGAGTTTGTCTACTTGTAGCTCTTTAACTTTTTAATTGTATATTCAGTTCATTAATTTTTATTCTATTTTGTTTGTTGAATTCCAGAAATCATTACCATTGTCTTTCACGAAGTTGTTCAGTTTGTAAGATTTGTTCTTTAACCCACAAGTTTTTATGATTTCATTATTGAAATCCTATTCTGTATGTTTTACTTGTGTTACTTGTATTTATATCTATTTTCGTTGTACTATGATCTATCAAGGATGCATTTAACAATTATTCTGCATATTAAAATACATTGGTCTATTTTAAAGGTGTTATATGGTTCTGAGAATATGAATGTTCTTTATTATTTTCATTCAGAAGGTATCATAAATCTTTTGATTCTAAATTATTTTAACTGGTTCTATATTTGTCTTTTTTTGTCTTTATTAGATTTTTATAGCTATTGAGAGATGAGCAATAAATTCTTCAACTAATATTATGTTACTAATTTTATTCCATTTTTCCCTCATGGAGTTATATTTGTCATGCCACTTGGTTCATATTTTTAAAAATTGATATTGATTCATAGTCTGTTTTCTGTATTATTTAAATAATTTCCTTATTTATTTCTCTTGTTTTGTGAGTTTTTATTTTATGAAACAACATGATTGCAGTTTCTGCTTTTTTGAATTCACTAGATGAATAATAAATTCTGTTCCAGCTTCTCATTTCAATTTATGTGTCTTTGCTTTTCAGATGTGTTTGGTATAAACAACAGATTGTGAGGTTTTGTTTTCTTACTCATTCTGTCATTTTTTTTATTGTTTAGTACATTCACATTCAAAATTATGAGAATTAGATTTCAGTTTTCTTTCAATTGTTTCTCTAATATTGGAGAAATTTTAGATTTTTAGAAATTTCCTTCCTCTTTTAAGTCAATATTTGTTCCCTTGATTAATATATCTTTGATTCTTGGAATCTTGGATCTCTGATTTTTAAAATTTTTACCTGGGATGCCCTCTGTGAAATAAGGCAAAATGAAATAATTAGAGATGAGTAAAATTTATTCAATGACAAAATTACATAGAAAAATAGCCTTCAAAACTTTAGGATTCTGATTAATGAAATGATAAATGAGTCCAAAAGAATGAAGCTGAAACTTGTTATTTGTTATTTCAGAGAGATAATGAACTCAACAGTAGAAAGACATTTATTTTTAGGAATAGTCAGTTTGGGAATTTGTTTTTCTGAATTACATATTTTTTCAGTAAGAATTTTTTTGGTGGTATTGTTTTGATTTATTGTTCAAATGAATAAGCAATGGACAGGTTAACATTACATATTTTTATATATACATAGCATAAATATAAAGTTTATAAGTATATACAATAAACCAGGAGGGACTAAAATACTAAATAAATGCAATGTACTTAAATACAAGATAATTTGAAAGAGAAATTACTAACAGTTAAGGTGATCACAAAAGGCTTTGCTAGGAGACTGTGTCAGTTTCAGGTTAAAGAAAATGAGATTCCAAAAGGTACACATAAGGACAGAAGACAATCCAGATATAAGAGATGTCAAGTATAAAAGCACAGAGGTGTAAGGGAGAGTGGAATGGGTGAGAAATTGGATTACAAATATAGGACCTGAGGCAATAGGAAGCCTCAGGTAGGGGAGCCACATTCTCAGATAATTCTTTAACAGCATTTTGTGGGAGGGACTGTGAAAGGAGAAGAGATTTGAGGCAGGGCAAACAATTAAGAGGCTGTTAAAATAATTTAGGCAAGAGGTGACCAAGAACTGAACTAAGATTGTAACTGTAACTATTAGTAGAGAGAAGGGGCCCAATGCTACAGATGCTGTGATTGATGGTAACAATGACAAGATTTGGCCACTGATTGAATGTAGGGAGTGACACAGAGTGAGGAATTGAAGCTAAAGCCGAGATTACAAACCTGAAGCAATGGAAAAATGGTAGTTTATTCAACCAAAAAAAAGGGGGGGGGGGTATTTTAAAGAGGGGAAGGTTTAAGAGAAAAAATAATTAAAACAGTTTTCAACATGTTGCATTTAAGATGAATCAAGAACAGAAATATCCAAAAGGCAACCCAGAACCAAATTTTGGGGAGAACATGAGACTAAGAGAATAATTACCACTCTGCATAGAGATGTAATTAAAACCAAGGGACCTGATAAGGTTACAAAGAGTATTTAGAGGGAGAAGAAAGAAAGTGGCCCAGGACATAACAATTAATGTTAAGTAAGATGAGCCAGCAAAGGAAACAGAAGTAATTTTTTTTCTCATTCCTAACAGTATATTTGCTGCTTTTGAGACTGTTGACTACATTTATCCAGAGAAGTAATAAGTAATCAGACAGGTAAAAAGAAAAATGTGCCATGGAAACCCAGAAAGGTAGAATTATCTAGGATGATAGTGTGGTCAACAGTCTCAAGTGCAGCATATATGTTGAGAAGGGCTAGGACTGCAAAAAAAAAAAAAAAAACTTGAGGTTTGATAATTAAAGGATCTGAGACTTAAATTCAAATGTGGGTTGCAATACTAATTTTGTGATCCTGGACAAGTCATTTAATCTCTGTTTCAGTTTCCTTGATTATTCAATGGAGATAATAATAGCACCTAACTCACAGGGTTGTTTTTGAGGATCGAATGAGATATTTGTTTTTAAAAGTGCTTAGTACAGTGCCTGGCAAATAATAGTGGTATGTAAATGCTTTTTCTCTCCTTTCATTGATATTAACTGAATTAAATGTATTGATTTTTTTCTTTATCTTATATAGTTAGTTATCCTTTTCTTTCTTTCCCTCTTTCCTTTTCTTTCCCCTGTCATTTAAGTGTTTAATTCAAAATTTATCTTTTCTCTGCTTCCCCAGGTCACTTCTTTTGTGTAATATCTCATGTGTGTGTGTGTGTGTGTGTGTGTGTGTGTGTGTGTGTGTGTTCTTTACTAAAAGGTTTCTTTGCTTTGCTGTTTTCCTCAATTTCCTTTCCTTCTTGTCTCTTCTGAAATTTTATTTTCTGATTTGTGGTCTGTACTTCTACAAATCTGTCCCAACTTTCCTTTCATCCTGCTGTCTCATTCTTTGTGTTATCAATTTATAAGAAAAATAATAATTTAATAATATTTAATAAAAGAAATATTCTGTGATAGAAGTAACTCTGTGTCCCAAATTGTACAGTTCAATTCTACACCTTTCTTTCCCCATAATTGTTCTCCTTCCAAATGGCTATATCATCTCTATTCTAGGTCCATTCTCCCCATCTTTCTGGATGACAGATGTCCAAAGAAGCTCACAAATTCCTTCTCCCATGCCAGGATGTTATCATCAAAGGCATAGTCCTGTCAAAGGTAGTCTTTAAATTCATCAACATTCTTTAAAATAAATTTATCATGAGAGCCCCATCTTCTATCACAGACACACCTCTTTATCCATGGGAGTGCCTTTTAAGGGAACTTCCCTCCCCCTTTGGGTTGAGAAGCTCTTTTATCTTCCCCTGAATTCAATCTCTCCTTTCTACAACCTATTCAACTCTCCTATAGGTCTTCTTTTTGCTAAGAAACGATGGGAATCATCATCTCTTCACTTTTTACCTGTTAGCTTGGCTGATTTCCTTCTATTTTCTATCTCCCCTTTTTCCATTTATATACCATGCAACCCTACAACTTCATTTCACAAAATACAGTGAATCACCACAGAGGTGGCATTTTATAAAACTTCAGTTCTACTCATCCATCTTTCATTTCTCATATTTCTTTTATTTCTGATTTAATCTTTATCCCCTTGTGAGGTTGGGTTTATTTTTTAAATATATCCATGCTTGATTTTGATCTGATTATTTTTTCTTAATAGGTTAATCTCAGTTTTTCTTCCTGTTTCTCTGTCTCTCCTTTTTCAAAAAGAATATCTAAATATAGAACAATTTATTTCATTCTCAATTCTTTCATGGTAATTGTACTTATTTACTTTATTTATGTTTCTGTTATATTGAGTATTTACATGGGATTTGGGACAAAGTGTCTCTAAATATCTCTCACCTCTTTTATTGATGGTTAGACTTGGTTTGCCAGGAATGTAATTTTGGGGTTCAATTAGAATTCCTTTACTCCTTCTGTGGATTCTCATAGGTATGGAATTTTCTTGTGATATTTTTTAAAATTCCTTCATATTTAAAGTTCTTTCTCCTGACCACTTGTAGCATTAGTTGGTGTGTGTGTGTGTGTGTGTGTGTGTGTGTGTGTGTGTGTGTGAGAGAGAGAGAGAGAGAAACAGACAGACAGACAGACACAGAGACAAAGAGAAACAGAAACAGAGACAGAGATTTAACCTCTTTGAAACTATGAATCTTGGAGTTTGAAACATGTTTTGAGAGGTTCTTATTTTCCTAGAGACCAAATATGTATATTTTTGTTTAATGCCTAGTTTTTTTTTAATATTCAGAAGGACTAGACAATTTTCTTGTATTATATCCTGCATTATAGTGTTCAGGGTTGGGTTTTATTGTTGCTTCTGTTGTTATTGTATTCTTCTAGAAGACCTATGTCCTTTGATTTTTCTCTTTCACATCCTACCTTCAATATCAATTGCTTTGGCAAACACATGAGAGCACATATTTGTAATAATAATAATTAGCATAGCATGTTAAGGTTTGCAAAACACTTTACCAATGCTGTCTCATTTTATATTCACTAGAACCTTGGGAGGTAAATTCTATCATAACCCTCCCTTTTTTACAGATAAACAAACTGAAACATCCAACCATTCTGGAGAATAATTTGGAACTATACCCAAAGGCTATCAAACTGTGCATACTCCTTGATATAGTAGGATCTCTACTGGACCTGTATCCCAAAGAGATCATTAAAAAAAAAAAAGGGAAAGGAACCAATGTGAGCAAAAATATTTGTGGCAGCCCTTTTTGTAGTGGCAAGAAACTGGAAACTGAGTAGATGCCTATCCATTGGAGAATGGCTGAATAAGTTAAGGTATATGAATGTAACGGAATATTATTGTTCTATAAGAAATTGTCAGCAGGATGATTTCAGAGAGATCTGGAGAGACTTACACATCAACTGATGCTAAGTAAAGTGAGTACAATCAAGAGAACATTGTACAGGGCAACAGCAAGTTTATACAATGATCAGTTCTGATGAATGTGGCTCTTTTCAACTGCTAGGTATTTTAGGCCACTTCCAATGATCTTGTGATGAAGAGAGCCATCTGCACTCAGAGAGAAGACTGTGGGGATTTGTAATGGGCCAGAACTCTGGAGAAGTATACTTGAAACAAGGATTCTTACAACAAGGTGTTAACTCAGTGGAATTGATAAGAGGTTATCTAGTTTAGCATGATGATTAATAGTTCTCTAGTTCAGTATGATTGAATTAATTTTACATTAAATAATGGTTCCCTAGTGATATGATTGGCTTATACTCAGTATGATGAATGGATTTAATTGTAATAGAGTGAGTATTTAAGAGGTCAGAATCAGACCTAGAGGGAGAATCAGAGAGAGACTTGGAGAAGACAAGAGGACTGAAGGCTGGAGCTCAAGCCCTCAGATTCAGAGAGACACTCTATCTCCCACCACTGTGGTGGCTGGCCTGTCTTCCTGCTTCCCCCACTGAGACCAAGGGCATTTGAAGGGCCTCCAGAAAGTTAGCCAAGCCCCAGGCAAGGAGACAGGCTGTGAAGGAGACAATAAAGACATTTGGACTTTATCCCCTGGCTGTTCTTGTGATTACTCAGCTGAAACAAAGACTGGTCCAAAGACCTCCAGAAAAACTAACTAGAACATTACAGAATTCTGAATGTGGTTCACAACATAATATTTTCACTTTTTTATTGTTGTTTGCTTGCTTTTTGTTTTCTTCCTCAATTTTTTTCCTTTTTGATCTGATTTTTTGTGTATGTGCAGCTTAATAATTGTGTAAATATGAACTTTGACAAGTAACATTGAATTGCTTGCCATCTAGGGAAGGGGGTGGGGGAAAGGGGAAACACTTTGGAACAAAGGTTTCGCAAGGGTTAATGTTGAAAATTATGCATATTCTTGAAAATTAAAACTTTAATAAAAAAAGGAAAAAAATAAAAAAACTGAGACAGCAGAGATTAAATGACATGCTTAGAAGGTCACATGGTTAATAAGTGTCTGATATCTTCTTCTCAGGTCTTCTGTAATCTTCTCTAATCCAGTATTCATTGTGCTACCTATCTGCTTCTAGCTATAACATTGTTATCTTCTTCTTCTATTATGAGAGATTTACTACTATTTGTATATTGTCTTACAAATATGTTCATCTCATTTTCTTGTTTTTAGAAAAACTCCCCACCTTGAATTCATTTTTTAAAATGAATCTACTAATTAAGTTTTTTCTAAGTTCTGCAGTGAGTTCTAAATTCTCACATATTAAATCTTAATATCTTATGGATTTCATTTCTGGACAGTTCTAGAATTTCTTGTTATTTCATGCTCTTTTAGGAGTCTTAATTTCATTGAGCATTGGTTCGCTTTCCTTTTTTCTTTTATAAGTCTTTTCATTTATTTATTATTAACATTCTTTTTTAAAATTAAGTTCTAAATTCTCTCTCTCCTTCTTTTCCTTACACACTATATTTTTTCCATATTAGTCACATTGGAAAGAAGACAGAGAGAGAGAGAAAGAAAGAAAAGAAAAAAGAAAGAAAGAAAGAAAGAAAGAAAGAAAGAAAGAAAGAAAGAAAGAAAGAAAGAAAGAAAGAAAGAAAGAAAGAAAGAAAAAGGAAGGAAGACAGACAGAGAGAGAAAAAGAAAGAAAGAAAAATAAAGTTTTGAAAATATACTTCAAACTTCACTGAGACTTCATCATTTCCTCTTCTTGTAGGTTCTTTGTGTTGTCTTGTGTCATTAAATTAATCAAAACAGCTAAATGTTTCACAGTTGATCATTGTTACAATATTACTATTAGTGTATACAATGTTCTCCTGATTCTGCTTGCTTCATTTTTTACCAGTACATATAAATCTTCTCATATTTTTAATAAACCATCCTGCTTATAATTTCTTATAACATAATTGTATTACATCACAATCATATACCACAACTTTTTCAACCATTCCCCAACTGATTGGCATCCTCTCAGTTTCTTACTACAACATAAATATTTTTATACATACAGAACCTTTTTCTTTTTCCACAAAGTCTTTGGAATACACACACAGTGGTGGTATTTTTTAGGTCAAAGAACATACACAGTTTTATAGTTCATTAAGAATAGTTCCAAGCAGAATGGTTGGAAAAGTTCATAACAGCACCAACAATGCTTTATGGTATCATTTTTTAACCACATGCTCTCTACCATTTTTCACTTTCCTTTTCTGTCATGTTAATCAATCTGGTAAGTATAAATTGGTATCTGAAAATTATCTTAATTTGCATTTTTCTAATCTATGGTGATTTGAGCATTTTTTTTTCATATGACTATTGATGTGACTATTTTGATTTCTTCTGAAAACTTCCTATTCATATCTTTTGACCATTTATCAATTGGGGAATGGCTCCTGTTTTTTTTAATCTAGCTCATTCTCTCTACATTTGAGAAATGAGACCTTCATCAGAGGAAATTGTTATAAAAATGTTTTTCCCAGGTTCCTAATTGCTTTCTAATTTTGGCTACATTGTTTTGTTTATTTTAAAAAATTAATAATTCATGGTATCAAAATTGTCCATTTTATTTTATGTGAGCCTCTCTGTCTTTTATTTGATCATAAATTCTTCATAAATTCTTCCCTAAGCAGTAGATCTGACAAATAATTTTTTCTAAGCTTTCCTAATTTACTTATGATATCATTCTTATATCATTTACCTATTTTAACCTTATTGTGGTATGGTTGTGAAATGTTGGTCCATGTCTAGTTTCTATCAAACTACTTTCTTGGTTTCACAAAAGTTTTTTTCCTCAAATTTTTAGTTCTTGTCCCAAAAGTTTGGATTTTTGGATTCTTCAAACACTAGATTACTATGGTAATTCATGATAATCACTTTGTAATACAGTTTTAAATCTCATCCTGGTAAATCACTTTCCTTAATTTTTAAAAATTGATTCCTTTAATAATTTTGATCTTTTGCTCTTCTAGATAAATTTTTAACTTTTATAGCTCTATAAAATAATTTCTAAGTAATTTGATTCATACAATATTAAATAGTTAATTAGGTACAATTAAAAGTTTTATTATATTGGTTCTGTCTACCCATAAACAATTAACATATCTTTAGTTGTTTAGGTTTGCCTTTATTTGTTGGAAAGTGTTTTGTAATTGTGTTCACATAGTCCCTGAGTTTCTCTTAGTAGGTAGGCTCCCAAGCATTTTATAATGCCTGCAGTTATTTTAAATTGAATTCCTCTTCCATTTCTTCCTGCTAGGTTTTTGTTAGCAATATACAGATCATTTGAGGGGGGATGATTTTATATACTGTATCTTTGCTAAAAAGTTACATTTGTTCATTGTTTCATTCTCTATCATTCTCTAAGTATACCATCATATAATCTGTAAAGAGTGATAGGTCTGTTTCCTTGCTTATTTTTATTCTTTGAATTTCTTTATATTGTCTAGCTAGTATTTATGATACAATATTGGCTAATCTTGATGATAAAGGACATCTTTGCTTAATTCCTGATCTTATTCTATCTTATTATTACTTATATTGCTTATTATTATATACCTTACTATTCATGTTTAAGGTCAAATTTGAATTCAGATCCTTATGTCTTTAGGGCTGGTGCTCTATCCATTGAACCATTGAGCTTCCCACCTTATTATTCTATCTTACCCCCATTACAGATAATGCTTGCTCTTGGGTTTAGATAGACACTACTTATCATTTTAGAAAAGTTTCATTTATTCCTATGCTTATTAATGTTTTAATAGAAATGGGTATTGTATTTTTTCAAAAGATTTTTCTGAATCTATTGACATAATCATATGATTTTTGTTGGGTTTATTGTTGATGTTGTTAATGATTTGATATTGTTATAATTGTCTTGTTAGTATTTTGTTTAAAATTCATTAAGTATGATGATGGAGTTAGCACCCTGGATACTTTAGAATCAGCCGGAGTCAGGTTCAGCAAAAGTCCTTGATCTTTATTGTTTGTGGATATGAACGAAATGGTGATAGGAAGTGAGAGGAATCGCAACATGAATCTGGCCAGGAGTGACTCTGGCTTTCTCACTCCACCCCTCGCTTGTCTTACTCCCCCCATTCTCCTATACAACAGATCAAGCTTACACAGCGTAGTGGGCAAGTCCATTCTTTCTCCAAGCATATAGTAATCGAGTATTGTCCAATTGGTAATTGGCCGTAAGTGCTTTGACCTCACTGCATCTGCTCAGAGTTTTCAGCCCATTACAATTAAGGAAAGTGACCTATGTTTTCTTTCTCTGTTTTTATTCTCCCTGACTTTGGTAACAAAATCATATTTGTGTCATAAAAGAAATTGGGTAGGACTCCTTTACCTAATTTTTTTCAAAGAATATACATAATTTTAGAGCTGCAAGCCTTATTGCTTCTCAAGGGCCCTGCCCCTAATGACAGAAAGTGATATTGCTTCTCAGAGCCTTTGCTCCCTTGGGACTAAAAGTAACACTGCTCTTCAGGGCCCCTATTCTCTTGTGATCCCAAGCATTTGCTAGAAATTTGATCCAAAAGTATATATAGGCAATGAAGTTGACAGATTGTGCCCTGTTCTACATCCAATTTAGTACAAGAGCCCTCTATAAAATCCGTCTAACCAGTTGCCAGATCCTAATTGTATTTTGCTTGAGAGCTCACAAAATTGCTGCTACTGCTGCTGTTGCTACCTCTAAGACATAAGAGCTTATGTTGCTGCTCTGGTCTAGCTCCTATCCCAGTGTCACAGAACTATCTCCTAACCCCCTAAGTTATTCCGGACCAAAAAAAATATCTCACCCTAATTTTTTTTGGTTAGTTCTGCTATTCTAGAATTCAAATTGAAGCATTATTTTGAAGTTGCTTGGAGTGGAATGTTGGGAGAGATTGACTGCTTCCCCTACTCTTCCATCTTGGCTCTACCTTAAAAGAACTTTTTAATGTCCTAGAAGAGTTTTTACTCATTCAATACTTCATAGTGTAGAATCCACTCTATTAATTTATCTACTTATGTTCTGGAATTTTATCTACTTTTGTTTTGTTTTGTTTTCATATTGAATTCTTTGGTGACTCAACTTCCCCACCCCATACATTACCCTATCACTCACTTCTAACTCCTCTTCTTTGCTGATGAATTCATCCAAACTTTCTATAAAAATTAAGGATTCAGGGCTCTCTGGTCTGAGTAATATTTGGGAAGGCCTGAAAAAAAATGAACGCAGCATTTAGTAAGTGCTTACTAATGCAAAATATTGTTAAACACTAGGGATACAAAAAGTCAGAAACAGTCTTGATTTTAGGAAAACTTCCTAATAATTACAGCTATCTCAAAATGGAATTGGGTGCCTTGAAAAATAATGGGTTCTATCTCATTTGAGATCCTCACTCAGAGACTATATCACTATTTGTCAGTGATGTAAAGGGAATTCTGGGTCTGGTGCAGATTGGACCTTTGAAATCCTTTCCAACTTTTAGATATAAGAAATATTTGCAGTTGTATAATTCAACCTGTCCCTTTAGTTTGTTGATTTTCTTCATGACTTCACCTATTCCTGTGTTCATAGTCCTGACCATACCATGCTCCATCCTACTTGAACCATCACCAGGTCAAACAAAGATTCCATTAATTTTTTTGACTGTCATGATACACCATTGATTTATATGCTACTTTCAGTTATAGAATTATAGAATTTAGAGCTGTAAGAGGAACTTAGAAATCACTTAATCTAACTACAATACACCTGGATCTGACCTCACTACAAACTATTTTACTGTTCGTTGATACCCAAATAATTTTGTTATGGATATTTATATTCATTTGAATGACTTGGTTCAGAGAGCACTGATGAAGAGATAGAAGGAAGTCTCTGGTGGCAATGGACAGTACTCAGTCCTTAACCTTAACATAATGGGTATGTCCATTGACTAGTAGCTTCCTAGTCCTAGCTCATACTGCTCACACATTTATTCTTTATTCAGTTTTCCCAGCCCCACTGAAGTTTTCCCAGCCCCACTGAAGCATCTAGATATAGACAAATCTGTCATTAGGTCCTTGGAGTAGCAAAGGAAAAAACTGGAGTGCTTGTTAGAAGTCACACATAAGATAACTGAGAACTAGACTAAGTGTTAGGTAGCACTAGAAAAGCAGAAAAAGGCATGAATAAAAGATATATTTCAAATGAACAAATAATAGTATTTAGAGATTGATCAGACAAATATCCATTAATCAAAAATGCAATTAAGCAATTGGGAGACCAAAAAAAAAGTCAAATTGGCTCTGTGACACTGTAGAAGCCAACCCTCCCCCATCTCAAAAAAAAAAAAAAAAACACTTTTTAAACTAATTTAAATTTGGCCTCAGACTGGAGGATTTGCTAGTTGTAAACCTGGGTAAGTCATTTAACTTCTCTGAGACTCAGTTTCCTCATCTGTAAAATGAGAATAACAACATGCATTGAGGACTTTTTGATGATCAAATAAAATTGTAAGTGTATGTGTGACAAGAAGGAGAGAGATGGAGAGACAGAGAGAGACAGAGGGAGAGAATATCTTTCAAGTCTTATAGCTCTTTTTAGATATTAGATATTATTATTACACACAATGACTAACCTGGTTTGTTTGGGGGTTTTTGCTCTATTTATTTGTCATCTTGATCTATATCTTGCCATGGGATCCAGATGGTTCTAAAGGGGAAAGTGAGGCAGATGACCTTGCACAGTCCTTCCTCACTTAAATCCAATTTATTTGCATGTCATAGCATCACCTCTCTAATGTCATGGTCCTCTTCTAGAATGGAAGACAAACAACAACAACATATGACAGTAAAAATGTAAATGAAGAGAAAATAAAAACTCAGGTCAAATTGTTGGTTTCAAATTATCAATTTTAACATACTTATGCTTTCTTCCTGTTAACAAATAATGAAAAATGGAAAATGACATTCTGTCAGACAGACAAGTTTGCCAGTTTTGCCTAATTGGTTTTATGGGAAGGTTCTATGGTATGTTTTGGGAGGTGAGAGAAGGGCATATTATTAGGAAGCAATTATGAGTCAAAACAATGCATTCATAATTTTTTAATGAAGAAGGCTGGAGTAGATGACCATTAAGAACCCTCCAGCTCAAAAATGATATGAATCTTTAGTTTTTAAACACATATTCACTATTTGCGATTTCAAGTTGGAAGAGACAGGGGCCATCTAAGCCACATAAATTAACTCTAAATAAAGATATTGAAATTATTGATTTCAGCAAAAAGATTTCTCACTAGGATTTTTTCTCAAAAATACACAATCTATTAAATAAAAGAACCATATCCTTCAAATTAAGCTGAAAGGATAAGAATAGCTCTATATATAAGTGGAGTAAACAAGTTGAAAACATATTCAAAATATACGCCATGTCCATATCGTACATGATACCGCCTATATAGCCTGGCAATTTCTTGAACAATATAAAGGAAAATAAGATGGCATATTGTTCAACAACAATCATGCTCCCCATCATTCCCATCATTTTCTTATTTTAGCCTTGCTAGCTAAAAGGAGATGGAGGGAAGGAGAGAAACAGAGGCAAATATATATAGAGAGAGCTCAACAAAACATAAGGAAAGCAATGCCAAAAGCATAATCTATGGCCAGGTAGACCTGATAGATGAGAAAACAAAAAACCAAATGCATTTAGTCTATTTTTATATCCCCATACATTATACATATATCTAGCATTATAGCCACATTTCTCTTAGCTCAACTCCACCCTAAAAAACTGAGAAAACTCTCTAAATAGTACCAATATAGCATTCCTATTTTCAAACATATTCAGCATAAAAAAAAATATTAGAAAGGAAGGGAAACAAAGGCAGCATAGTTGTGTGTAGATAAGAATTCTTGGAATTTTGAAGATCTTGGTTTCTGACATTTACAGTTTTGGGGATACAAGTTACATAATTAAATTCTTTGCCCTAGGAAAATCTCAAAAACAAAGTTGTATCAAAGTACCAGTCTGTCAAAGGAAGAAAGAAAGACCAGAAAAGGAAGGGAAGGGAAGAAAACGGAACGGAAAGGACAGTTATGTGTTCTATAGATCAATATGAATATCCCCAGGTGACATTGTGTTATTAATATTGTTACATTGAATTTTATTACATGTGCCCCAATTTGTTAAACTATTCCCCCATCAATGGGCAACCATTTTGGTTCTAATGTTTTTGTGACCACAAAGACTGCTGCTATGAATATTTTTGTATAAATGAGACCTTTATTTCTGGTGACCTCCCTGGGGCATAAGTCAAAAGATATGAATAGTCCAGTAACTTCTCCCACATAATTCCGAATTGTTTTCCTGAACAATTACACCAATTCACAGTGCCACTATCAGTATTTAAAAAAATTCTAAATATCAATAATGAGCTACTTTATCTGGAAATAACCACACTAATGCACCAGCAGTTGAGCATAGTATAACAGATATTTTTCTTCTAGCAAGAACAGCTTTGCACCCATGTGTCCATATTAATTTTCTTAATAATAAGCATTCTTGACAAGCTATAGGACAATAGCTCATAGAGCCAGAGCTGGAAAAGATCTCAGAGGCCATTTAACACAATCAAATTGTGTTATAGTTGAGGAAACTGAGACCCAAAGAAATTAGGTGATTTGACCAACATCATGCCAGAATCAGGGGGTGATTTGAACCCAGTGATTTGATCTCTGTCTCCAGAGCTAGTTCTCTTTCCATTGTACCATCCTGACATTTCATCCAAATCCCCATTATGCACTGAAAATCCATTTTGCAATGTTGAACCAGCTTTCTGAATGTTATCCACATCAGCCCCCAACTCAGCATTGTATTAGGTACCTGGGGAATAACTACTCCCTGGTTCAAAGATGTTATGTGAATTTGTGCTCCTAAAAACAATTATATACAGTTCAAGTCCCCAACCTTCAAGTTTATCTGTAATAGTCAATATAGACAATTACTTCAAAGCAAAGGAAATGACTAAGATGGCAAAGTCAACAAAAACGTTCTCCCCGCAAATCTGCAGTATACTTTTCCACAAATAGACACAGCACCACTAGAAAATGTAAGCATAAATGAAATCTGCTTTGGTGGTATGGCACATAAATAGTAAACAAATGTGGCAAAGGTAAATCACATCTTTTGTAATGTACTCCTATGTGCTTTCTCTTCTCCTGGTATTTTCATGATTCTCCTCCCTGGATTCAATATCTCCGTTGAACATGTCTTTCAGCTGGGTTTCCTAAGCCTCTTCCTCTCTACAACCCAATTCCTGACTGCCATGACTAATTCTCTCTTGGAATCCTTAATTGGTCCTCCTCTCTGCTGCCAGAGCCAATCTTCTTAGAGTTATCACTACTTATCCTCTCTCTCTCTCTCTCTCTCTCTCTCTCTCTCTCTCTCTCTCTCTCTCTCTCTTTCTCTCCTCACTGGTAGGTATAATGTCTCCTTTTAAATAAGTAGTTTTGACACAAAACACCATGGAAAAAGGAGGTGGAGGAAAAGAGAAAACTCTCCTTCCATCCCTCCCTGGTTAAAAAAAAAAAAAGGCAAAGAGTCACTCTTTCTTAAGAACTGGGTGGGTTCTTTTGGGTCTTTCTCTGTTTTTTAAAAGCCACCAGGAAAATGACCAGTCTTTGGCAAGCTATCCTACTATTTTATAAAAGAAAAATTTCCTATTTATTCCACTTGTCAACAACATCACTCATAAGCTCATTCAGCCTCTGCTTGGACATTTCTAACTCATTATAATTCCATTATTTGACAATTTTCATAATTAGAAATTTCTTTTTTTTATTATAGCATTTTATTTACAAGATATATGCCGGGTAATTTTTCAACATTGACAATTGTAAAACCTTTGTTCCAATTTTTCCCCTCCTTCCCCCCACCTTCTCCCCCAGATGGCAGGCAGACCAATACATGTTAAATATGTTAAAGTATATGTTAAATACAATATATGTATACTTATCCATACAGTTATTTTGCTGTACAAGAAGAATTGGACTTTGAAATAATATACAATTAACCTATGAAGGAAATAAAAAACACAGGCGCACAAAAAAAGAGGGATTGGAAATGCTACATAATGGTTCACACTCATTTCCCAGAGTTCTTTCACTGGGTAGCTGGTTTTATTCATTATTGAACAAATGGAACTCATTTGGTTCATCTCATTGCTGGAGATGGCCATGTCCATCAGAATTGATCATCATATAGTATTGTTGAAGTATATAATGATCTGCTCCTACTCATTTCATTCAGCATCAGTTCATGTAAGTCTCTCCAGACCTTTCTGAAATCCTCCTGCTGGTCATTTCTTACAGAACAATAATATTCCATAACATTCATATACCCACAATTTATTCAGCCATTCTCCAATTGATGGGCATCCACTCAGTTTCCAATTTCTGGCCACTACAAAGAGGGTTGCCACAAACATTTTTTCACATACAGGTCACTTTTCCTTCGTTAAGATTTTGGGGGGTGGGATATAAGCCCAGTAGTAATACTGCTGGATCAAAGGATATGCACAGTTTGATAACTTTTTGAGCATAGAGCCAAATTGCTGAATCCAGAATGGCTGGATGTATTCACAATTCCACCAACAATGTATCAATGTCCCAGTTTTCCCACATCCCCTCCAACATTCAGCATTATCTTTTCCTATTATCCTAGTCAATTTGACAGGTGTGTAGTGGTATCTCAGAGTTGTCTTAATTTGCATAACAATTTTTTTCTAAGAAGAAGTACAAGTTATTTTTTAGGGAATAGTGTTTTCCAAACTTTTTGGATCATACAATCCTATAAATAAAATATTGCCAAGTACAAATAGCCAATATGTATATATTTACTTACTTATAAACTATATAAAGTACTACTAAATGGATAATAATGTTACACAAAAATATGAATGTTAAAAGTTGAAGATAAAGATGAAATACTATTTGATCCCACAGTCAATAGTGGTGGGGGCATTGGAATTTATTGAATAGGGAGTACCACAGTTAGATCTGATCTTTAAGAAAATCACTTTCAAGTGTATGGAGAAAAGTTTAGAGAAGGAAGCGACACCAATTAGGGAGTTTATCACAACTATGCAACCACATTATTCTCTTTTTTTGTCTCCCCTTCCACATCACATTTGACAATATACTCTGAGAATTTCATGTTGGAAGTCTCTCATCATTCTGTACCTTATTCCTGTTATAGAATTCCAGCCATAATAATAATAGTAATACTTATAGCTTCTCTAAATTAAAAAGGCATTCCTACAGTCCATATTCTCTATCTTACTATGGCCAACTAACTATCTATCTCTGAACTGAATGAGTTTTGGGATGCATTTCATTCCTGGGTCCCACACTAATTAAATTATAAGTCAAAAACAACTTTTTAGCACCTCTTCTTTAAAAAAAAAAGCATTTAATGTTCTTTAGAATAAAGGGAATGTGAGCATTATTATGAAGATGGGATTGTTGAAAAAAGTTACTGGGTTTGTTCATTTTTCATTTTTTTTCCTTCTAGTGTTTCTAATGTCTTTTGGGGAGAAAGATTCTTTTTTGCAATATTTAAAAATTTTTATTTAAAAGTTCTGAGTTCCAAATTCTATCCCTCCCTCCCTTCTTCCTCTCCTTCTTCGCTGAGACATTCTACATGTGCAATTATGTAAAGTGTTTTCATATTAGTTATTTTGTACAAGAAGACTCAAATAAAAGAAAAAATGAAAGAAAGTGAAAAATAGCATGCTTCAGTCTGTATTCCATTAATATCAGTTCTTTTTCTGGAGACAGATAATATGCTTTATCATTAGTATTTTGGGATTGTCTTGGATCATTGTCTTGCTGAGAAAAGCTAAGTCATTCACAGTTCTTCATTAAACAATATTGCTGTTACAGTAATACAATGTTTTTCTGGTTCTGCTAACTTCACATAATTCTTCTAGTTTTTTTCTGAAATTATTCTGCTTATCATTTCTTATAATAATACTTCATTACAACTATATACTATAGCTTGTTTAGCCATTCCCCAGTTTATGGGCATCCCTTTGATTTCCAATTCTTAGTCACCACAAAAAGAGCTATTATAAATATTTTTATCCAATTTGTTCCTTTTCCCCTTGGGGGGGGGTGTCTTTGGGATCTATATCTAGCAACAGTATTGCTGGACCAAAGGGTATACATAGTTTTATGCCTTTAGAAATAATTCCAAATCTAGTTTTATCTAAATTTCATGGAAATTTGCATAATGCAGTACTATTTACCAGGATTAGGGTAAAAGATGGAAAAACTAATGGAAAGGGATCTGAGTACTAAGCCTTACCCTCAGAAAGATTTAATAGAAAGTGCTGGCTATATAGGAGGCAGGAAGGGTATAAATTAGTCACTCTAAATCATTTAGAAATAAAGACTTGTCTAATCCTGTAAACATCCTTTTACAACACTTACTATCAATATCTCTTTTGGGTATATATCCCCAAAAAAATCAAAGAGGAAAAACATTCATATATGCAAAAAAAATTTATAAAAAACACATTTTTATACTCCAAACTGGAAACAAAATAAGCATTCATCAATTGGGAAATGGTTAGACAAATTATGATATATGAATATAATGGGATATTCTCGTCTTTTCAAAAATGTAACTAATATGAAGATTCAGAGAAATTTAAGAAGATTTGTTTAAATTGATGCCGAGTGAAGCAAACAGAACTAGAAGAACAATTGAGACAAAAATGGAAATAATGTAAAGGAAAAGAACTTTAAATGACTTTAGAACCATGATCATTGTAATAACTGACCAATCATGACTTCAAAAGACTGATGATAAAACATTCCCATTTCTAAATGGACTAGAGGTGCAGAATGAGAGATTTCTTTAAATGTGACTAATATGTTGATTCAATTTGCTTTGCTGATTTGTTTGTATAGGGAGGACTTCTATTTGGAAGTAAGAGTTGGGGGCAAGAAAAGGGAGAAGCAAGGAAAGGAAGGGAAGGGTAGGAAAGGGAAAGGAAGGAAAGGATGGTGGCAGGATCACCATATTT
Organism: Sarcophilus harrisii; assembly: GCF_902635505.1. Lineage (NCBI taxonomy): Eukaryota > Metazoa > Chordata > Mammalia > Dasyuromorphia > Dasyuridae > Sarcophilus > Sarcophilus harrisii. The sequence goes on from NC_045426.1 coordinate 216,108,407, forward strand.
TCTCTTTATTGATATTAATAATGCCATTTTAGAATAAGCCTTTATTTCAATGTTCAGTTAGTAGTAGCTTTTAATCTTTCTTCCTTTCCCCAGTTCTTGTACAAGAGCAATTAAAAAATAAGCAGAGTCCGTCCTGTCTCAAATCTGATTCTGCTAACCAGTTAATAAATATCATACTAGGAGATTTAAAAGACTCTGTATCTCCACTCATAAAACACAGCAAACTGCTCCCAAGGTCGATGACTAGCTGGTGGAGGCAGGCAGGCAGGCAGGCAGGCAGGCAGGAAGGAAGGAAGGAAGGAAGGAAGGAAAGAAGGAAGGAAGGAAGGGAGGAAGGGAGGAAGGGAAGGAGGGAGGGAGGGAAGGATAGAGAAAGAGAGGGAGGGAGGGAGAGAAGGAGAGAGGGAGAAAAAGAGAGAGAAAAGAAGGGAGGGAGGGAGGAAGAGAGGGAGGGAAGGAGGGAGGGAGGGAAGGATAGAGAAAGAGAGGGAGGGAGGGAGAGAAGGAAGAGAAAAAGGAAAGGAAGGAAGGAAGGAAGGAAGGAAGGAAGGAAGGAAGGAAGGAAGGAAAGAAGGGACAGAGGAAGGGAGGGAAGGAAGGAAGGGGGAAGGATTCTTTTTTCACTGTAAATTCTAAATACCTACGGGAGATGATTCATATTCAGAGGACCACATTGGCCACAAGCACACATTTATCTAAGATATCAACCTTAAAGTTGTAATTATGCAAAGAATAAATTATTTTAATTATATTTTACAAATTATAATAAAATGAGTTTTCTTGCCAAAAGAGACTTGTTGTCAGAAGTGTGATAGAAAAATGAGGAGAAATCATTGTCTGCTTCCTTTTCTCTTTCCCCCTCTGGGTAGGCAGGGTTGTTGCTTATGGATTCTACAACTTTCCAAGGCCTAGACTTGCCTCCCCTTACCCCAAACATTTATTCCTGTAATTCTATTTGTATTCTAAGCTCAAATGGCTCAAATCCTTTCCTATTTGTTTGGAGCCAGCAAGAGTTTAAGATGCTGAAAGAGTGAAGTTGTTTTCGTTCCCCTATTCAATGCTGTGGGAGGGCTGGTCTATTTAAGTTTATATGTCTGTCTCCAGATTTGGAGAAAGCTGTTGTTGGTTTTTTAAGACTTTCCAGAAAGAATGGGACTATTGTTTGTCTATTCTTATCCTTCTTGTGTCTCCCTAAATTTCTCTTCGCAAAAACCTTCCCATCTGAAGGGGCTGGAATGGATGGGAGCTAGACACTCCCCATCCCCCACATCCAGTGATGTGGCTGGGATTTCCTTATGTGTCTCCTGTATTTGTATTTTCTTTTTAAGTTGGAGAAAGTTGAATCTTTTCCAGTGAGAATGGGTTTATTGTAGATCTATCTTCCCCCTGAGGTGTTTCTAGACCTATGCTCAACTGAGCCTTCCCACCTTGTTAACCTTTCATCACCATTCCCATGGGATGTGGTCATAAGGCTCTTATATGTCTTCATTATGCATGTCTGGGAAGAAAAAAAAGTCTGTTTAAGTAAGTTCTGTGGATCTGTGTAATATATAATTCTCTTAAAATTTAAATTGTATGATAATATATTTTAATACTAAAAAGCATGTTTAAATTTTGTCTTGATTTGTTTTTAGTGAATAAGCATATATGAAAACAAAAAATATTTGTTCTGTTTTTTGCATGTGGATATGAATGAAGTTAGGAAAGAGGTTGTTTTTACTATATCATGCCTGTTTACATATGATTAAATGAATTGAAGTTTTATCTGAGCAGAAATCTTTCCCATATAAGAAAAATTTTCTAGTAGTCCCTATTTGTGCTGCGTCTGCTTGTGTTGCCAAGATTTTATAAACATCAGTTGATTCAGCTATAATCAGATTTAGATGTGAAAACTCACAGTAAGAAGATATTTTCAATTACAAAATATCTAGCTTTTGAAGTTCAATATGAACAATTATTATTTTCCTCTTTTCATTCTTATTTTAGGCACTCAGTGTGAAGAATATAGAAGAATTCAGAGACAAGAAGGGAAAGAGTGTCTCTCTTTCCTTGCTCTTCTATAACATAATTTGCTTTGGGGGGGAGGAGATAAAGAGATGACCAATAAAATGGTGGATAGAACAGTTTCTTTGATTTTCATAACCTCACAAATCTGCTCATAACACAAATTATACAACAAAAATAAAGAGACTTCCGTTGTTTCCGTGGTCTAGGACTTCCACTCCAAAAGAAAATTTAAAAATAAAACATGAATTGAAGCCTATCTTGAACTCACCAGGCAGCCCTTTTCCCACAGCTCAACACATTACTGGCAGTGAGGTTGTACAGCTAACCTAAGGCTAATAACAAATTCAATCCTATATGCCAGTCCCTAGTCCCTCTTTCCAAGACCATTGAGATCCTAGCCTCAGGGTTAAGAAGCTTGTTGGTGACATGCAACAGCAGCAGCATCCTGTGCTGCAAAAGATCTCTGCAGGAGAATGGAAGAATAGAGTTCAACTTTATACCCTAGCACCCTACCTCCCAGAGTCTCCAAGAACTAAATTATAGAAATCAACCTTACAGCACCAGTGTAGCAATCCTCTGAAGTGTCAGTGTCAGCCCAGAGAACTGAAGGATAGAGGGAGAAGGATATAATACCAGGATTCAAAAAAATTAAAATACGGTACCTTCAAATACACAAAATACCCCAAATATCAGAAGATCAGATAGAAATGTTAAATAACTTAGTATCAGAAAAAGAAATAGAGCTAGTTACAAAGTAATTAGCAATGAAAAAAACTACCTAGTCCTCATGTATTCACAGAAGAATTCTATCAAATTTTAAAGAATAACCCATATTCATATTCCATAAGTTATCTCAAAAATTTAAAGAAAGCACCTTTCCAGAATCCTTTTATAAGACAAATAAAGTTCTAATAGCTAAACTATAGAAAGATGAAATACAGAAGGAAAACTGGGACAATAACAGTAATGATTATTGACTCAAAAAATGTCATCAAAAAATCTGTCAAACAGACTACAGTGATAATATACAAGAAATCATCCATTATGCATAAATGGGATTTATAGCAGGGAATTCAAGAATAGTACAACATTAGGAAAATAATTGACATAATTACTAATATTAAAAAACAAAACATCCAAAACCAGATGATCACCTCAATAAATGCAAAGGCCTTTGACAAACTAGAGCATTCTTTTATGCTGAAGCTTCTATAAAATATGGGCATTGAATGACCTTTTTAATATTATAAGTATCTAAAATCAAATACAAGCATTAAATGATTATTTTGTTGCTTGTGTTTTATAAGGCAATTGGAGCTAAGAGACTTGCCCAAAGTCACATAGCAAGGAAATATCTGAGTTCAAATTTGAATTCAAGTCCTCCTGACTATAGGGCCAGTCCTCTATCCACTGAACCATCTAGCAGTTACCACAAGCATTAAATGAAATGGGGATGCATAGAACCTTTTCCAGCAAAGTGAAGTAAAGATGCCCATACATTCCACTATTATTTGACATAATTCTTAAAATGCAAAAACAATAAGAGAAGAGAAAGAAAGTAAAAGCAAAAAGATATGTGAAGAGGAGATAAAACTATCCCTGTACTGATAGTATGATGGCATACTTGAAAAATCCTAAGGAATCAGCAAAAATACTAATTAAAACAATAGCTTCAATAATGTTATAGGCCACAAATAAATTCACCAAAAAAAATCAACAGTGTTTCTAAGTAATAACAAAACCCAAGAAGTGGGGGGAAAGTAGAAATATTATTCCAAATAACTACAAAATGCGTAAAATATCTGGAGATCAACCTACCAAACCACACAAAAAACTTATATGGAGTCAATTTAAAAGTATTTCTTAAAGAAATAAAGAAAAACAAATAGCTAAAGAAATATTCAGTGCTCATGGCTAGAGTATATTAACATAATAAAAAATAATAATATTGCCAAAGATAATTACATTTTTAATGCCATACCAATCAAATTACAAAGGGGATAATTTATAGGACTTGATTTTTAAAATACCAAAGTTCATCAGGAAAAAAATCTAGAAGCAGAAACAATAAAAGTTGACAATCTAATATTTGACAACATGGAAAATACAAATTATCTAGAAAAAAATATCTTATTTGATAAAAACTGCTTGGAAAACCAGAAAGCATCCTAGCAAATATCAGGCTTAGAACAACATCTTAGATCATATTCCACAATACATTCTATATAGATACTCAGACAAAAATTAGAAAAGAAACAGATCACATGTATCTCAAAATGACAGGTAGAAGTATTCTTAACCAAATTTGTTTCTATCAAAAACAAAACAAAACAAAAACTTTAATTACATAAAACTAAAAAACTTCTGAACAAAATTAATGCACTTAGAATAAATAAGAAAGTGGTCAAATGGGGAGAAAATCTCTTTATCAAATTTCTTGAGTAAAAATTTCATATTCAAGATATATAATCAATTAATAAATATACATAAGACAGATAGTTATTTCCTAAAAGATAATATATTATAGCCCCCCAATTCAACTAATCTGGTTTACAAATTATGTACAATATTTAACAGTTATAAATAGGTTGAGTGAGTTCTTTTACCAAAGATTTTGAATAGAAAGAATAAAAGGTTGAAAAAATTTACTCAGTATTTATGAACATTCTTTTCTGACATTCTTTTTAACACTTGATTTCACAGATAAAGAAATTCTTAAAATACAGTTGCTCTTTTATTTTTCTCTCATGTGATAGACATTTATTTCTTTATTGTGTTTCTCCAAGATAGGGAAAGGTTATTGTTCATTATAGAACTGAAACAGAACATGGTAATTTCTGATTATTTTGCTATATTCAAATGATTATTACAAATCAGTCCCCTGTATTTCCCTCTCCATTTTACTGAAACAATAATTTTCCTTTGAGTTTAGCATTTCTTGAACATGACCAAATTATATTCTATTGCAGGGAAGAATCATTATATTTTGTGTCCCAATGATGCATAATCCCAATCCCAGGGTGCATTGGTATAGGACTTTCTCCTTAATGATAGAAATGAAGTCTCTGCCCTTTATGAGAGATGAGATAGAGTTGGAGAAGCATGAGCTTTAATCCTCACCCAATCCCCCTTGGGAACTCTCCAAGCAACAGAACCCTTCAGATTCCTTTTGGGGGATTTTCTGAGAGAGTCTTATTCAAGGATAGTGTCAAATTAGTTTTCAGATTTAAGAAAGATGATGGAAGAAAACAACTTCAGATTGCTGAAGGAAGAAAAAGATTGGGAAAATATAAGTGGAGATAATTGTCTATCACACCCCTATTCCCAGACTGATTCTCTAAAGCTCTCTTAGGAGCTGAATTATCTTGCTCCCAATGTGAAATCCCTTTGTTTTGTGTTGTTTAGTATATATTCTCCTAGATATACCTTTTCTGATTTCTGATTTACTACAATTTGGATAAATAGTCTTCACAATTCTCTATGTGTGTTCATTGTGGAAATAATATTTGGTGGGAAAAGGGACAAACCTTAGATAAAGAGTTTGAAGTCCTTATCACCTCCTAAAATGACAAAATAACCAAAAGTTAAATGAAAACCAATTATATCCCCTAGATTAAAAAAATTAAGGATATATACTACTACACCATCACTCTGGAGAGAGTAGTATAGCTTCTGGCCCCAACTCTCTTGCTACCCTCTTCCCTAATTCCATCCTCCTTCCCCCCACACCCTGACTCCCATTGAAAGTCTTCCTTAGAGAATGGTGGGAAAAGAGTCTAGAAATGTTAATTTTACCTCACTAAAAGATACACACAAAGACAGCATCTTTCCCACTGATAGGACTTACTACACTGAGGTCCTCTATTCCTTAAGAGTCTTCCCCTCCCAAATATATTTATTTAGATTTTTTTTTTGTTGGTGCAAGAGGTCATTTTTTGCCTCAATTTCTAGGTAGCTTTAATCACTAAATGGATACAGCCTCAGTCAAACTGAAACTCATTGAAGACCTTAGCTTAAAGAGAGTGAGGTTTCCCATTGCCTCTAGGGCCATTTCCAGTTGTCCTAATTTATATCTGGCCAGTAGACCCAGATGGCTCTGGAAGAGAAACTGTATGTAGTGACCTTGTATAGCCCTCCCTCACTTACATCCAATTTATATGCAGACCCTGGCATCACCTCCCTGATACCATGGTTCTCTTTGAGAATGAAGGACAAACAATAACAGCAAGTGTATACATTGTAAAGATTCAAACATGGCTAAACATATCCTAAAGCTAAATCCATCTGAGTTTATTTGGAAATGAAATCCTCTTGTCACTCAATAGAATAGAATTTAAAATGTTGGCTTGTTAAGAAACCCCTTGAATCATCTCAGAAAGGTGAAAAGATAAATTCTCAGGCTTGAAAAATTAATGTTTTTACCCTGTCAGGTGCTTACAACACTTAAGATATTTGAGAAATACCTGTTTACATTTAATCCTTTACTATTTAAGAGGCTGTTTCCTTAATTAGATCATGTCTTTAAGACAGTGCCAATAAAGGATCTTCTGGGCCCCTTATACAATCAAAGCAATGATTCTTCTCTAGAATGTTTATATTGTGATAAACCTTGAATTATACAGATTATCTGTGAGAAATTTCCAAGACAATTTATCAAAAGAAAAAACTATCAATTAAAATTGAAAGAAAATTCAGAAATATTATTATGCTTAATAAGAATTCTTGATCCTTCAATATATGATTTAACTGGTTTTAAATTTTAAAGATTTTAATGGATTTGTGTATTTATGAAGAGGAGAAGGGAATAAGCACCTATTATATGCCAAGAAAGTACTTTACAAATATTATAGGTCACAGGGCTATAAACAATTTCTATATGGAGAGCAGACTCTGTGACATGAACTGAGATAGAATATAATCATGAAGGGTTTGCTTATTAAACAGAATAATCAATAAATGGAAAAGTATGTTTAGGTGTTTACTATGTGCCAGGCCCTCTCCTAAGGATAGGAATTTAAACACATAGTTCCTGACATTAAGGAGTTTAAATTTCTTTTTTTAACATGTTTTTTATTAAAGCTTTTTACTTTCAAAACATATGTATAGATAATTTTCAACATTCACCCCTGCAAAACCTTGTGTTCTAAATTTTTCCTTTCCTTCCCCCAACCCCTCCCCTAGATAGCAAGTAATCTAATATATGTTAAACACGTAATTCTTCTACATGTATTTCTACCATCATCATGCTAAACAAGAAACATCAAATCAAAAATGAAAAGAAAAATAAGAAAGAAACAGAAAGCAAGCAAATAACAATAAAAAGAGTAAAAATACTATGTTGTGATCCACACTCAGTTCCCACAGCCCTCTCTCTGGGTGCAAATGGCTCTTCTCATCATAAAACCATTGAAACTGGCTTGAATTGCCTCATTGTTGAAAAGAACCACATCCATCAGAATTGATCATCCTATAATCTTGCTGTTGCTGTGTACAATGATTTCCTGATTATACTCACTTCATTCAGCATCAGGTCATGTAAATAATTCCAGGCTTTTCTGAAATCATCCTCCCGATCATTTCTTACAGAACAATAATATTCCATAACATTCATATCTTATTCAGCCATTCTCCAATTGATGGGCATCCACTCAGTTTCCAGTTTCTTGCCACTACAAAGAGGGCTGCCACAAATATTTTTGCACATGTGGGTCCCTTTCCCAAAGAATTTAAATTTCAAAGGGAACATAGATACAGTGGAGAGTGGTGATAAAGGAGAACTCTGTTTTCAGTAGGTGGCTCAGTAATGTTACCCTTACTGCTCCTAAACAAAAGAATATGTTTCTATCACTGCAATTAACATTTTTCTATGCTATTTTTTGGAACTGCATTTCTTTTTCTTCCTCTTTCTTTCTTTTCTCCCTTCCTTTCCCCAATTACCACTAATAGAAACCACTATATACCTGGCTTTTGAAAGTGTTTAATACAAAAATCCCAGCTATATAATCATTGATTGGGTTAAATAGTTTGTTTAGAGTTTTAAATTTTTTCATTGAACTGAAATATGAAAATTTAGAATTCAATCAGCAAAATGTGAACTTAAAATCTATTGCTTAAAAGAATGAGAGAATGAAAAGACATATATTAAGTGCAAAGCACTGGGGTTACATATAGAAAAGCAAGACAATTTCTGCTCTTAAAGTGTTCACATTCTAACTGGCAAAGGTTCTATATATATTAGGTTTCAGCTATCAGTCATGAAAAGAAGCAATGTAATTTAGGGTACAGCAGGAAAGCAGATGGTAATGCTTCTTATTTAGTGTTTTTTTCAATTGATAAAGCCTTATCTGTTCAACCATTTGACAATGCCAAAGCCTCTAATCATAAGAACTTTGCGACTGAGTCAGGGACTGCAGTACCTGTAGAAGTTACCTGATTGAATCTGAACAAAGGTTAATTATCTGGACAATGACTGTGAAGACTGAGGTGTGTAAGGAGAGGCAAAGGCTTGGAGGAGGGTGGAGGGAGGGGGTGCAGGGTGCTGCTTTTTTCCAGTTCCCTGGGGCTCATGATCCTGGTCTGTTTCCATTGTTGATGATAATGAAAATAGTATGTTAAAGTAATGTTTATTGATTTTTTTCCATTTTTTCTTCTATCAATCTATTTTTAATCTTTAAATGTTCTTAGGATGACTTTGTTTACTTTACTCTCTTATCAAACTCTTTTTTCAACTAGTTTTACCATTTATTACTTTTCTTTGCTTTATGAGATGATACTATTTATAATTGTCCATCATCTTTCTTCAAAACATTTCTTCAAGCAGGTTTATGCTTTAAACCTTTATTATTTTTGACACCTCTCTCTCTGCTTGACAAAAAAAAAATAAAATATCTGCTCTTTTCTGTACTTTATATGTTCTTTTGGACTTATTGGAGCATATTTACAGCAGTTAAATTGTATATAAAAACTTTATATAAAATTATTAAAATCAATGTCTATGTTGTTTCTGATGTCTACTTCCCATTTTTCAAGGCTGATTTTGACTTTATCACTCCACTAAAACTAAAACTCAACTAAAACTAAAACTCTCTCTAAAAACTACCAATAATCATCTAACTGCAAAATCTAATATCCTTTCCTCTATTGTTATCCTTTTTGACTTGTCTACAGTTTGACCTTGTCAACTACTCTCTTTTTAACATTGTTCTCTTTTGGTTCTTCTGCTACTTTTCTAACCATTTTTCAGTCACTTTTTCTCAATCTCCTTCATTTATGTCATTACCATTAACTTGACATGTTCCAAGATTTTGTCTTGGGCTTATTATTTTCTTTCACCTACATCTCTCATTTAGTGATCTTATTGGTTTCTATGAATTCTATTTTCATCTCTATTCAGATTATTCATAGATAGATAGATAGATATCCCTAATTTTTTTCCTGTTCTACAATCCTGTATACCCACATTTTATTGGACACTTCAAACTGTACATTCCACAAGCAGCTCAAACCCTAAATTTCCAAAACAGAACTAATTATTTTTTCCCAAAACCTACCCCTCTTCCAAACCTCCCTATTATAGTCAAGCTTCAATATTTTCATGTTTTGTTTTCATTCAAGCTTCAAGGACATAATTTTACAACTATGTACAACAGAGAAAAAAATGAGAAGTGTTGCTCTGTGCACAAATTTGTAGAGCACCTGGTATCATACGGGCAATTCACTGGTCTTGTTCTTCCTATCGTTATAGAATAAAATTTACCTTGTGCATTTTGATTGTCTGGGTGATGTTGAGACCTTTACAATCTCAGAGGTTTCCAATAACAGTAAATAAAGTATCAACATCATCTCCCTTGGCTCCAGAAGACAGCAAAGGTAGAGAGGTTTACAACACTATAGTATTGTCTGAAATTAATGCTTTTTTGTTTGTTTTAATTGTGACAAAGGTCACAAAATTCTAATAAAATGAGAAGCAATATTTTGCATGTTGCCAATTTTATTTTGTGTACTGCCTTTTTGTGAGTTGTTTCACGGTTTTTGTGTTAGGAAAAGTGCATTTATCAGATTAATATTTTGTTATAAAAGAACTGAATGCAGAAAAGTGTATTTTCAGAATTCTCTAGTGAAAGATTACCATTTTTCATGGCTGCAGAAACCTAACACACATTTCTCACAGGTTCAGTGTATCAACATTCAAGTTTCTTATTTTTGTGCTGTTTTATAATAATGCTATTCCTATGAAAGTTGAGGACTGATTGAATTTCTGAGAATATCACATTCCTTCTAGTCACCCAGGTTCACAACCTCAGTGTCATTCTCAATTCTTTATTCTCTCTCACTCTATATAGGCAATCACTTAGCAAATATTCTTGTTTCATTCTCTACAATATCTCTCATATACATCCCTTTCTCTTCTCACATAATTACAACTCTATTTCAGGCTTTCATTTTTACTTGTCTGAACAATTTGCAATGGTCTCCTTCCTAATTTTTCTTGTTTGTGTAAGTAAGAATAATATGCTTAACTTTTCATTGTTATTTATGTTATCCTATCTAAATTTAATGTTTTGCTATTTGATTTATGTTCCTGTGTGGTATATCAATTGAGTGGACACTGGATAAGGGTTTAAGGCACATCTTAAACCTACTGCCTAGGGGAATTACAGAATGGATGTAACTATTATTTTTAACCTTTACTGAAGCTCTATTTTGTTGACTCATTATGATTTGAAGTGACCCTGAATTCTCAAAATCTATCCCAATGGAATGTAATCCCTGGTCACTTCTACTAACCTAAAAAAGCCTTAAAGGAACCAGAAATATACAGTTATTCCTTCTACATCACAATGAGGTTAGAGGCATGGCAGCCCCATGATCTGGAAAATCCACATAAAATTTCTTAGCTCTCTCCTCATACCAGAAAAGTAGTCTGAATTTTTTCTTTTTCCTTTATGGGGTGTTTACAGTAATTTATTGTAAAATTTGGGTTAAGAATTTAATTAGAGGTTATATGTAGGTCAATGTTAGCTAAAAGTACTGTAGAAATACTTAGAGAATTACTGTCAAAAGAAACAAAATATGAAAGAAATATGAATTTTTTAAAATGAAACAAATTTGAAGAGAATAATACTGGACATGCTGCATGTATCAGAAAAGATATTTTATGGCATCTGCTGGCTTTTGTGTTCTTTTCACAAACTTTAACTTTTTACCTATTTTAACTTTAAATATGGATTAAAAGATAAAATATGTTGATATTATACAATACTTTAAATATATTTTATGCATTTTTTAATTTCTAAACTTTTTGTGTCATCTGCTGGCCTTCCTATATCCTCTTTGGCTTCCGTAAAACTCCCAAAAAATTCCCACTTAATTTCTTATGCCAACCGGCAATGTATCAAAACCATGATGGAGAAATTTGCAATATGAAATGGATAACTATACTCTATGTTATTCAAGGACCAAACCAGCTAAATTTGGAAAGGCTAAACCTCTCCACCAAGTGATGAATGTTTTTTACTCCAGCAACTCCTATTACAAACCTATTATCTGTTACAAATAATGAAATCTCTTACAAATAATGAGGTTGGGAAGAGTGTCAGTGAAGGAAAAAGCATCTCTTAAAAATATTGAATGATTATCGTTTTATTCAATAAACTACATTATGAACCACCAAAGCCATGGTATTAAGTAAGTTGGCCCACCAAGTTTAAATCTATTCTCTGAGACAAGTGTTGTCTCCTGCTCACAAAGACTTTGTCTCAACAAGATTTATACTTGTTTTAAGGGCACTATTTACATTCTCCTGAAACCTTGTCTAGATCCTGTCTTCATGTCTCCTAGATTCTTTGATCTCACTTATTTCCCTCCAGATTTTTGTTTTGGGTCTCTAGTCCTTTTTTTCCTAAGGAAAGTTTCCTTTTTGTCCTAGGAAACTGGGATCCTGAGTCTTGCAGCCTGACCTGCTGAGCCTATGTCAATAATGCCAACCTTCTTCTCCCAACCTTGGAAGAAGACAAGCTGATTTTGATTTACGTCTCTTGACCTGTGGTGCCTCTCTGTTCCTTCCTTCTAACTTTATCTATTTTTTCCCCCAATTTGACCTCTGTCCCTCTTCATCTGCTATCCCCCCCCCTGGGACTTTGCATTTGAAGTTCCAGTCCTTTCTGGGGAGCCTTGTCAAACGAGTCCTGGAAGAACACTTTCTAATTGAGAAGGTATCATTTGGATAGGAAAGATGCTGCTTGAAAATGAGCTGGACTAAGGGTAGAAGTGACATTTCTGCTGATTGCTCTGCTCTTCAGATCTCTAGGCAGCCAGCATCTGAATATCAAATGCCATAGTCCTTAATCTACATATTAGAAAACTCCCATCAGAGTCATACAAATTCATAAAGCAGATGGTTGGAGAGGTGTAGCATTTAAAGAGAGGGAAGAGGCAGAATATTCTGAAACTGTCGCCATCAAGGGATTTCTGCCTGAGTAGAATATCTCAAAACTAAATAGACAACTGTGTTTCCCAAAAGATTATCATCTGATGGATTCAAGGGGAGTAATAATTCTAGGTAATGACTATTCAAATTAGAAAATACTCCCATTTCATTTAAATATGACCAAAATGTTCCTGGTTGGTGATAATATGGAATAGAGAATTTGGTTGATGTACCCTTGGGAGTCACATAAAAAATGCTAGTCAAAGGCAACCTCAATTTGCCAATGAACTATATATAGGTGTGCTTCACTTTAAACAAATCCAATATGCAAAAATCTGTAATCAAAAGGCAGATAAATGTGAAGTGGGAGATTGGTGTTTATGAATGTTCATATACAAAGGACTTACTTTAAAAGATAGCACTTAAAGAGTTCCTTTAAATTGTTAAGTATTTATGTCCAAATTTTCAGAAACAATAATGACAGAAAAAGCCACTTAAAAAAAACAATTTTAAGTGAAAAATTCTAGAATTTAAACCAAGATAAAGTTTCATACTACATGCTATTGCATAAAGAGAGGGCAGGATTTGTATCAAGACAATAGTCAATTTAGTTCTTTAATTACTGTAATAGATTCTACTTTCCTTCCCTTCCAAATTTAATTTTAGCAACAGTTAGGGTATGTTTTCTAAGAATATAATCAAACAAATCCCCAAAAGGCATCATAAACTAACCAGATGCAAAGATTGCAAGCCTCTAGCCATCTGTGACCACCAGATGTAGTAATAATTGCAAGCCTCCTTATATAAACAACTCTCTGGGGACTTCAGTCACACTGGCATTTTGTCCAAGCAGATAGGTGTCTATGGACTTGTTAACATCTCTCCTTACTCTGCTGCCACTCTTCCTATGAGTGAGGGACTTCCTTATATAAAAGGTCCATCTACAGGAATTTTTGTATACTGAGCTTGTTTCAAGTGAGTTAACCTATGTGTGGTTCAGTGGTAAAGCAAGATGGCCACTAAAAAAGATGGAGGTTTAGCAGTAAGAAAAATCAATGGTGCATGAAGGAAATTATACCTGTACCATTCAGTCACACTAATCAGGCTCAATAGCCTTCTTAATACTTTGTAAAATACAGGTAAGAAAAAAATTTAAGTCTTTCACTCTGTTTAAGCTACATTTCCAAAAGCTGAGCCAAAGTCAACATTTAAATATAATTTTAAATACCATTATGAAAGAACAGAATCCTAGAATATCAAAGCTAGAAGAGACTTAAAAGATTAAAGCCTTAGCAGAAATAAGGAAAAATATTGGTTCAAAAATGTATTCTCCTTCCTTCAACCATATAACAAAAATACCTTCTCTTCTCCCAAATTACCACCACTCTTCTTTTACCAGTGAACAGATATAATCAAAAGTCAGAGATACACATTGTGTATTTGTGTATGTTTAGTTCATGCATATATACATATAATTCCTCACATAGTTGTTTGTTTTTTATATTTAAATATTTCCTTGTTTTCCCTTGGTTTACTTTTATATTTTGTTTACCTAATCATTATGACCTTTAAAAAGGCTCATTTTTTCCTACATCCTACATAGTTTCTAATTTAACTTAAATTATTTAAGACATTTTAACTGATAGATAATTTTTTTCACCTTTTTCATTTGAACATGGGCACAGATGGAGTTTGGAGGGAGGAAATTACTTTGCAACTGTTTGGAAGATGAATTGGAAAGGAAATAGATGAGTCAGGGAGATCAATTAGGAAGTTATTGTAATAGTCCAGAATAAACAATGATGAAGGCCTGAAGCAAGGTAAGTAGCCTTGGGAGTAGAGAGGAGATAGATGAGAGAAATCACAGAGGTAGAATCAGAGATGTTGATGCCAGCTTGATATTTTTGTTTTAAGGTGATAGCATTCAGCTTTACAATGCAAAGAAAAAAAACAATATATTTAAAACTAAAAAATGAAAAAAATATATAAAAACATGAAGAGGATTGTAAAGGAATGGGAGCAATTTAAGAATCTCATTCCCAACTAGTGACCTGCACCTTTCTAAAGGGCCCCTTATGCCTTACCTGTCAGGGGATAATAAATAGCTAGGAAACCTTTCTTTCCCTTGTAGAATAAGAAAAGAATGAGACCTGTAGCAAGATGCCATTGTCATTTCAAACATCTCTTTAAAAATGATTTGGAATTATACTAGAGTACAAGTTCCATAAAAATAGAAGCTATATTTTCAAAGTTTTATACTTTCCCCGGGACCTAGAATAGTTTTCTGCAAACATTAGACACTTAATAAATGTTTATTGAATGAATTGTCCGTATAGAATAATCCAACTCTGTTTCTACAGGATAAGATTATGGAAAATAGCAGTTTTATTGAAATTAAGATTACTTAAAATCTTTGTTCAAATGAGTGTAAAAGAGTTATTAAGGAGTTTTTCTTCAAATATTTTACAAAGCACAAGCACAATCTGACTGAAAAAAAAATTATAACTGAACTTCTCAGGAATTTAAATAATTAAATCCTAAGAGAGTTAGCAGTTGTGGAAGAAAACCTCTTCAAGGAAGAAACTGGGGAAAGAAAGGATTTCTCTTTCTTTTTCTTCTCTCCCAGCAGCAATGGCACCAGATTTATTCATCCAGAAGGCAATAACTTATCCAAAAGTTTAGAATCAATTCAAGAAAGCTCCAAGATTAATTGAAGGAGCAAAGACATACTCCAAATAGACACAGCTATGGAAACCTGATAAAGGAAGCAACTTCAAAGAAAATTACCTCTGGCAGTAGAGAAGAGAGCCATCTATGGACTCCAGAGAGCGCTAACCCTAGAAATAAGGAGTTGGGCCACAGAGAGAACTCTACAAAGAGAGAAAAAACTTCCATGTCCTATGGAATCAAAACTTTTAAGGTGTCTTTGACATGCATAAACTATACATGTGCCAGTGTACTCTGAGCTTATTCTTCTTATGGACACTATATGTATTTTGAGGAGAGTAGGAACCAAGTTTATAGAGGAAAAAGTTTTGTAGCTACTGTATTATATCCTGTAAATCCTTAGTGGAAAGAAAACTTTATTCATGGTGTACTTATTTTACTTATTTAAAAAATAAATTAAAAAACAGATAGCATGAAAAGAGTCAATGAATTCTGATCAGTATATATAAAATATTGAAATCACAGGACTTCTTTAAAAGATGAACTTAATTTAGATACTACTTGTAGTGTATTATCATTTACAAAGCATTTTACATATATTATGTCATTTGATACTCACAACAACCCTGCAGAGCAGGTATCATTATTATCTTTAATTTACAGATGAGGAAGTTGTGTCAAAGGTAAAGTGACTTTTGCCCCAGGATCACATAAATGATAAATGCCTGAGGTTGGATTTGAACTGGGGGGGAGAGGTTTCATGACTTCGAATCCTTGAAAAAATCATATAAGTTAATAGTAGACCCAGAATATGAACACAAGCCCTGTGTTCCTATTTCTAGTGCTTTTTCAATCTTATACCATCATATGAAAAAAGATTGAACCATTTCCAGTGACATGGAATATATCCAGTTATGAGTTTATTCCATTTTTCAATAGTTGTAATTTTTAATGTCATCTCTCAACCTGCTACTTGAATAATTCCCAAATTGAATCTCATTCTGACCTATGGGGTAATATAGAAGTATGTTTGTATATTTCCTCACTAATTAACCAAATTAAAACACAAATCTCAAAGTAACTAAGCTCAGAGCTCCTAGTTAATCAAATATTTATTTTAAAAGCTGTGGAAATATTGGCCCAAATTTTGCCTCCCTATATTTCTACCCATTGATCTTAGTTCTCCCTTCCAGCATCTTAATTTAACAGGACTTGTCAGATCTTCAGTTAAATACTACCAGGCCAGCTGAGATCATTGAACAAATTTGTAAGTCAGAAAATCATAGAAAGTCAAATTGGAAAACACAATAAATGTGGAGAATATGAAGAGCGATGGCTTAAAGAGAGCTAAAGATACTACTTTCCTATCATGGCAGAAAAGAAGCAAAAGAGAAAGAGGTTGAAAAATCTTATTTCTTGATGGAATTGTTTTACCTTTTAGTATATGAAGAAGTAAGAAGATATCATGTGTCTTTTTAGAGACAGTTTGAGGTCATTCTGGCTGTGCTTTTATTCACAGCTAAAATATCGTAATTAATTATCTATGTATTTATTATCATTTTAATTGGTAAGAAATTATATCTTCTATAACTCTAATATGCATTTATTCCTAGGAGATTAAGGAACTTAATTATTTTAAAAAAGAAAAGAAAGATGCAGGTAAACTACTATTGGAAAAGGAGGTTTCTGCAGATTTTTAAACATAATTTTTGACTAAGTAATAGGAGCTCTGAGCTTAGTTGCTTAATTGAGATATGAGATAATTAATGAGGAAATACATGAGAACTTATATTTTTAAGAGTTGTTAACAGCATTTTTCCTTGTTTTTTCCCATCTTTTAACAAAAGGATTTTTATCAGTGTGTTTGTAAGAAAGCTTGGGTGTGAGAAAGATTAGGAATAGGAAAAGATAAAGCAATAAAGTGCTTAAAAGTGGTTATTGTTACCAATAATGCCCTAGGGTTATTGAATTATAAAATAATTGGCACTCCTCTGGTATATATCAGACAAAATAAATGTGCTTATGAAGGGCATTATCTAAGGCAATGGAAAAGTTTCACTTATTTAGGGATGGTGGGATGGTGCTTATAATTAATAATACAGAGATGTCTAGAATTACCCTCTCTCCCCTAACCCAGGGCAATATTTGAAATGAGAAATTTCAAATAGACAAAGGACTTACATAGCTGCGAAGAACATTGTGTTTTTGTAGTATTACTTTTGTTGGTTTGTTTGAAGAGGGCAAAAGGGGAGAGGTAGTCTGGCTACTACTCAAAATCAAATATATTCAGATATGGAGTTCCACACATTTTTGTTCAGTTAGATTCTGCACTAGGAACATTCCTAACATTCTCCATTGCTAAGAACCCCAGGTCAATGCCTTACCCACTAGAAAGCAAAGATTGTCTTTGGACAAGCAAACTACATTTCCACAACAAACTAGATTTTTTAAACATTATTGGGGGCAAAAGGAAGATTAAGGAAGAAATAGAACAATGATAATAACAGAGAAAAAGTCTTGTTTTCTATTCCTATTTATCTTTTTTTTTTAATAAATCTTTTTCCAGTCAAAGAAAATGTCCTTAGCATGTCAAGAATAGAGCAAACAATGGTTAAGAACTTATTGAAAATAAAGATGAATGAGGAACTAGTAAGAGAGCCCCAGCTGTCTTCAATGAATTTGTCTCCAAATTCAGAAGAATGTAAAAATTGGCAATTGTGATATATGAGAAGCTGTTAGGAATTTTGAAAAATTATAGAGGACAGGAGAGATCCTATATGTCTACAATAGGGAAAATGTCCTGGAGATTTTCAAATCCAGGAACTATAAGTCAGTGAGCTTAATTCATATTCCTGGCAAAATTTTAGAATATATTTGTAACTGCAGCTTTAACACCTATTCTGAAACTAATTTTGGTTACTATGCCTTTAAGAAAGAGGAAATACTGATTTATTTTTCTTTTTGATCTGATTTTTTTGTGCAGCATGATAAATGTGTAAATATATATAGAATTGCACATATCTAACATATATTATATTACTTGCTGTCTAAGGGAGGGAGTGAAAGGAAGGAAGGGAGAAAAATTTGGAACACAAGGTTTTGCAAGGGTGAATGCTGAAAACTATCTTTGCATATATTTTGAAATTAAAAAGCCATTATTAATAAA
This sequence comes from Sarcophilus harrisii, assembly GCF_902635505.1. Lineage (NCBI taxonomy): Eukaryota > Metazoa > Chordata > Mammalia > Dasyuromorphia > Dasyuridae > Sarcophilus > Sarcophilus harrisii. The sequence goes on from NC_045426.1 coordinate 216,126,676, forward strand.
AAAAAGAAAAAGGAAATAGAATCTTGCGAAGTTAACAGTTATATCTAATGAAGTCTTGTGTGTCATATATAATATATATCATATTGCTTGCCTTTTCTATGAGGGAGATTGGGGAGAATTAAAGAGAAAGAATTTAGAACTCAAAGTTTTAAAAATGAATTTAAAAAATTGTTTTCACATGTAACTTGGGGAAAAGAAAATTGGAACTAAATTATGGAAGCAGAAAGAGGAGGAGGAAAAGAAGGAGGAAGAAAAGGAGAAGAAGGAGAAGAAAAAGGAGGAGGAGGATTAGGAGAAGAGGAGGAGGAGGAGGAGGAGGAGAAGGAAGAGGAGGAGGAGAAGAAGGAGGAGAAGGAGGAGAAGGAGGAAAAGGAGAAGGAGAAGAAGAAGAAGAAGAAGAAGAAGAAGAAGAAGAAGAAGAAGAAGAAGAAGAAGAAGAAGAAGAAGAAGAAGAAGAAGAAGAAGAAGAAGGAAGAGGAGGAGGAGGAGGAGGAGGAGGAGGAGGGAGGAGGAGGAGGAGGAGGAGGAGGGGAGGAGCAGGAGGAGGAGGAGGAGGAGGAGGAGGAGGAGGACGAGGACAAAAGGAAGGAAGGAAGGAAGAAGAGGAGGAAGAAAGAAAAAAGAAAGAAAGAAAGAACAAACAAGGAAGGAAGGAAGGAAGGAAGAAAGAAAGAAAGAAAGAAAGAAAGAAAGAAAGAAAGAAAGAAAGAAAGAAAGAAAGAAAGAAAGAAAGAAAGAAAGAAAGAAAGAAAGAAAGAACAAGGAAGGAAGGAAGGAAGGAAGAAAGAAAGAAAGAAAAAGAAAAAAAGAAAGAAATCTGTGTGAGCACTGAGAAATGACTAAGATAACTTCTTTCCTGAGAAGAATTAGAGTGTTAACTATTTTGAACAAAGAATCTGGCAGAGACTGGGTTGGTTAGTTGTCATGACAGAAGGAGTCTGTGAAGTAACTGTCATGCAGAAATAATTTGTGAGACACTTGGAGGGTTAATATCATCTATGAGAATCTGAAGAGACATTTTGAGAGAGCTAATTTTAAATCTTATTCTTCTGAGAAGACATTCTGTGGAAAAGACATTCTGAAGAGAATTTCTGAAAGATTTTACCTGTCAACCTGAGAGAATAAAATTTCGGGATCCAGGTTTTTGATGAATGCTCTTACAGCTGTTGGTAAGCTGTGATCTTTCTTATAAAAGATAGGATGAATAGTCTGTTTTTGAAAATTGGTTTTTGTTAATTCTTTGGGAAAGAAGTTATCTTAGTCTTTCCTTAGCATTATACCAGCTGCACAACTTCTCTCATTTTTTTATCTGCCTTGATGGACTGATGCTCCACAAGAAAGTAGGGAGATTACAAACTTGCACGGAGGAAGAAGGAATAGAGTGAAGAAACGTTAAGGGATAAATTGGATATAGTTGTATTTGTTTTTTTTTTTTGTTTTGTTTTGTTTTTTTTTTTTTTTTCTCTCTTACTTTTTTTTTTCTTTTTTTTTTTTTATTTAATAGCCTTTTATTTACAGGATATATACATGGGTAACTTTACAGCATTAACAATTGCCAAACCTCTTGTTCCAATTTTTCACCTTTACTCACCCTCCCCTAAATGGCAGGATGACCAGTAGATGTTAAATATATTAAAATATAACTTAGATACACAATAAGATACATGACCAAACCGTTATTTTGCTGTATAAAAAGAATCAGACTCTGAATTATTGTACAATTAGCTTGTGAAGGAAATCAAAAATGCAGGTGGGCATAAATATAGGGATTGGGAATTCAATGTAATGGTTTTTAGTCATCTCCCAGAGTTCTTTTCTGGGTATTAGTTAGTTCATTACTGCTCCATTAGAAATGATTTGTTGATCTCGTTGCTGAGGATCCTGATCCATCAGAACTGGTCATCATCTAGTATTGTTGTTGAAGTATATAATGATCTCCTGGTCCTGCTCATTTCACTCAGCATCAGTTCGTTAAGTCTCTCCAGGCCTTTCTGAAATCATCCTGTTGGTCATTTCTACAGAACAGTAATATTCCATAATTTCATATACCACAATTTATTCAGCCATTCTCCAACTGATGGACATCCATTCAGTTTCCAGTTTCACACTACAAAAAGGGCTGCCAAACATTCATGCACATACAGGTCCCTTTCCTCTTTTATAATCTCTTTGGGATATAATCCCAGTAGTAACACTGTGGATCAAAGGTATGCAGTTTGATAACTTTGAGCATAGTTCCAAACTACTTCCAAAATGGTTGATTCGTTCACAACTCCACCAACAATGCATCAATGTCCCAGTTTTCCCACATCCCTCCAACAATCATATTATTTTTCCTGTCATCTTAGCCAATCTGACAGGTGTGTAGTGGTATCTTAGAGTTGTCTTTAATTTGCATTTCTCTGATTAATAATGACTTGGAGCATCTTTCAATGACTAGAAATAGTTTCAATTTCTTCATCTGAGAATTGTCTGTTCATATCCTTTGACCATTTTTCAATTGAGAATGGTTTATTTTTATAAATTAGAGTTAATTTCATATATTTTGGAAATGAGGCCTTTATCAGAACCTTTGACTGTAAAAACATTTTCCCAGTTTATTGCTTCCTTCTAATCTTGTCTGCATTAGTTTTGTTTGTACAAAAACTTTTCAGTTTGGTATAATTGAAATTTTCATTTTGTGATCGTAATGATCTCTAGTTCTGCTTTGGTCATAAAGACCTTCCCTTCCACAGGTCTGAGAGGTAAACTATCCATGTTCCTCTAATTTATTAATAATTTATCTTTATGACTAGGTCATGAACCCATTTTGACCTTATCTTGGTGTAGGCAAGTATGGATCAATGCCTCTAGTTTCTGCCATATTAGTTTCAATTTTCCCAGCAATTTTACCAAACAGTAAGTTCTTATCCCAAAAGTTGGATCTTTGGTTTGTCAAAGACTAGGTTGCATATTTTGGACTGTTTTATCCCTTGAACCTAATTATTCCACTGATCAACTAATCTATTCCTTAGCCAATACCAAATAGTTTTGGTAACTGCTGCTCTATAATATAATTTTAGATCTGGTACAGCTAAGCTACCATCATTTGATTTTTTTCATTAATTCCTTGAAATTTTGACCTTTTGTTTTTCCATATGAACTTTGTTGTTATTTTTTCTAGGTCATTAAAATAGTTTTGGGACTCTGATTGGTATAGCGCTAAATAAATAGATTAGTTTAGGTAATATTGATCTTTTATTATATTTGCTCGCCTATCCAAGAGCATTTAATATTTTTCCAATTGGTTAGATCAGACTTAATTTTGTGAAAAGTGGTCTGTAATTTTGCTCATAAAGTTTCTGATTTTCCTTGCAGATAGATTCCTAAATATTTTATATTATCAGTAGTTACTTTAAATGGAATTTCTTTGTAACTCTGACTGTTGGATTTTGTTAGGATAATAAGAATGTTGATGACTTATGTGGGTTTATTTTATAACCAGCAACTTTGCTAAAGTTGTGGATTATTTAACAACTTTTTAGCAGAATCTCTGGGTTCTCTAAGTATACCATCATGTCATCGGCAAAGAGGATAATTTGGCTTCCTCATTGCCTATTCTTATTCCTTTTAACTTTTCAGCTCTTATTTCTATAGCTAGCGTTTCTAATACAATATTAAATAGTAACGGTGATAGTGGGCAACCTTGTTTCACTCCAGATCTTATTGGGAATGGTTGCAATTTGTCTCCATTACATATGATGCTTACTGATGGTTTTAAATAGATGCTGCTCATTATTTGATATAGTTGTATTTGAACTGTGATTGGCTGTCATGAGGAAAATAGGATGTGCTCCATCTTCTAACTCTCTGATTGGGCAATCACAACCTTAAGGTCAGATCACTGACTTCACTTTGGAGATCATTGCTAGCAGTCACTGACTTTTTTTTTGATGCTCATTAGTTTCTTTTTTTTTTAATTAATTTAAAATGTTCAATGATTGAAAATATATTTTCTGTCCCTGTCACTTCCCCTGAAAGGCCTCATTGGTTTGTTTTGAGATCAAATGAGATAATATTTGTTAAGTGCTTAGGATAGTGCCTGGCACATAGTAGGTGCTTAAATACCCTCCCCCCATTCCAAATAAAAGTAAACCTTTGTTTTTCTTCAATAGGTTTGCAAAATAAATTCCTGCATTAGCAATGTCAAAGAATGTAATTCTGAACCCCAGTAAATCATTTCTCTGACAGAAAGTGATAGCATGTTCTTTTTCAATCCTCTGAAATTTTGGTTGTTCATTGCATTGATTAAAGCTCTTAATTATTTCAAAAGTGTTTGTCTTTAAAATATGGTTGTTATTGTATAAATTGTTCATGTAAGTCTTCCTGAGTTTCTCAGCAAGCTATTCTTTTTATCATTTCTTACAGTTTGGTAATCTATTTTTAAAATTTGTCTAATATATCTAGTTTTCCACATTTGCTTATTCCTTAAGACATGATCAAATTTTATGTGTCACATATAGCTGAGAAATATGTGTGCTATTTTCTAATTCTCATTCAATAATAGCATGTTATCTAACTTTTCCAAAATTCTATTTATTGACATTTTTTAAAAGATTTGTGTGGCTATGAAAATAGTTACATTGAGTTCTTCATTTATTATCATTTTACTTCTTATTTCTTCCAGTAACTTATTTTGCTTTTACCGTAATTATTGCTATACTACTTGGGGTACATATAATTATACAATAAGTATAAAAATACAACATACAATCATACAATAAATTATCTTTTATTATTCTATTCTATAGGAGATAAATTATATTTTTCCAGACTCCTGACTTGGTTTTAATAGTCTTTAATTTCTTTAATAATTAATCTAATTTAATCTCTTTATCTTTAATCTCCTTCATTTTTAATTTAATTTCTTTAATAATTTTTGCCTCCTCGAACCAGTAACCTATTTTTAACCATACTAATTTTCAGGGAATCTATCTTATAAGTGAAGTTTTGCATCTCTTATACTAAAATATTAATTTTCCTTCCAAGTCTTTCTTCCAAATGATTACTTCATTTCCAATGATTTCTCCTAGAACTTTCATTTCATTTATAAAACCATTTTTAATACTTGCTCCATTTTCCCAGAATTCTAGTTGAATTTTTGTCTAAGCTATATTTTTCTTTGAGGCTCCTAAAATTCTTCATCTATGAGATATGATGATAATACTTTTACTACCCATGTCATATGGCTATTGTGATAATTAAATAAAATAATGTATATGAATTTAAACTGTAAAGCAATATACAAAGGTAATTTATTATTGGTTTCATGATTTATTGCTAAACGATTATTAAAGCTTAAAACTTCACTAAGACACCCTATAGAGTGATAGATAATACTTCAAAGTTATGTAGGAGATAGAGACCTGAAAACAAATCAAAACATTCTCTAGGTAGGAGCAAAGAAACTTACAATGCTCCTCTCTTAGGAATGATATAAAGGAGACAGAAGGAAGTAATTTCTGAAATACTGCAAAACAGTTCTGAAAGCAAACATTAGTCACTATAACAAATGTAAACTAAAATGTTTTATTATTAGTAAGGGTGCTTTTGCAAATGTGAAACATCCTGTAGATGATATACAGTGCATAAATACTCATATTGTATCGATTGCCTTGATCAGTCTCAGTGATCTATATTTTTTTATGCCATGACACATGCTCTATTCCATAGTTTATAGGAAAATACTTCATAAATTAATCAGTCTTAATACTCACTGGGTGAGTTTATGGAGAATAATATAATCAGGGATCTTGATCTTCAAGTTTTATGTCTATATGTGCTGAGTTCAAACTTTGGAGCTTCCTATAAATAACTTTTTGACTAATGACCCTATCCAATGTTTCTACTTGGAACATCAGACTTTAACTCAGATTATCATTACCATTCACAGGATTTCCCTTAGAAACATAAATATCTGGGTTTTTGCAGTTATGAGTAAAAAGAACTCTTTACTTTCATGCAAGCATCCATGTTAATAATAACAATATCAGTAACAGGACAGTTTTTATTTCCCTCCAAAGAAATAATGCAAAATACATATATACTCAGAGATGTAAATCTAGTAGTAATTCACAAATTATAATGAATAACTCTTTTCCTTTCATGGAAATCTCACCTTCCCTTAAGGCACCTGTATGGTTCCCTAAATTCAGAGTGGCAACATTGTGGCTGAAATTATTCACAGAAAGAATGCATAACTGAATAGAAAGACAAGCCCTCAGATTTTTGCAATCCTAGATTTCCTTTAGGGACTAATAAAGTTCACTATCTTTATAATACTGTCCTAAAGTTTTGTGCTTTCCTGAATGGGAATTTGGGTTTTGTATCTGCTTAAAAGTGTCTTATCTTTAGACCTAGATGGTCTACAGAAAGAAATGAATGATAATGGCCATATTTGTTCCTATACATTGGTACTCAATCCCTTGCTGATCCCCCAGCTTTTGGACCACATGTTTTTTCCTCTTCTTTGGAGGATTTTGAGACTAGGAATTTGTTGTAGTACAAGAAATCTCCTTTCCTTTCTTCATGAGACTAGACCCAAGAATTCTCATAGCTCCATCACTGTTCCCCATCCTTATCCTATCGTTTCTTTTTTTAATTTTATTTTTTGGGGAAAATATCCTATAATTTCTGAAACTGAGACACTAAGCTACTATTTTTCCTAAGCTATCATCTGTGAGGTTGAAGGCTGCCTGAAATGAGAGGCAGACAACTATATACTTATTTAGGTTTTACCAAAAAAGGACCCATCTTCTCTCTGTGTATAGCCATTCTCTCAAGTCTAGTCCTCTATTCTTTGGCATAGCTGAGCATTTTATAGTCTAGAAACCAAAGTATAGTTTAAATCTAAAATAGCTATGATCCAATCCATGATTCAATCAAATCAAGACTTGTCCATTTCCAGAAGGAAATATCTTCAAATGCAGAATAAAAACCCCTTCTTTAATCTCACTAACTTGATTAGACTATTCTTTCATAATCACATCAAGAAGAAAAAGGCAGAGACAGAGAGAGACAGAATCTGACTCTGTGATTTTGCTGCCATGATACTGAAGCATAATAACTCAAGTTGTTGCTCCTCCATTCAGGAAACTTAACTCATGTTCTCATGTATGTCCTTCGTATATTATCCTTATTTTTGCCCTCTCTTCCCACTTCTGACTTGCAGGGACTCTGGTTTCAGAAACCTCTGCTGTCCTTATTCAGGAAATCTAAATACCTGGATAATAGCCCTGAGTTCTCAAGGATCAGGTGGTTCACAGAAGTGTTAGTCAGAAATTGCATTTTAACTTGAATCAGAGCAGAATGGTGTGGTTGGCACTAAATTCTGTAGTATGCTTGAGTTCGTCATGGCTGATCTTGGGGAATTGGTTCTGTGAGGAGGTTTGCCACTGCTTGCCCCTAATCCAACTGAGTTATGTACTCAGTAGTGATAAGCACAGATTCATGTAATTTGTATGTATAAAAAAAATTACTGCAAATGTATGCAAAATGCATGTTGACTCGGACTGAACTTTTCTTACTTTGCACACTTTATGTATTCTTCAACTATTTGTATTTGGCCATGTTGAACAATGTATTATGGAAGTTAGATTTGGGAACCATACTAATGAAATTGTTAAGATGTATATTAATCATATAATACCCTAAGTGATTGGAGAAAGAGATTTTAATGTTCTATTTTGATTTTTGATTCAAAAAGAAAAGTAAACACATTGGTTGGGGATTATAAATTATGGTTTTATACTTACAGAAAACTTCGACCCTATGATAGCTATTTTGGAGACCCCATGTATAGGAAGATATTTTAAGTGCTATATATGTATATTATGAGTTTTCTTTTTGCTGAACTCTTGATTTAATCTTACCTCTCTAGCTCTTTTGCCAATACTGATCACCTCTAGTTATCATACTATTTCCTGCTTAATTTACTTCATATAGTGAACCAATTTTGATTTGTTAGACACTCTTGGGTGTGATCTCTCCCTGACTCTCTGGATTTGGCAGAAGCTTTACAATTTGGGCCATTGTTTCTCATCTCTGTTTAGGAGCTTATTCCCTATTCCCTGCCTTTTCCTCTGCTTTGTGTAGCTTTTCCTAACAATATCACCCAATTCCTAGCCATTAATTACTACCTAGCAATCATTTTGCTAAGACATGAAATCATAGAAAACATTAAATTTTAATAATATTTGTCACCCTAAGTATTTCCTATCCTAGCTCCATTCACCTCAAAAGGAAAAATATATTCTTATTTCCTTTACATACTCTTCCCCCTTTGCATCCAAATTCCCTCATAAAAGGGGAATCCTCATCCTACTTCTGAGGATAATTTTCTATCCACTGCACTATGCTGCTTCTTGCAAATGTGGAGAAAAAGATAACTAAGGCAAAAAAGCATCCTTAGCCAAAAATGATAAAGCTCATTTATCATGTAGCAGTTATTTACTGAGCAACCACTATAAGTAATCCTCTGCACAGCAATGTATATGGTTGTAGACATGACTTAAACATAGTCTCTATATATATGGAATTTACAATCCACTTAGAGAAAAAAGGTATTTGTATGTTAACAAAAGTACAAGTCCGTATATGACAAGTGCTAAATGAGTCACACAAATAATATTATCTACTCACATGATTGGGTACTCAGGAAAGGCACAACATGGAAGCAAAATTTGATTTGGACCTTAAAAAACTGGTAGGCAATGAGTAGATAGAAAGGGAGTAAAGATTGCATTCCATATCAGGAAATGATGTCTACAAGGGTATGGAGGGAAGAACTATAACTATCATGTAAGATATGTAAGACAGAAAACAATGACTGGATCATTTGAATGTTTTGAATCAAATGATTTCAATAGGAAAAGAGTAGGAATAAGGTTAATAGGACAAATTGGAACCAAAATGTAGAGAACATTGAATATCAATCTGCCAGACATTAACATATTGCATAATGAGGAATATTAGAAGTTTTGAGAGCAAAATAGGGGTGTAATAGAAGGAGCTTTTAGGAAAAATAACAAGAATTAATTAATTAAAAGAGACAGACTGGAAATAAGGAAACAAGTTGGAAACTACTACAATTGTCCTAGATGAGATTAAAAGTGGATTCAGGAGGACCTGAGTTCAAATATGACCTCAGATACTTAATATTACTGAAAAAAAGCTAAGTTATGCACAGTTCTTCATTGAACAATATTGATATTACTGTTCACAACATTCTCCTGGTTCTGTTAACTTCACTATACATCAATTCATGTAAATATTTCTGGAGCTTTTTTTTTTGAGGAGGGAAGCAATTGGGGTTAAGTGACTTGCCTAGACTCACATAGCTTGTAAGTATTAAGTATCTGAGATAGATTTGAACTCAGGTCCTACCAAATCCAGGGCTGGTCTGCTCTCCATTGCACCATCTAACTGCCTCTCATATAAGTATTTTTAGGTTTTTTTAAATCATCCTGCTTATTATTTCTTATAGCACAATAATATCTCATTACAACCATATACCACAGTTTCTTTAACCATTCCTCAATTGATGGAGCATCATTTTGATTTCTAATTCTTAGCCACAACAAAAAGAAGCGCAATTATAGATCTTTGGGCATAGTCTCCAGAATGGTTGGATCAGTTCACAACCCCACCAGCAATGCATTAGTGTCCTTGCTTTCCCATATCACCTCCTACATCCAAAATGTTCCATTTAAAAAGTCAGATTAATCAATCCAATAGGAGTGAAATAGTACCTCAGAATTGTTTTAATTTACATTTCTCTGATCAATAGTGATTTTGAGTATTCTTTTCATATGGCTATAAAGAATTTTGATTTCTTCATCTGAAAACTGCCTGTTCATATCCTATGACCATTAATTAATTGGAGAATGATATGTATTTTTTAATTTGATTCAGTTTTCTATAAATTTGAGAAATGAGTCCTTTATCAAAGATGCTTATTGCCAAAAAAAATTCCCCAATTTTTGCTTTCTTTTATAATTTTGATTGCATTGGGTTTTTTATATAAAACCTTTTTTAATTTTACAAAATCAAAATTATCTATTTTACATTCTGTAATACTCTCTATCTCTTGTTTAGTCATAAATTCTTCCCTTATCCATAAATCTGACAAACTATTTCATGTTCTCTTAATTTATGTCATAATCCTTTATGTGTAAATCATGTACCCATTTTGACCTTATAATGGTACACAGTGTGAGAAATTAGCCTATGCCCAGTTTCTCTCATATTCTTTTCTAGTTTTCTGATCAGTTTTTGTCAAATAATGAGTTTTTGCTCCAAAAGACTTTGAGTTTATCATATACTAAATTACTATAATCATTTGTTAAAATTGAATTTGCACGTGCCCTATTTCACTGATTCACCATTCTATTTCTTAGTGAGTGCTTAATTGTTTTGATAATTACCACTTTATAATGCAGTTTGAGATCTGGAATTATTAGAACATCTTCTTTCAATTTTTTTTCATTGATTCCTCTTGTGCTTTTAGATGAATTTTGTTATTTTTTTCTAGCTCTAAAAATAATTTTTTTATAGTTTAGTAAGGCACTCAGTAAGTAGATTTATTTTAAAAGTGATCATTTTTATTATATTGGATAATATTTTCCAGTTGTTTAGATCTGACTTTATTTGCATGAAACATGTTTTATAGTTGTGTTCATATAGTTCCTGAGTTTGTTTTGGCTGGTAGAATCCCAATTATTTTATGTTGCTTATAATTATTTTTAATGGAATTTCTCTTTCTATCATATGCTACTGGATTTTTGTTGCTAATATGTAAAAATACTGATGATTTATGTGGGTTTAATTTGAATCCTGCAACTTTACTAAAGCTGTTAATATTTTCTAGTTTTTTAGTTGATTCTCTAGGATTTTCTAAGTATAACATCATATCTGCAAAGAGTGATCATTTTGTTTTCACATTGTCTATTCTAATTCCTTTAATTTCTTTTCCTTCTTTTATTGTTATAACTAACATTTCAGATATCTTGATACAACGTTATAAGAAATGATCAAGGAAAATTGCCCTGCAATTCTAGAACAAGAAAGCAAAGCAGAAAAAAAATCTACCCATCACCACCTGAAAGAGATCCAAGGAGGAAAACTTACAGGAATATCATAGCCAAGTTTCAAAGGTTCCCAGGTTAAGGAGACATTGTGAGCAATGAGACCAAAAACAATTTAAATATCATGGAGCTACAATAAGGACAACTCAAAAACCAGCAGCTACAACAGTGAAGGACTATAGGTCTTGGAATATTATATTTCATAGAGCAAAAGGTCTGAGGTTAGGATTAAAGGTAATATACCTTGCAAAGTTAAGTATAGTCCTGAATGGAAGGAGGAGGGAAATGGATAAGAAGTGAAACACTTTCAGGTATTAGTGACAAAAAATGGCAGAATTTAGCGGGAAATTCAACATATAAGATCCAGGAGAAATATATGGTAAGGATTAAGACCAATTTTAAGAGACTCAATAAGTTCAGATAGATCATTTCTTATATGTGAAAATGGTATCAGCACTCTTGTGACTGTCATCATTATTTGGGTAATTTAAAAGAAAATCTTGGGCTAAACTGTGTATGATGGGGTGAGTCTTTAAGGAGTAATAATCTCATATGAAAGAGGCAGGGAAAAAAGTACTGAAACAAAAGAAGCAAGTGGCGGAGGGGGAATGTAGTCCTAGAAATTTACTCTCAGAATTGGGTTAAAGAGGAAATACCATATATATATAGGAGGTAATAAAAAATCTTACAAATTTAGAAAAAGCATCAGGGCATAGGAGATAAGGAGGAGGGATTATTAAAGGGGTGGTTAGATTAAGGAATAAGAAAGTAAGCCAGCAAGTAGAAGCAACAGGAATGAAGGAAGGCTAGGGTGAAAAGGGAAGAAGGATAGTGAGAAAAAATAGGAAGGAAAGAAATGCATAGGTAATTGTAGTTTAGAATATAATTGGCATGATTTTATGCATAAAACAGAAAAAAGCAGATTAAAAATCTGAATTCAACAATGTGTTGCTTTCAGGAAAGACAATTAAAAATGAGAAATACACACAAACATAAAGGACTGAAGCAAAATTTATCAACATTAAAAAAAATAGGAATAGTAATCATGATCTCAGACAAAGTGAAAGCTAAAATTGATTTAATTAAAAGAAAAAATAGGGAAACTACACTGTGTCTCCAATATTATACAATATTGTTTTATATTACTTAAAATAACTAGGTGGTACAAAAATACCTAAGAGTATATCTACCAAAATAGACACGGGAATTACATAAACACCAAACACTTTTTATATAAAGTCAGATATAAATAATTGGAATAATATTTATTGTTCAGGAGCAGGTAAAACCATTATGATAAAAAAATGACAATTTTACTCAACTAATCTATTTATTCAATGTCATCTCAATTATTAAATTATTAGAAAATTATTTTATTGAGTTATAAAACATAACAAAATTCATTTGAAAGAACAAAAACTTGGGAATTTCAAAGAGACTAGGGGGGAAAGATGTAAAGAAAAAAAGATTCAGTAATGTATCCTAAACGTTGAAGTGTAAAATGAATAATTTTGATAATTTTACATTAGAAATTTCTTGTATAAATAAAATCAATGTATCCAAGAGTAGAAGAAATGCAGAAAATTGAGTAAATACTTTCATAGACAATCTTTCAAATAAGATGTGATTGAGTTGGAATACTGCTGTTGATTTAGAAAACTATGGAAAGACTTGGACTTATGAAAGTATATACTGATTACCTTCAGAAAAAAGAAGCTGACAGGTGAAATTATGGTATAATACAGTCTTACATTTATGTGTATGTGTATATGTGTATATATGTGTTTGATTATAGATATCTATATATATGCATATGTCTATCCATGTTTAATCAGCCTTTGGGTTTGGGGGAGGAAAAAAATAAAGTTAAAAATGCACAACAGAGAACAAAAGAAAACCTAAAATGAAGGAAAGAAAAGCTGGATAATTTTGAAAATAGTGTGTAGTATTTATTATATAGGCTTTCTTGAAATGAATATTTATTGTTTTATATTGAATTCTCTCTTATGTTCTACTGTATATATATAAATATTCCTTTTTTCTTCATTTTTGTTTAAGTTTAAAATTTTAAATTTAAAAATTACAAAGAAGAAGGAAAAGAAGAAAAAGAAGAAAGGGAAAGAAGAGGAGGAGGAAGAAGAAGAAGAAGAAGAAATAGAAGAAGAAGAAGAAGAAGAAATAGAAGAAGAAGAAGAAGAAGAAGAAGAAATAGAAGAAAGAAGAAGAGGTGGAGGAGGAGGAAGAAGAGGAGAAGGAGAAACAACAACAACAACAACTCTGAAATATTTCCGTATTTTAATAAATCGTTTAAGAAGAATCCAAAGACCACAGATTTAGAGCTGGAAGGGATCTTACATCATCTAGTCCAACTTCCTTACTTTACAGTTAAAAAAAAATCAAGCCCAAATCAGGAAATATGCTTATTTTTGTTGTTGTTGTTCAGTCATTTTTCAGTCATATATAACTCCTTGTGACCCCATTTCGGGTTTTCTTGGCAAAGATACAAAAAAAGGTGATTTATCATTGCCTCCATTTTTTACAGATGAGGAAACTGAGGCAAACAGGATTAAGTGACTTGGCCAGGATCACACAAGTGATAAACAAGAAAATGAAAAGTAGAACTTAGGTCCTCTGACTTCAAATCCTGTTTTAAAGCAAAAGAAAAACACAAGTGAAGTTCTATTCTAGGGACTCTAGACCCTTGAAGCCTGGTAGAACATCATGATACATTAGGGTTCAGGACTCTATAGTATGAATGGTGAAATATAGGGAAAAGGAGGAAGAGAGAGGATAGGAAAGTAGACAGCCCTACAAACAAAATTGTGTGCAATTCAACCTCAGACACTTCAGCATTAATAATGACCAACATAATACCAGATTCAAGAACAGATAGCATATCCATAGAAAATAAAACTGAAAACCTTTGACCATATTGTTCATCACATCATAGAAAAAATGTCAGAAGAGAACTTAGAGATCACCTGGTCCAGTGTTTCTCAAACTGTACTGTAAGGAACATTGAAATGTCCAAGTTTTTTGCTGTTATTTAAATGAACCATATGTTCTTTTTTAAAATTCAATTTTATTTTGTTTTATAGTTGTAAACTCTCTCCCTCACCATTCTTCCTCCCTCACCCCACCCCAGAGAAAAATTAAAAATCAAGCAAAATAAATTTTTGCATTAGCCAAGTATGCCTTATGTTTTTCTTTATAGGCATTAAAAATAATAATTTTAGAAATTTTTACTACAAGAATTCAGACAAAGTTTGTTAACTAAAGGTTTGTGAAAAGGTTTGAGAACCACTGATCTCATCCAAGAGTTTCTAACCATTTTTTCTGTCGTGGATCCCTTTGTAAGTCTAGCAACATTTATGACCTATTCTCAGAATGATTTTTATTGTCAACTTTTACAATGAAAAGAATTGCTAAAGTTCAGTTACAGATTAGTAAAAAAAAAAAAATAATAAAGGTATAAATTAGTTTTCCCATTCAAGTAAATGGATTCCCTAAAATCTAACCAACAGCCTTGACTATGAGCCCCAGTGACCAAATCCATCCCTTGTCATTTTACCATAGAGAAAATAAAGACCCAAGAAGGGCTAAGTCCAGTATCACACTAAAATGAAAAGCAATCAAAATGGAAGTCTATGCTTTCTGGTTCTCCACCAGAGTTCTTGGCCCCATACTAGTCAGCCTGCCTTCCAGAAGTTCCAAAATTTATTTCTACCACTACCAGTAAATCAACAAACATTTATTAATAATTTATTACATAACAGGAAGTGTGCTAAGCCATGGAGATTCAGAGAAAAGCAAAAACAGACTCTAGTTTCAAGGAGCTCACAGTCTCATAGGGGAGACAACCAGATATGAACAAGCTATTTACCGAATAAATTAGGGATCATCAACAGAGAGAAGGTATTAATATGAAGGGGTTCAGGAAAGCTTCTTGTAGAAATTCTATCACATTGTTGCTTCCTCCCTACACATACACACCCCATAGTTCCCTATTTAGGGGTATGTGGCAGATAATCAAAGTGACTTATTAGAACTGAATGAATATTAAATTTTCGGTAAGAACATTTACACCTTAAAAGCTACAAATTGGGGCTTGATGTATTGTTTTATTAACTGTCTATGTATAAGAAAATAATATGGAGAAAATTTTAATAATGCAGATTCAACTTAGAGGTATGTATATCCTTTGCTCATCTTTTTTGAGAGATCATTATTAAACAATTACTAGCATATTCATACCTATGGCTCCCTAACAATGATATTGTGTTTTAGATTTAGCAAGTTAATTAATATAGTAAATTCATTTCACACTTGGAAAAGGAAATGGCAAACTATTCAAGTATCTTTGCCAAGAAAATCCCAATTGGGGTTACAAAGAGTCAGACATGATTAAAACAACTGAACAACAGCAAAACAAAACAAAAATTTTTTTTAAAAATGGGAACAAACAAGGCAGACAAATTTCATTAGTCACAACCATAAAAATTCAGAGATGGAATGAGAGGGATGAGAGAAATTTGTTGTGAGGAAAGTATTTTGTAATCCTTTAGAACTGGATAAATTCAAGTTGTTATTTTTGCTTTACAAAGCACAAAGGAGATATAAGAGGTTGGTTCTTCTCTATATTCGCATTTGGGAACACTGACCACAGGTTGAAAGAGCAGATGGAGTAGTAAATAAAAATAAAAGGACAAGAAAGAAAAAAAGAAATTGCTTTTAGAAATCTTTATTATTGCCAAGATTGAACCATCTTCTCTACCAGGGAACTTGTGAACTCTCTCTAAAAAAGGCAGCTCAGCAGAGTGGATGGAGCCCTGGCCTGGGAATTCAAAAGAGTTGGCTTAGAATACTAATTGGGATGCTTCCTAACTGGGTAACCCTGTGCAAGACCTGCAATTTCTCTTTGTTTCACTTTTCCTCATCCGTGAAACAAGGATCGTAATAATATAGCAATTACTTCTAAGGCTCGTTGTGAGGACCAAATGAGATTACATGAAGCAGATTACAAAGCCTTAAACCCTACACAGATGCCAGTTTATTTACCAATCTTGTCATTATCAACTATTATCATATTATTTACAATATTATGCTTTATTTGTTATTATATTATGCATAAATCTATATTATTGTAGTGTTGCTTATATAACAATACTATATTGATTATTGCATTACATTACTTATAATAAACTATGTTAATTATTACATTACTTACATTATAATACTATATTTATTATTATGTTATCATAATAATATCCTTCTTGATAAATAATTTCTATTTTTATCAGGGCTTTGGGGGATATAATGTTTCAATCCAAAGCAGTAGGAAAGGCAGGTAGATATTTGGGATGAAATGGACATTTTAATAGAACTCTCAAGTTATACCTTGATTCCACAAACATATATCATGATCAGCTCCATCCTTGGATATTCGATAGATCTTAATTTGTGCCATTCTACATTGTGTCTTCTGCTATAGTTTTATGTGTGTTGTCTAATTTATCCATGACTCTTAGACAATAAATTCCTTAAGGGGAGGAACTGAATGTTATTCTTTTTTGCATTCCTCATCACCTCCACCCCATACCTGGCATAGTCCTTTGCACCTAATAATTGCTCAATAACTGTGAATTTAATTGAAATAGATCTTAGAATTTAGAGCTAGGTGGAGATCACTTAATCCAACTTTATCATTTTGCAGGTTGGGAAACTGACAGAAAATTGGCGCAATACCACACTACAGCAAGGACTAAATTGAATTGGATTAAATGAAATGACTTGCATATTTATCAGGAATCTACGATGCTGGCAGTGTGGGAACTTCTTCTGTCAAAGAAGATTGCAAGCTATTCATGAGTTAGGAGCATCCTATGGATTTGGCAGTCTGCTAATGTCAGGTCAAGTAAAATCAAGGTAATAAGCACCTACTCTGTGCTGGATACTGTGCTAACTACAAGGGGTGGAAGGAGGGTAAAAGATAGTACCTTGTCCTAGAAGTGCTCCCAGACCAACAGAGGGTGCAACATGCAAGCATCTGTCTACCAACAAAATGTATGCAGGTTGATTTGGAGACATCACCAAAGGGAAGGTGTCAGCATTAAAAGGAATCAAGAAAGACTTCCTATAGAAGATGTGATTTTATGTTTGTAGCAGCTCTTTTTGGAGTGCAAAAGGACTGAAAAATAAGTGGATGCCCATCAATTGGGGAATTGAATAAGTTATGGTATATAAAGGTAATGGAATACTATTATTCAGTTTTTTAAAAAAGGTGAATGAGCTGATATTAGAAAAGCCTGGAAAGATTTATAAGAACTGATGCTGAGTGAAACAAGCAGAACCAGAAAACATTGTACCCAGAAACAACATTACATGATAATGTAATGATAGACTTGGTTCTTCTCAGCAATCCCAACATTTCAAATCAAAATTCCAATCCAAGGCAATTCCAATACATTTTGGATAGAAAATGCCATTGCACCCAAAGAGAAAACTATAGTAACTGAATGTGGATCAATACATACTATTTTCACCTTTTTTCTGTTTTTTTTCTCATGGTTTTTTCCTTCTGTTCTGATTTTTCTCTCCCAACATGATTCATATGAAAATATGTTAAAAATGAATCTACATATATAACCTAATAAATACATTAATTAATTAAAGGAAGATGGAATTTTAGTTGGGACTTGAAAGAAATTAAGGGAAATTACTTTTTGGAATGAGGATGTGGCAAGTTTATGATTTCATTTGTATAGGGGAATGTTTCCAAAGAGGAAACTTTTTCTATCAGCAGGTATAGATAGGTACCTGCTCTACCACTCTCATTCTTAGAAAATTACCTAGGGCAGTCAATAGTTAAGTGACTTAATCAGAGTCACATGGGTAAATACATGTCAGAGATTCGATTTAACCAAAATTTAACCTCTTCCTTTGCTTTGGAATAACAGTAACAACAACAACAACATTTACACAGTATGTATTATGTGTCAAGCCCTGAGCTAAACGCTCTACAATTATTTCATTTGATCCTCACAAAAACCTTGGGAGGTAGCTGCTATTATTATTCCCTTTTTATAGGTTAAGAAACAGGCAAACACAAGTAGCTCATCCAGGGTCACACAGCTAGGAACTGTCTGAGGCTGGGTTTGAACTCTGATCCTCCTGAGTATGGACCTAGAACTCTACGGTCTCTACCATCTAGCTGCCCCTGGCTCTTGATTCATTGATGATGTCAAGATGAATTGCACTCTCAAATTAGGATGTCCAAATTTATGCCTATACCAGGAAAATTCTTGTCAAAATAGAAACCTTTTCTAGCCCAATGATTCTAAGTATTTCAAAGATCTAAATTATATTTCCTTGGAACTGATAACAAAGATTTGAGGGTTGAAAGTTTATCCTTGACTAGTCCAAGAGGTCTGATTTCCAGCTAGTGACAAATTGAAATAAATGGTCAAGGAGAACACATTTGTACATGCCATCCAGTACCATCAGCATTGCCATTGATTTTGAGTGGTAAATTCGAAGAAAATCAATGGAAAATCATTCTGATAAAATGAGCTATCTCTAGTCATTTGAATATAAATCAGAATGTTTACAGCTGAAATTGAAATCCTTCCAAAAAGAGGCAGCAATTTCTTTTGAAGTCTAAATGGAAGATGGGACAAGGAGAACTCAGGGATCATGTAGGCCAACAAATGCCCTGAAGTTTTTGCCCAGAGTATCTTAAATAATAAATATTAGAAGTAAGCTTGGAAATAATGTCTTTTCAACTTCCATGGCTTTTGAAGTGCCATGGAATGTTAGATCAAGGAATTTGAAAAAGATAACCTAGTCTAGTACTTTCCTCTTACTACAACAAGGGAAACCAAGGCACAAGATGCAAATCTGATTTTCCCAGAGGTATAGCCCATTAAACTGGGACTAAAGCTTAAGTTTTTTGACTCTTACTCCATTGTGTAATACACCATATTTTGTTATTCAATTGTTTTCTGCGTGTCCAACTCTTTGTGATCCCATTTGGGGTTTTCTTGGCAAAGATACACAAGAGGTTTGCCATTTCCTTCTCCAGCTCATTTTACAGTTGAGGAGACCGAAACAAACAGGCTTAAATGACTTGCCCAGGATCACAAAGCTAGTGGTAAAGGCCAGATACAAATTCAGGAAGATGAGTCTTCCTGACTCCAATCTGGGTGCTCTACATCAGGACTTCTTAAACTTTTTCCATTCTTGAGCCCTTTTCTCCTGAGAAATTTTTATGCAATCCTGGGGTATATAGAGATATAAAATAGGAATACAAATCAAACATTTACTAAAGATATTTATTTTAAAACACTTCTTTCATATACATATACATATGTACATACACATGTACATATACACAAAAGCAAATTTTCATATTAACAAGACAACATTATATTTGCTTATTTTTACATAAAGAATTAAATCTTGGTAAAATATTTGATACTAAAAAGCTATTGCCAAATTTTTCATAACCTCAATATTCAGTTACATAGTCTTATGTGGGGTCAAGATCCACAGTTTAAGAAGTTTGGCTCTACAAGGCCTTTTTGTAGTGGCAAAGAACTAAAAATTGAGTGGATACCTATCAGTTAGAGAATGGATGAATAAATTATGGTATATAATGTAATGGAACATTATTGTTCTATAAGAAATAATGAGCAGGCTGATTTCAGAAAAGCCTGGAAAAATCTACATGAACTACTGCTGAGTAAAGTGAGCAGAACCAGGAAAACATTATACAACAAAAATTATGTAACAACAAAATTATGTGATGATCAACTGATGGATTCAGTTTTTTTCAAAAATGAGGTGATTCAAGGCAATTCCAGTAGACTTGTGATGGAAAGTATCATCTGCAACCAGAGAGCTTTATAAAGATTGAATGTGGATCAAAGCATAGTATTTTTACCTTTTTGTTGCAATTGTTGTTTATCTGCTTGATTTTTCCCTTTCTTTCAATTTTTCCCTTCTATCATATTTTTTTGTGCAGCCTGAAAAATATTGGAAAAATGTTTAGAAGAATTACACATATTTAATCTATATTGGATTGTTTGGTATCTTGAGGAAAGGAAAGAGGGAGAGGAGAAGTGAGGGAGAAAAAATTGTAACACAAGGTTTTGCAAAGATAAATGTTGAAAACTATCTTTGCATGTATTTGAAAAATAAAGTACTATATACACACAAAAAGAAGCTTTGTTTTATATTCAGTGACATCTAACTTCCATTACACACTACACCAGCCTACTAACATACTCTCAGATCAGACTCACATGATCAAAAGGGACCAACAGTCATTACCCCAATATGTAAGTGACTAGTTTAGAAGATCATGTGTTTTAGGGTTCAAAACAGTGGAGGAGGAATCAGGAAAATTAAGCTCCTTAATTTGCCTCTATTATGAAAGTTCTTTCAAGGGATACATTAGGCAAGGAAATTACCTTAGTCTGTCTTTTGTTTCTGTTCTTGAAAATTAGGGCAACTCAATTAGAACACAGACTATTTCTACCTATACAGAGAAAATTAAATGAGGAATCAAAAAATGTTATCAGTGAAAAGTTCTAT
Organism: Sarcophilus harrisii; assembly: GCF_902635505.1. NCBI lineage: Eukaryota > Metazoa > Chordata > Mammalia > Dasyuromorphia > Dasyuridae > Sarcophilus > Sarcophilus harrisii. The sequence continues at coordinate 216,147,393 of NC_045426.1, forward strand.
TACCAAAATATTCAGAGTTTTCAGGCAAAATTCTCATTTTGTTTAGTGGTTAGTTTGGAATTGTTAATTGCCCCATTTCTAAAACTCCACTTTGTCTTTATAAACATGGATTTGACAAAGACTCATTTACTTCCCTTGAATGGTAGGTATAAAAGAGATGAGTGATCATTTATTTCAACCTTATCTACTTACAGATAGACAAACTGAGGCCTGAAAAGATTGATGATATTTGCCTCAAGTTGTACAGATAGTAAGAAGAGAAGAAGAGTTGGGATTAAAACCTAAGTACTCTGACTCTAAATTCAACTTTTTTATAAATCTTATTTTTATTCATAGCATTTGATTTTACATCACTTTAATTTCCAGATATATCTCTTCCCCTTCCTTTATCAAGAAAAACATTTCTGCTATTAAAGAATTTTTTAAACAAAGAAAAGCAATTCAACTAAGTCGATGTCACAATAAACCAGTGTGATAAAAATAATAGTTAATATGTATACAATACTTTAAGAATTGCAAAGATTTCTACAATTATCTCATTTAATTTCTTGGAAAGTAGATACTATTATTATCTTCATTTTACAGATGAGAGAACTGAGACAAGTAGAAATAAAGTGATTTGCCCAGTCTCATATGGCTAGTAAGTATCTGAGGATAGGTTGTACCTTAAGTTTCCTGAATGCAAGTCCAGAATCCTATCCACTATGATACTTGGCTGCCTGTGAATTGATACGATCATATAGTACCATTAAATAGTCAATCAATTAATAAGCATCTATTAAGTATGTTTGATATGCCCAGCACTGTGCTATGCTCTGGAGATGCAACTAGAAAGAATGAAATAAATCCTACTTTCAAAATGCACACCCATAGGTCCCAACCTCTGAAGAGTTGTTTTTCAATCACTTCAATCATGTCCATCTCTTTATGACCCCATTTGAGCTTTTCTTGGTAAAGATACTGGAATAGGGCAGGTAGGTGGTAACTAGGGAAATATAAATTAAAACAACCTTGAGATATTATTTTATACCTATCATGTTAGCTAAAATGATTGAAGGAGAAAGCAACAAAAGTTGGAAAGGATATGGAAAAACTGGGTCACCAGTTCATTGTTGGTGGAATTGTGAACTGACTCAACCCTTTTGGAGAGCAATTTGGAAGTATGCCCAAAGAGTTATTAAACTGCTAATACCCAGAGATAATACTACCAAGTCAATTCCCAAAGATGACTAGGGAAAAAAGAAAAGAACCTATATGTTATAAAATATTTATAGCGGCTCTCTATGTAGTGGCAAAGAACTCGAAAATGCAATAATATCCTTCATTTAGAGAATAGCTCAACAAGTTGTGGTGGAAGATTGTGATGGAATGCTACTGTGCTATAAGAAATGATGAGTTTGATCTTCTTGGAAGTTAGGATGTAAATTGGAGTATATACAAAGAGCATATACTAATAGAACTAAGATGCATGTGGATGGGAGTACATGATCTGACTTGGGAGATAGACAAAGATCATACCAGATTTTTACTACAAATAAAACTTTAGCAAATCACTTGAAGTTCTCTATTATTCTTCTCATATTTCAGGTAATATTTTATTTGTCTTGTAAAAATTTTTCATCAAAAAATATATTTTGACAATTCTAATGGACTTGTGATGGAAAATGCCATCCACATCCAGAAAGAGAACTATGGAGACTGAATGTGAATCAAAGCACATTATTTTCATCTTTTGTTGTTGCTGCTGTTTGTTTGCTTGCTTGCTTGTTTTTTTTTTCTTTCTCACTTTTTTTCCTTTTTGATCTGATTTTTATTGCACAATGTGACAAATATGGAAACATGTTTAAAAGATTGTACATGGCTCAACCTATTTTGAATTGAATTTTGAATTTGCTGTCTTGAGAAGGAGGAAGGTAGAGAGAGAGGGAGAAAGATTTGGAATACAAGGTTTTTCAAAGATGAATGCTGAAAACTATCTTTGCATATATTTGGAAAAAATAAAATATTAAAACAAATAAATATAATTCATTCATTTAAAAAAACAGACTGTGTGGGGCAAGTGATCTATCCAACTATTGGTTCTTGGGAAATGCCAAATTGGGCACTCATTTGAAATGAAAAAAGGAATAGAGTTGGGAGGGAGAAGCTAGAAACCAGGCTTAGAAAAATGACACATAACCAACTATATTGTTTGAGGAGAGGGAAAAATTGTTATTAACTTTTCTATAAATAATGGCTCCCTTAGGAGAGATGAAGAAAGATAATGTCTTCAAGGTTGTGAACAGGGAACCATGTATTATCTCTGACAAATTGCTCCATTATCTGACCATAATTTACTCCCAAATTAAGAAAAAAATCACTGGAATTAATATCTGCCAGAAGCTTTTCTGCATATTTTGAGGAATCTGATTCAGAAATATAATTCTGAATGGCTCTGCGTCATTTTTTTTTTACTTTCACCGGGAGAAAATGCCAGTTGATGAAAACCTCAGTATTAAATGGAGGAAAAATCAAGTGACATCAATGACATAGCATATATGGACTACTTAAAGAGCCATAATGGATTGGTGGTCCCTTCTGGTCTCATAAATGTAGGAGGTCAGAACTGTAGAGGAAACTTAGGGAACTTCTGGTCCAAACATCTCAATTTACAGATTGAAAAACTATAACTCAGAGAGAAATATTACAGGTTTTTTTTCCCAAGTTCACATAGCTACTTACTAGAAGAGTCTCAAGTAGAATATGGATCTTCTGATTTTTTAATTCGGGCTTCTTTTCCTTATATCACTCTGCATCATTTGATCTCTGTTGAATAAAAAGCTTGCTAAAGTAATTGGAAGCCCTGTATGTGGCTCATTTAATGAAGATATCAAGCTTAACAATCCTAACTAAAGACTTTTAGAATAGGATCCAGAATTTCCCATATGGCTGAGAATTCCAATTAAGTGGGTTGACAAGAGGTCACACACAGCTAAGCTTTAACTGAGGTTTGAAGGATCACAGCATCACAGAATCTTAGAATGTTGATACGGGAATAGGAAAGGCTTAATCCTAAACTCCTATTAAGATTAAAATGGATTTAAGGTTTCAGATACACAGAAAGGTACAAGAATGACAATGGGTTACTTAAATGTTCTGAGCCTATATGTTTCTTGCCTTTCCTTTCCTTTTTTTCTTTTTTTTTACTTTCTTTTTCCCCTTCTACTTTTCCCCTTTTCTTCTTCTCCTCTTCTTCCTTCTACTCCTTCTTCTCTTCCCCCTTTTCCTTCTCTTTCTGCTGCTTATTATTATTATTGCTCTCCTTCTCCAGTTCCTCCTCCTCTTTCTCCTTCTTCTTTTCCTTCTCCTTCTTTTACTTTTAAAAACTGAATCATCCTATCTTGCCTAGGCCATATGATAGGTAGCTTTGACCAATAAAATTTCTGACTTGGGCTAGTTCACCCTCCTTTTGCCGTTTGGTCTTCTCTATTCCTGCTCCTAGAAATGCATCACATCAATGACAAACTTCAGCTTAAACAACCGATCAGATAAAGCCCACTGCAGTTTAAAATTCCCAAATTCAAGAACCCCTGTAGCCTCAACATTCCTAGCAGCCAGGAACATAGCCATGTTCTGCCACACCCAGCTGCCTATATATTTTTATACTCAAAATGGAAATAGGTATTATTACTTTCTATTCACTAGATTAAGATTCTCCAACTCCTGGGAAGGATTTAAGAGGTGATAATAATAATCAATCTGTGACTCATCTCATCCTCTTTCTCATGCTTGATCAGCAACTCATATTCAGTCCAGGCCACAATTCATCCTAGAAATGCCTTTATCATTTCTTTTTCCTAATCATCTTTTTGCCCCAAGACACTTGAATGACTATCACCTAGGATGGCTTTGTTCCAGCAGCTACTCCTAGAGCTCTCAGTTGCTTACAGAGGTTTCTTAAAATCCTCTTTTTCCCAAAAGCTGGTTCAAGTTCAATGATGAACCCCCCCCCAACATAGGGAATTCTGGGTAAATCATCTTTTTTAGTAGGTAGCTTCCCTCCTGCAAGCTTTTCTAATCAAGAGCCTTTGAGTGCACAGCTGAAATATTGGGTTATAAATCATGCCTACTATAAACTAGGCACTACATTCATTAGGCAGTGGGGATTAAAAAGGCATAATGAAGGCTGTGTCCACACTCAAGAAGCTTATAATCTATTGGGAGAAATAACATTATACCCATAAGTGTATAAAGAATATATATATAAAATCAATATAAGGTAATTTCTGGAAGGAAGTTGAGAGGATAAATAGAAGGTGGTACTTGAGTTGAAGAAAAATGAGGGCTTATAAGAGGTAGGATTGAGGAGAAATTGCATTTGATTCATTCTGTGCAAAAGTCTTCAGGCCTGGAGATGGAGAATGTCATCTTTGAAGAACTGTAAAAAGACCATAGAACACTGACTGGACTATAGAGTTTATGAAAGAAGTAATATATGGCAGTAAAGATGAAGGGGAAGAACAAAAAAGAAAAAGACATTTACATGATAACTTGGTTACATGTTTAAAAGGAATAGCAAGTTTCAAATGCAATCAGCATTTTTTATTATATTATATTATGGAAATACTTGTTTTATTCCACAAATTTAAAATAAAGTAAATTTTTTAAAATAGTGAAGTCTAAAAGTTAGGTTGTATCTAGCTTATGAAGAACTTTAAATGTCCCAAAAAGCATATTTGTGATCCTAGAGGCAATGGGCAAGCACTGGAATCTATTAAGCAGAGTAAGGAAATGATCAGACTTAATTTTGAGGAATATCACCTTGACATATGTGTGGACAATAAATTGGAGAGAGGAGAGGCTGAAAATTGGGACACCAGTTATGAGGCCTTTGAAGACATATAAGAGAAAAATAATGAAAGCATGGATTAAAATAATGGTCTGTGAGTAGAAAGAAGGACATGTGATGGAGATACCATGAAGGTAGAATCAAGGATGTTCTAAAACCAGTGCTAAAAAGTTTTGCAAATTGTGAAATATTAAAATGTAACCATTTACACCTCAGAAACCAGCAAGTACTAAAAGTCAGGGTTTGGTTTATTGTTTTGTTGACTATTAATGCTAATGTAAATTAAATTTAAAAGTGTGTGTATGCATACATTTTCCCCAGTTATAAGACATTTACTGCATTCTACCTTTGGATAGAATCAACAATACCTGGCAACTAATTGGATATTTATGCTGAATGAGAGTGAGAAGTGAGAAACATCTCCAAAGACTACACACATATGACCTGTATCAAATTGCTTGCCTTCTCAATGATGAGGGAAGGAAGGGAGAAAAAGAAAGGAGAAAATTTGGAACTCAGAGTTTTTAAAAATGGATATTAAAATTTTGTTTTATATGTAACTGTAGAACAATAAAATACTAAATAAGTATAAATTTTTAAAAGATGTCTCTAAGACTGTCAACCTGAGTAACTAGAGGAGTCAGTTAATAAACACTTATAAAGCACCTTCTATGTGCCAAGCTCTTGGCTAAGCACTGTTGATATGAAAAGGGGCAAAAACAGTCCCTGAGCTTAAAAAGTTTATAATCTAATAGGGAAACTTAGAATAGTGATACCAAAAGAAAAAAAAAGAATGATGGTATCCTCTACAGAAAAAGGGAAGTTTGGAAGAGGATTGAATGTGAGATACCTATAGGAGAAGCAGTTCAAAATATACAGTATGTAATGGTAATTCCATTTTTAAACATTCCATAACATTCCATGTTTATGTATCACTTAAAGGTTTGCTAGATACTTTTTTAGTTTATTTGATCCCCCAAATAACCCTTTCTGTTATACAGATAAGAAAGTAAGATTCATTAAAGTGGAATGTAATTTAAGTCCCACAATTATGTATCTATTTCCAGTGAGATTTGAACTTAGATTTTTTTAATGGCAAGTTTAGCATCCTTCTATTATATTACAATTCCTCTAAATGATTTAGTTAATCCAGTGCTCCTAGGAAGAACCACATCTGAATCATCCTAAACATAAAATGTGATATGTAATATGCATAAAAATTCTTAACTCACTAATTACAAATATAAAGCACTTGCTCCATGTCAGACACTATTCTAGGCACTAAGGAATCAAAACATTTTTTAAAAAGCTATTCCTGCTCTAGCCTACATTGTATCTTTTAATTATGTCTTTGATTGGCTTTACATTGTTATTAACATTAATTCAAAAGATTTTTAGCTATTATAACATAGAAATAAATGACTAAATAATCAGAAAATAACTGTTAGAAGAAATCTTAAAAGTCACCTCACCAACACTCCCCCCAAATAATTCCCCAGCACAAGTTCCCTAATAAGTGCGTATCCAGGTTGTTGTTTTTTAACAATTCCAAAAATGAGGAATATATTCTTAGTAGGTAGCACATTCCAGTTTCAGACAACGCTAATCATTGTTTTTCATCATAATGATCTAAATGACAATGAACTAAAGTCTGTCTTCTTCTACAGTCATGTCAATTAATTTTGTTCAATATTTTTTCCTTATTATAAGGGAGGATTTTTGGAAAATAAAGTCATATAGGACATCACTGTAGTCTTTTTTTTTTTAGAGCGTCACCAATCAACAAGCATCTACTATATACCCATTATATACCAGGCTCTGTTCTTGGTGCTGAGACTAAAAATACAAAGAAGGAAACAACCCCTGCTTTCAAGGGGCATACAGTCTAATTGAGGGCATTAAGTTAAACACATTCATGATCCTGGATGTTTCCGTTAATGGTTAACAGTGGTATCACATTTTAAAATCTTAGAAGTAAAAGAAAATATTTATGAAAAGGACAAAATTTCCCAAACCCATCTTCTCCTTTAAACAATTTGACTGGGAGATGGAAACAGAAAGTGGCAAATTTGATGTATTCAAAGGGGCACTCTGCTTCCTCCCCTTCCTCCAAAGAAAGAAAGCAAGGAAGAAAAGGGAAAAATTACTGTTTTATTTTACTTTATCCTGCTGGTATTAGGGAGCTACTGGAGACCCTTTAACAAGAAAATGATATAGTCAATTCTATATTTTAGAGGGAAAAAAATCACTTTGGTAGCTGAGTGGAGGATGAATTGGAAAGGGGAAAGACGAGGCAAGAAGAACAGAAGTTTTCAGTAGTCTGGATTATATCCTCTACAGTGTTACCCCAAGTGGAGCAAACTATCTATTATTCCACCACTGAGTTCAAATTTTGATTCTTCTTATTATTACCTGGGTAAGTAGAAGCAAATCACAAAACCTTTTTGGCTTTTAGTGTCTTCTTATATAAAATGACAGGGTTGACTTTGATAAATCAATCAACTCGCAACAAGCATTTATTAAATGCCCCTTAATAGCCAATGTGAAAAGAATTATTCAAGAGACTTGTGATATCCATCTCCTTTCTGCAGCTTGCAGTCCTCCTCCTCTAGCTCCAATCAGTAGATTTACCAACATGAGAAAGGGAAAACCACAACAGAACATGCTGCAACTTTCTGGATCCTGTTAGAATTTGGCATGAAATTCCCTTTTTCTGATGAAGGAATTAATTACACTTACCTGGCAATACATGTGCCCTGAGTCCTACCTCCAATCACTGACAATTTTGTAGCACACCTTCTAACACTCAACCACTCAACCAGTGGGCATTGAACAAGATGTGAATGGGAACAAGTTTAGCTCAAGATATACTCTGCCAGATCTGCCCTCATTCCCAATCATGGACTTCCACATAGGCAGAAAGCAGATATGTTTATTTGAGGTGCCTGAAATAATTAGAAAGGTTTTCTCTAGGATGTGAGGTAATAAAACACTGAAAATTCAGGACTTGAGCTCAGGAGATATCCTGAGCTTCAGACACAGATGTGGGAGTACCTAGAGATTAAAGGTTAATACCATGGAAATGGTTGAGATCTCTGAAGGAGAAAGGATATAGAAAAAAGAGAAGAGAGACAAGGACACAACCTTTTACATTTTTCATTTTACAAAATAGAACAATAGAAATCCCATTAATCTTTCCCAGAGACTAATTGCTTTGCTGTCACTGGCATTTTTGTTCTGAATAAGCTGACTTGGTCATTTTTATAATTTGAGAAACCTAGATTAAGATACATAAATGGAAAGAATTAAGGAAGCTAAAATTACCTTCATATGGAGTTTCCTGAATTTAAAGAATAGCAAATGTTATTCATAATATTCCAATGACATCTTTCTTGGTACTAAAGATATTAAAGTTTTTTAGAACACAGGAAGCTGATGAGCCAAAGGGACTCAGAAGAGAACAAAAATAGCTGACATTTAAATAGATTTTAAATAGATTTAAATAGATTTTTAAAGGTTTACAAAGCAAGCATATTACATAAATGAGCTCATTTGATTCCCACAGCAATCCTATTTGCACCCCCTTCAGAATTACTTTTTGTGTTTTTAATATTTTCTTTTCTTTTTTCTTATTTTTTGCTTATATTTCTACCTACTACTTCAGGGTTTTGCCCACCCCAAATAGAAAGCTTCCAGCATAACAAATAATTATAGTCATACAAAATATATCAACACATTGGCCCTATCTAAAAATGTATGTCTCATTTTGCAATTCTGCCAAGAGACAAAGAGATGGGAGACATACTTCATCATTAATCTTCTAAAATCATGCTTCATCATATGCATCATCTAACCTCCAGATTCTCTTCTCTCACTGCCTATTAGACATCTCAAATTGGATGTCCTGTGGGCATCTTCAGCTCAACAGGTCCATAACTAAACTCATTATTTTTCTATCCAAACACTCCCTGCTTCTGAACTTTCCATTATGGTAAAGAGTACCATCATTCTTCAGTCACCTAGACCAGAAAACTAAATGTCATTTTCAATTCCTCACTCTCACCCACCTTTATATGCAATCTGTTTCCAAGTCCTGTCTATTTTATTCTCATAATATTTCTTGCATACATTATCTTCTCTCCTCTGACATTGCTCTTCACTCCTCATTTCTAGGACTATTGAAATAGCCTGATGGTTATTTTTCCAGTCATCTTCCACTAAGCTGTCAAAGTGATCTTCCTAAAGTACAGTTCTTACCATATTACCTCTTTTCTCCCATCCAATCAATTATACTGGCTCCCCATCACTTCTAGTATCAAATATAAAATTCTCTGTTTGATATTCAAAACTCTTTATAACTTGTTCTTTCCTTACCTTTCCAATCTTCTTACACTTACACTTATACTTAACACTTACATACACACAAGTACTCCGCCATTCAGGGACACTAACCTCCTTGCTGTTCCTTGCACAAGACATTCTTTTTCCCAACCCCAGACATTTCCACTGACTGCCCCCCCCCCGGAATTCTATCCTTCCTCACATCAACCTCTTGGATTTCCTGGCTTTCTTCAAATCCTAGCTAAAATTCCAAGATGACTTTCCTGATCCTCCTTACTACTAGTGCTTTCCCTCTGAGACTAGCCAGCCCCCAATTAATTCTGTATCTAACTTGCTTATACATAGCTAGTTTCTTGTTATTTCCTCTATTGGACTGTATGGTCCTTGAAATCCTGTAGCATCTTTTGCTCTTCTTTGTATCCTCAGCACTAAGCAAAGTTCCTGGAACATAGTGAGCACTTAATAAATGCTTACTGACTGATTAACCAAATTGCCCTGAGATCTAAATTCCTCCCAAATCACTTTCCTTTATGTTATTGTGTTCTGTCTAAATCATCCTCTCAATCCAGCATGTTTTATGTTATGATAGTCTATATAAAATTGTCCTCAACCCTTCATATTTGTCTTATGACAATGATATTCCTATCATATTCATCATAATTTGTCATTTCCTAATTGACAAGCATTCATTTTGTTTGTAATTCCTTAATACAACAAAACACTGAGAGAGAAATAAATTTACATTAAGAAGTAAGTATGGAATAATTTCAGAAAAAAGAGAGAGCTAAAACTAGGGATATGAAGAAAAGTTTCTAATGAGAGATATGAACCTAAAAGGAAGCCAGGGATTCCAGGAAGCAGAAGCAAAAAAAGGAGTGCATTTCAAGCTTTGAGCAACAGCTTTTGAAAGGTTGAGAGCAGAGGATGTAATGCTGAACTCAGAGAATAGAAAGTAGTCCAGTTTGCTTAGAATGTAGAAGATTTGAAAGGAAGCAATGTGCAAAAAGCATAAAAGAAATTGGGTTTATATAAGCAAACTCATCTCCTTAGATGAGGATTTATATATAAGGATTTATATTCCTATAACCTATAGGAATATTCCTATAATCCCTCTGACCAAAGAGGATGGGCTGGAGGATCTCTTGAGCTCAGGACTTCTGAGCTGCAGTTGCTTAAGTCAATTGAATATCCATTCTAAAGTTCACAACATCTAAAGTTGATGTGGTAAATACTCATGGAACAGGGATTACCATGTTGCCTCAGGAAGGGTGAATCAACCCATATTGGGTTTGGAAAGGTTAAAACTCTCCTGGTGATCAGAGTAGGATCTACCAGTAAGTAGCACTACCACTTCAAGCCTAAGTGAAATAGGGAAAGTTAATATTTTTTTTCAATTTTTTAAGTTTCAAAAGTTTGGCTGGAACCAAAATGAGAAAGGTATTCAATGTAAAATGAGTTTATATTTTATCCTAGCTGAAAATTATAAGAAAAAGGAAGTAATAGTTGGCTACTTCAAATGAATAAAAACATGAACATGTCAAGATGGCTAGATTAGCTAAGGCAATGAGAAAAGCTGCTAAATGGCGGGAGAGCAGGGTGATAAGGCTAAACAATAAAGGGAGAAAGAGAGTTGTAACTTTCTGCTTGAGAGAAAGGACAATTTAGTAGGTATTGTTGTTCAGTTGTACTGAACTCATAATCTCATTTGGAGTTTTCTTGGCAAAGATACTAGAGTAATTTGCTGTTTCCTTCTCCAGGATTTTACAGATAAAAAAACCAAGGTAGACAGGTCAAAGTGACTTGTTTAGGGTCACAAAGCTAGTAAGTATCTGAGGCTGGACTAGCACTCAGTTCTTTCTGATTCCAGGTCAAGTAGTCAATCCATTGCCCCAAATAATTGCCCAGCTTGGTCCACAGGCCTGCCTAAATTTCATAAAACTTGGGTAGTATTCCTATGATAATTAAAATATCTTTTCCCTCAGCCCTTAGAAGAAATTTCAAAAGCCAAAAATTTGATATTTTTTATTTATTTGTTTTTCATCTTTTCTAGTAAAATATCACACTTTCCCCCAGAAAATTACTCAGACTCTCTTTTGATTGAACTCCATCCAATTCCTCAAGTTGAATGCTATTGAAATTAAATCAAATTAATAGACACAATGAAAGATAATTGGGCTATATCCAGCAGAAGGCAGGGGACACTTCAAATTTAGCATTTTCCAACCCTGATTCAGAAGTCCTCATGTACCTAATTTGCTGTGGTAATGCATCAATTTTTTCTTGGTACCTAAAGAAACTCAAAATAAAAATCACCTTTCTCCCTGGTCTTCTAAATCACATCCATACATTCCATTGGTTAAATATCTAATTTGTTTAGTCCACTCTTATCTTTGCCACTCTTTTGCCTCCAAGGGAAATAAGAGAGAGGAAGATGTAGATGCTGACTAGGGTAGTAAAATGGAGGTATGATTAAAGCTTTGCTCACTTTTCAAATTAGCATTCAAACTAATTCATCATTCAAAAAGTATGGAAGAGCAATAGCAAAATAAGAGTACACTTAACACCTAAAATAATTTCTGTAAATTCATCATAAACCTATTTTTGTTGCTGGGAAAACTGTAATTATGGTAGGAGTTGAATACTGCCAAAGCTTTCTCCCAAGTCTCACCATATAGCTAGAAATCTCTCTTCACTCTTGTCCTAGCCTACTCAGTTGGTTACTTTCCAACATTCATGTTAATCCTAAATTTCATCCTCCTTCATTTAGTTCTATAGGATTTAACATAAGTGGCTGTCTCTTCATCCCTCACCTTGTGACCTTTTTCTTCTACTCACTCCTCTGAAGGGACACTCAGCAGGCTCATCATGTTGCTTATGAATGAAAATTATATAAAGATAGCTGATGTTCATCTAACACTTTCCATTCACCCATTTTTTTCCTTACAACAATCTAGGAAGATGTGTAATATAAAAATTATTATTTCCTTTCAGAGCCATAACTAAGGCGAAGCAACTAGAGTTTGCAAGGACACTGGAATGAAACAAAAGGATGATATTTAAAGGATACTAGCAACACTTGCAGAACATCAGCAGTGTTTAAACAACTGTTTAAGCAAGATTAATGAGCTGAAATAGGAAACTCCCAGATTGTGAAATGGCAATCACTCCCCAAATGAGCTGTTCTCTTCTTCCTCTTTCTTACCTTTCTCTGTGACTTCCCCAATAGTATTTGAAAGGAGTGTTTCACTCACCCCAGGCATGTTCTGTTCAATTTACCCAGGCTCAAAACCCACAAGCAGGAAAATGGCTAATCATAACTATATCTCCACTTTACAGGTAAGAAAATTGAAGTTTAAAGACATTGAGTGATTTTTTTTCTTTCTTCATAGGAATTATATGTAATTTAGAACTAGAATGAAGTTAAGAAGTCAACTAAATCTAATCTACTTATTTTGCTAAAGAGAAAATTTAGGCCCAAATAAGTAAAGAGCCTTTTTAAACTTTTTAGAACAGAAAGAGATTTAGGGATGATGTAATCCAATTTCCTTACTTAACCTGGTAAAGAGAGCAGGACTCAGAAGCAGAGAATGAGCTTCCAGAATCAACCAGATGATAATAGGATTGTAATATGGATCTTTTAACATGAAATCCAATGTTCTTACTGTGATGCTGGCTAACATGTTGCTTCTACCTGCTTAAAGCAGTGATAAATGTTTGTCAAGTTGAATTAAAGGGAACAAAGGGGAAGGAAATGAACATCTATAACACCTACTATGTGCTGTCCCAAATACTTTTTGCAAAGTCTTTCATTTGATTCTTACAGCAACCATGAGGCAGGTGTTATTATTATCTCTATTTTACAATTAAAGAAACTGAGGCAAATGAGTTAAATGACTTGCCCAATGTCACATAGGTAGAAAGTATCTGAAACCAGATTGGAATTCAAGTTTTCCTGACTCTAGCCCCAGTACCACTGAAGATGGCTTAATTTCCAGGTTATTTATTGGAAGAAATGATATCATTAACTCCCCTACCATTTTGGAGGTAGTAAAAAAACATTCTGTGTTCTGTTGTTGTTGCTGTTCTAACTCTTCCTGGCCCCATCTGGAGTTTTCTTAGCAAATATAATAGAGTGATTTGCCATTCCCTTCTCCAACTCATTTTTCAAATGAGAAAACTGAGGCAAACTTGGTCAAGTGACTTACAGGATCATATATTATAAATAATCTGCAACCATATTTGAACTCAGGTCTTCCTGAGTCCAGACCTACTGCTCTCACCAAGAAGAATTCTCTGAGGAGGCACTGGTTGAGCCTATTGTATTGGATGCCTCTCCATCCCATCAGCTTCAAAGAAGTATTTTTTTTTTTCTTCTCTACTTGCCACTTTGTACTGTTAATCCAGAAGAAATTAGGGACCTGTTTACAACATATCAGAGATTAAGGGAAAGGAAAGAGGAAATAATTGTCTAGATTATTGAGATCCCAACATTTCTTCTGTGGAAGAAAAGACATCTTTCTTTTACCTTAATTATACAGATAACATGGTAAAAGGAGAAAAGGAGACAAAAGTGAAGGACAGAGCAAGATAGAGGCTTCATTTGTCTTGTTTTCATCTGAATATGAAGAACATCTCATGATATGATTTTGCTCTGACCAGAGTCACTGTAGTCCAAGAAATGTAGACTACTAAATCTGTGCTGCTCAACAAAGTACAACCCCTTAACTCTCGTTAATCTGCTACCAGATTTTTTAAAAAGGATATGTTAGCAGGTGATTACTGACTCTGAAGGAGTCAGAAACCAAGTGAATAATAAATATATTAGGTAATTTACTAGTAGAATATAAGTTTTCTGCAGGCAGGGATTATTTTTCATTTTATCTTTGCATCCTTAGCATATAGCATATAGTCTTTCAGGTAATATGTACTTAGCAGATGATTACCTAATTGAGTTCAAATTACCTCAAAAATTCAGTTCCTAAGATTATTCTTTCTAAATTTTTCATTATCCCTTTCAATCTTTCATTATGTATTTGCTCTTGTGTGAGCAGATCTATTGCTAGGGTTAGAAGGAATAACCCTTCTAAAAGGAGAGTGGAAAAGAGAAAAATTAGGTGAAGAACAACGAATGAGAAAAAAGTGACAGAAAGATCCATAAGTAGAAAGGTCACTACTTTGATCAATTGTGAAATATTTTCCCCCTAAAATAGACCACTGATTCACAAGGGGCTGAAGAAAGGGAAGGAGAAACAATTATGAGGCACACAAAGGCAAAAATAGTTTAATTTAGCTAGGATCTAGTCAGTTAGCTGCAAGGTTTATGACTACAGAATTAAATGATAGCCTAAAGGTGTTTGTGAACTTTCTCTGCTTCAATATTAGAAGAATTATCTCTATAAACCATATTAATAAAAACAACATAAATTATATCATTATGCCATTAGAAATAGAAAAATTTGACCAAATACATCATTTCTTCTTTCTAAGAAAAAAAAACAACAGAAAACATTGGAAGAAATGGATTTTTGTTTAATAAGATAATTAGTATCTATCTCAAAGAGCCTGTATTGTATGTAATAAAGATTAATTATAAACCTTTCCATTAAGATGAGATAAAACAGTAAATCCATTATTACCAGTATTATTTGATATAGTGCTAAAAATGCTAGTTATAGCAGTAAGACCAGAAAACAAAACTGAAGGAACAAGAAATATAGGCAGAGAAAATGAAATCATAGCTGTTCATGTATGATATGATGGTTTATCCATAGAATCTTAGAGAGTCAACTAAAAAAATTAATTAAAACAATTCAACAAAGTTACAAAATACAGAAATAAACTCACAAAAGTCATCAACTTTTCTATATATTGCCAACAAAACCCACCAGGAAGACGCAGAAAGAGAAATTTAATTAAAATAACTATAAGATGCATAAAATACTCAGGAATCTATCTGCTGAAATACACACAGAAATTAAAAGAATATAACTATGACGAACTCTACAGAAATAAAATCAGACCTAAATAATTAGAAAAACATTTCATCACTGATAGACCATACTAATATGATAAAATGTCAATACTACCTAAGGTAATTTACTTCCTCGGTGCCATACCAATTAAACTATGGAAGGATAGTCTTATAAAGTAAGAAAAATAACCGAATTCATCTAGAGGAAAAAAAAGATCAAAAATCTCAGAGGAAATAATAAAAAAAAATGGAAATAAAGGACTCTAGCATGATAAGATCTCAAACTATTCCCAAAGCTGTATTCACCAAAACAATTTGTGCAGGTATAATAAATATAAAGGTTAATCAGTGGAAAAATTAGATGTGAAATGAAGCCAATAATGATAGATTTGGGTTTGTTAAACCCAAAGACCCCAGTTTCTGATGTAAAGAATTCACTATTTAACAAAAACTGATGAAATCTGGAGAGCAATCTAACAGATTGGTGAGAGAAAAGAATATTAATAACAATGATTTGAGGAGATCCAAAGTTTCTCCCCTTTTTCTAAAGTCCTGACTTTTAAAAGTTCAACCTCTTGAGGAACTGCTGATGATGAGATTGGACTAACTTTCTTGCTCAGACTACACCCAGTGGAATAGCCATTATGTTTAGCTCAAGCTTAGGTGGGGCATAAATTCTTTAAATAGATTGCCCAAGGCTGAGATGGTTTGGGTATAGAGATAGATTCTTTACTCTCAGTCCCTCCTTATAATATTCTGTTCTCTCATTAATGGTTAATCAATCAAAAGGTTGATTCCTGCCATTGGGAACCCCTGTCTTTGAAGGGTATATAAACTATAAGACTATCACCATGGTTGTCTTTGAGCTAATAGAGGTGACCAAATGACCATCCTTTTATTAATAAACATGCTGGGCTTATCAATAAAAGTATTGTTACCCAGAAATTAACTCTCAAACTTTTTTAAACACCACAAGGTATAGACCAAAATCTCTTACTCCATGCCAAGATAAACTCCATCTAGGTGCATGATATTGACATAATGGATTATAGCATAAACAAATTATAAATAAAAAGAAGAAATTGTTAGGTATATGGCTAAGGGAAGAGTTTGAGAATCACAGATAATAAAAAGAATTATTTTTATAATTTTAAAATTGTTGTACAAACAAAACCAATATGGCTAAATTTGATGGGAAAGTGGTAACTGGGGAAAAGTCTTTATGGCAAGTTTATGTGATAAAAGTTTAATTTCCAAGAGATATAGGGAACTCATTTGGATTTATATGAATAAGAGCCATTCTCTTGGCCCAATTCCAATTTTTTAAATAGTTATTTTCTTTGACAATTTTTTGTATATCTTTTTCCAATTGGTTTTTTTTATACTGTTTTTAATTTTCTTGCATTACTTTTATTTCTTTTCCCAATTTTTCCTCAATTTCTCTTATTTGATTTTTAAAGGCCTTTTTAAGCTCTTCCAAGAACTCTTTTAGGATTTGTGAGCATTTTACTTTTTTTTAAGTTTTTAAACTTTCAATTGAGTTTTAACTTCATTGCCTTCATTTGATTTCAGATTGAAACCCTGATCTCCTCTATCACCATAGTTGCTATCTGTGGTCAGGTTCAAGAAAGAAAACTTATTTTTAATGACTACTTCTTGGCTACTAACTTTATGTTAGGATCAGGTTCTGCTCCTGAGACATGGGGGAATAATGTCTCAGGCTTCAGCTTTTTTCTTTCCTAAGCTCTCCCTGAGCACCTTTAAGTTTTGGGTTCTTGCAATGTTTTTATGATCCAAAGTTAGGTATGGTAACTTCTCATCTTTCTCAAATCTTAGTCTATGAGTGATCTCAGGTGATCCTCTCCACCCCTAAGCCTTGATCAGGGCCCTCAATACCATTGCCTCTGCAATTGCTCCCACTTCCTGCGGTCCTTCAGGTGACTGCAAGCCTCAGCTCACCTTCTGCCTTGGAACCTAAACTAGATATTCTGCTCTCCTGTTTGTGATCACAATCAATAGGATCTCCATCCCTCTTCAACCACATTTACTATGGGTACTCCTCCTCCCTCTTAGCCACAGATGTTGGTGAGTGTGATCACAATTCCCTGGCTAGTAAACAACTGAGGCCGGGTTTCATTCCAGCCTGAATCTCTATCCACTAGAGATCCATGTCCCTAACTATGTATCACACACGTGAATAATAACGACTGTAACAATGATGATGGTGCTAGTGATTGTTATTATTTCATGGAATTATCAAAGGGCTTGTTAATATTGGCAGAGACTTTGAGAAAGGAAAATCAGTTCTGTATTACCCAATGAAATAAATGGCTCAGTTAACTTGGATTTAAGGATGTCTATTTTGCTGTTTCACCCTGTTGTAATAAAATAAAAAAACAGCATAAATCTCATTGATTATTGCTCTACTAATTTAAATTTGTAATAATTAAGCTGGGCTCCTGTGCCTTTGTAATATCTGGCTATGCAAAAAGAGTTTCTGAAGCAAGTTGATATTATATTGCTGAGAACATGTAGGCAGTAGACAGGTTGATAACTAATGATAACAAATGGATGAATGAATGGATGGATGAGTTCTTTAGTACAAGTTCAAATAAATGAATGAAGAGATAAATAAATTTTGTGGAGTCAGTACTAGAACTCCTCTGACTGGGAGGCAAATTTTGCTCTAATTTTTGCAAAAAGGAAAAGAGTATACACAATCTGCAAAATCTAAGAAATTTAGAGGTATGGTTAATGAACATAAAGGGAAAAAAATAAGCAATAATCACGGAGTCAACCTGATTTCATCAAAAACATGTTATGGCAAACTAACCTCATTGTGAAGAGCTCATCCAGCCTCAAGTGATGAGGAACACATTCCATTCTATTTTTGGCTAGTTCTCTTAGATATTCAGTAGAAATCTTCCTTCTCTATGGCTTCCATTTTTTGATTTTAGTTCTGTCCTCCTCATTGAAATTGCAATGGGAGGCATAAAATAATATATTAAGAGGAACAAGAAATAATTTCTATCTATAAGAAACAACCCAAATAGTCTACAGCAGGGAGACTAAAATAGTGAAGGAACCAGAAACTAAGTCACATGAGAATTAATTAAAGGTATGCTGCAATGATTGTAGACAGATAGCCTGGCTTTAATTTATAATTCTGTCACTTACTATCTATGTGGACTTGGGCACATATTTTCCATTTTTTGGACCTGTTTCCTCTTCTTTGAAATTAGGGAGTTAAATTAGATGGTTTTCTATCTCCAAATCCATGATCTTATGATCTTTTTTTTCATGAGGTTACTAACTTTATAAATGGAATTGAGATGTTTTTGATATGATTTATCTGGACAATAGTAAAGCATATGCAAAATCCAACATATCATTCCTTTGACCCAGATAGTGAGAATGTGGGGAAAATGATAAATTATTAAATTAACTAGATTCAAAACTGGCTGAATGACTGGATCCAAAGATTAATCACTAATGTTCTCATGTAAACTGAGAAGGAGGTCACCAGCAAAGGGTTTCAGTTTCTGTTCTCAGACCTGTGCTTCTTAATATGTTAATTACTAATTTGGATAAAGAGTATACTCATTAAATATTTAAATGAGACAAAACTAAGAATTTTAATTAATATGCAGAATTACAACAACATAGTCCAAAAAGATCTTGGCAGATCTGGCTCTTAGGCTATATGTAATAAGATGAAGTAGAATGGAATAAATATAAGTCTTTCACTCAGTTTCATGAGAATAAGACAGGGCTGGCCGGCATGGCTAGACAGAAATTCCTCTGGGGGATTTTTAGTAGACTAAAAATCTCTGTGTGAGTCAACAATGTGATATGGCAGCCAAAGAAATCTAAATATTAGACTAAATTAAGAGAGTCTGTGACTAAAGAGTTGATGCTCTTGCTATATTCTACTCTGGTTAAAACAAATTTAGAAGTTATGTACAATTTTAGGCCCCACATTGGGGAGATGGGGACATTTATAAGCCAAACACTATCCAGTTGAAGAAAATCAAAATGAAAAAAGGTCTCAAAATCATGATATATGAGGGTTAGTTGAAGAAACTGGGAATGTTTCACACACACACACAAATTGATGTTAGAAGAGCTATAGACAAATAAGCATACTAATATAGTGTTAGTAGAACTATGAATTGACCAATGATTCTGAAAAATAATTTGGACTAAAAGGTCTATAACCTTTGACTCAGAACTTCCACTTCTGGCAAATACCTGAAGAAAGCTATTATAAATTAGGTTCTTTATATACAAAAACCTTCATAGAAGGACTTTTTTGTGTATGATAGCAAAGAGTTGAAAAAAAATATGTCTTTATACATTGAAGAATGGCTAAACAAACTGTGTGGTATATAAATGTAATGAAAAAAAGATTTAATATAAGTAATGGAATATTAATGTGCAATGAGGAAAAAGTATTAAGAATTCAAAGAATCAAGAGAAAATTTATGTGAAGTGATAGAAAATCAACTAAATAGAATCAGGGAGAAACAGTATAAACAATGACTAAAACATTGAAAATATAACTAATAGAATAACAAAACTATATGCTACATATATGTGGTAGAAACAAGATTCTAAATAAAGGCTAGCTTTTTTTTTTCTTCCAAAGGTATTAAAATCATCCTGAATGGCCCAAGGGACCAAAGGTCTAGGTCACTGATATTATTTCCTGTTCACTTAAGTAAAAAAAAAAAAAAAAAAAAAAAAAAAAAGCCACTTATGTAGCTTAAATGATGCTTACATGGCAGATGGGCAGTTTAGGCAAAGCTCAGCTGAATTAACACAGGGTGTTATCCAATGTGTATTCTAGTTCAATATCATCCATATGTTATGGTGAAGTGAATCTTCTTTTGTAAATTGTCAAATCATCAACAACTACTTCCTTTTTTGTTCCAATATCAAACACCAAACTAATAAGGCCCAGAAAAAAAAACTGTGCAATTATAATGACTAATATTGAACTGAGGAGAAGAAATGAAAAAATACACTTTTCTAATCCTTCTTTACAAATGATAGGACTATGGTTTTGAATAATTTCATGTGCCATCATACTCACCTGATGTGTTGATAATTTTGCTGAACTGCTTTTTCCCTTTTCTCTTTTTATTCTTTGTTATAAATGATGACTCATTACATCTGAAAGGTATATTTAAAATGGAAGTGATATAAAAATAAAAGATATCATTAAGATTTTATTTCTAAAAACAAAAAATTCTAATATAGCAATGACTTAATTTTGCTTTGTTGTAGAACTTTTGGAACACTTTATAATGCATCAGAAAGTATTTTGTAAAATGCAAAGTGCCACATATGATCTTATATCACAGTATAGACATGATCCTAAATTCTCAAAGTTATATGTCACTAATATACAAGCTCTGGCAGGTTCTACCATTCTGGAAAGTATGCTTTCCAAAGATCCAGCTAAATAGTGAGGCATTTCACCAGTAGACTCATCAATGATGAATTTTTTGGTCAATGCCAAACCACTTGAATGTTGAAATATAAGCAGATGTGTTATGACATATTATACATGAGGTAGCAAGGTGGTATAGTGGATAAAGTAGTTGACCTGGAGAATGGAAGACTCATCTTCCTGAATTCAAATCTGGTCTCAGACACGTAAGAGCTGTGTGACCTTAGACAAGTCACTTTACCCTGCATATTCCTCAGTTTCTTCATCTATAAAATGATTTGAAGAAGAAAATGGCAAATCACTCTAGTATTTTTGACAAGAAAACCTTAAATGTGGTCACAAAGAATCAGGCATGACCTGGGACTCAAAATGACTGAATAACAACAATATACATACACATAAGTAAGTAGTTACCTATTGTTTTATTATTGTTATCATTGCTACTTCATTCTTCTCTTTTTTTATATAGAATTCAGATAGACATAGTCCAAAAACAGCCTGCTATGTTGCTATTATTCTTGTATATTCAACAATCCAAGACAATTATTACAGTCAGATAAAATGGCTGCTTTTATAATTGAATAAAAGTATTGGGATATAAGGTCATCTGAAGAATCACCAAAAACATCTTTGAAACATCCCTTATAGCAGTTAGGACAATCAGAATCATGTGTAATATACTTTATGCCTTTCCCACATAGTTTCCCAAGTTTTCCACTATTGGTCTTTATATTTTGAAAACTTTTAATTTCATGTAATTTGAAGATTATGAATATTCAATATGGTAGCATCTATTAAAATTATGTTCTTAAATTCTTATGGTTGAGTGCAATGTCCAACAAATAGTTGTGGATGACAAGTTCTGTCAATAATAATGTCTTGATTTCAGAACAACTTATTTGATGAATTCTCAAGGATATTTTGAGCTATGTAAATATCTCAAAGGATATTTACAAATAAATATTGTATTTATGTTATGGGAATATCATCAAGATAATGAAAGACAGAGAGCTTCTAAATTATAGTTATATAATTTAGATCAAACCTCACAGGGTAATTCTGAAATACTCTTATGCTGTGTCAGATATTGTGGAAGAAAGTAAACAGGTATAATTCCCTGAAGTTAGAAAAAAAAAAAAGATAAGCCATACTCCCCACAAGTGTCTGTATACAATCAAAAAGGACACAGAAATAATAATTGATCAGTTTGGAGCCAGTTTTCAGATAAAACATATGGATTGCCTAAGGTTTAATTGTGAGAAAAATGCTTGCATATATCTTCAGATCTAATTGAGTTTCTGGTCAGTATAACCTAGTTCCTTAGTTAAGGGTTTCTAAACAATAGGCAAAAGTGATCCAGTTTCCTAGCCATTTAAGGTTAAGTTGCAGATAATGCAAAATTTTTTCACAAGACAAAAATTGGACTATAGAAACGGAACTCAACTAGCTTCAGAAATGAGTGCAATATGGAATCATTGTGGTTCACTAAATTTCGACTACTACTTGCTGTCCTAATCCTCTCAATTCCCTCAGGAACAATTGTGCCAGCACTGGCCAGGGTGCTCACCCAACTGGAAGTATCACCAGAGCCAGATGGCTAGAATTCCAGACTTCCAGGCAGAGATTCAAAGCTAGCATAATGGCCTAAGGATACACAAGATCCAACTGCATATCATCCTGGACTATCCACTACATACCTTTCCTCCCTTTACTTGACCAGTATTTCCCCATCCCAACATGGACAATGGACAAAAATATCAAAGGAGCCATTACTATTATTATTTTTACTAGACTTGTGGTTTCCCAAGTATAGGGGATTTCCAAGAAGGAAATTCCCTCTCTGAGTACAGGTTAGTACTTACTCAGCAAATTGGCTTTTTAGAAATTTGCCTGAGAAAGTGAAAGTTTAGGAGATTTGCCCAGAATTATTGTTCTTGTCATCTTTCTCTTCATATATTTTGATAGGATTTAGATAGAAAGGGACCTAGCACAAGTAATTATCCCAGTAGTATTCTCTTATATTTGTATGTGGTAGACTTCAATACTTAAAATAACTGCATCATCATCGTCATTAACAGTATGGAAAAGTGGATAGGAATCTGGCTTTAAACCCAAGAAGATCTTAGTTCAAGCCATATACCTGACCCACACAGTGTGATTCCAGACAAGACACTAAACCTCTCAGTAGCCCCAAGCAACTATCTATGACAATAAACTAAAGAACATCTATTAAAGAGCAACATTATTACTATAAACTAAAAAATATCCACCTGAAGTGATAGAGGGAATTTCCTTATGTGGAAATTCCCTATACCAATGAAATCACAATTCTAGCCTCTATTTATTCTATTAATAATAATATTACTATTATATGTTAGCTTTCCAAGGACAAAGAGACTACATTCTGAATAATTGTCAGCAAATTTTTGCTTTGATAATGCAATGACAAAATCATAGTAATAACAATCATAGTTTTTCTGATTGTTCTCTGTGGTAAAGATAATCCCTATATCTTCTTCCAGAATATGCCAGGGTAATATGTATGACCAGACCTGACTATGTACCAGAAATTTATTTAATGTTTTCCAGCTTTTTTATTCATAATGTGCCTATAGATAATAGGATGGGGGAGGGGGTCTTTTTTAATAGCTTTTTATTTATAAAACATATGCATTGGTAATTTTTCAACATTGACCCTCGAAAAATCTTCTGTTCCAAATTTTCCCCTCCTTCTCTTCACCCCCTCCCCTAGATGGCAAGTAGTCCAATACATGTTAAATCTGTTAAAATATATGTTAAATGCAATAGATGTATACATATTTATACAGTTATCTTGCTGCACAAGAAAAATCGGATCTAGAAAGGCAAAAAAATCTGAGAAGGAAAACAAAAAAATGCAAGCAAACAATAACAGAAAGAGTGAAAATACTATGTTGTGATCCACACTCAGTTCCCATAGTGGAGGGGGGAATCTTTATAGAAAGTTTCTACAATAAGGATTTTATTTGCAAGATACATATATATATATGAAATTGATTCAAATTTATAAGAATAAAAACTATTCCCCAGTTAATGAATAGTCAAAGATATGAATAAGCCATTTTCAAGGAAGAAATTCAGCCAAACATCTAAACCCTCCTGGTTATGTTAGAATGTGAACTTGAGGACAGAGACTATACTATATTTCTATTCACAATCTCAGTGGTTTTTCAAAACATATGCATGGATAATTCTGTGACATTAACCCTTGCAAAACTTTGTGTTCCAATTTTCCCCCCCTTCCTCCATCCGTTCCCCTAGATGACAAGTAGTCCAATATCTGTTAAACATGGTAGAAATATATTTTAAATCCAATATATGCATACAAATTTATACAATTATTTTGATGCACAAGAAAAATCAATTCAGACCAGGAAAAAAATGACAAAGAAAACAAAATGCAAACAAACAACAACAAAGAGAGTAAGATCCACAGTCAGTTCCCACAGTCCTCTCTCTGGGTGCAAATGGCTCTGTTCATCACAAGATCATTGGAACTGCCCTGAATCATCTCATTGTTGAAAAGAGCCATGTCCATCAGAATTGATCATTTTATAATCTTGTTGTTGCCATGTACAGTGATCTCCTAGTTCTTCTCATTTCACTTAATTCCTGTAAATCTCTCCAGTAGGCTTTTTTTTTTTTTGAAGATATTGTTATTGTTTAGTTGTATTCAATTCTTCATGTTCCATTTGGAGTTTTCTTAGCAAAGATATTGAAGTGGTTTGTCATGTCTTTTTTGTGGCAATTATATTGTCATAGAGGCCTATCTTCTATTTCTTTGGTCTTATATGTCACAGTCTAATAATCTATACAAATCAATGTCATAAAACACAGAGGTTACCCAAAAAGAAATCAGGCTGTAAGTCAAAAAAGGGGGTATTTTAAGAAAAAATTATAATAGTAATGGCTAATATTTATGAAGTACTTTAGGGTTTTCAAAGCACTTTACGTATATTTTCTCCTTTAAAAATTTAATGAAGGAGTTAAGATCATGTCTTTAACATGCTGATGGGTCTGACAAACTTGAATTTTACTTTTTGAGTGCCAAAAAAAAAATCTACAATTAGTTCCTAAATCTTTCTAAGTTCAAAGTAGTTGTGGATCTGGTAGAAATCCTTATTCTGGTTTGTTTTTCTCTCCATTCTCTACCCACATCGAATTTCCATAGGCTTCTAATAAAACTTGAGATCATTCAACAAATCAATAAATATTTATTAAGTACCTAATGTTCAAGACATTCCTCTAAATGCTAGGGATACAAAAAGAGATTTGATCCTCAAGGGATTTACAGTCTAAGGAGGGGAGACAACATACAACTAAATATGTGCAAATGAAGCTATATATAGGATAAATAGAAAATAATTAAAAGAGGGAAAACACTGGAATAAAAATAGATTGGGAAAAGCTTCCTGTGGAAGGTAAGATTTTAATTGATATGTAAAGGAAGCCAGGGAGGTCAGTAGACAGAGCAGAGAAGGGAAAGAATTTACGAGAAAATGCCCAGAGCCAAAAGATGAAGTATCTTCTTCATGGAAAAGAAAGAGAAGTTTGTGAAAGACCAAAAAAAAATTAGTATTTCCACCAAACTTTTTTTAAACAGAGTCTTTTCAATATACTGTTCTGGGAGCTGAGGAAATATATAAAGATAAATAAGATATAGTCCCTGGCTCCCAGGAACTTAAATATTCCCCAGGTAGGGGAATATAAATAACTATGTCCACAACAAATTCACAAAAGAGATACAAATAAATCCACAGGAGAGTTCAGGTGACAAAGAGATCACTTTCAACTAAGGGATCAAAGAAGACTTCATAAAGGAGATAGGTTCTGAGCTTAGACTTGAAAGACAGAGGACCACATTTGGAGAAAATGGGCTGGAAAGGTGATCTACTCCTAAAAAATGATGTGAGCAAAGGCAATTAAGTGGGGAAGCATAGACAGTAGTACTGTTTTGCCAAAACATTGAATATATTAAAGGAATTGCTTTGAGACAAAGCTGGAAAAGTTGGTTAGAACCAAATTATGGAGGACATTTAGTTCCAGGCTAAGGAGTAAGGAGTTGATTTGCAGAGCCATTGAAAGTTTGTGAATAATGGAATTACATTATTTAATATGCATATTAGGAAGCTAACTCTGGAGTAAGTTTTTGTGATAGATTGCAGACTTAGCATGGAGCTAGGGAAAGTAATCAAAAGGTTATTGCAATAGAATTAGACTGTCTCAAAGTTATTATGGACTTCTAATTTTTCTATTTCAACCTCTACCTGACAGGAATTGCCACAATCCCCTATAAATAGTCATCTTGCTTTCTGGAAAACCTTCAGAATAAGGAACTTAACTACTTTGCAAGACCATTCATTCTACTTTGAGACTGTTCTAATTTTGGTGAAAAATTATTATTAGTTAGTTTTTTTTTTTCTGTCATTTTTCAATTGTGTCCAATTCCTTATGATCCCCATTTGGCGTTTTCTTGACAAGGACACTGGACTGATGTGCCATTTCCTTGTCCATCTTATTTTGTAGATGAGAAAACTAAGGCAAACAGGATTAAGTGAACCTACCCAGGGTCACAAAGCTAGTAAGTGTCTAAGGACAAATTTTAATTCAGATCTTCCCGACTCCTGACTTCCTAACTAGCACTCATTCACTGCACCTTCTAGCCATAAGGCTTGCCATAGATTAACTTAAAAATCCACCTCTATAAGGCATTCTGTTACTTACTCCTAGTTTTTCCCTCTGGGCTAAAATATAATCTTCCTTTTACATAATTCTTTAAACATTTTAATACATTTATCATATCTCCTCTTCATTCCTCTTTTTTCTAGAACAAGCACTCCAATTTATGTCAATCTATCCTCATGCAGCATGATCTCATTTCCTCACTATCCTGATAAAGATTTATCAATGTTCTTCTTTAATACATAATGGAGCAAAGGGAAAAAGAGAGGCCCTACAATCAGCTGGCCTGCAATCAAATTTCAAGTTTTACAATTTGCTGTATATGTAACTTGAAGTCATTCCTCTCTTCAGGACTCAGTTTCCTTACCTGTAAAATGATGGATTAGATACCTGTCAAGTTTTCCTACAATTCTTAAATCTATGATCCTAACCTAAAATGTGATGCCTTTAACCTGAATAAAATATTCAGATGTGATCTGACTAGGGCTGGTCTACACAGTTCAAGTGAAAATCAAGTAAAGACTTGAGCTGTGTTGAAGATGGTAGGAATGGAATGAAAGGGATGGATTTAAAAGATTTTGAGAAAGAAGTTTACTTTTTTTTTCTTCATGAATGAATTGATGAAAAAACATTTATTAAGCACTTACTATGTGCAAATAGAGTAACTAGATGTTGCAGTAGAGTGATAATACTAGAATCAGGAAGAACTGAGTTCAAATCTGGACTCAGTGGATATCCATCGATTGAGGAACAGCTGAATAAATTATGGTATTTGAATGTAATGGGATTTTATTCTTCTATTAGAAATGAATAGTAAGCTGATTTCAGAAAATCTTTGAAAGACTTATATGAACTAATGCTGAATGAAGTGATCCAAAAGAACATTGTAAACTGTAGGAAGATTATGTTATGACCAACTGTGATGGAGTTGGCTCTTCTTAACAATGTGGTGTTTCAAAACAATTCCAATAAGTTTGGGATGGAAAATGCCATCCACATCCAGAAAGAGAAATATGAAGACAATGTAGATCAAAGCATTGTATTTTCTCCTTTTTATTGTTTCTTTTTTTCTTTCTCATGGGTTTTTCCCTTTTGATCTGATTTTTCTTGCATAACATAACAAATATGCAAAAGTATTTTAAAGGATTGCACATATTTAACTTATATCAAATTGCTTGATGTCTTGAGAAGGGAAGAGGTAAAAGAGAGAGGGGAAAAAATTGAAACACAAAGTCTTACAAAAATGAATGTTGAAAATTATTGGAAAAATAAAATAGTTTATTGGGGAAAAAAACTGGACACAGGCACTTATAAGCTGTGCATTCTTGAGCAAGTCACTTAACCCTTTTTGTATGACTCTAAATTGTTCTCCTGAATGGTTGGACTGGTTCACAGCTCCACCAAGAATGCATTAGTGTATCTATTTTCCCACATCCCCTCGAGCATTTGTAATTTTCCTTTCTCATCATGTAAGCTAATCTGATAGGCATAAGGAGGTACCTCAGAATTGTTTTAATTTCCATTTTTCTAATTATTAGTGATGGAGAGCATTTTTTTTCAAATGACTAATTGATTTTATTTCTTCTGAAAACTGCCTATTCATATCCTTTGACTATTTATCATTTGGGGGGAATGAGGAATTTACATTCTAATGAAGGAAAAAAGACATAGAAGAGGTTTCAAATTTGAGTCATATGGAAAAGTCTCTTGATGCTTAGGGTACAGCTGAAAAACAGATAGCACTGTACCTTCTTCAGTGGTATTTCCACTTATAAAATTTTTTTGATGTTGAATTATTTGACAATGCCAGGTCCTCTGGTGGCTAAAAGACTTCTTTTCTGGATCTCTAGCTGCTGTAGTTGCTAAAGAGTAGAGGGTTGCAGTTATCCACAGTTTTGGCAAGTCCAGAGAAGTGGCTTCCCAGGATGATGGCTTCAAGGAGTGGGCTGGAAGCAAGGTTGGTCCCATGCTTCCAGCCCTGCTTTATAACAAAAGAACCCTACTATTTCCAGTATCTTAGGATTATGAACCCTGGTTTAGCTCCATCAGAATGTGAAGGAAGACAGTGGTCGATTTGATGGCAGTGGTTTGACTTTCTCCTTCAAAGTTCAAGATGTCATGCTGCTTTAGCAAACTTCTCATTTCTTTTATTCATGTCTTTTTTTTCTCTAGGTCCACTGAATGCAGAAGAATTGTAGCCAGAGTTTAGGTTGAAGCAAGATTTCCTGTGGGAGGTAAAGTCCTACAGATGCTCTTGTTTGTGGATGACACTGTTTTAATTGCATTAAGTGCCAAGGCTTTGCAGAGCTTCATGGAGGAGATCTATAATCACTCAAAGGAGTTTGGTCTATTTATCCACACAGGAAATACCAACTAGATGAAAGATGTTTGTTGCCCTGATTTCAACATACATCTGAATGGACATCCTACAGAGTTTGTCCAACAATACATATCTCTGGAATAAATACTATAGATGGACAATGACCAGAGTTGAAAAAAAAGTGGTAAAAGCCTATGTTCTTAGTTTAAAGATTTAACAATTCCAGTATGATGGAGAGATGTGCAGCATCATGGCCTCCAAAGAAATAAGATGAGTATCATGTGAACAGTGAGAAGGCAATATAGATGTGAGCGGGTCCAATAAGGTACTCTAAAGAAGAACAGAAATAAAAGATGTCCATGACAAATAGAGATGGAGTTGATTGGTCATGTGGACAAGAGATCGAAGACAATTGAATGCACAGAGTGTTTCACTAATACACTTACAATATTAAGAGAAAGCAAAGAAGATCTCCTGCATTTGGACAAACACCCATCAGAGAGCTATTAAACAAACATGGAGAATATTAATAAAGGATGGAGAGCAATGGATAAGTTGTGATCTCCATTGTTTATGGGAATTCTTAATGAGATCACAGATGGATTTGAATATTTGGGAGTATTTTATGCAGGTCTAGAACATCTCTTTCTCATTATTGATTCATTACCCACAAACCATATGAAAAACCTTATGAATTCTCAACTACGACTTTTGAAGGAGAATATAAAATGTCTTACCACCTCTGGAAAATACAGTTCTTCTATGGTTTCAGATAGAGATCTCATGTACTCTCCTTCTAGACAATATATTTCAGACAGAGAAACGAATCTAAGTTGAGGCCTTAGTATTACCAATTGTTAGCTGTGTGAACATGAACAAGTTACTTAACCATTCTCAGTTTCATCTCTGAATTAGCAATATTTGTATCAACTATATACCAGAAATACTCTAAGGAAAACTTTTTGTAAGTAATAATTGTATTTATATAGCACTTTAAAGTGTAACGTGCTTTATATATGTTATCTCATTTGATCCTCATAACAACTATATGAAGTTTGTTGCTACTATAATCCTCATTTTATAGATGGGAAGAAACTAAAGCTAAAAGACTGACTTGCCCAAGTTCATAGATTTAGTAAATATCTGAGGAAAGAACTGAACTCATGTCTACTTGGTTATAAGTCCAATGCTCTATTTATGCTGCCACTTAGATGTCTTAAACTTTAAAACACTATATAAATTTGAGTAGATAAATTACCCTAATCTCTTTTATGGTCCTTATTTATTAAATGCCCCACAGCTGAACATGAATTCTTTGTGGATAAGAATTATTTTAGTTTTTATTTCCTACAGCTAGCACAGGATCAGGCATGTAACACGATGTTTAATAAATACTTGTAGAATTTAACTGAATTATGCTTATGTTTTTCATTTAATTTTATACTGCATTTAATTAATACCAAGAAGGAACATTTTATCATACAAAGAAGAGAAAAAGAGAATTAATTATGAAAATATAAATCTCTTAATTTTCAATTTGCTTTTTTAAAGTATGTAATAAATCAATTATTTTCAAAGCTATTCTATTTGTTTTCCCCTAACCTTCCTTCAGTTCTGTTCTGGGTATTTTTTAAATGCTTCAATGATTTCCTTTTCTTTCTTCATCTTTCTTTTTTTCCTGATCCCATTGCTAGCTTTCCTTTTCTCTCTAAATGTCCCCATCACAAAATAAGAATACAGTTCTTGTAACAAATAAGCAATGTCTCAAATAAAACAAACCTGTACATTTGTCATGACTAAAAATGTACATCTCATTCCTCCTCGTGAGTCTATTACCCCTTTGTCAGGAAATGGATAGCATGCTTTTATCATCAATTCTTTGGCATCATGACTGGTCATTCCAAGGTTCAAAGATCCTATGTTTCTTGGGTTTTTTTTTTTTTCACAATGTTGTAATTATTGTAAAAAAAAAATTTTTTTTCTCCTGGTTCTACTCACTTTGCTTCAGATCATGAGTCTTCTCAGATTTCTCTGAAACCATCCTTTGCATCATTTCTTATAGTGTAATAATATTCTATTACATTCTTATATCCTAATTTCCTATTGTATTATTATTATATTA
The DNA here is from genome assembly GCF_902635505.1 of Sarcophilus harrisii. NCBI lineage: Eukaryota > Metazoa > Chordata > Mammalia > Dasyuromorphia > Dasyuridae > Sarcophilus > Sarcophilus harrisii. The sequence goes on from NC_045426.1 coordinate 216,178,151, forward strand.
TATCCTAATGTCCTATTCCATAATTAAGGAGTACCCCCTTAGTTTCTAGTTCTTTGCCATCACAAAAAGGATTGCTATAAATGTACATGTAAATATAAATATTTTCTCTTGTTTTAAAAAAATTTGGGGGGTATAGGACTTGTAATGGTATTACTGGAGAATAAAAGGTTATGCACAGACTTTGGAGGAATGGTTCCATGATTTTCCAGAATGGTTGAACCAGTTTACATCTCCACCAACAGAATACCAGGGTTCTTGTCTTCCACAAATCCTTCCTACAGTTGTTAAGTTTCCTTTTTTCTTCTTTTTTAATTTGCCAAGCTGAAAAGTTTAAAATGAAATCTGAGAATTTTTTCAAATTTTCATTTCTCTGCTTTATAGTGATTTGAAGAATTTTTCATGTAGTTATTAAGATTTCTTCCTGTGAAAGCTTTCTCTTCACATTCTTTAACCATTTATCTATTTATTATACATTTGAATCAGTTCCTTAGATATCTTGGATGCATAAAGATCTATAAAAATCTTGGATCTTTACTATAGAAGCTTGTTATAAAGATTTTTTTCCTGGTTATTTCCTTTTTTTATTTTAAATATATTGATTTTGTTTGTAAAATCTTTTTTTTAAAAATTCTGCTTATTTGTGCCCAAGCTTCATTTCTTACCAAACTATATTCATCCTGGAAGATTACTTAGAATTCATATCTGAGAAGTATCCTTCATCTCTTTTGGTCCCTCCCTCAAATCAAATGGTTTCTCCCAGAACATCCATTTTAGAAAAACACCCAAGGGAAGGCATTTCTTCATTTCTCAGTGGGCTCAGACTTCTTCACCATGTCCCCTTGACAGGTACCTTTTCAGCTTCCTTTTATAGGTTGTCTTCCCCTTTAGAATCCTTGAAGTGTCATTCATGGTCTTTCTTTTTGCTTCTATTTGTATTCCCAGGATTATTGTTTTTTGTTATTGTTATCCTTCCCTGGTATGTGGTAAGTGTTTAATAAATGCTTGTTGACTGACTAACACAAGTTATGTCCTTTGCTATACTGTAAGTTCCTTTGGGGATGACGCCTTGCTTTATTTATCTTTATATCAACCATACCTAGCCAAGTTGTACTGTACTTAATGTCTGTTGCAATAAATTGAAGGAAAAAGAGTATTCTGTGCTGGTGACATTTTTCCTTACTTCCTGATGTAGTAGATTTATGTGTCTTCCTTTGGTCTATACTAAAGTATGCTACCAAGTTTTGTTCTCAGACTTTTACCAATCTCCTAACATGTTGAAACTGAAGCCCTTTTGGCAATAGATGCAAAAAAATTCATTGTGCCAATGATGGCAGCCAATCTATTGTGTTCAGAGCCAGACTTGGATAGCAGGCTGGCACTTGCAATGTTCTAACGGCCAATGGACTTCAGCTGGTTGGAAGCAAACTCCATACTTATCCCCACAATAGCTTTATGGATTCTGATAAAACTCTGAATAAAGTTTATAAGGTACATTCAGATAATCCACCCCTAGGAGACATGATCTCTCTCTGAGCTTAAGAAAACCAATTTCAGTAATACAGGGAGATGAATATAATACATTCCTTTCTCACTAGGAGGGAGACACTTTACATCCAGATAAAAGTGAATTCCTAATTATTTTATAAATTGCAAGAATTGTGAAAGTGACAAAAGCTGTCTCTACCAGTCTTTCTCAAGATAGGATTCCGGACTTCAGCATCCCAAACTGAGCTACAGAAAATAGAAGAAGACTCAGTGGTCAAAAGGCAGGAGGAGGTCACGTGGTATATTGTCAAACTAAATAAATCAGGAGGCCCAAGGAAAGGCTATAGAGGGTCATATTCCTTGTTAACTCCTCTATTTGCCTCCATTCTATGGAGTACAATAGAGTACTTGATAAAGTAAGCCCCTCATTTGCTTTTGCTCCCTCATGAATCATTCACACAGTATTCATGAGCAAAAGAAAGATAAAATGGGAATTTGTCTTTCACAAGGAAAATTTGTGGTGAAAGGAACAACTCATCTATAAGTACAGATAACTGTAGCAGTCAACAGAATTGTGCATTGTCTAATGTATAATCCTATTGTAGAGATCTCTGATGTCATTAAATGTGGCTTAATATAGGAATATAAAAATGTACACCTGCCAGAGCACTCTTCTGGAATCACAGATGATAGTACAATAAGAAACCAAAGTATCAAGACTTGGTAGTCTGTACTTGTGGTTTGTGTTTGCTTGGTTCTGTCTTTTTTTGTTTTTTCCTCAATCTATCAACAAGTGTACTGAACACTTTTAGAATCCCAGAATACCAGAGCTGGAAGGAAACATGGATTTCATCTAGTAAACTTTTATGAGACAAAAGTCTCAGAGTCCCTGCCCTCAAGTTTCTTACAGACTAGCTGGGAAACCGTTTCAAATATTTATTATCAAAATTAATATGACAATTAATAATAATAGCTAATATTTATTTGTAAATCCTTAGGGTTTACAAAATGCTTTGCATCCATTAATCAGTCAACAAGCATGTAGTAAGCACCTATTATTACCATCAGGGTGCTAAGTCCTGGTTATAAGAATTATGGCAAAAATAATTTCTGTCCTTAAGCAGGAAATCTGTCCTAGTTGGAGAAGATATGAAAATAACAGTACAGAGGAGAAGGTTACTCCTCTGATCTTTGAAATATCCCTGTGAAGTTATCACAATAACTATCCTCATTTTACTGAAGTCACAGCTGATGTTGATCTCTATTGACTCCAATATTAGTGCTCATACTGCTTTGCCAGTCTGCCTCAAAAATGAAATAAGTAGAGAATGATTAAGTGATAATCTGTGTAATACTGAATATAAGTACAACTGGAATTCAGAAAAGAGAGGATGGCCTGCCCACCAGTTACAGGAATAATGAAGTGTTATCTGAGGTCCAAGAAGCACCACTTTCCAACATGTGGCTCCTGCTCCAGATTCAAGAAACTCCAAGAAAAGGAGCCTGATTCCAAAGAAAGGGGACCAGACTTTTCTCAATCTTTCTTGATCATAATACTTCCCCATTATTTATGACAAGAGATAATCTCTTAAACAAAACTTAAGGATACTGTGTATTTAGGGTTTCCTGTCAAAAGGGATTTCAAGAGAATGGCTACTAGAAAGTTATTCAATGTACAAAATACTAGATACAATGTACAAAATACAAAATACAGGTATAGGGAAGCTATTTATTTACTCCACTATAATAAAATGTTTAATATACAAAAGGCTCATAAACTTACATTGATAAATACTTAAAATATATAACAGTAACCCATCACTCCCATTATATTTTCCCAGGAGGTAAAGACTCTCAAAAGATGTCTAAGACTGCTAAACAGATAGATTGTTTTTCCCTCTGACTTGCACTATCAGAGAAATTCATGTCCAGATTTTTCCTGGCAAGACAGAAGAACATGGCTTGGGTTGTTTCAATACTTCATCCATAGTATTCTTCTGGCAGTAGCCATTTTCTAATGCTAGAGTAACTGTTATAGATATGATCTAAACAGCCAGCAGTCATAGAGCCCCTGAATAGCCAAATTGATGAAGTAGCCACTAAAGTTAGAAATATATTTCAGGATTTGTTTGTTTATCTGTGGTCAGGACATTTGTTGTTGCTCATCCTTCCTTCTTGAAGAGCATCAATGACATCAACAAGAAAGTGTCTAGACTTGCAAGTGATTTGAATTTAAGTATTGAAGAGAACCAATGACATCAGCAAGAAGGTTTTTTTATTGTTTTGAAGGGTTTTTTTTTATATTATTCCTTACCAGTTCTACAGTGGTATTATTTATTAGGATGAATTTTCTCCAACCGGTATGATTTTATGTCACTTAAAGAGATGTTGGGAAAAGTTTGATGAAGATATTTTCTTAAAGTATAAGTTTGACTAAATGTTGGAGTGAGAGAAAGCAAGTTACTTTAATCCCCAGCACTTAAAATATTTAGCTGCTATTGCCCTATTAATATCAGTAAGTTGGAACTGAAAGGGACCACAGGCTACACCTTTATTTTATAATTTAGGCAACCAAGCCTTAGTGAGATTAATTAATTTGTACAAGGTCACATAGTACTTAAATGAAAGAGTAGAATTTGAACCTGGGTCTGATTTCAAAGCCACTGACTATTCTTACTGTTTCATGAGCTTCTAGCCAGAGATTTTTCCTGTCTGATTTAAACTTCAAAAAGGTGTTTTTGACTTGCAAGTGATCTGGATTTAAGCGAGGTAAAGCTTTACAAAGTCATCAGCCTCTCTCTCTCCTCCAAGGTCATCAGAGTCCAGTGGATGGATCTAGATGAATTGGCCTTGTAAACTAAGGTTTTTCCCAGGTTTCAGTTTTTCTGAAACAATACCCCTTCAGTAATTAAAGGTAAGAATTGAGACAAAAGATGATCTATGTTGCCTTCACAAAAGATTCAATTCGGGAGGAGTGGAAGAATTTCAGAGTTTCTGGGTACCTGGGTAATGAGTTAGGTAATAATTGCCCTTGGGTCCAGACTCCAAGTACAGACAGGGAAAAGGTAGGAGTTTGTACAGTAGAGAGAGAAAGGAATGGGAGAGAGCTGAGGATGAGATTAGGGGCAATTGTACTGAAGATAAACTTCATGATTACCTATCAGAGGAAATATAAAATGACCCCCTTATTCTTATTCTCTGATTAGATGAATATACATCCCTAAGGGTTAGTCCATGGCTATAGAGTCTTGCCCCGTTCCCCCCCCCCCAAAGATCACTGTTTTCTACCATGCTACCTCCTAAAAAAAGTGTGAAGGCAAAATATAGACACATGCTCGTGTGACTTCGATGATGACCTCTTTGGGCTTCAATTTTCTCATTTATATAATAAAGAGATTAGTTTAGATATATTTCCTGTCAGCTTTATCTATGATGCAGTTAAGTATAATACAGGTAGTGCATGAAGAAGTACCAAAATTAGGGATAGAGATAATAAATAGGAAGATTAATTATGGGTTGGAAAAATCTGGGAAGGTTTCATGGAAGAAGTAAAATTTGACTTAGATCTTGAAATATGGTTAAGATTTGGTGAAATGAAGAGAAAACAGAAGTACCATGCCAAGTTAGAGGAATAACATAAATAAAATAGAGTATTCAAATGAAGATAAAATATAAGTGAAACAATGAGATTATTTTCCCTCAAAAGAAAAGGGTTCTTGTTAGATATAGTTAGAAAGATGATAGGATCAGGCTATAAAGGGTTTGCCCCCATCTCAAAGGTGCCTACCCCCCAACTCACACTCCATCCCTGAAGCAGGTTAGAATTGTTAGGAACATCCAACAGACTGTTCATATGGATATATAGATATAGATATAAATAGACATAGGTAAATATATACATATATGTATTTATGTATGTATATGTATATGTGTCTGAATCCTTTCTTCCCTCACCTTCTTTTCAAGCTTCAACTATTTCTGAATAATGATTACCCAATCTGTACTTCTATCTCTACCTCTCATCAAAGTTCTAACTCTGTATTTTCAATCATCTATGTAAAAAAAATTCCCTTCTATGTCCTACCATCACCCCAAATTTTTAAAAAAGATACAAAATTGATCTCATATTCTTCACCCAAAAGTGACCCCTGCCCCACTTCCTTACTGTTATTCTTGGAAATAGCAATCTCTGACTCTTCTAGGCTTGAAATATTGGACCCAACTCTGGCCAATCCCTCCCCTATAGTTTTATATTCATTCAGTGACTAGGCCTTGCTCATTCTTTCTTCGAACTATCTTTTATATCTGGACTTTGCTTTTGGCACAAATTGTTGGCAAATACACTCAATTCCATCTCCAACCTGTCCTGAATTGCACTGGACTCCAAAACTATGCCTCTTCTACTGCTGGCTAGAACTTCCCACAGTCTTTAGATCTCATTTCCCTGGGAGGATCTACTCTACCAAGTGACCATTATCAAAAAAATATTCCTCTGTAAGGTCCTCCCATTGGTAAGTTCCTCTTAGAGCTTCTGTCGTGTGGAGAGGTCCCAAAAGTCCAGTCTTCATTCCCCTTAGGCTCTATTTCTGACTTTCTCCTGCCTTTATTCCTTTCCTCTCTACCTTTCATCTTGTTTATGTGTTTTGTCTCCATTAGAATGTAAACTGTTAAGGGCAGAGGCTATATTTCTTTTTGCTTTTCTATGTAATCCCAGGATTTAGAACCACTTCTAAGTGTGTAATAAATGCTTGTTTCCTTCCTTCAGTGAATAATTATTAAATTAATTTAGATTGAATCATTCTGAATTGAATTGATTTGTTATAACAGATGAGGTTGGTATATTCACCAAAGACTCCAAATGATAGATGAAAAATCTTGACAATCTCCTAGTTGGCCATAGTGTTTTATGGGCAGAGTCTATATAAAGTTTCCTATTGTCCAATCATAGGTTGGACAGAAAAATTTCAACAGAAATACATGGTATCAGAAGTCCTAGGTCCAAATCCCAATGCTTCAATTTATTATCTGTGAAGCATTGAATAAATCATTTAACCTACATGAATCTCAGGTTCCTCATTTGTCAAATTGGAGAATTGAATTAGATAGCTTCTAGAGATTTCCTCTACTTCTGTGAACCTGTGATCCTGAACCAAAGATATGCCAAAATATATAAGGAATTTCTACTTCCTCTGAAATAATCACTAAGTCACACACTGCCTATAGGGGCCTTAGGTAAAATATTTTATCCTCTTTTAACATTGGTGTTAACTGACATTGAGACAATGACTAAATGACTCATTTAAAGCTTGTAGGTAAAACTTGCCTAAGGCTCCAAGGAATACAGGCCAGAATCAAAATTAGTTGTTGAATCTTTTTCTTTCCCATTTCAGTTTTATCATTAGTTTGACCCTTCTCCTGCCTCAAAGGGACAAGTGTGCCTCTAAGATCAGAATAGCAGGAATAGAAGATCAGGGCAGTACTAGAACACGTATTGAAAACCTTGTTGGAAACTCCAAGGGACATCAGTTGGAGAATATTTTATTTACTTGCCTTCATCACCAGAGTTTGTCTCATTCACTATTACTTTGCCTGGACTCCTTCCCCATTGTTTAGTGAATTCATAATTGATTATCTGAAAGGCAGTGTGACATAATGGATAGAGTTGACCTTGGAACCAGTATTCAAGTTCAACTTCTGATACATAATGATTTTGTGACTTTTGGTCATTTAAGCTCTAACATTGTAGGCAATTTTCTAAGACTATGGAACACAAAGAATGTACCAACTTACAGTGGTAGAGAAAGTTTCCTCAACTGGCAAAGATAGTGCAGTGGTTTGCATTTCCTTCTCCAGCTAATTTTACATATGTGGAAACTGAGGCAAATGAGGTTAAGTCACTTGCCCAGAGTCATACAGGTTGGAATTGAACCCAGGTCTTCCTGACTCCAGGCTCTGCACTCAATCTGGTCTGCAACCTAGCTGCCCCCTTTTGGGGACTAAGGGAAGTGACTAATGCATATATATGAAGTTATATAATACATTATATGTGTGTGTGTGTGTGTGTGTGTGTGTGTGTATCGAGAAATATGATATCCATTATATATAGTCATACAAAATATATTTCCACATTAGTCACATTCCAAAAAAAGGAACAAGAAAACACAAGAAAAAAAAATGATTTGATATGCATTTAGAGTCCATTAATTTTCTATCTGAAGGTGGATAGCATTTTTTTTATCATGAATTCTTTGAAATTCTGGTAGATTATTACATTGATCATTGTTAATAAGACTATATTAAGTGCAATATGGCTTTTACTGTGTATTTTATTCCGTTCATTTCATTTTGCATCAGTCACATGTCTTCTCACATTTTTCTGAAACTCCCCCTTTCGTTTCTTACATCACAGAGGCGTTCCATCACATTTCTGTACTATAACTTGTTTAGCCATTCCCCCATTGATGAGCATTCTGTCACTTTTCAATTCTTCGCCACCACAAAAAGAGCTGCTATAAAATCTTTATTTATATATGTCTTTTTTTCCTTTAGTATAATAATTGATTCTCTATATTACTTTCCACAATGACTACTGCAAACCTCATTACTTCTCAAGTCTTCTACTGTACCTTCTCTATACAATATCTCAGCTGAAGAACTTTGCTGGGACCTTTATGGTCTCAATGGAAAAATTTGAGGGCATTTGCTTTGAGCTCTTTCTTTCCTTTCATCATCTCCTAACACCTTGACATTATCTTTTATTCTATCCTATTTTCCTTTAGTCTATGATGAAGAGATAACCTTTTTCTTTGATCTTTGATCCTATTCTTGCCTGTCTTCTCCAAAGGATTGACCCACCCACCATCCCCCCCCCAACTAATCTTCAATCAATCCTCATCTACCATTTTCTTTCCTGCTGCCTATATTTAAAAAAAACCTCTCATGAAATCTCACCCTCCTTGGTAGTTATTGTCCTATATCTCTCCTCCCTTTCTCAACTAAACCCCTCTAAAGACCCATCTACACTCGGTGCCTGGAGTATCTGAATTTAATTTCCTCTCATTCTCTTTAGCTATAATTTATCAAAAGCAGGACTTAGTCTCAGGCTTTCTTGATTCTGAAATCAACTCTCTGTTCTTTAGGTAGCAGTTTCCAAAGTGGAAATCATTGCCTGATTTTTAAGGAATGTGATTAATCAATGAGAAAGTGAAAAAGATGATTGTTAATACTGCTATATGATGGTCTGATCAGGCTATATCTGGTGCATAATATTCAATGCTGGGTGTCACATTTTAGAAAGGACATTGACCAATTAATATCTAGAATATCGTGACTATAAGAGTAAACTTTGCCATGTAAGAATTAATTGAAGAATTAGAGAATTTTGTTTAGAAAAGAGAAAACTTGGAGATTAGACATTTTTTTTTGCTTGATTCCCCCAAGGGCAGAACTGGTAGCAGTGGGTGGGAATTATAGAGATATAGATTTAGGCTTGATGTAAGCAAAAATTCCCTAACAATTAGAGCTACCCCAAACAATATCATGGGCTACTTTGGGAGTTAGTGGATTCCCTTTCACAAGAGGTCTTTAAGAAAAGGCTGGGTGAGCACTTATCAGGACGTGTCATTGCTATAAAGGAAGGGTTTTGAACTTAATAACTTCTTAAATCCTTTGTAACTCTTAGATTGTGCAACTCTGTGACTGAATGGGAGAGTGAATAAACAGAAAGAATATTGGTCTGGTCTGAGTCATCCAAGAAGGCAAAAGTAGAGACAGAGAAAGGTGGTGTGGGGAGAAAAAATATTTGATTAAAGCCGCTAGTATTGTCATAAAGGTTCCAAAGCTTCTGGCCTTAACTTCTGACTGAATACCTCAGGAGAAACAAAGCTAAGCAGCTCATTCAAGTGTAAGCCATGTCATAATTATACCAATGAGATAAGAAGCCATTTAAATATTTTCTTTCAACTCTGAAGCTTCATTTTAAAACCTACCTTCTAGTAAAATATTCTATAATGCCCCACTCTTTTTTGTACAAGCATTTCCCCTCTTCATTGCTTTTTCACACTTGTGTCTAATTTCTATGATGGCAATCTCTGTATGGAGTATCTCAACCAAGGTTATAAGTCCCATCAGAGTAAGAGGAGGTTGTTATCATTGTCATGAATCTAATAGAAATTATATTTCACAAAAGATGATATATAATAGTAGAATTTGTTTCCTCATATACATAATTTCTCTAAATAAACATTTTTGAAAGAGATAAATAAATCACTTTCCTTATAACTCGGGAAGATGCTGAGGCATGAAATGATTAAAAAAGGTGAATGAATGTTTCATTGATATGAAGGGGGCCAAAAGCAAGTTCTTTTATTCTTTTTCCTTCTTGTAATACTAAAACAGGTCATCCAAGCTCATCTTTTGCAGGTGAATGACTTTTCAGTCACTGTTGATAACTTTCTAAAGGCCTATTCTATGCATCAGAAGCAAATTCAAACTACTAGCTCAAAGGAAGATCATAGCTCTGGGTCCTTTTCTGATGGCATCAATACTGTCCATGCATTTCATTGCAATGCTACAGACTTCAGATAATTCAGTTCCCTTTGCAGCTATGAAGGGTATTAATGCCTTCCAGTCATATTGTTAGTGAATTTCATAGGGCAGAAAAGAGCTTCAATGGGGGTTTAAAAAAATTTTTTAGGTTTTATTGATGCTTTCTGTTTATACATCAATCATTTCTTGATGTGCTTCCCCATGAACCTGTCCTTGTAACAAAGGAAAAATATTTAGACAAAATCAATTGATGTTACAACTGCTTCTGGTTCAATGTGCAATGTTTTATACTCAAAGTTCTCTATCAAGAAGAGAGAAGTTTGTTTTCTTCTATGTCCTCCAGAACCAAGGTTGTTCATGGCAATTAATCAAAGGTCATCTGTATTTTAGTGGTATTTTATGTATATCATTAGATCATGTATATATTTTTCCCCGTTTTCAATTTGCATCTGTTTGTATGTTTATTCCATGCTTCTCTGAATTTATCCTGTTGGTAATTTCTTATGGAGCAAATAATATTCCATTACATTCCTTTACCTCAATTTGTCTAACCCTTTTATAATTAATGGACAACCAAGATTTTTGCTTCTGTAAAAAGTGTGCTACAATTCTGGTTTTGTTTTATATTATGATCTCTATAAACAAATTCAAAATTTTTCAATTTTTTTCTCAGGGATTTCTATAAATAAATAAATGAAATAAGACACAGATAAATTATTTACCTTCAGCTAAAGAAACTTAGACAGTCTTGCTCTAATAAGGCTTATTTGTTTAATAAATGTCAAGTAATAAGGCTGTGGTTTGGAAGAGATTAGAATTTTGTCTGTAAACCATTCAGTGGCAGGGTCCATGTTTTATTATTATATCCTCCATGGTACTTAACAAAAGAAGTTGTATATAGTGGATACATGGCAAATGTTAAATCAGTCAGTACATTTATTAAGTACCCGTGCTCATATGCCTAGCACTGTGCTAAATGCTGGGGATACAAAAAAGGCAAAAAAGAGTCTGCTGTCAGAGGAGCTCACAGTTTATTGAGGAAGACAAAATGCAAATAGTGTATAAACAAGATGAATATAAAATAAATTGGAGGTAAACAAGAGAAGAAGGCATTTAAATTAAGGATTAGGAAAAGCTTCCAACAGAAAGTGGGAATTTAGCTGGGACTTGAAGGAAGCTGAAGAGGCCAGGAAGAAAGGAAGTATTTGGTAAATGCCTACTGGGCATCAGACATCTCATTTGATGCTCACAACAACCCTGGGAGATTATTGTTCTTCCTATTTCACACAGGAGGAAATTGAGAGAGACAAAGATTAAATGTCTTGCCCTGGGTCACAGAGCTAGCAAGATTCTGGGGCTAGATTTGAATTCCTATCTTCCTGATTCCATATCTGATGTTCTATCTATTGCATAAGGAAAGAGAGAATTCCAAATATGGAGACAGTAAAAAAAAAAAAAAAAAAAAAATACCCAGAGTCACTCCTTGTTCAAGGAACAACAAGGCTATTGTCACCGGGGTAGTGATTAAGGTTCAAAACAGGAAAGGTAGGAAGGGACTAGGTTATGAAGGGGCTTTGAATGCCAAACAAACAATTTTTAAATTTTATTTTAGAGGTGATCAGAGCCACTGGAATTGATTGAATAGGAGTTGATTGAATGGGTAGATCTGAGTTTTAGGAAGATCAATTTGACAGCTGAGTAGGAAATAGATTGCAATGGAAGAGATTTGCAAGAGATTCATTAGTTGGCAATTACAAGAGTCCAAGTATGAAGTGATGAAGTCAGGGACCAGAATAATGGCAGTTTGGAGGAGAAGAGAGGGAATATTAGAAAGATGTTATGAAGACTAAACAATACAGGCAAAAAATACAATATCGCTTTCTTTTCCCTATTAAATCTTTTGTCACTCCCGAGTTCTCCCACCAAGTTCCCAGGACATTGTTTTGGGATGTTATGATTCTGACAAATAAGAAAAAGTCTACCCATATCCATAAACCAATAGATGCTTCATAGCTTCCGTCCCCATGCCAAATCAATGTAAATTTTATAGCAATATATATTTTATATGCCCACATGGAATTTCCTATTCTATCAAAAACAAACAATTAGTGACTATTCCCATCCCAGACATTGTTCTAGGTGCTGGGATACAACAACATAATACAATTTCTCATCTCAAGAAGCTCACATTGTACAGGAGAACCAGAGAAAGTGAGAAGTGGAAGGAAGTACCATAAAAACAAATAGTTTAAATGAAGGAAGAGCCCTAGCAACTGGTAGAGTGGGTGATGAAGAAAACAGGAAAGACTTTTTATAGGAGGTAGTGCTTGAGTTGATCTTTGAAGGGAGCTGGGAACTCTGAGAGATGGAATTTAAAGGGAAGAGCATCCCTGGTATGGGGGCTGCCTGTGTAAAGTCAAGGGAATGGGAAAAGTCATGGCATATAAAAGTAATAGGCCATACTGATTGGCCTTTTTCAGTGCTTCTTAAACTTTTTCCACTCTCAATCTCTTTTCACTTAAGAAATTTTTCACAACTGCGGGTATACAGGTATATGAAATAGAAATACAAATCAAACATTTACTGATAATAAATCATAATTTCATGACTCCTACATTCAGTTACATAACCCCATATGGGGTCATGACCCGTAGTTTAAAAAACTTTAGTCTAGAATGACTCCCTTCCAACAGTAAGAATAGGGAATCATTTATTCAACCTGAGAGCATTTAATTTTTCCATAGACATCGCACAAGGAACTCTAAGTACATGCTCATTCCTGCAATGCTCAAACACTCAAGGATAGACTGCAATTCAGACAATAGAAACCAAGGCTACTTTCTGACACATTAAATTGTTTGGGAGAGTAGAAAGAGCAAGATATGAAGACATAACCAGAAAAGTCCTCATATAATCAAGATATATAACACATTTTTCTATCAGTAACAGGATTTGATATCAGACCAACTTAATTTCTAGCAATGAGTCATCTATTCTACATACTTAATGAGGAAGTCTTTTCATGTAGCCCCTCCCAGTTTTCTTGAGCAATTTTTTTTTTTTTTAGGTTATACATGTACATTCATTTTCATATGCTTCTATATGAGTCATATTGGGAGACAAAAATCAAAACAAAAAGGAAAGCACACAAGAAATTTTAAAAAAAGAAAAAATATGAAAACAGTATATTTTGATCTGCATTCAGTCTCCATAATTCTCTCTAGTTGTGGATGGTATTTTCTATCCAAAGTTTATTGGAATTGCCTTAGATCATTGAATTACTGAGAAGAGCTAAATTTATCATATTTGGTCATCACACAATGCTGCCATTTCTGTGTACAATGTTGTCCTGATTCTGCTCATTTCACTTAGTATCAGTTCATGTAGGTCTTTTCAGGTTTTTTCTGAAATCAGCCTGTTCATCCTTTCTTATGGAACAATAATATTCCATTAGTTTCATATACCATAAGTTATTCAGTCATTCTTGGGCAATGTTCTTGTTCATGAAATTTTTGTCCATTCATGGTAGCAACTAATCCTTTCCTCATGCAAATTTGTCTAATTTTTCTTTAAAAAGTATTGATATTAAAAAAAATCAAAGTATTTATATTATCCTTAGTACTGTTGTAATTTATTACTGTCCTTATACTTTATTGATTATTATTAATAATAATATAATATATAATATAATAATAATTAATGCTAATTATTATTAACTTATTATTGTCCTTATACTACTATATTGTAGTAGTATAAACAAGACTGGGTAACTGTGTTAAGCTAACATAATGTTTTATTCTGAATATGCATACCTTATTTACTCTGAACATCCTTCCCTTCTTATGGCCAAGTAAATCTGCTTTTGTTAGCTGAATTATGAGTGTCATTTCATTCTGATTTGAGACTTAAAATAGCAGGAGACTAGCCTGAGTCAGGCCCAATATATTATAATATTCTTGAGTCTATTAAGTACATACAATCACCATGGAGTGTGAGCAATATTCCAGGCTCCAGGAACAGAAAAGAATGAAGATGGCATATAGATATGAACAGAGTTTTGTATTGCAATTCAAATAAAACTTACTTCAAAGTTAATATGACATTGAATGACATACCTAGTAGTTTTTGTCCTATACTTTAGGTAATTAGGCATAAATGCTAGCTAGGTAGAAGGGCCCAAAGACAAATTTTAAATCTTTTCCTTTAATCTGTCTGATTCAATTTAATTCAATTCCATGAACACTGACTAAGTAACTATAGTGTTTAAGGTGATGTGTTTGGCACTACCACATTTCACAAAGATGAAAAATTAAAGTCCATTACTCCAAGGGTCGTATTTTCAAATGCAACACAACATGTATACAAATAAGAAAATATAAATCTGAGGGTGAAGAGGATATAAACAACTGGGGAATTCACAACAACTAAGTGATTACTCACAGTGTTCTTTTGCAGCTGCCTGTGATTTTTTATTTGCACACTAGAATTACAAAATTCAGGAAGTGCTTCATAAAACAGTTGACACCTAAGCTAAGTCTGAAAGGACTACAAGAATTCTGAGAAGTGGAGAAGACTGAAGGAATAATGCATCAGCTCCAATTATTTTAAGGATTCCTCCATTTAAGGAGGACACCCAGAATAACCATGTCATTATTTCCTAGCTGCCTGCACATATTTGGACTTCATCATGGCCTCATGCAGGTTGAACTTTTCAGTTTCTTATTATGTCTTGTCTTCCCCAATTAGATTGTGATCTCCTTAAGTTCAGGGACTGTCTTGTTTTTTGTCTCATTTTTGTATTTTCAACTATTAACAAGGGCCAGGCATATAACAGGCCCTTAATAAATGTTTATTCACCAATCATTTCAATTTGTAGAATGTTCTTTTCCCTGATCTCCCTAAATTTTTCCCATGACTTTCAGGTATTCTTATAAGAACCTTGCAGTTGCCTCCTTCATCTTTCTTGAATGTTATAATGATTCCATTCTTTGGAATCCATTCACCTTTGCTTACCTGGATTCCATAAACCTGTTCTTATTTGAGTTTCAAAAATTCCTCCTTAGGCTTCAGGCTATTGTATAACCTTTGAACCTACCTTGGAGACTGATAGTCCCAGTACCTTAGAAGCTCTAGCTTGACTTGTTTCTCTGTTCTGGTTGGTTTGCCTGAACTAGATTCACTAATAAAATATAATTTTGGTATTGATCCTTTAGATGGGACTTGAATTCTTCACTTTTTTTTTCTAGCCTTAATTTCTCTCTGAAAGTCATTTGTATTGGTGGCAAACTGACTGTATGACAAAATGCCATTATTCTTTAACAACTGTTTCCCTTCTAGCTAGTCCCAGTAAGACCAGAAAGCAGATTGACAACTTCTTGTTTCAAGGACCAAGAGTCCTTTTTGACATTCCAATTTGAAGAATGCTGAAAAAATAAAATAAAATAAAATATTCCATTATGTTTCTATTTCTGATTTGAGGGACATATCTTTATCTCAGCTAGTCTGCAAAGCTAAGATGGGGCTTAAGTTAAGCAGTCAACCCTTCTCTATGTCAATGGCCTCCAAAGACTCAGGAAGAGAGAGAGTGGGGCTGATGATTTTGCACAGCTCTGTGTCACTTAAATGCAGTTCACTTTCAAGTCAAGATATTACCATTCTGAATGTCATTGTAACTCTTTGAGAAGGAAGAATAAACAACTACGGCTCCACTTATCAGCATTGCTCACCTTTCCAGGTTATCTCTGTTGATTCATCTATCATATGATATACCCCACGAGTGGTATTTGCAGAATTTTGTTATTACAGGTTTATATCAACATGTCAAGCACCTATGATTTCCTTGGTATGAGAATTCTGTGCAAACTCCTTCATTCAATGCAGATCACAATCTCTCTTTAAATTATAGTTTTAGAAAATTGTCTGAAGCTAAGTGAGGTTGTGACATGACTGTAGTTACACAGCTGGTAAATGTGAATTTGAAACTGGTTCTTCTCAGGCACAATGTCTCTCTATTATCAGATTATAAAAATAATATATGTAGTAATAATAATAACAGACAGCTCCCCCAACAGTAAGGAAAGATCATTGTGTGACCATGCTCGATGCTTAGCATGGCAGTAATAAATTGTTCAACAAGATGTTCATTGAAGACAACTATTTTTAAGCCACTATATACTAAAGCAGTTCTTGTGATATATGACCTTTTTTCAGTAGTATATATTTATTAAGAGTCTTTGGATAAGGAAGATATGCTGATAGTACAAGATTGTCTAAGACATTAGAAGCTAAGGAAAGTTGTAGAGGGACCTAGCAAAGCTCGATAATTGGGCAGCAGGAAGACAAATGAAATTCAGTACAGATATATGCAAGGCAGTGCACATTAGAAAGGACCACTTAACTCACAGAGACATTTGGAATTGGTTATAAAATTCTCAGGGAACAGATCAAGGTATCAGCATAAACAGCTCAATTAAGTTGTCTGTTCAATGTGTAATAATGGTCAAAACAGAGCCTTTAATCTAGGGATAGAAAATTGCCTTGAGTACATTAATGAAATTTTCAAAATTAGGTATACCTGGATTCCAGATGAAACCATAGATTTGCATAATGACCTGAGCAATGGAGTGACTGAAGTGACAGTAATTATTTGACTCACTATTTAAGCTCCTTGAAGCCAGGGACTGTATCTTTATCATCTGTATGGTACTACTCTCCATCTTGTTTTGAACACCCCCTTATTTTGACCAGAGCCTGTTCTGTTGGATGAATGAGGAGATGGATGAACAGATGAATGGATGGATATTATTTCTGTTGGTCTATGAGTACTAGAAACAGACCATTAGCAAACAGATTTTTTGGAAATATTGGACAGCTGGACCCAGGCATATAAGCATGTCCTCCATACAATTGGTGAGATGGTATCTACTTAATTGGAGCCAGCTGGTATGTGGAAATAGCTGGTTTCACTAATGGGACTGGCATCCTAGCTACAAATACAATTTCATAATAACATGTTCAACAAGGACACCAAAGAGCCTGGTTGCCCAAAGTGGCAAAATTGTTTTATTGTAGAAGCCCTTCATCAGTATCTCTTTCTTCTCCTCATCCTACTAATCAAAATCTTTCTGCATCCTACCCCTAATTCTAGCCTTCTTTGATTCAGTCTCCTACTGAGCTGCTCTCTCTTTCTCTCTCTCTCTCTCTCTCTCTTTCTCTCTGTTTCTTTCTGTCTGTCTGTCTGTCTCTTTCTCCTTCTCTCCTTCTCTGTCTGTCTGTCTGTCTGTCTCTCTCTCTTTCTCTCTCCTTCTCTCTCTCTCTGTTTCTTTCTCTGTCTCTCTCTCTCTGTCTCTCACCACTAACTCTTCCCTACCACCTATATGCAAACATACCAAAATATCTTCCTCATTCTTAAAAAAAATCACTTTTTACTTGAAATCATCAAACTATTATCTTTTATCTCTTCTCTCTTTCATAGACAAACTCGAAGAAAGGAAGGGTCATCCACATTTATGGTCTCCTCCATACCATTTACTTCCCAACCCTTTAGAGTCTGGCTTCCTACAACACTCTACAGAAATTGTTCTCTACAAAGTTGTGCACAGTGTCTTATTTGCTATATCAAATTATTCTTCTCAGAGTGTGGTCCAGAAAATTCTGGAGGGTCTCTGAAACCCTTTAAAATGGTCTACAAATTCAAAATTAGTTTTTATTTCTAATACAGTAAATATTTATAAATATAACCCACATAAACCAAAACTCTTTGTACAGAGTCTCAGTAATTTTTAATAATATAAAGAGATACTGAGAACAAATGTTTGAGAACCATTACTGTAAAAAACCAGAGATTGGTAGACCTCCACAAGTGGACAGGAATTCCTCAGTGTTTATCTACTGAGCCTCCAGAAAATGTAGCCCTTTCCAGTCCTGAAGGAGGAAGAACAAGAGACAAAGTATGGGAGATGGGCACGAGCATGCTAGAGGCCAGGAGAAAACCAAATACAGGAACATGAAAGCTCAGGGAGGAGGCAAGGTGGTGTTGACACATTAGTGAACATGCAGGAAATTGCATGTTGCCATATTAAGACAAAAATGGTCTTAATCCTTCTCTCCTCTGATGCTTCTACCACTGGAGTAGAACATGACTTAAAGGACTGAACAACAACAAATGCTTGTTGACTAGATTTTATTTTTAAAAAAGATGGGAGATAAAAGCAATTTTAACATAACTAACCTATGCATCATCTTTTCCTGATAGTATATCAAACAATGTTCCACACCTATAGCTCAACATTTTTGCAAAGAAGGGAAGAGCTTCAGACCCAGTTTCTAGAGTCCTTTGGTTGATCCCCATCTTCCTGTGAGAGTAAGGATACAAGTCAGAACTTCAAACTCCCATCCCTTCCCTTTCACCATCTAGAGCTTCACCCCAAGTTCTTCAGTCCTCAGTGAAGTACGGGGCTAGGATAGATTATGACATTTCTTAATGTCTGGTCTGCTCGTTTTCTGGGAAACTAAGGCTGCAGCTTAGAATCAGAGGAATCATTGGGCATTCTGCCATTATCAGAACAGACCAGGGCTATACTACAGATGGGTTTTTGGCATTTATCTTAGATTCCAGACCAAAAAAAAACAGCTATCTCTAAGAAGGCAACATAACATAGCATGAGGAAGTTTGTTTTTAAATGACAGAATGTCTTATCTGACAAGTGGTTTTTTGCCTGAAGACCTCTAAGAAAGGACAACTGATCAACTTTAAAAATCACCCATTCCAATCTTGGACAGAACTAATCAGTAGGAAGTTTTTCCTGATCAAGACAGAGATAGGAACTTGACCTGTGACTTCACTGGCATTAGGAACTTCAGGATGATGAAATTCCTTTTAACAGTTCTGACCAGGATCTTCTCTACAACATTCAAGTCAAGTCACTTGCCCAAGGTCACACAGCCAGGGTTTCAGGTCTTCCTGGATCCAATACCAGCTCTCTATCTACCATGTAATGCTGCCTTTGTCTTGATTTCAAACCCAAACCTGTTTCTTTATCACTTTTATTCATTGCTGATGTTCTGCCCTCTGAGACCAAACAGAACACATCTAATCTGTCATCCATATAATATCCCTTCAAAAATCTACAATCTCGTGTCCTTTCTGTGATTTTTCTTTTCTACATTAAACATCCCTACTTCCTTCAGTGGATCCTCATTTGAGTTGGACCCAGGACCCTTCATCCTCCTTGTTACCTTCATATTAAGGCTTTTTAGCTTGTCAATGTTCTTTCTAAATTACGGAATACAGAACCAAACTCAACACTCAGCCTGTGGTCTGACCAAGGCAGAATAGAGGAGCTTTTACTTCCTTATTCCTAAAGCTCTGTAGCTCTTCTCATCTTCCAAGATTCCGTTAGCTTTTTTGTCTACTAACCTCACCTAGCTGACACCCACTGATTTTGCTATCCACCAAAATCCCTTGTTATTATATTCCCACAAGCCAGCCCTTCTAGTGAACATATGCCAGCCTCCTACCCCCAACAAACGGGCTGGCTTTAGGCCTTTCCAAGTCATATTATGCCGCTCTTGGTTCAGATGAATAACTAATCAGATTACCAACATTTTGTGAATAAAATAAGGATTTAGATGGTAGTAGTACAAATAAATTAGGGCTAGAGGCTTAAAAGAAATATGCAAAATAGAATTTGAGACTCTTGGACTGGATTATAGCAAGACTACAGGGAATTTCTTAAATCCTTCAGGTCATGATGGTTAATCTCCAATTTTGTTACAGTCTAATAATGACTTAGAATTCAGTTGTTCTTTATCTAAGGTCCATGATTTTTTTTAATATTAATAACTGTTCTTCAATATAATTAGTTTCCTTTGTAATCCAATTTATTTTATTTTATACATTTAAAAATATAATTCTGTGAAAGGTTCGCAGGCTTCACCAGACTAATAAAAGGGTCCATGAGACACACAAATATACCTTAAGAACACCTGGCTTAGACTTAAATGCCTACCATCTTGAAATTTTTCAGCAGGCTTGTTACCCAATGCAAATTTTCACATAGCACCAATGTAGAACACCAAAACCAGTAAATTCTCAAAGGAAATCATCAGGAGACAAAAACTAGTTTCAAAACCTAAAATATTTCATTGCCAAAAATAATCTCACAGGTAATCTAAAGGACATAGTAACCAGAGTAATATTGTGCCTGCTCTCATTCAGGAAAATCTGCACAAAAGTGCAATTGTCAATGCATAAGGAAAGGTGACAATAATTTTACTGCTTCATAGAAAGAGGGGAATTAAGTCACAGAGCTTTGTTTATGCTCCACCAGAATCCCAGTTTAGTACAATCCAAGTAGTAGTGTGAAGAGTACATTAAAAGTCAGTTCTTCCCACATTTTATATCATAAAATAATTCTCACCAACCTGATCTAGATTTTATAGCATTGAAAGAGTATGAAATCCTATTCCAACACCATATTACCTTCTGATCATAAACAAATAGGAGATGAGAGTAGATATATGCTACAAATTATAGTTTTTCCCTTTAAATTTGGATGTGTCTTACTATTTGAACTTGTACGTGGAAGTAAGCCCTTAGAGTTTATCCAGGATAAGAACAGAATTTGAAATTATAAACATAACCTAATCTGTGGCTGCAGTCAGACAATGAGGATAACTAAGTTGTGGAAGCAATTAGGCAGCAATTAATCCAATAGCACTAATGAGGAAGCCGGCTTTTTGTCTTACTTACAATATACCTCTAGACCATTTGTAAAAGCAGATAGTTTAGGTCTAGTGTTTCCTAAATTGATGCTTATTCTATAGTTGTGGAACAAATGTGTTAGCAGGAGAGAGAAATGATAGTTATATGAGACCTCATGGTATCAAAGGAATTTCCCTCTGGGGAGTCAAAGACGTTTTTTTCTATATGTCTGCATTCCTGAAAAAGTCTTATGCATTGGGCTGTGCTATAAACTGCTTGAGGTCTTAGGCAAGACATACACCAAAGGGCTCTGAATCACTAGATAAACAACAATATCTACATCCTTGACAGTTTTTTCCTGAGCCCTTTCTTCTTCTTTCCAGCTTACCTGTGTAAGAGATTATGGGACTCAGGCAATTAGTGGTTATAAAACCAGGACTAACTGCAAAGTGGATTTGTGCTCCCCTTCCAGGACTAAGTCAAATTCTAATATTTGGAACATCAGTAAATAAAATACTTTTTGTCACTCCCAACAAAATAAATAATCATCTTTTGACTTTCACCTGAATTTCCTTTAAGAAGTCTCAAACTTCACAAGGTGACATTCTTACTCTTTTTGTTGTTGTTCACTTGCATTTTGTTTTCTTACTCATTTTCTTTCCTTTTTGATCTGATGTTTCTTATGCAACAAGATAATTGTATAAGTATATATAAATATTGTGGATTTAACATATATTTTAACATATTTAACATATATTGGATTAGAGATGGGTCCTCTAAGGGAGGAGGTGGAGGGAAGGAGGGGAAAATTTGGAACACAAGTCTATGCAAGGGTCAATGTTGAAAAATTATCCATGCATATGTTGTAAAAATAAAAAGCTTTAATAATAAAAAAAAAGAACTCTCAAACTTCTAGGGAGAATAAACATTTATATCTCATTTTTATGCAATTCTTATCTTAGAGTCTCTAAAATGAGGTCACAACAATGTGCACTTATAACTCCCAGTGTTAAGGGAGCTACAGAGATAAATAAGATATGGTCCCTGATTAAATGAAGCTCACAAGCTAATATTATAAATCATAATACAAATGAAGATGATAAATGCAGGAAAGGCTTCACAGAATAGTGGATGATCATCAGCACAGCAGGTATTAGAGATAAGATTTGAACACAGTTCTTCTTACTCCAAATGCAGGGCTCTTTCCATTGTTCCACATTAAGTTTGTATTGATAAGACAACCAATTAGAGATGTAGGCAGTCTATATGGGGATCAGGTTAAAAAGGACAAGGCTAATAGTATAATTTTGGTAGTCATCTACATAGAAATAAATGCTAGAACCTTGACAGTGGATGTGATTATCAAAGGAAGCAGTATTAATAGAAAATTTTCTTTTTTCTATGGGGGGAAAAACTTGGAGAACACCTACATTGAGGGATTGGAAAGAAGATAAAGGAGTTAATGAAGGAGAGAAAGGAGCAATCATAAAGATAGAAGAACCAGGAAAATACAGTTTTGCAGAAGCAAATATTGAGGAAGAAAGATTGATTGTCATTCATCCATATGATCTTTTCATGTCTCATCATCCATATCTAGCTATGTTTTTTCCTCTTATCCACAGGGTATTATTATTATTGTTTCAGTTCTGTCCTACTTCTTATGATCTCTTTTAGGGTTTTCTTGGCAAAGATTCTGGAATGTCATTTCCTTTTGCAATGAATGTTACAGATGAGGAAACTGAGGCAAACAGGATTTGCACATGGTCATACAGCTAGTAGGTGTCCGAGGCCAGATTTGAATTCAGTAAAATAAATTTTCCTGACTCCAGGCTTGATACTCTATCCACTACTATTCCTCCTAGCTGCCCTGACCACCACAGGGATAGCGTGAAATATTTTTTGAAGTGCTTTCCTGGAATCCAGAAATGCATAAACTCTACAATTCTCTTGATTTACCAATATAGTAACTGTACATTTAAGAAAGGAACTAATACTGCTTTGGCATAGCTCCTTAGTGAGCCCATTTTGTCTCCTAGGAATAATAGCTAGAAATAATAATAATAACTAACATATACATAGTACTTTAAGGTTTCAAGATCATTTTGCAATTATTATCTCCTGATTCTTCCTGGGAGGAAGGTGCTATTATTATTCTTATTTTACAAGTAGGGAAACTGAGGCAGATGGTAGTTAAGTGATTTGACTAGGGTCACATAGCTAGTCGATGTTTTGGATTAAATTTGAGTCTTCTGACTCCAGGGCCAACAATCTAACAACTATACTACCTGGTTGTTCCCCTAGTGGTCACAAAGAATTGGAAGTGTTTCTCTGGATGTCATCAGGAAAGGGTTTAGCTGTGAACATATGAAATGCAGAAGTGGTGTTTGCCAGTGTAAAGAGAAAGAGGGTGCTTACTGTGGAATCTGTAGCAGAATCACAGGGTCTCAGAATCAAAAAGGTCCTCAAAGCCCATGTAACCCAACCCATATCTGGGAAGGGAATAAACATGTATGTAGTCCTACTATGTACCAGGCACTGAGTTATATCCTTTTTATAAATATTTTTTTTTATTTAACACCTTGATAGGAATTTCTTCTACATTAGTCTCCATCCAGCTTCCTTGAAGTCCCTTATACGGAACTTGGTAACTCAGTACTTTTCAAGATAACCCATTACACCTGGAGGTTAACTCTAGTTGTTAGCAGGTTTTTTTCTTTATATCAGGCCCACATTTGCTTTTTTGCAGCTTCTGCCCATTGTTCTTTGTTCTAATTTTGGTCCAAGCAGCACAAATCTAATTTTACTACAGTACCATAGTTCTTTAAAAACCTGAATATAATTATCCTGCCAAGTCTTCTCTGTTAAATCCATTTACAGTTAATCTTTTCACATCATGACTTTCCTCATTGTATTTTTGATATATTGTGGGTCAGCATAAGAAATTAAATGGGAATTTTGAAGGAATTTTACAGAAACCATAGTTGACATGCAAAGGCCAGCAGATGACACAAAAAAGTTTAAAAACTCACAACTGCATAAAATTTATGTATAATATTGTATAATATCAAACACATTTTATTATCTTTTAATACTATAACTCAAATTTCTTTTCTGATATGAAGGGAGGGCTAGTACATTTTATAGGATTTCCCAGATCCCAGGGGGATGCCTCTAACCTCTAAGTAATGTAATGGAAGGGATAATTATACTTCTTTCAACTTCTCCTAATATGAAATTGCCTCAGTCCCCTTATCAATCTCATCATCTTCCCATGAGCATGCTCTAGTTTTTCAGGATCCGTTCTAAAATATAATGACCCCAAATGAGCAAAATACTCCAAATGTGATGTGACAAAAGCACAATAAATGGGGCTCTCACCCCTTTCATTTTGAAAATTACTTCTTTCTAAGCCCAAAGTGAGAAAAACATTTTAGTTACCACAGCACACTGCTAATGGTGAAGTTTTATTATTGTTCAGGCATTTTCAGTCATGTCTAATTCTCCATTACCCCATTTAGATTTTTGGTTTGTTTGGTTTTTTTTCTGGCAAAAGTTACTGAAGTGGTTAGCCCAGCTAACCCCAGCTCTTTTTTCTCCCAGCTCTTTTTACAGATGAAGAAACTGAGGCAAACAGTTAAATGACTTGCCCAGGATCATACAGCTAGTAAGTCTTTCTGACTCCAGGCTTGGCACTCTACCCACTGTATCATCTAGATGGAGTTTGTTATTCACTAAAATCATATCTTTTTAAATGAACTGATATTTTTGCCATGCTTCTCCTATCTTGTACTAGTAAAGTTGTTTTAACTTGCCTGTTATAATTCACATTTTTAATTAACATTCTGGAGCAGATCGAGTATTATATAGATTTGGTAATAAAACCTATTTTTCTAGGGCTTAATCTCCTCCAAATAAGTGTAATAACCACTAAGGTTCCAGAATCATATCCTGGACTTGTGGTAACCCCATCTAGGGGACTCTAAATACCTTTAAAAAACCTGGAAGTTATTGTGTATCTAAGTTATATTTTAATATATTTAACATCTACTGGTCATCCTGCCATTTAGGGGAGGGGGTGGGGGGGGTAAGAGGTGAAAAATTGGAACAAGAGGTTTGGCAATTGTTAATGCTGTAAAGTTACCCATGTATATATCCTGTAAATAAAAGGCTATTAAATAAAAAAAAAAAAAAACCTGGAAGTTTCATATAGTCATATAGTTTCAAAAAAAATTATAAACTTAGTAATTGCAGATCAAATATATAACCAAATAAATTAAAGAAAGTTGATATATATATAAACATTAAATCCAATATTTATAATTTATTTTAAAATACAACAAAAATGTCCTGTTTGTTTTCATGTCCCCTTTTAACCTCTTCTTTTATTTCTGTGTAATTTTATTTCATTGATAGTATTATTTTTAGATCCTTAGAATCAATGTATACATATAGTTCATATAAATTTTGGAGATTCTTATCACAATTCCCATTCTTATTGACTAGTCAAGACCCCTAAAAGAAGGCTAGTTTACTCAGCTCAGAGATCCAGAGGTATCCCTGAGGGCCAATGGAATTTTTACTAATGCTTTCTATCATTTCAAGCTCCATTCAGTTTTTCTCCCCAGGACCAGAATATTCAGTCAACTAATATTTATTAAACACCTATTGTGGGCTACTAGACTTATCTTCCTGAATTAGAATCCAACCTCAAATATTTAGTATTTATGAGAGCCTGAACAAGTCAATTAATCCTGTTTGCCTCAATTTCCTTATCCATAAAATGAGCTGGAAAAGGAAATGGCAAGCCACTCCAGTGTCCTTATCAAGAAAACTCCAAATGCAGTCAAGAAAAGTCAACCATGATTGAGGTAGCTCAACAAAAACAACAATGTTCTAGGAAATATGAACCTTTTTCATTGAGAGAGACAATATAAAGTTGTTTCCCCAGAACAGTTAAGTTTGATTCCTCGGAAATCTTGGGCAGACAATGAGAATATTGAAAAGTTAAGTTTCCACAGAATGTAATGTAATCAAAGTAATGAAAGATAACAAATATCACTGACCATGAGCATTCAGAAGAAGAAACTCACTTGGCTCCAAATTTTTAATTAAGTGACTAGGTTAGAAACTAGTTTAAACTGACCAAGGTTAATGACCTGGAAAAGGCTTTTCTTTATTGCTCTTGCTTAATAAGCCTCATGCACATAAGCTGACACACCCTACATATTATTAGAATCTCATTAATAGAACTGGGATATATGATGGAGGAAAGAGAGCATGGTTAGGAATAGAATGTAAGAAATGACGGGTAACCCCAAAGGAAAGTGACCAATCCATTCTCTAGAGAGAGAGGGAACTGTGACAGCATAAAGCTTGGCTACTTCTGTACCTAGTGCTTCCTCTTCCCATTAGAAGGACAGAGCCTGCTTCTGGTCAGAAAAGTCCAATTCTTCTAGACTTTCTTTCTCAATAAATTTTCCTTGATACCTGACTTTCAGTTTCATTTTTAATACTACCCAAATAAAGGCTGATAGAATATTCCCCAGCTGCTGCTGCCAGGAAAAGGAGGGACTAGTCAGTGCCTTTTATAAGGATCCTCAGCTCTGGCTCAGCAGCCCATCAAAATGTTCTCTTTTTAATGAAATAAGCAGATTAGAAAAATATCTACACATGCTCTGAATTCTACATGAGGATTGTATCAACAAAGCAGGGTATACCTGTTCATAAAGAATGAATATACTTTTTTCCTCTGATTCTGCTTTCTTCAGTATTTCAGAAAAGTTTCTCCACATTTCTTCGTATTTTTCACGTTATTTCTTATATATAACAACATTCCATTATATGCTGGACTTAGAATCTTCCCAACTTCAAGGTCTTCTTGAGTTCAAATCCTGCCTCAGACACTAGCTATGTGACAATAGGCAAATCACTTACTCTCTGTCTCAGTTTCTTCATTTTTAAAATGAGAATAACAATAGTGTTTTCCCTTCCTCCCATGGTGGTTATAGGGATAAAAACATTCCAAATGTTGGATATAGGAAAACTGGAACACTAATACATTGTTGGTGGAGTTGTGAATGGATCCAACCATTCTGGAGAGCAATTTGGAACTATGCTCAAAAGGTTATCAAACTGTGCATACCCTTTGATCCAGCAGTGTCACTACTGGGCTTATATCCCAAAGAAATCTTAAAGGAGGGAAAGGGACCTGTATGTATAAAAATGTTTGTGGCAACCCTTTTTATAGTGACAAGAAACTAGAAACTAGAGGATGTCCATTAGTTAGAGAATGGCTGAATACGTTATAGTGTATGAATGTTATGGAATATTGTTGTTCTATAAGAAATGACCAGCAGGATGGTTTCATAGAGGTCTGGAGAGATGAACTGATGCTGAGTAAAATGAGCAGAACCAGGATTTCATTGTACACAACAACAGCAATATTTTATGATGACCAATTCTGTTGGACTCTTTTCTACAATGAGATGATTCAGGCCATTTCCAGGATGAGGACATTTACATCCAAAGAGAGGGCTGTGGGAACCGAGTGTGAAGCACAACATAGCATTTTCAGTTCTCTTGTTGTTGTTTGCTTGAATTTTATTTTCTTTCTCATTTTTTACCTTTGTGATCTGATTCTTCTTGTGCAGTATGATAATTGTATAAATACATATGCCTATATTGGATTTACCTATATGTTTACCATGTTTAACATATACTGGATTACTTGCTATCTAGGGGAGGGAGTATGAGGAAGGGTGGAAATTACAACACAAGGTTTTGCAAGGATCAATGGTGAAAAATTATCCTTGCATATGTTTTGAAAATAAATGCTTCAATTAAAAAATAAAAAGGATAAAATAATTCAATATATGAAGTGTTTTGCAAATCTTAAAATATTTTTTTAAATGTTGATTATCATTGTCATTATATATCACAATTGTTCCTCCATTCATCCATTCCTCAATCACTTCAAACAACATATATGTTTGTGTGATAATTAGGAAAAGTGGGTTGTCGGTGACAGCAGGATTGGTTTAGTGTTAAAACAAAGGCACTGGGCCAATTGTGATTTTACCAGAATTCACAGGTTTGGAGCCTTCTAGCTCCAATAGGACAATTAGCCAGCCCTGGCCTTACTAATTCACAGGTGCTGCAGTAAATAATTCCACCTCCCCTGGCCAGGTTATTAGCTATGATTGCTTTGTCTTTCATTCTGGAAGAGGACCATGAAATTAGGGAGGGGATGCCATGACATGCAAGTGAATTGGATTTAAGTGAGGAAGAGCTGTGCAAAGTTACCAGTCTCACTTTTCCCTCCAGAACCATCTGGATCCAGTGACCAGATATATATAGATAATGGACCTGCATGCAATGGGAGACCTTGACCTTTTTAAGCTAAGGTCTTTAACAAGCCTCAATTTGACTGAGGCAACCCATTCAGTGTTTGAAGTTAGGTAAGAGTTGGGGAAAAAAAAAAAAGGCCTCCTTTATCTAGTCAAACAAATAAACAAAAAACCTGCCAAGTTGCGGGGTGAGGAGGGTGGCTGTTTCATATCCTGAGGCTCCTTTAGCTTCTGGTCTCTTCTTTTTCTCAACTGTCCCAGTCTTTACATTTGACAAAAACAAATAAACAAACAAACCACCACTTCCAAGTTCAAAGAATCTTTATAAATCGGATAGATTCTCCAATTGGCTCCAGCCAGTATTCATCTTAGGTTGAGGAGAAAATGTCTCCTGTTCCTTTAAGGCTCTTGGTTCCCTCCCCCCTCCACACTCCCATTCCGGGTATTTAATATGTAAATAGCTCAGGTCAATTGCCATTAAGTTTTTATAATAACAGGTTCAACTGCTTTGAAACTAAATGTAAGCTTGGAATTACTTTCCTAAAGTGAAGGTACAAAATTCTATCTTCTCCCTCTTCTCTCTCTTCAGGATTATTCCTGTGAATCTGAAAGGGAAAAAACAAAAGGAGTCATTGGCAAATGAGAAAATAGCTCCTCATCCAAACCTTGGGAAGGAAGAAGCACTTTAACTGGATTGGAATGCCTCAGGATCTGCAGGTCTCGGAAGCCCCCTCAAACCGAGAAGTTGATTGTTAAATTTTTAAGAGTGAGTGTTTACATGTCAGAAACCAGCAAATGCTACAAATCAGAGCTCTGGTTGTGGATTTCTAGACAAGAAAATGATAGAGAAATGTTAATAATTTACATTAAACTTAAAAGTATGTTGTAAATAGATTTTTTTTGAGTCTTTTGTTAAATATTTACCTGTATCACATCACCATCTTTATCCCACTAGACTTGAAATTTTTGGTCTGCACTTTTCTCTCTTCTGCTCTGCTCTGCTCTGTGCCTCCAGCTCTGCAACTTGCACTCAAGAAACTCCACTCAAAGCTTGGGAGATGGGAGAGCATTTAACTCCCCGCTCAGACAGTCCAAGATGCAGTCTGGTTGAGGTTCCTGACTAACATTCCCCTTTCCCTTTTCCCCTTTCCTCATATTCTCCAACATTGCTGCCAGTGTTTTGTACACTGTCTTCCAGGGAAGGAATGAGACTACTCCTGGCATATACAGCTCCAGTTTCTTCTTGAAAGTCCACTTAAGGTCAAGATCGCAACCACATGAACCTAGGGAACTCAGAAAGATTTCTAGTCCTCCATGTTTCCATGCAAATAATGCTGGAGATGTGGCAAGCCTGGGTTATATATGTTGCTGCACTGGTCTGTCTGAGTTAATACTGGATACATGGCAATTTAATGTAATGTAATATGTTGTAGACAGAAGGGAAACATATTTACCAGTGGGGGAGCTGAGGTACAAGAAGGCTAAGTGATTTAGTTTCATTGTAGAGAGTGAACCTCAGGGATCCTGACTAGGTAGGCTCCCCAGCTTTATTATTTATGACTATATTTCTTTTTACAATTATTTCTTAAAGACAATCTTGTAACATGAGAATTTACTATTTCCTAAAGAAAAAAAATATGGATTTTAGGGCATATTAGAGAAAAATGCTATCTTGCTACAATTATCCTATCAGAAACTTGAGAACAATATCAATATTACAGGGATCCTATGAGGGTTAATTATATATGGTACTTTTAAATGTTGAGTACAGACACAAAGTGCTATGGAACTTCTTAGCATAATGCTATAGAATTATCACAATTTTAGCCTGCAAATTATATCCCCAACTGAGCCTGCACATGGGAAAAGTCTGCTACAATGGAAAAGGAAGGGAAAGAAAAGATATTGAAATAGAAATAACTCTCATGAACTTTGGAAAATGAGAAATCACCATTTTCTATGTGAAATTTACAAAAGGAGACTGACTGACCAATCACAAAAGGTGGTCAGACCTTCTGATTGGAGTCAATTTCTATCTTCTCATCCCAGGTGGCCAATTGCCCAGCCTCTCTCAGAAATTGGTTCTGGCTCCTATAGAAAGCTAAGAAAGGAAAGATAGAGAAGAGGAAAATAATTTGAAGAGACTGAAATACAGTACTTACATTTAGCATTTTCTTTCCTTTCAGTTTTGTTCTTACTTTTTTTTGAGATTTAATATTATAGAAGAGTAATTTAAAATATAAACTTTTCTGAGCAACCCTGTGATAAACATCATAGCTCATAGGTCAAATTTGAGCCCTTAAAATCCCCAATAAAAATTTCAGAAAGATTCATTTTTTGCTCTATTCTTTTCTGCTCCTCCATGTCCTTTGTTAGAATTTCATCTATGTCACATTCGCTAACCATGGGTTCCCCACCAAAGATCAGTTCTGGACCCTCTTTTCTTTTCTCTCTATATTATTTCAGTTGGTAATATCAGCTTCCATAAGTTAGTTCAATGATCTCTATGCAAATGATCTCAAATTGTTTTTTGTTTTTTTATCTAGCCCTAATCTCTTTCCAAAGTTTTATTTCTATTATCATCAGTGGGCTATTAGACATTGTAAACCTCAAATTCAAATGGTCCAAAAGAAATCATGCCCAAAACAAAACTCAGCTAGATGGTGCAATGGATAGAGAACTGGGTCTGCAGTCAAGAAGATCTAAGATCAAATTTGCACTCAGATACTTAGAAGTTGTGTGAATACTAAGTATGTCACTTTATCGTTGTCTTCATCTGATTCCTTATCTAAAATGGGGATAAAATAGCACCTTTCAGTGTTATTATGAGAATCAAATCAGGTAATATTTATAAAGCACTTGGTACAATGTCTGAAATATAGTAGATACTATAAAAATGTTAACTTACCTCTTTCTTATTGTCCATAGCATCATCATTGACCCATTCACCCTGGTTCAGAAACCTTGGTTTCATCCTTGACTCCTCATTGTATCTCATTTAATATATCTAAACAAATCTTGTAATTATTTTCCTGTGCCATCTATTTCTCTATTTGAGTACCTTGGCATTCAACTATTACCTGTGGCTCCCAGAAGCTGTAGCCATACTCCAGTAAACTGTCTCTGCAGACTGGCCACTCTAAGGTTGAGGGTAACTGATGTAATTCAAATCTGCTTGATGAGTTAGAGGGCTATCTACCCAAAGATAGGAAGACTTCTTCCACTGGAACAGGCAGGTGAAAATAATTTGTTCCAATGACCATGAAAGTGACTGAAGTAGGTGGTATGGACCTCTTAGAGCTTAGAGACATCGAAGAAGCTAAGGTCAATCATTGCATCCTGAGCCATCAGCAGCCATGCTGAGTTTTGTCTTCCCATTCTGGAAGATAACTCTGAAAGAAAGAGGGAGAGAGAGAGAGAGAGAGAGAGAGAGAGAGAGAGAGAGAGAGAGAGAGAGAGAGAGAGAGAGTGTGTGTATTTGTGAAACTCTGTATCACTTAAATTCAATTCATAATGTTATACCCTGAATTATTACGCCCTGAATAAAATTATAATACTCCCCCCTTCCTTGCCATTAGAACTGGGGAGAATTGAGTCAAAAAAGAAACTTTGAGATACCATTGACTCATAAAACTCCAGATGCCTTCTCTCAATCCTTGCTGGGATAATTGCCCCTCCTTTTGAGAGATGTCCCTCACCTCACTGTCTCCTACCCTTGACCTTCTTATCTTGACCCCCCCATCCTGTAAAGACTAAGTTATGATCCTTTCTGGAATTATGACTTATCTACTCATCCTTCCCCTTATCTGCCTTTTTTTCCCCTATAAACTATTTGCAAACCCTAGTTAGCTATAAAGCTTCCCAGCTTCAGGCGCTGGGGGCTGAATACTTTTTGAACACAAGTTCAATTGGGTCGGCAAGACTAAACTCTTCACAAATAAAAGATTAAAAACCAGTCTCTGTCTTGCCTCACTCAGTTTCTCTGGCATTATAATACCCAAGTCAAGACATCACCTTATGTTTTACCCCAACAT
Source organism: Sarcophilus harrisii (assembly GCF_902635505.1). Classification (NCBI taxonomy): domain Eukaryota; kingdom Metazoa; phylum Chordata; class Mammalia; order Dasyuromorphia; family Dasyuridae; genus Sarcophilus; species Sarcophilus harrisii. The sequence continues at coordinate 216,210,268 of NC_045426.1, forward strand.
CATGATGTCGTTGGTTCTCTTCAAAAATAAAGGAGAGACAGCAACTCCATCTTCTCACACAGCTACCACCTTCATGTCTGAAGGGGTTCTAGATTTGAGGATTATGGAAACATTGAGAAAACAATAACTAATATATAGTAGCAAAAATAACTTTATTAAAGTGAAAGAAAAAGATAAATGGAAAGAGCTTATGCTTCTATCATCAGGGAGAAACTTACTAGAGGAGTTGTTCTTAGTACCATGAGTTTGATCTAGGTGGAGATTTCATTGAGCCAGTCTAAGATAAAACCACTTATGTGAATCTGAGCTCTTTGTCTAAGAATAGTTAGGTTACTTAGGGTATTAGACAATGGAATGACAATTCCACTTAATAGAACAGTCACTACTTATATAAAACCAAAGGAGACAATTTATTCCACTTGTCTATATATAACAAAGTCCCCTGAAAATTCTGTCTCTTGCATGTTTGTTACAGAAAGAAAATATTAGAACTGCTATTTTGTTTTATACAAAAGAGCAAAAAAGAATATTAAGTTTTATTCATCTATTTGAGCTGGACTCTGATTTAGATTACTGCTTCTTTTTCCTCTCCACTAATGAGTTTGTCTCAGCATTAAATTCACTCAAGTCCTGGGGAAGCCTGATCATATTTGTTATTTATACACCTACCTTGATGTCCTGAGCAAGATTTGTTTAAATCTTAAATTTGGTTTATGTCTAGAACTTCCCCAAAGCGGTCACTAGAAAGATACTTCGTATACAATGTAAATCAAGTATGGGACAGGTATTTGTTTCCTGTATACAAAAGAAATGCTTATACAAAAGACTTTCATAAGTTTACATTGAAATAAAATGAAACACTAAGCAGTATTAATTATTGTTATACACTCCCAGGAGGGTATGATTTTTAAATTTTAGAACATGACAGCTTGTTTGGACTTTGAAATAGGCATTTTACACTATCTCTCTCAAAATCCATGTCTTATGGCCAGTGAGGTCAGTAATTGGAATCATCTTCTGGCTGATAGTTTGTTTTCTTTTCCATGAGCATCAGAGAGAGTAATTGGAGGTAGCTAGGTACCTCAGTGGATACAGCATTAAGGCCTGGAGTCAGAAAGGGATGAGTTCAAATCTAGCTTTAGACACTTATTAGCTGTGTGATAATGGACAAGATACTTAAACTCTGTTTACTTTGATCCAGTGGAGAAGAAAATGGCAAATCACTCCAGTACCTTTGTCAAGAAACCTCATGAATAATACTAACATAGGCAGATAGGACTGAACAACAACAAAGAGAATAGTTGTTGGGATTTCTAAAATGAAACCAGCAGGCAACAGAGGACTCAAGATCTCCAAACCTCTTGAATTTCATGAGAAAATCATTTAATTTCTCTGAGCCTCAGTTCCTCAACTCTAAAATGAAGGAAGGTGTTGGATTGAAAAGCTCTAAAAGCTCTTTCTGGAAATAAGTCTTGAATAGTTAGGTGGTGCAATGGCTAGAGTACTTAGGCCTGGAGTCAGGAAGACTAATATTACTGAGTTCAAATGTAGCTTCAAATACTGTATAATCTTGGCCAAATCACTTAACCCTGTTTGCCTCAGTTTCCTCATCTGTAAAATGACCTGGAGAAGGAAATAGCAAACCATTCCAGCATCTTTGCCAAGAAAACCCCAAATGGTGTTTTCACACACCACTTTTGAAATGATTGAACAACAACAAACATAATCCAAGATCATTGCCCAGTAGTATATGCTCAGGAAAGAAAATAAAAAGTGAAAAAGGCAATTAGGTGCCTCGAGGAAGGCTCAGGCTCAGCTAAGGTCCTACTCTAGCTAACATAGAGAAGTAGTAAGGATGTGGGGGAAAAGAGGCTCAAATAATAGATTAATAAATAGCTGGAAAGAGAGAAGGGGGACTTAACTGATGATCACTATCTTTTAAAGATCTATTGAGTGATTATTCAACAACCAATAAATAGATTAGTGTATAAATCTCAAAGCACCCAAATGCCTCATGACTACCCAGAAGCAGTTAGGGGTTTCCTGATTCCTCAAAGCATATTTATTTATTTTTATTGTTTTGACTAAGTGAAAAAAGTTCATTCTTTGCCTCAATTGCTACTTGGCTTTAATCATTAAATGGATGTGTCTTCAATGTAACAAGATCTGTAAAAGATCTTGAGTTTAAAAGGCTAAGATCTTCCACTGCCTCTAGGACCATCTCAGGTCCTCATGATCTATATCTGGACACTGGACCCAGATGGTTCTGGAGGGGAAAATGAGGCAGGTGACCTTGCCCAGCACTCCCTCCCTCAAATCCAATTCACTTGCATGTCATGGCATTACCTCCCTGATGTCATGGTCCTTTTCAAGAATATCAGACAAAGGTTTTTTCCTTTTGTTCTGATTTTTCTCTCCCAACATGGTTCATAAAGAAATATGTATTTACAAAGTTAATATACATGTATAACCAGAAAAAAAATTTTTAAAAGAGAGAGAATAAAGGAGAAAACAACAGTACATATAAAGCAGTCAAGGTAGCTCTTCCCATGCCTTGTTACACTAATATATAATATATTAATTGACAATGGTTCTCTGACTCGGTCTGAATATAAGAGTCGTGTGTCACATACAGTAATAAAGAGAAGTTGACAATAACCCTATCACTAAGCTTTTAATCATTACTTTGCTTTCAATATATTAGGCGGTATTATAGTTTATATATGCTCAGTTAAATAGATTTATGGATTATGATATTTGATTTTAACTAAACCAATCCTCACAATATAGACCAGTAGTTTTAAAAGATTCCTGAAAAGAAAGCAGACAAAAGATAATAATGAAAACACAAGCAAAACGAGAGAAAGACAGAGCTGACCCTTTAGCTCTTCATCAGTCAATCAATCATTTAATAAAATCTTATTAAATGCCTTCTATATTTCAACCACCAGGCTAAGTGTTAGGTTTACAAAGAAAAGTAAAAGTTCCTAATCTTAAGAAGTTCCCAGTCACATTATAAAGTAAAAATAAATAAAATAAAAAATAACAATCAGATCTGGCAAAAATTTGCTCTCTCAAATTAGAAATTATCTAGGTTATTTGAAATGTGAACCTGACTCTTCTGTTGTTGATGGGTGTGAGACCGGTTAATTATCTTCAATCTATTAAGATGGTTTTACTGGAAGGGAGCCACTTTTAATACTATAGGTTTTTGAAGTCACAGATGAGAGTTGAGTGAATCAAGGGGGTGCTAAAGGTGGATGAGCAGGCATGAAAAGTGTTAGATAAACCCTTACACCAGAAGTGCTCTAGTCCTTGACACAGAAAGGAGGAAACAGAGCCAAGAAAAAATATACACAATAATGACAAAAACATAAAACAATTACTGACCAAAAAAGCAAATGTAATAAAATTACATTTTATGCATAAGTATATACATGTGTACAATAAATATATGTATAATAAACATACATATAAAACAAATATAAATATATGTAGTAAATGTACATGTATGTATGATAAAATGTACTTTTTACATATAAAAATACGTTGTGGAATTTGAATGAAGGGATGTGAGAGAATACCCCCTAACCTATGGAGGTAGGTGACACACAGGTATTATATGTGACACATTTTCAGACTTTTTCAGTATATTGATCAATTGTGCTGGTTGGTATTTTTCTCTCTAAAAGAAAATATTGTTATATGGGCTGGTACTCTGGAAAATGGAAGAGAGGGAGAATGATTAAATCTAGTGTTAATGATGAACATTAAATGTATATTATTTCTTGAGATATTAACTAAAGATACTACAAAGTCAATCACTATTAGCAAGACATTTTAAAAATTAATTTAATTCAATTTAAAAATTAAGCTGGGAGGGGGGGCTTTGAAAATGTTGTCAGAATATGTAGTCCATATAATAGGACTGACTACTCCACATAGAATATAAACTAAGATTAATTATTGCAATATAACCTAGGTGAAGTAATCATCTTTTTTTTCTACATGTTACTAGCTCATATTTCTTAATTTATTCTCATCCTGTGATCTCTTCTCCTGTGAGTTGAGATAGTATAATCTAAGAAAATAAAAAAGTATGTTTTTACAGGTTAATATTAAGTGCTAAAATGTCTATATATATTTTATCAAACAATTAACTATGAGTCCCCATCTCAGTTTTAAAAACTTTATTTTCCTATAAGTATTTGTTCATTTCTCTCTGGAAATACAGATATGACCAGTCAATCAAACTACCACATCTGCTAGGATTAAATAAACATCAAGTTTACTGGCCATATAATTTATTAAAAGTATAACACATAATAAAAATAACAATGTTCAGTGTATCAGCTGTGAGAAAGATCACAAGTAATCTTAACTATCACTAATAACGACTTCTCAGTTCTGGAAATTTAGTGCCATTATTTAACTTTCTGAGAATAACAGTTAAAATCTTTCAAGAATTCCTTTGATAAGTTGTAGCACTCCTTATGACCCACTTGTACTTGTTCTTATTCATAATATATTTAGAAGGTCACTGCTACTATCTTTTGTTATAGAGGTACCAGTTGATGAATTCTATCTACCTATAGGTAAATAGGCATCTTCCACTCCTAAAATTATAGGTCATTAGTCCTAACTTGTGTGTTTTGCATTAATAGTCAGTAGATATGAGTTCTTTGTAAAGGCATTTACTAAGATGGCATAGTAGGAACGAGTAGTTACAAAACAGTTCCCCCAAAAAAGCATATCTAGTGTAAACTCTTCCCCAAATATACACAGCAAATGTGGGAAGAGTAGTCACAAATGTAGGTGTACAGTAGTAGTGAAGCATCCAAATAGGGCTGATATGCAGTCAAGGCAATCTCAACTGCAGACCCTAGATATCCTTTCTATATAGAATCCTTACATAAAAGTTTCTCTTTGCATGTAGCATCTCTGCTGGGCACTTTATTATGTGTCTATTCTCTAAAACTCAGTTTCAATTTCCAGGGGCACTTTTTTTTTAGTCCATAATCAGCTTTATTTTCTGCTGCTAGAGATCTTGTTTCTCAAAGATACTTCTAGCCTTAAATAACTCTCTGTATCTGTTCCTATTTGTTGATGGTACATGTACTTGCTACCTATATCAGTTGCAAAGGCATTTTTAAAAAGAACATGAGGGAAGGGAAAGACTGAAAAAAAAAAGAAGCTATGCAAGAACTTTTGAATGGCTACAGTGAACTGCCAGAGTTATGTACATGTATGGAAAGCCAGCCCTCATTATGGTTCTGGAGGGACTCTCAGGGTTTGTATCTCTAGATACTATTGAGTATGGACTTTCCCAAAATGAGAAACTTCTTTCTTCTAGTGTGAGCTAAGCTAATGTATTTCTCTCACCTGAAAAACACAATTACTCTATATATTTAGACAACTTACATTTTTACATTTATATTCACATACAAATATACACACATATTTTTCATACAAAACAAATTTGTCAATTAAAATTTGTTGATAATCCCCTAATTACCAATTTAAAGCAAGGCAGAAAACAAGGAGGATATACTTGTCAAAGATTTAAATAGGAGGATTTTCTCTATATATTGTGAGCAGGGGAATAGAAGTCTGCCAGATGCTCCTGTTTTTGGATGCACTATACTGATGGCATAGTCTTTTTAATGGGATTAGTAAACATTAGAAAGAATTTGGACAAGCATGCACACAGGAGAAACCAAGTTTAAAAAAAGCTACATGATATAGTGAGCTATTTCAGAATCAGGAAGACATGGTTCAACTATTACCTTTGAAACAAATTCTATGTGTTATAGGCCCAGGCTAGCCATTATAATCTCTCACTATCCACAGATAATTTTCTAAAACTATGTAAATTGGATAGTTATTGAAAATCTGGGTTGGTAGAGGAAGTGTCTTTACAAAGAAACTGCATATCATTAAAAATCACAAATCCCCCCACCCCCAACCCCAGGAAGAAAATAAAAAGTTGTGAACAAATGTACATTATAATATGGAGTTGGATGGACATAAAATTGGATTGAATCAATTCATCAATATAAACTTAGACAAACTCTTCAGGTGGATAACAAACCAAGCTCAGAATTAGGGGAAATTGTATAATACTTTTCAGGATCACAATTTGTTTCTTAAAACAAAAGCCCACCAATTTCTAGTCATGTTATATATCTATGTCTGTGTATGTATATATATATATATATACATATATGTGCATATAAATGCATATATATGCCTGTATATTATAAGATATCACAATTTCCAGTGAATAAGAATTACATAATACCAAAGCTAGGTAACTTGGAGTCAGGAAGACCTGAAAATCCAGCCTAAGACACTTACTAGCTGGGTGACCCTGGACAAGGACTTCACCTCTATTTGCCATAATCCACAGGAAAAGGAAATGGCAAAATGCTCCAGTACCTTTGCCAAGAAAAATCCATGGACAATGTAGTTATGCTATGGTCCACAGGGTCAAAAAGAATTGGACACAATGAAACAACTGAACAACAACCAAAGAGCAATGGAGAGACTTATGGTATACTTAAAGAGGTTGAAACCATCAATAACACATGCACCAAAAAAATTGGAATAAAATGTCATCCAGGAAATGTTTGATCAGAAAAGGTGATGGGCTAAGAGTAGAAGCAGTATAGTCAAGTCAATAAACATTTGTCAAGTGTTTAGCATGTGTTAGGCATTGTACTAATTGCTGGGAATATAAGCAGAAAGAAGGATAGTTCCTGTCCTCAAGGAACTTTCTAATGGAAGAACAACACATAAAAGGAAGCTGAAAAGGTAGAGTGGAGAGGTTGATGTGGACCTTCTTTATAATGGAGGTTCAAGGAGGATCTAATCAGAGGAAGAGAGGCTGTAGGAGCAAATAAAAAGTACAGAGATGAAGTGAGCTTCTGACAACAAAAAGATTTCTGTGCTTTGTAGAAAAAGATCGAGGAGAGTAAAGAGTTAAGTCTAGAGATCATTGAGGCTATAAAAAAATTATGATATTAATTTCCAATCCTTTCCCTTTTATTTTCTTTCTTTTCCTTTTTTTTAACCATTATATTTAGCAGAGAAAGAATAGACATGGGGCAACCAGATGTGCTAACATGTTGGGAAGGGTACTTCTACATCTCCTCTCAATAGTCCTAGGTTGCCACCCCCAAGGGTACTATGGTCTTCATGTCAATCTCTAGGATGCATTCCCACTGGGGGTAAACATTCTCTCTTCATACCATAATGAGATGCCTGAATAGAGGATCTATGTCATACAACTATGGCTGAACCTACCTTCTTCCTATCCTCATTGTAAATATATTTGTTCCAATACTACATTCAATATCCTTCCCTCCCTTTTTGAACCTTCTTCATGAAGAATGTAGAGGGAGCAGAGGAAAAAGCTTGGAGTTAAAAATGCTTAATTCAAATCCCAACTTAGATACTTAACTGTCAGGTCCTAGGCAAGACTCTTTCCTCATCCATATTATTGTTATTCAGTCGTTTGAGTCATGTTGGGATTTTTTGGTAAAAATACTGGAGTTGTTTGCCATTTCCTTCTCCAATTTATTTTACAGATGAGGAAATTGAGGCAAACAGAGGTAAGTGATTTGCCACTATTACACAGCTAGTAAATATCTGCCTCTGGATTTGAATTCAGGTCTTCCTGACTTCAGATTTAGCCCTCTATCCATTGTACTGAGCTATGCCTTTCCTCATCAATAAAGTGAGGATTAATAGGACCTATTTCCAAAGGTTGTTTTGAGGATCAAATGAGATATCACAAATTTTCTTTGTTGTTTTGCTTTTTTTTTTTTTTAAATGGGTTTACTAATTATTCACAATGTTCTTTGTGGAAGTAGATTTGGCGGGATAGGGCTAAAATGGCATTTTTAAGCTAAGGGCTATTCTCCCCCTTGAAAAAGTTTGTAAGGTGTCTGGTATATAGTAAGCATACATAAATCTTAGCAATTAGTACACTAAAGACTATAGAAAAGTCAAGAAGGCTCAGGATTGGAAAAAACCAATTAGATTTGGCATTTAAGAGAACATTGGTAACTTTAGAGAGGATAGCTTCAGTTGAAAGACTAAGATTCATTGGGCTGATAGAGGGAGTAGGAATACTTCTTATTCTTCACTGCCATATTTAGACCTCTTCATCATTCAGCCACAACCTTTCACACCAACCTGTCCAGATATTAATTGTCATCTTTCAACCTCCAGGGAGCCAGTGTTTTCCTCTCCCTGTCTCTAACCTCTTCAAACACTGAACTCTGATAAGTCAGAGGCACTATAATAAAGCTGTTGTGTAGCAGGGCAATTTTCTTGCCAAGACATAGGGGAAGAAGTCCAACTTACCATTGGTGGGTTAGACTGAAATGTTAGGATAGATAGATACTACAATTGGTTCAAGGAATTCCTTTGGGCAGAAGTAGGCACATAATATAGAAATTTTTCTGCTGGTCCTGACCTCAAAGGGGAGAGTCTTTGATTGTCTAGAACTTCTTTTTGGGACCCAGATCATTTTGGCGATATGCTTGGCCACTGCCCAGAAATCAGTATAAATAAAAATCTCATCTATCTCTATGTCACACATGAGCCATGTGATTTGCATTCAACTCCTTTGCTGGACTTGTCAGGATCTCCATCCTTCAAGATCTCATTACAAAATTGATGTCTTTAAAATAATTGCTTTTTAGGAAAGGAAAAAAAAATCTAACCCAATTCACAAGGCAGAAAATTTAGTCTATGCTGTTCCTACAAGATGCTAAATGAATGCTTGTTAGAGTGGACTGGTGCTCATTGAGTAAAGAAAAGGAATAGAGTTGGGGTACCCCATGAACTGTACTAGCTAAACTCGGATTGTGCCAGTCAGGATTGAAATTGTACAGAATAAAATATATGTGTTCTATACATTTGCCTGTTTCTAGGCTTTTAAATTTGTCGATGTTGTTGGTTATACATTTCTTAGAGGGGAAAAAAAAACTCAACTCTGCGTTGGCTAAACAAAAAAGAAAAGGAATCTGTTGATTGTTAATCCCCAAAGCGTTAGAGTGATCAGAGTGCTCCCAGTGGACAGGTGGTGTAATTGCAATGGTAATATAATAGCGGGTTCAATTGCAGGAACAACCCTCCAGTTGGAGCTATGATAGATTTGAAAATTCAGGTGAGGGGATGTTGAAGTAGGGTTAATTGTTGATCATTTTTACGGCTTTCCCTATCCACTTAAAAAAAAAAGATGAAAGGGAGAATCCTGGTACCTAAATTTCAAGTAGCTGGAAAAGATCAATTTGGAAAAGGTACAAAAAACTTTGGATTGCATTATATTACAAGGTTCTGTTGGAGAGGAAAGTGTGTTTTTTGGGGAAGTGAGATCAATTTTTTTAAAGCATTTATAAAGCACGCACAACATTAGAAAATCGTGAGACTTGGGTTCCGTCCCTAGCTTTGCTACTTAATCCCTCAATGATATCAAGCAAATTACTAACTCTGGGCTCCGTTATGTAGAATGGGAAGGTTGCAGTAGGGACCTTTAAGGATTTTGAATGCCATTTTATCCTTATACCATCCAAACCACAGTTTATTCCGTGCAACATTATAAAGAATTGCACTTCAATCTGAATTGAACAGGTAAGATGCTGTGCTTTGATTGGTGCTCCTTTTTCTTATATGGCGCATTTCCCGGGTTTATCCGTCAACTAAGATGCTAATTAATTCATTTCAAAGACCACAGACACTAAAAGATTACCTCTCCCCTTAAAGAACAAGTGGGACTTGTATATACGCAAAGACAACATTTAACTGCCTCCTGTTTACAGAAGTACAAACTCGCAAACGTCCGGGGTTTTAATCTGCCCGCAAGGAAGAGTTCTCTCCCTGTCCAACAGCAGGGTGCAAGATGCTGGCGGCAGGAGACTCAGTAACAGCTGGCGTAGGCGGGGGATGGGCGAGGTGCCCTCTGAGCAGGCTCTGCCTCTGCGATTTCAGAGTTACAGGTCTGGAGAGTTCATGACTACCACGGGGCCTTGGAATTAGCAGTAACGTTTGCTTTCAGTTCTTACAGTTGTTGCTGCTGCTGCTGCTATTGGGAGTTCACGTTTCCAGGTCTTTAATTCTGTTCCTCTCACTCCTAACCGCAGCAGGTCCGAAAGTGCAAGACATTTTGCACGGATTTTGCGAGGGAGAGTGCGTACGCGAGGAATAAGGAGAGGGGTAGAAGAATGTGTCAGGTAGGCGGAGCGACCCGGACGGCTTAATTTGCACAAGGGGCGGAGTTTTGTGTCGGTGTCCGGTCCCGCCACCGTGCGTCGGGAGGTCAGGGAGTGAATGAGGTGGCACTTGAATCGGGGGGGGCGTGGCCTAAGGGAAGGTGGGAGGTGGGGGAAGGGAGAGGAGGGCGCGTGGCCAACCTCCCCGCCCGCGGAGGCGGAGCTCCGGCGGGAGGCGGGCTCTGGCTGTGGTAGTGTCACACACGCGGCGGTTCCGGAGGCGGCAGGAGGCGCCGCCGGGACGGGCACAGGCTGTTGCTTACTCCCTTTCTCTCGCTCTTTCTCCGGGCTCCAGGAGGGGTAGGAAAGGGGGAGTGAGGTGGGGAGGCGGGGAGAGGATCGCACAACCCTCCTCGCTGTCAGGAGAGTTGATACGGGGAGCCGAGAAGGCTCCCTCCCCGACCCCTCGCCGGGAGCAGGGAAAGGGGGACTGGGGAGAAGTTCAAGCCGAAGCGGCAGGATCCAGGCGGCGGCGGCGGCGGCGGCGGCGACCTGGGGAAGCAGCCGAGAGGAAGAGGAGAAGGAGGAGGAGCCGGCCCTGCCGCAGGACGGATACCGGAGCAAGCGAGAGCCGAGGAGCGAGCGAGCGAGCGCCCGTCCAGGTGCCCGTGCGCTGGCTCCCCATCCCTACCCCCCCGAGGGGGACAGCGGCTGCCCGGCCCCCTCGCCTGGGGCTTCGGGGTGAACGGAGCCAGTCGGACGTGCGGAGCCCGAGCCCGGGAGGAGGCGGCGTCGCTGCTGAGCGCTCCACGGGCGGCTGCGGCAAGAACTTGAACTTGACGCTGAGCCTTTTTCTAAGGGGTCTCGGGGACCCTTGACGAGTTAGGTGGAAGGGGGTTCGGTTGCATCTGCTGCCTTTCTCTCCGTCCTTCGCCGCTGACGCCGCCTTTGCGAGGAACGGAGCCCGGGGCCAAGCTGCCTGCCTGTCTCGCGGGGAAGAGGGGTTCGTGGTGGCTGCCTACGTCCCCTGCAGCCTGCGGATGGCAGCGGCCGGTCCGGCGCGGGCTCCCCTGCTGCTGCTCCTCGGGCCGTAGGGGGTCGGCTCCGGGGCAGTCCAGGCGGTGGCATCATGGCTAAGTGGTTGAACAAGTACTTCAGCTTAGGGAATAACAAAACTAAGAGCCCCCCGCAACCTCCCCGGCCGGACTACCGCGAGCGCGGGCGCGGGGGTAGCGGCGGCGGCGGCAGCAGCAGCCGGGGGGCGGCGGCGGGGGCAGGCGGAGGCGGCGAGAGGCGGCCGCAGCCACAGCCCCCGGCGGCCTCCTGTTCGTCCTCCTCGTCCTCCTGCTTCTCAGCCTCATTCCGGGAGGACAGCGGCAGCACCAGCGACCTGATACGCGCCTACCGAGCCCAGAAGGAACGCGACTTCGAGGATCCCTACAACGGCCCCGGCTCGTCGCTGCGCAAGCTGCGGGCCATGTGCCGCCTGGACTACTGCGGGGGCCAGGACGGCAGCGGGGACAGGACCTTCTCCTCCGCCTCCTCGTCCGCCGGCTGCTGCTGCACCTCTGGAGGCGGAGGGGGAGCCGCTGCGTCCTCTTCGTCTTCCTCTTCCCCGCATCTCTTCCGCAGCAACAGCGAGCGGCGACCGGCCACGCCGCCGGAGGTCAAATACATCTCCCCCAAGCACCGGCTCATCAAGATCGACAGTGGCTGTGGAGGGGGCGGCGGGGCAGACCCCGGGGGAGGCGGCAGCAAGAGTAGTAGCAGTAGCGGCAGCGGCAGCAGCAGCGTCCGTACCTGGAGTCCGTCCGCCTGCGGCAGCGGCAGCGGCAGCAGCAAGAAACTGCTCAACAGGTGCCCGGAAGAGAGCGGCGCCACTGGAGGCAAGAAAGACAAGGTGGGAGACCCTGCCCCCCCCAAACCTACCCCCAGCTTCCCCGTCCTCCCCTTGGCTCTCCTGCCCTCGGCACTTCCCTTTCTTGTACCCTTAGCATAGCTCCTTCCTCCCCTGCAGGAACTGCTCCTGCCTATGTGCGACCCTCTTGTTGCTTAAGAATTTGGGGAAGGGGTGAGGGAAGCGGATACGAAGCTTTAGAAGCTGCCCGGGGTAGGTGCGTCAGTGGGCAAATATGTAGAGTGGGGAAGGAGATTCTTGGTGACACACTGGCCCTCAGGGAAGAGTTCTTGACATGTAGAATCTTAAAGATTCAGATCCGGGTGTCTTAACGTGTGTGTGATGGCCCCTTTAAGCAGTTTGGTGAAGCCTAGGGACCCTCTTCTCTAAAATGCATAAAATAAAATACATAGGATTACAAAAAGAAATCAGTTGTATTGAATCAAAATTAATATACAGATACACGTATACTGTTATATATGTAACGATAAATTTATTTCACTGTAACTAGTTTCTTATATATAATGTTTGTTTGTATTTTTTAATAAGTATTCAATATTATTGCTTTCATAATGTGATACATATGAAAAGTTATATTGGAATAATGTGTGTGTATATGTGTGTATGTATAAACAATGGAGAGAAGGTGCTGCAGCACTTACTAGTGGTATGACCTTGTATAAATCATTTTACTTCACAGCCTCTGCATACTCTTGCAAAATGTGAGGTTTGGTCAGGTTCCAGGATTCTCAGCTGAAAGAATGTCCTGAATTGTGAGTGTGTTTGTGTGTGTGTAACATATACTATATATATATGTGTGTGTATGTATGTATATATATATATATATATATATACACACACACACACAAATATATATGAAGCTGGTTATATTGAAATAGTTATCCATATATATCTATATTTACATATAGATGTCTTATTATAAAGCTGTCTATATACAAATAAATTCATTTATGTTTATATGCATAATCATATGTGTATATGCATATGTAAACATATGTGTATGTATATATGTACATATGTGTATGTATTTATATCCTGAAATGTGGGTGTGTTTAAGTACAATTCACAAAATTTTCTCAATTGAGAACCTTTGATTTAGACCAAACCTTACATTTTACAGAGTATGCTAAGGCTCAAAAGTGAAATAATTTTTACAAGGTCGCATCACTAATGGGTGGCTGCAACTCCTCTTCCTTACTCTGTTCAATATCTTTTTTACTACTCTCCTCCTTTTGGGGGCTCACAATCCAAGGAGACAGGCAGTCAGCTTGTTCTCACACAGCTGCATAGATTATATACATACTCCTTGTGTTTTATGGAAGGCATATAACTGTCAGGTTGAAACAGTGCTGCTTACATACTTAACACACAGATTCTTCCTAGGTTCCATAACTTCAGTTTTACACAGGGAAGAAGAGAAGACTGTAACCTTGCTCAGATTCATTGGGACAAAGGTTATGGAGAGAAATGACTGCATTACCTAAAGAATTAAAAAAAAAAACATGAACACACCTTTTGCTTTTTCTCCCCAACCCCTTTAAGGGGAAGATAGGGGAGCATTGTTAGTGTGTGGAATAATTTTTTTCACTTGGTGATTATTATTTTATCTGTATAGAGAAGAAAGCCCAAATCCTTTTGCCAATTTTAGTTTTAAGGTTTGTTCTTCTTTTGGTATCTCTTGGGAAGGAGTGATGGAGTGGACATAGGTGAAACTAACAATCTATTTGAGGAATATGGGAAAAGCAACTTTTATGTTAGGCTTATTCCTTCCCAACCAATCTTCACCTCCTCCATCCCCCCGCCCCCCCAAAAAAAGAAAGAAAGAAAAACTTTGAATCATATTTAACAAGAAAGCAGTGTCTATCAGATGCATAAATCAGTGAGAGATATGTAAGAGGAAGACACTAGCAGTTCTGGTTTTTTTCCTTCACATTTCTGGTGCTATTGACCTCTTGTCACCTGTCATCCAAAGGCTGACTTTTTCCTAATGGGGCTTCCAAAAGTGGTCTTCTTGAAATTAACCCACCCACCTTCCCCCTATAAAATTCTAGTATGTCTTATTCTGTAAATTGATAGGCTTCTGCCCTGGAGTCAGGCAATACCTTTCTGGTCACCAATAGTATACTGGTCTGTACTTTGGCTCCTTTACTGTTATAAGAGACTGACTGAATCGTTAATAGAACCTCTCATGAGAAGATCATACGGTTCATTGGTACTACTGTCAACTAGTTAAGACTAGGTGGTACTAGTTTAGGTATGAACGAAGCCACTATCAGTGATTTTTTTCCCCCTCATGTTCTCAAGGTACTCCATTCTGATTTATAAGCTGGGAATTTCTATTTCTAGGACCAAAACTGTTCATCAACAAGGACTTAAGACTTTTGTGGAGTTAACTTGGCTAGCAAAGGTGTAGGGGACAGAGAGATATTGCTACTACCTAGAGGTAACATGACATAGTATTTAGGAGTCTTGGCCAACATCTGTTGGGGCAAATAAAGAGGAAAAGTAACCAAAGGTGAAGCTTAATTTTGTTGTTACCTTGTCTAACATCATTTCCCACAGAAAGTGAAAAATGGCTCCCTTTCTTCCCCTCCCTACCCCCCATGGAGCTTTTTCAAAAAAATGAAAGATGACATTAGATAAATAATATGTTGGATGGATTGTGGCATTGAGTTGATTGAGTTGAGCTATTGATTTAAAAAATATTTAAGCACTCTATACTCTTTCATCCTAATTTTCTGGTTTCATGTCAAAGAAAAAGGCCTTAGGTGTGTCAGAATATTCATAGCAAAATTTTGTTGTCATTTTTGTGGTCTCAGAGAATTGGTAATCAAATAGATGACCATTGTTTGGAGAATGGCTAAGCAATTTGTGGTATACAAATACAATGTGGTATTACCTTGCCATGGGAAAAAAAACAATACGAAGAATCCAGAGGGACATGAAGACACATGAACTGATGCAGAGTGAAGTAAGCCAGGAAAACAATCTCTACAAAAACTACAACAGTGTGATTGAAAGGAACAATGGAATAAAAGGAAGGTAGTGAGAGTGAATTGGAAAGAATCCTGGCCCTAGAATTAGGGGACCTGGATTTAAATCTCAGCCTTGTCTGCCACTTACCACCTGTGTGTGAGAGAGACCTTGAGCTGCTTAACTTCATTCCTAAAAGGAGGAGATTAGATTGGATGACCTACCTCCAAGATCCCTTCTTCTAGCTCTAAATCTGTTATCTCATGAAACAGAGCTTGGACATGAAGAAAGGTTGAAAAAACTGCACCTCCCTCTCTTCATTGCAGAGATGGGGGTGGATGGAAGCTAAAGATATAGAATAGATAGATATGATTTTGCTGAATTGCCTTTTTCTCTTTATTATAAGTAATGAATTAATGGTAGAAGAGAAGGAGGAATGTGTTTGAAAATGAAAAACAAAAGGAATCTATTATAGAACTTAAAATATCCTTTGAAGATCATATAAAGAAAATGATTTTTTTTCATTTTTAGTGAGAAAAGTAAAGTTTTGAATCACTTTTAAAGGTGAGAATTAGGGAATATAAAATTTTATTCAATAACCATGTTTAATAAATTGTATTTATATTTAATCATTTAAGTAGAAAAGATGAGAGGGGACAGGGAACAAATATCTCTGAGAACAGGAAAGAGCTCTCAAGGGGAGATAGGAAGAAAAAAATAGATTAACATCTTTTGATTTAACCTTGCATTCCCATCCCCCAGGCCTACAACCTGATGACTTCCCCCACTGATTCCTATCATCTAGTCAGAGTCTTCTCTCTGCTAGACATTTGTCTGTCTCTCTCTGTCTCAATTTTTCTCTCTAGTCTCTGCCTCTCTGTCTCTCCATCCTTACAATAACCCCAAGACACAAATACTCAGGTATTATTATCCCCAATTTACAGATGAGAAGCTGAAACTCAGGTTTAATTACTGTATCTTTGCTAGAGCTAGAACATTTGCATCTCATTTATAAAATCATCCTTGGGCTGACAATCTGGTGTCTTAATTTTTAGAGCTGGAAGAGAATGTGAAGATGTAGTGAGGAAAGTGATTGTTCTCCTAGTTGAGTGATGATTCCTAGTCCTTTCCTCACACCATGCTACTTTTGGTTGCATATATTTAGGATTTGTGTTAATCATTCAGTTTGGTGTTGGTCTCCTTCATTCAACCTTTTCCCCTTTTCTAAGGTCTTAAACACTCACCCTCTTTTTTTCATATGGTCTCTCTTCCTTGCATACCTGTTACATTGAATCTCATATATCTGCATAATATGGCACATAATATGCAGCCTCTTTTTTCCAATCACTTCTCCTCCTCTGCTCTCTTTGCAGGTAGCATAGACTATTCAATGCACCTATCTGTATCCAGAGCGTATAAAAGAAGTTCTGAACCATTGGGAATAGTACAGGGTTATGACCAGAGTTGCAAAGAAAGAGGGTTGGGTACCGTTTGGTCATTGTGGGGGACAGAGCAAGGATTCACCTCAGAAGCAGAAAGAATGACTTCACTTATGCCCCTAGACAGCCACAGATAGAGAGGGGAAGATATCCATGGCATCCTCAGGCACAGAGTAATTGATTTAAAAAAAAAAAAGAAGTGGTTCAATTAGCCATCATTTTGAAATCTTGACAAAGAAATGCTTAATGTAGAATCTAATGTTGTATAACAGTTGGGGGAAAATGCTGTTTTCAAAAAAAGAATGCTGTGCTAATGTTCTATATGATAAAATCTGTACCATCCAGTTCTATTTTTGCTGAAGTCTTTGTTTTTGTTTTGTTTTGTTTTGTTTTGTTTTATAATTAGCTAAATGTCAGTTCTACGACAGCTGACCAAATGAAAATATGTATTGTCAGTTTAGTAAAGTCCATCGGATTTGGAGTCTTAAGGGTCAGGATTCAAATCCTAGCTTTAAACACTTAATGCCCTATGTGACTGGCCCTCAATTTCTACAAATGTCAAATAAAGGAATTGGGTCAGATAACTTGGAAGCCCCTTCCCCTTCAAAAATCAGCCACCCTATGAACTCTGAATATATAGTGCTAGTACTCTCTATTTTATTTTTCACTCAGCAAACATTAACTACTATAAGCAGTATAGTAGCTGGGATGGGAGGCATTCATATATAAATTAGGTATGGTCGATGGTCTCCTGGAGTTTAAGGTAGAGTAAACTGAATCTACATAGTTGAATTGAATAATAACACATACCCTGTACTTAAGTAACAAATAATAGTTTGCCTTTCCCTTTTGGTCCAGACCTATAATTTCATCTGTACAGCAGAATTCCAGGCTAGAAACTCCCTCCACTGCTAAGATTGGCAAGTCATCTATAACTTATTGTATAATGAGCTGAGGGAGAGTAATGCTGAGAGATTGTGACTTGCCCAAGGTTATATGGCCAGTATGTATTGGAAGCAGCTCTTGAACCTAGGTCTTCTAAATCCAAAGCAGGTCCTCTATTCACTCTACCATGTTGTCTTTTGATTAAAAATCTCTTGGAAAAGAATTAGATTAAAGCCAGCTGATAGGCTTTAGCTAAAAGGTTGCACTGTCAGAGACATTTCTATATAGCTCCATTAATAATTCTTAAAAGTGACGTGATTAAAATGAAAAAGCAGATTTGGTAGTTCTGAGCTTTGGGGCCCATCATTTATATTCCAGGCCATAAGATGGTCTCTTCATATAGTTTTAGAGCTGGCAGTATGAATTACAGGTATCTCTTGATTTACGGAGCTGATATATATTTGAAAAGTTATCCATGATCAAAACTCAGTACACTAGGTCCCATTTTCCTGTTAATTTCTATAAAGAAGAAAAGCCTCATATTAAGAAGGAATTAGATTTGTTTGTGAATTCACAAATTAATTTACTGATTATAGATTTAGGAGTACGTAGGGACATTGGAGGTCATCTTTTCCTACTTTTTTTTTCTGTATGAGGAAAATGAGGCACAAAGTGGTTAAGTGACCTGAACAGGGGCCCACATGCAGTAGTAGCAGAGCTACATTTTAACCCAGGTATATAGTAATTGGTGAAGTTATAGCACTTTAAAGTTTTACTAAGTGCTTACTATATTCAAGTCTGAAAATTAAATAGCCTGTGACAAGGTTGATATATTATCTTCATTTTACAGATGAAGCTGAGAGAGTTTAAATGACTTGTCTGTGATAATGTGGCTAATATCAAAAGTCATATTTGAATGAAGTTTTTCTCAATTGCACTCTGTTCAGCTGAGATTCAAAGTATTTAAGAGTAAAAGAGTAAGACTCTTGATATTCATTGATGTATGAGGCAAAAAAAGGACAGCTAGGTGACACAGTAGATAGAATGTTGGCCCTAAACGCCAGCCTGTATGGTCCTGGACAAGACACTTAACTTGTTTGCCTCAGTTTCCTCATCTGTAAAACGAGGGGCAGAAGAAAATGGCAAACCTCTCCTGTATCTTTACCAAGAAAGGTCCAAAAGATATCATAAAGATTTGTACATAACTGAAACAACTGAACAACAACGACAGCAACATGAGAAAGGGACATCTTGGATAGGGCACTTACTCTTACCTTCTTTTGCATTCCTCTGAGATGCAGTATGGTATAATGGAAGGAGCAATGAATTTGAAATCAGAAGATCTGAGTTTGAATTTCTGCTTTGCTGTTTACTCCTGTATAACTTTGAGCAAATGGCATCACCTCTTAGGGTGTAAATGAGGTAAAAATGAGGAATTTGTAATATTCCCTTTCTCTCTAAATATTGTTTTCCTCGTGGTTTCTTCATCTCTACCCTTTTTCAGCCATTATATACAGAATTTATAAACAGAATAGAAACACATCTGCAAATTGGATTTTTCCCCTTTGAATTTAGGAATATTTGACACATACCTCTATTCAAAAACCTTTATGGACCTTGTGATATTTGGGTTGGCTTTTAAAGGATGGATAGCATGGGGGAGCAATATGAACAAAGACCTATAGAAGGATGTGTGTGAAGGACAGGGGGAAGATGACCAGACTGGTTGTAGTGTTGAGTATATGAAAGTGAATAGTAAGACATTATAGGTAAAAGTAATGTGTCACTAGTTTGGGGATGGTACTGAATGCCAGGCCATTTAACTTGCCTTGACAAGCCAACTAATTCTATGCAAAGTTTGCCAATTAAGGGAGAGGTGATTTGAAGAGAGGATAAAGGGGAGTCTGGGTGACCTGTAATAGGTACCAAGTAAGGGATGTAGAATGATGCTAAAGGGGCTGTGACTTAATCCAGGTAGAACTGTGATCTCCTTGTTGGATATAGAAAGATGAATTACAGCGCACCTTCCTTTACTTGTAGCCAGTCATAGGCTTGTCTCCAATATAGCTACATTAACCCTTTTAACACTCCCTCATTTAACTTATTCTGATGGTTCCTCAGAGTAACCTAAAATGATGGAGGCATCCATAGCACTTATGCAAGCAAAATTCCCAGCATCTCTATTCCTTGGATCCTTTTGGATGCCCTAGTGAGGCAGTGGTGAATGGCTCCATCCCCATCTTTCCATCTGTCTTTCATCCATCCATTTTTCAATGAATAAGAAGCACAAAATGAGCAGAAAAGGATGGATCTCAATTGCATTACTTTTTTCCCTCCAAACCTACTCCTCTTCCAAACTTCCCTAATTTCTTTGAGGTCACCATTATCCTTACAGCTATCCAGGTTTCCAACCTCTTTATTATCCTTCAATCTTCCCTCAAACTGCTCTCTTTAAAGTTACAGGTGATCTCTTAATTGTCACATTGGATGTGTTTTTTCAAGTCTCATCCTTTGGAGCTGCCTGCAACATCTGACCCTGTTCACCATCCTTTTTACAAAGATATTTTCTCCTTTCTGGGTTTTCATGACATTGATCTTTCTTTTAGTTCTTCCACCTCTTTGACTGCTTCTTCATATCCATTCAGTTGTCAGATCTGGGTCTGCCTCAGTATCTCACATTTGTCCCTTTGTGCTCACATAGTCATTTCTACAATGTACTTATTCATTACTTCTTTAATAGATTATTGGAACGGCCTCCTAATTGGTTTTTTTAAGCCTCAAGTTTCTTTTCTTTCCAATTTATCCTCTACCTAAGCTGCAAAAGGATTTTTCTAAAGTACTGGTCTCACTGTACTACTTCTCTTCTCTAAATTCTCCATTAATCTAGGATCAAATATTATTTCTTCTTCATAGTGTTGTTTTTTAAATTCTGTTTTGTGTACATTTTATAATATAAATAATTATTTGTATAACCATGTATATATCTAATTTATGATTAGATAAATATACATATATTGGAGGTGCATGCTGAAACAATTTTTTTTTTTTTTTGGTGATAAGGTGCACACTGAAAATGATTTGAAAACCACTGGGTAGCATATAAGATGAGTACTAGGCTGGCAGCAGTGGAAAAAGAGAAATGACAACTATGGAGTTAAAATTAACAGGACTTGATAATTGATTGGATATGAGTGGTGAGGTGAGTCAAAAGCATCTCCAAGGTTTCTGAACATGGGAGACTGAGTGAATATTGATGTCACCTACAGAATTAATAGTTTCAGGAAGAGGGCCATATTTGACATATATGGGTGAAAGACAATAAACCTATTTTGGTTATGTTTAATTTGAGGTGTTAGCAATTCAAGTTGGGAATGTGCTATATAAATCATAAGTATCAAACACAAGCCCTAGAGGTCACATGTAGCCCACCCTCTGAGTTGGGCCTGAACCAGATTAAAACGTAATTGAAAAATATTTAATAAAAATAGAGTAAAATGTACATAATGTTAGCAAATGGCTTTCTAATATATGCACCCTACAAGAGATCCTTATGTAGGGTTTAGTGACTCCCCTTTCTGAGTGTGATACCATTGCTGTAATCAGTTGGAGGTATGAATCTGAAGCTTGGAAGAGAATTCAATTCTGGAGATAATTGATTTGGGAATTACCTTTGTATGAATGGCCATTGAAGCCATGGGAGCAAATGCCATTGTCAGAAGTGTTTTGAGGGGAAGAGGGCTAAGCCATAGCCATGATCAACCCACTTTAAGATGTCGACTATGGGTAAAGAAACATTGAAGGAGAGAAAAGGATCAATTAATACAGGGGAAAAAACCAAGAATGTTGTTTTTCTGAAGACATGAAAGATGAGAATGGTCAAAATTATACCTATGACCTGGCTTCAAAGAGGATGAGGATTTATAAAAGATCATTTTATTTGATAATAAGGCATACTTACGTATGACTTAGAGGAGAACCTTTTCTATAGAACCCTGAGGAAAATCAGAATACTGGAGACTAAGGAAAGAGTAGATGTGAACCAATGGAAGCATCAATCATAGACAACTTTTTCAAGAAGTTTGACTTTGAAGGAGAGGAGAGAGATGAGACTTCAGCTGGATGAGGTCCGAAGGTTGAAACAAAGCCCTTCCCTTCTTCCCTTTTCTTTCCTTCTTCCCTCCCTTTTTACTTCAGTCCCTTCCTTCCTTCCTTCCTTCCTTCCTTAGTTCCTTCCTTCCTTCCTTCCTTCCTTCCTTCCTTGTCTCTCTCTCTCTCTTTCTCTTTCTCTTTTTTTTTCTCTCTCTCCCCCCTTCCTTTTTCTCTCCCTCCTTCCCTCCCTCCCTCTTTCCTTTTCCCAAACATGAAGAGCTTGGTGGAAAGGATGAAGTTGAATATAAGACTAGGATGATTGATAAAACAAGGCTGGCAGGCTGTAATCAAGAGCATACGTAACGTAGATATTTTTAAGGTGAGATAGATACACCTCTTCCCCTGAGATGAGAAAGGAGGTAAGAATTGATAATATGATGCAAATAAATTGTCAAGTTCTGAGTTCCTTTTGACTGACTTTAGTCTTAAAATTTCATAAAAGAAGAATTGAATGCATCATGTAAGTTTTATAAAGAAATCACTGCATACACAGAAGCATTTACACATTAACAAAACATGTAGCTTGCAATAAAATGTATGGTTTAGGAAGTTAGTATATTTACACATCTTAGATATGAAATTTAGGTTTAGTGTTTTAAGAATTTAAAATCACACACCTCATTGCTTGCTCTCTTAAGAATTGATTGAATGATGTCTTCTAGATTTTGACAACCTGAATGATTGATTATCACTTGATTTACTTAGGAGACTTAACCCCTTCTCCAAATTTTTCCTTATCCATAAAAATAGCTTTAAAAAGCCAATATGAAACAGGTGTGATTTCCTCTGGCCATTCAGTAAAAACTGGCTGGCTGAATTTACTGATGGTCAGAGACCTGGACAAGCAAGTTCAACCTGGAGCAAATTTTTATAGCTTGAGCTATGGGCTCATTATAAAATGATAATAACAAATCCTAGAATCATAGCTTTGAAGTTATGGAGCTATTTTGCAGGCCTAGAACATGGAAGACTTCCAAGCAACATAGTTTCATCTTTGAATACTTGAAGGTGCACTTAAATCATAGAATTATAGAAAGCTAGTGTTAAAATGGACTTTTGGAGATTAGCTAATGCAGTCCCTTTGTTGCAAGTGAAGGTGAAGTTTAAGCAATTTGCAGAACTGAGATTTGGAACATAGGGATCTTGACTCCCAGTACAATGATTTTTCCATTACACCATTGATTGGTTCTATCAAAGAATTAGACTTGTTCTCTATAGGTTCAGAGAAGAGAATATGGATCATTTGGGAGAGACTATGGGGACAGATTGGATTTACTATAAGGAAGAATTTACTAATCTGACCTTTGAGTTTTTAATCACCATTTTGGCCTCTTAGGTTTTGCTGATAGAAAAAAGATATTGCTAAATATTTAATTACTAAATAATAAATCAGTAAAATATTAATTACTAAATATTAATTTTTTGCCACCTTTGCTTTGTTAAACCCTCTTTCTTTGTGCTTTAATTTATATTAAATTGTATTGTTGCCAATTCAGCAACATTTAAGATCTTTGCTTGTATTAAACAACCTACATTTTTAGCAGTAAAGCATGACTAAAGTCTTTTGATCTTCTATAGAATTGCCCCTAGTATTTCATGCAATTGGTTTTAGCGGATTTTAGGGTAGACTTGATTTACTTAGTAAGCAGAAGGGTGATAGCCTGATTAATTTCCATTTTGTTCCATGCTTTAATTTTTTAATTATTTTCTGATTCTTCAGTCTTGAGGATGTTAACTGTAGATGGAAGACTTGGGCGCAACAATGGAATTTTCCTTCTCTTCCTGTTTGGTATTTTCCAGTAATATTTCTATTAATGTTTCACTTTCAGTAGGAGTTAACTTCCTGAGTTTTTTTAGTTTTCTCAACTGGTGAACAAAAAAGAATTAGCTTTTCCTCCAAGTCATTCAGTTTCCCTACCATTTTAATAACAAGTGCTCTTTCTGGATTTCTCATTAAGCTGTAGAGGAAGGATCTCAGAGGTGGGTCCAAAAGACTTAGATAGGAAAAGTGAATACTTTTATGGGTGACTCATTTTTTTTTTCCATCATGTAACTTAATATGAAGGAGAGTGGGAAGAAAAATGACTAGATCATTTTTATGAATATCTCCAGTAATCACAGAACTACAGGTTTTTCCAGGTATTTGTGTGATCTGTCAGGAAAGTTTGAGCCCAATCATGCACTGCCAGTGATGCTTTTTAATAATAGTTGGCATTTCTCCATTTTGTGAACCTCAGTGGGGGGGGGGGGGGGGTTTCTAACAAGAAAATCATGAAGTGCAATGATTGCTATTATTTTATTTTTTTAATTAAACTATTTTTCATTGAACAAAAATAATTTTTTTCTCTTCCTCCCCACCCCCGTGGGAGGAAAAATCCTTGTAACAAATATGTAAAGTCAAACAATACAAATTCTTATATTGGATATGTTCCAAAATCTGTCTCTTAATGCTGCTGGAGTTAGGTGTTGGAGAATCATGCTTCATTATTGGTCCTCTGGAGTCATGGTTTATCCTTGCATTGATATGACTTCTTAAGTCTCTCAAAGCTGTTTTTTTTAAATGTCCTTTTTTATTGTACAGATTGTTCTCCTGACTTTGCTCATTTCACTTTCCATATGTAATGGGGCTTTAAGGAGAGCCCTCTCTATGGGAGCTTGTCTGACTATGTCCAGATTTCCTAAGATGGCAGCACTCTCTCTCCATTTTCTTACCTCTCCAGACATAATAGGAAAATCCTGAAGGAAAGACCTTGAGCAAGAAAAGGGGACTATCTCACAGTCTTGCCAGTTTTAAGGTCACAGCCTTTTCCCACTTAGCCAATCAAAGTAGGCGAACTCTGTTCTAGGTGGTGGGGTCTGCCTGCACATTAGGAGATCTGTGCATACCCAGACAAGCCCCATAGTGCCAAGTTGGTTGAACTTGACAGGCTCCAAAGGTCCTGTCACACATAGAATTTTTTTTTTTAAAGTGAGAGTCAAAGGGGGAAGTGACTTAGCCAGAGTGACATAGTTATAAATGATTGTTTGAATTCCGATCTGTTTTCTGATTCCAAATCCTAAGTCACATTTGTAAACTTTTTTTTTCAACAACCTTTGGTAGAATGTTTCTTATTCCTTAAACCAAGATCTGATAGTGTCTCAGTATTAGGAGGTGGGCTGGCAGCAGAACAGAATAAGCAAGGGCCACAACCTGAATTCCATTGTTTTCTTCAGTGATTTAAAAAGTCTTTTGTTTGCATTTTATTGATATCTTTAATTTTCATGAGGTCTTTATTTCTGAATAAATTCCTTCCCCTTTCCATATACACTGAGCCATCCTTTTCCAACAAAGATAGCAAAAAGAAAAAGACATTTCACAAAAGTAACATGTTAGCTGAGTCCAGACCTTCACCCACCTCTTCTAGGAAGGGACAGAGAGAGAAGCACTTCTCCAAGTCTTCTCCATTCCAAGATTCATAGTCATTATCATTGCATAGCATTCAGCTTTGAGTCTTTCTTGGGTTTGTTCTTTCAGCTTATGTTATTGTAATCTTGGTGTATATTGCTTCTAGTTACTCCATTCTGCATGAGTTGTTATATAAGCCATATCATGCTCCTCTGAATTTTTATTTCTCACTTTCTATACTGTAGGAATAAATAGGCCATTCATTCATGTACTGCAGTTTTCTTAGGCATTTTCCAATTAGTGGATGCTTTTTATTTTTACATAAGTAATTTCTTAATGTATCCCCCTCCCCCAATCTCTGAGTTTTCTCTTATAACAAATACATTTAAAGCAAAAACATCATCATTCTTATGGCTGTCTGAAAAAATGTGTATGGAATGGTCTGCCCTCATAGTCCCCCACTTCTCTGCTAAGTGGAGGAAGGTGTATTTTTAACAACTGAAAAAATATTTAAAATATGGTAATGTTTATGACTTGATTATTTGCTTCAAGAATACTCTGTTCTCTTTTTGCCTAGGGAAAAAATCCAATTGCTTGGATTAGGGTTATGACTTATATGAATTAAAATTTCTCCCTGTGTTGGAATGGGCTTCATTTAAGAATAAACTCAGTTAAGAGTTCATGATCATACCCTTTTTTAAAAAAAACTCTTTTCTAGGAGACTTCTCTTCACTGTGTGGTTTTATTATTTTGATTATAATGAATTTTAGAATATCATACATACCCATTACATGTAAAATATAAGTAAGAAATATTCTTGAAAGGCAAATGGATGATTAGGCATAGGGAAGGGGGGGGCAGATTATGCAGTCTCAAATTGCCTCCATTGATAAAAGTCATTAAGAATTTATTATAATCTGGAGTTTTGAGTTAGATTGGGAGGAAAAAGTTTCGTTGCCAATTTATATATTTTAAGTTTAAGTACACTGAGGTGACCAACTTCTAAGAAGTCTCTGTAAAATGTAAACACCAAAATCTCTGTAAAATGAGAACAGTAATAGAAATACTAACAATCTCATAGGGTGTATAGGCAAAGTGCTACAAAAATGTGTTACTGTTTTATTCTAGGGATTAATACTTGTTTTTATGATAGTAATGATGCTTTGCCTTTTGAAATTAACACCTTGAATCTATAGCTAGCCAGGCCTTCCTTAAGCATTCTCCTTCCCAGTAGCGTAGTTGACAAGTTCATTATCTTCTTGTAATAAATGAGGAAACTAAAATAGAAAAACATGCTCAAGGCCAGATACTTGGCCACCTTGGTGATATGTTGTGATAGAGCTGGGGGGGAGGTATGATGTCCTCTTCTTTGCCAAAGATTGCCTTTGGCTTTTCTTGAACAGAGTTGGCTGGACTGCCTCTGTGATGGCAGTGACTCCCCACGATGATCTCTCATTTGTATTTTGTTTCCTTGAGGTTC
This sequence comes from Sarcophilus harrisii, assembly GCF_902635505.1. Lineage (NCBI taxonomy): Eukaryota > Metazoa > Chordata > Mammalia > Dasyuromorphia > Dasyuridae > Sarcophilus > Sarcophilus harrisii. The sequence goes on from NC_045426.1 coordinate 216,236,717, forward strand.
TTTCCAAGGCTCAAAACTAATGACTTCATTTGCAGAAGGAATTTCTTTGGTTTACATGACCCAGTGTCAGGTGACTTGGATTTTAAACATATTTTTTCCCCTCTAGAGTTCTACAAAAATGAGGCAGTCCAGTTTTCCCTTTTTTTCTTTCTTCCATGAAATTATTCTCATCTCTGAGGAGATTTCTGCTCTCTTCAGACAGTGGGAAACTGTTTCTTTTTCTATATGCTGGGTTGCAGCTGCCAAACAGTTACCATTTGCTCCTTCTCCCACACCTCCCCGCCTTGCTCAGATAAATGACAAGACAAACAATGCCACAGGAGGACTCTGAATAAGAAATCAGGCACCTGCTAAGTGTCTGTTGTTTGAATGGATTTAAGTAGAAGAGATAGTCAGAGTGGCAATGTGGCAGGACTCAAATCCAGCTTCAGGGTTTTTTAGAGGAACATTTTTAGAATTTTGGAGAAATTCTGAACTAATCTTATCACATGCCTGGTTTATCTAAGAGGTAACCTTAAGTTCACAATAATACTATTGGAGCGTTCTTTGGAAAGGCTTTGAGTGTGGTCCCAGCATAGACTGAGTCTGCCTATCCACCTAACAGAGAGAGGCCCTTTGCAATCTTGTGTCCCAGCATGGTATAATGCAGAGATAATGCAGATAGCCCATGCACTGCCTGAGTGTAACACTTGAGTGCAACTAGAACCAAAATAAAATGTAATTGGGGAATATTTAACAAAGTAAAAAAAAAATAAGGACTGAATCTATATGCAGCCTCCGGGGATATTTAAATGTGGTTTAATGGCCCTCTGTTTCATTTTAAGTTTTATACCATTGGTATCATGGATAAAGTTCTGAACTTGGAACCAGAAAGACCTATTTGGAACCCTGCCTCAAATATGTAACTAGCTCCGTGATCACAGGAAAATCTTGTCACATTTTTTCCCCAACCTGTTTCCTCATCAGAAAAATTGGGATAAATATCTGTAGCCCTTAACTCAAGTATATTTTTGAGAGGATCAAATGAGATCCACACCTAAAGTGCCATGTAAATGTCACTTTTTCTCTTTGGCCAAGAAAATCTGTTTGGGCTTAACTTAAAATGCCTATCATTTTTTTAAAAAAATTATTTTTGTTGCTAAACTTAGCACCAAATAAAACAGATATTTCCATATGCTTAACAGAATAGCAAAACAGTACTGCTCATGAAATGACTGATCTCAATTCCATACAGCTTGCTTTTCTTCTGAGTATTTAATAAGGTTGACCTGTAGTTTTCAAAGCTTGTTATTTGTGCCTCTTTCTGCCCTTCTGATCTGTGCGTACGAATGAACATCGTGCTAGATTGTGGGTGGCACAGTGGTGGCTCTTTGGCCAGAGCCAGGTGGTGCAGCGAGTAGATGACTGAAGTCGGGAAGACTTGAATTCAAGTGTGGCCTCAGTCTAGGTTTGTGACCCTGCTGGGTAATTCAATTTCCTCCCCCATTCCTCAGTTTCATTATCATAAATGGGAATAACAATAGCATCTACTTCCCCTGGTGGTTGTGAGGATCAAATGGGATAATATTTTAAAGTGCTTTGCAAACCCATATAAAATGCCAGCTGTTTTTTTAAGAGGCCTGGACCTGGTGTTGAGCTAGACAGGAGAAGTTTTGATAATGTTCTTTATGGACTTGCCCCGGGCTGTGAGCGGCCACTATATTAGGGCCAGGTCTAAAGCTGGGGATTATATGCAGGGAGGAGGGGAGGGGACAAAGATACTAGATTCCAAACAGACAACTGGAGTTTCATTGTCTGACCTTTAAGGAAAAAGATAGGAAGAAAATAAAATAAGTGGAGCAGTTTGAACATCTGTCCCAGAGCAGATATTGGGGGGGGCAAGTAAGACAAACTGGGAGTAGCATCCTTGAGACCAGAACACAGACCTCAGACCATAAGAAACCCAATGGAATTGAGACAACTGATCTCACAGCAGAGGCTTTCCTGGTTTTATGTACCATGTCTGTTTGGTGTGCAGAAAAGGGGCAACCCATATAACTCGAGAGGACTAATGCTTCAGATGGGCTCCAAGATCACAACTACATCTTTTCTAGGTTATTATAATTTTTTTTAAAAGAAAAGATATTTTTCTAGAAGAGATATCAGAGAGGGAGCCACTGAAATTATCCTCCTGGGACTTTCGGTCTCTGAGCCTCTGGGATTTATTTTTATTTCATTTGGGGACAGTTGAAAACTGCCCATATAAAAACTTCTTCACAAACAAAGAATAAAAATGTGTAGTACTCTGCTCTAAAGAGTGTCATTGATACATGTTTTAGTTGCTTTTCTTTTCTTTGGTTACTTGCTGGGGCCTGGTTTCTGATAATACTTGGAATTAGGAGCCTTCCCTGGTTCTTTGTGCTTCCCTGGGGATTTGATGCCTCTGCTAGTGAAGAGGTTCTTTGGCTCTTCCCATCTTCTTGAAATGTTAGTAGTGTGAATGAAAACAACCAGATTCATTCCTTAAAATACTATTAGTGTAAACTTTCAGTGGTACCTGTAGCTTTTTTCTGTAAGTAAGGTGCTAGTAAATTGAAGGGACATAATTGAGCCCAGCCCTATATTTCATAATAATAGTTAATGTTTATATAGAGCTTACTATGAGCCAGGCACTGTGCTAAGCACTTTGCAATTATTATCCCCTTTGATCCTCACAACAACCCTAAGAGGTAGTGGCTATTATTATCCTCATTTTACAGGTGAGGAAATTAAGGGAAACAGAGACTAAGTGACTTGCTCAGAGTCACACAACTAGTGTCTGAGGCCATAATTGAACTCAGATCTTTCTGGCTTCACAGACCCAATGCTCTGTGCACTATGCTACCTAGGTGTCTCATAAAAGGCCTCCTGATTCTAGAAGTACAGGTTTTGATATTAATGAGATTGAGAATTGTCCAGCTTTTTAATGAGAACTTTAAGGCAGCATAATTAAGGACTAGATCAATGATTTCATTGTTGTTAGGAAATTGAGGATGGAATAACAAATAGAGCCTTCTCTACAACTTTATAGTCTTAGGAGGGAGCTGTGTGGCACAGCAGAGAGAATTCTGGACCTAGAATCAGAAAGACCTGAATTCAAATCTAGTCTCAGATGTTTACTAACTAAATGATCTCAGACATTTACTAACTATATGACTTAAATGAAGTCATTTAACATCTGGCTACCTCAGTTTCCTTCTCTGTAAAATGAGGATTATAATAGCACCTACCTTTAAGTATTGTGAGGCTCAAGAAAGATAATGTTTACAAAGTGCAGTGCCTGGCTGGCACATATTAGGCAATATATAAATGTTTATTTCCTTTCTTTCTTTTTCCTCCTCCCTTCCCTTAGAGAGTTGATTCAGGCAGGTCCAAGATGTTAAATGATCTGCCCAGGTTCTACATCCAGTTAGTAACTCAGAGACAGGACTTCCCAAGGCTAGCTCTATCCATTGGGCTACACTGTCGCTCAGGTATTGGGGATGTGGTTAGCACAATTAAATTTCTCATCAGTGAAACTATGTGGATTGAACTAGTAATCCCTAGTTTTCATCATTTAATTCTTAAAATTCTATTATCTTGTGGGGAGAACTCTAAATATGTAGATAAAGAAGGCTATGAAGAGGGCAGAGAGGAGCTCTCAAAGTATTTTAAGATGATTCGAGGAGGGAGAAAACACTTTTAGCTGAGGACTGAGAAGCTGGCACATGGGGCTGAGCCTTAAATCAGATTTACAAAATGTAAATTTTTTAAAAATAGTATTTTGGGTTATTTAATATAGTAGTCATAAAAACTAATAAAAAAATTGGGAATACTTAGCATAGAGATAAATAGCCCCTGATGTGGTCACTGTATTGTATAGCACAAGGATCAAGAAAATATCCAATTGTATTTTGTAAACTATTTGTTGGAAGCCCGGCAGTACATTTTGTTTTACATAAAATGTGGCTACATATTTTTTTAAAAAGACTTTGACACTTTAAGGGGAAAAGTTCATTGTATTCAAAAGTTCGTTCCCTGGTAGCACTGGGTATATTAGACCCTACTAAAGATTGCTCTGTGTAGCCTTGGGGATGGAGGGGGGAGTGTTTGTACTTTGTGTGGGTGTGACAAATAGACTCTCTAGGAGTTGCTGGAGAGGAGTTTGATTTTCAGAATAGCACCTAAAAATTAAACATCATTCCTTCAAAGATTTGGGAGGAAACAAATCAGATTTTGTTAGAACCCTTGCAATAAATAATTTTAAGAACAGTTGAAATGCATTGCAACTGATGGTGCCAAGGATAAGATTGATTTAATACAAAACAAAACAAACTTATCACAGAGAAAACTCCAAAGCATTTCCAGATGATTTTTATTTAGAATCCTATAATAGTGTGAATAGTTCCTATCATTAAAATGGTACAACTTAATTGTTATTGTTGTTCAGGTATCTTCCAACCATACTGTCCTTGGGTGTTTTTTTGGATTTTTTGGGGGGTCAAGTATACTAGAGGTTTGTCATTTTCTTCTCCAATAGATTAAGGTAGACAAAGATATTAAATGACTTGCCCAGGATTCACATAGGTAGTGAATAACTAAAGCCATATTTAGATTTGGGTTTTACTTATTCTAGGGCCAGTGCTCTACCCACCAAGCCAGCTAGCTGCCTCTTTAATTGTTATAAATAACTTTTTAAAATAACGAGAAATGATTTTAATAATAAATACATTTTTCCTTATGAGGCACTTTACAATAATGTCTATTTACCTTTTTACTTATAGAAATTGGTATTTTGGAAAGTTGTTTCAGTTTATCACTTGCAACTTTAAAAAGTTAACAATTCATAATGAACTTCAGCAGTTAAGAGTTAATATTTTATAGTGTTTTCAAGTTTGCAAAATGTTTTATGAGATATCTCTGTTGATCTTCGAAACAACTTTGGGAGGTAGGGACTATTATTATCCCCCATTTTACAGGTTAAGAAGAAATAAACAGGTTAAGTAGAAGACCGAAACAGGTTAAGTGACTTGTCCTCAGATACCCAGCTAGTAAGAGTCAGAGGCTAGATTTGAATTCAGGTCTTTCAGACTCCAGATGCAATGTTCTAGCTACTGTGCCTTCTTCTCTATCCATAAATACCACCTAAATCATTTTGGAGATTACATGTGTGACTTTTACTAATTTGAATTTTGTTATTCCAGTTTGTGGATATTTGTTTCATCTTCAGCTTTTGATTTTTTTAATGCTTGTGGGTTGCTCTTTGTTTTGTTTTGTCTCTTTGGTCTTTGCAAAAATCTCCAACTTTATTCATTTATATTACAGATGTTAATACCAAAATGAATTATTATTTTAAAACAAATAACTAAAAATGTAAGTAGATACCAATTATTTTGCACTTACTCTCTATAGTCAAATCAATTATTTTGCATTTATTCTCTATAGTCAAACTGACAGTGAATTGATTAGATTTCATTCATTATTGGATGTGTGTAATGATTGATTCTAGACCCATAAGAAGATAACTATTTAGTTGTAGGGTGAATTTCAAACAATTTCCCTCATCTTTCTCCTCAGGTGATCATACACTTTAATGTTACTAACAAGATTGCTTTGTATGCCATTACAACTTTTTTCCCCCTGACACACTGATCTCATTCAGCTCTCATATTTTACAGATGAGGAAACTAAGGTTTCCTAAGTTTAAGTGACTTGCTCAGGATCAAACAACTAGCCAGTATTAACTCTTGATTCCCAGCTCAATGCTCATTCTACTCTCTTAAATCAATGGTCTTTGAAAAATCTTAAGTATAATCCCAAGATGTTTTTCTTACTACAGAATAGACTGTGCATTTGAAAAACTAATTTTGGAAAGAAAGATGCTCTGCAAAATAATGTGGAAAAAGTCTTAATTTTCCTTATTCTTTTTTCTTTGTTTTGTAAAGACATGAGCAGTTGACATTTTCATAGGAGCACAAGATATAGAGAGAGAGTGGGAAGGGGTCTCCCAGGCTGTCTAGGTCAAACATTTCATTTTGCAGTTCTAGAGAGAAAATTAAAGAAAATTTAAGAATTAAAATTTATAACTAGAAGCATTCCCATAAGATTGGGGTGAAACAAGGTTGCCCTTTATCACTATTACTATTCAATATTGTATTAGAAATGTTAACTTTAGCAATAAAAAAAGAAAAAAGGAATTGGAGTAGGTAATGAGAAAACAAAATTATCACTTTTTGAAGATATTATGGTGTACTTAGAGAATCCTAGAAAATCAACACAGTTAATAACTTTAGCCAAGTTACAGAATACAAAATAGATCCACATAAATCATCAGTACTTCTCTATGTTATCAACAAAGTCCAGCAGCAAGAGATAGATAATATAAAATATTTGGGAATCTACCTGTCAAGACAAAGTCAGAAACTATATGAATACAGTTACAAAAGACTTTCCACACAAATAAAGTCAGATCTAAACAATTGGAAGAATATCAAGTGTGCATGGGTAGGCTGAGCTAATATAATAAAAATGACAATTCTACTTAAACTAATCTATTTATTCAGTGCGTAATCAAACTCTCAAGAAATTATTTCACAGAGCTAGAAAAAATAATAACAAAATTCATATGGAAGAACAAAAGGTCAAGAATTTCAAGAGAATTAATGAAACAAAATGCAAATGAAGGTGCCCTAGCTATACCACACCTAAAATTATATTATAAAGCAGTAGTCATCAAAACCATTTGGTATTGGCTAAGAAATAAAGTAGTGGATCAGTGAAACAGGTTAGGTTCACAGGACAAAATAATCAATGATTATAGTAATCTAGTGTTCGATAAACCCCAAAACCCTAGCTTCTGGGATAAGAACTCACTATTTGACAAAAATTGCTGGGAAAATTGGAAATTAGTATGGTAGAAACTAGGGATTGACCCACACCTAATATCCTGTACCAAAATAAGGTCAAAATGAGTTCATGATTTGGATATAAAGAATGATACTATAAGCAAATTAGAAGAACAAAGGATAGTGTACCTCTCAGATCTGTGGAGAAGAAAGAAATTTATGGCCAAACAAGAAGGAAAGTATGTTATGATATGCAAAATGGATAATTTTGTTTATATTAAGCTAAAAAAAGTTCTTGTACAAACAAAACCAATGTAGACAAGATTAGAAGGGAAGCAGAAAACTTGGAAAGAATTTTTATATCCAAGTGTTCTGATAAAGGCCTCATTTCTAAAATATATAGAGATTTGACTCAAAATTACAGGAATACAAGCCATTTTCCAATTGAAAAATGGTCAAAGGATATGAACAGACAATTCTCAGATGAAGAAATTGAAACTATTTCTAGTCATATGTAAAGATGCTCCAAGTCATTATTAATCAGAGAAATGCAAATTAAGACAACTCTAAGATACCACTACACACCTGTCAGATTGGCTAAGATGACAGGAAAAAATAATGATGATTGTTGGAGGGGATGCGGGAAAACTGGGACATTGATGCATTGTTGATGGAGTTGTGAATGAATCCAACTATTCTGGAGAGTAGTTTGGAACTATGCTCAAAAAGTTATCAAACTGTGCATACCCTTTAATCCAGCAGTGTTACTACTGGGCTTATATCCCAAAGAGATACTAAAGAAGGGAAAGGGACCTGTATATGCATGAATGTTTGTGGCAGGTCTCTTTGTAGTGGCCAGAAACTGGAAACTGAGTGGATGCCCATCAGTTGGAGAATGGCTGAATAAATTGTGGTATATGAATATTATGGAATATTATTGTTCTGTAAGAAATGACCAACAGGATGATTTCAGAAAGGCCTGGAGAGACTTACACAAACTGATGCTGAGTGAAATGAGCAGGACCAGGAGATCATTATATACTTCAACAACAATACTATATGATGACCAGTTCTGATGGCCCTGGCCATCCTCAGCAATGAGATCAACCAAATCATTTCTAATGGAGCAGTAATGAACTGAACCAGCTACGCCCAGAGAAAGAGCTCTGGGTGATGACTAAAAACCATTACATTGCATTCCCAATCCCTATATTTATGCCCACCTGCATTTTTGATTTCCTTCACAAGCTAATTGTACAATATTTCAGAGTCTGATTCTTTTTGTACAGCAAAATACAGTTTGTCATGTATACTTATTGTGTATCTAATTTATATTTTAATATATTTAACATCTACTGGTCATCCTGCCATCTGGGGGAGGGGGTGGGGGGTAAGAGGTGAAAAATTGGAACAAGAGGTTTGGCAGTTGTTAATGCTATAAAGTTACCCATACATATAATCTGTAAATAAAAGGCTATTAAATTTTTTAAAAATTACAGGAATACAAACCATTCTCCAGTTGATAAATGGTCGAAGGATATTGAACAGACAATTTTCAGATGAAAAAATTAAAACCATTTCTAGTTATATGAAAAAATACCCTAAATCCCTATTGATCAGAGAAATACAAATTAAGACAACTCTAAGATATCACTACATATTTCTCAGATTAGCTAATCTGATAGGAAAAGAAAATGATAAATGTTGGAGGAGATGTGAGAAAACTAGGACATTAATACAATAGTTGGTGGAGTCGTGAATTGATCCAACCATTCTGGAGAGCAATATGGAACTGTGTCCCAAACTATGCATATCATTTGATCTAGCAGTATCTCTACTGAGCCGGTATTCCAAAGAGATCATCAAAAAGGGAAAAGGATCCACATGTTTGTAGCAGCCCTTTTTGTAGTGACAAGGAATTGGAAACTGAGTGGACGACTATCAGTTGGGGAATGGCTTAATAAGTTGTTATGGGATATTATTCTATAAAAAATGACCAGCAGGATGATTTTAGAGAGGGCTGGGGAGACTTACATGAACTGATGCTAAGTGAAATAAGTAGAACCAGATCAACAAAAAGAATATGCAATGATTAATTTTGATGAACATGGCTCTTTTCAACCATGAGTTGATTCAAGTCAATTGCAATAGACTTGTGATGATGAGAGCCATCTGCACCCAGAGAAAGGACTGTGGGGGACTAAGTGTGGATCACAAAATAATATTTTCACTTTTTTATTGTTGTTTGCTTGCTTTTTGTTTTCTTTCTCATTTTTTCCCTTTTTGATCTAATTTTTCTTCTGTAGCATTATAATTGTGGAAATTTGTATAGAAGAATTGCACATGTTTAATCTATATTGGATTGCTTGCTATTAAGGGAAGAAGGTGAGAGGGAGAATAATTTGGAACATGAGGTCTTGAAAAGGTGAATGCTAAAAATTATCTTTGCATACATTTTGAAAATAAAAGACTTAAAAAATTAAAAATTTATGAAATAAAATTTAAAATGTCATTTTAAAAACTTGTGGCTGAGGGAGATTAGTTAGTTGATCTGATAAAGGGCAAACACAAGTAGTAAGCACATAAGGTAGAATTTTAGTCCAAATTTCCTATTTTCAGAGTCAATATCCTTATAAGGAAAGGAGATGTCACAGTATCTGGTATGGACTAGATTTTTTTATTGTTCATTTGTTTCAGTCTTGTCTGACTTTTTTGTGACCTCATTTGGTTTTTCTTGGCAAAGTGGTTTCCATTTCCTTCTCTGATTCATTTTACAGATGAGGAAATTGAAGCAAACATGGGTAAGGGACTTGCCTAGGGTCACACAACTAATGATTCAGATTTGAGCCTCAGTTGTCCTCATTAAATGCCCTACTACCTAGCTACTTATAGACTAAATAAATCTAACATATGCTTGATCTGGGTAATGTATTTGCCTCTCTGGATAAAGAGTTTGCTGCTTCTGATGATGGCCTTGTGGAAATGGATGTTTTTGAATCTTGATCCTTTTTTTTTTTAACCAGCTTTTTACCTTCATCACACTGTTGGTGCTTCTGTTCTTTTTCTAAGCATTTGAAATTTACTTTCTTTTATAAGCATTACACCTGAAAAAGAACAAGATGATAATACCCATAGGACTACCTGAAAGAAATATTTAATGCAGGCTTCAACTTTTTATCTATTTTAGGAATTCCAACAGCATTTTCTTTTATGTCCTGATGCATGCTGATGTCAAGCAGGACAATAGTTTTTGTCTGCAGAGGGGAATCAATCTCCATGCCCCATTTTCTGTATCTTGCCCATGCATGGGACGCCACTCACACAGCTCCATAAGGAGCTGTCAGTGAGAGGACCTGGATTAAAATCTGACTTTTGTCATTTACCCATGTAACCTTGAATCATTGTTGAAATATTTATTAGGCTCTTGCTGTCTACCAGACACTGTATCAAATCCAGACACAAAAAAAATGAATTGATTCCTTTTCTTCAAGACAATACATATGCATGTATGTATAGTATACAAAATAAATGTGAGATGATTATGGGGAGAAGGCATTAGCAGCAGTGGGGATCAGAAAAGGTCTCATTGTAGGAGATAGATACCTAGTATCTCTAGGATAGCAAGGATACTAAGTACAAAAGCAGAAGAAACAGGAGACTGTGTAATAACAAAGTCAGGTTAGCTGTACTGTAGCATACAGAGAGGATAGTAATGTTCTGAAACTATAAAGGTAGGTTGGAACTAGATTGCACAGGGATTTGGCAGGTTACTTAAGTTTACTGGATTCATTTATTTTTATCTGTAAAATGAGAAGGTTAGACAAGATTGTCTTATAAAGTTCATTGCAGCTTGAAATTTGTAATCTATGGAAAATCTGGTGGGAAGAGAGGTACAACTGGCCAGCACCCAAAATATTTTCTTCTTCATCAAAGACTTAAATTTGTAGACCTTCTTATTCTGTCCCTATTTCCCCCAAATCAAAGATCCAAAGAGGGGGAGATTATTTCAGATTTTATGATTAAAGTAAAATGTTTTTGTGTTGGTACCACATCTTTAGTTCCATATAAGACTGAAAAAAATAATGCTGGAAATCATTTTACAGAAAAACTCACCTACAGTGTCAGAATTTTGAGATTCACCATTATGCCTGCTCTCAGATGGAAGAGTACAATCAATGCCTTTCTGCCAGTTTCACAAAAGAAGGAAGTTTTTGGTTTCCTCTTAGCCTTTAGTCTTCTGCTTACTGACTCTTTGTCTAGCTGTTGGTAGATATGACCATCTGCCGAGTCATAAAAAACTGAGTAAAATGGATCTTTAGAATAGCACTCACTTTTTTTTCCATAGAAAAATAAAAGTAAGGAGCTTTTGACCTGTCTTCCCAAATAACTCAGAGAAGAAGAGACCAAGAACTCTTGGCCTTTGCCTTTGAGAGCCACAAAAGGAGATGAAAGAAAGTAGACTTCTTTATCAGAAGATGGGAATTTAACTTGATCTGAATCCAGACTATTAAGTAGTATGTAGCTTTCTTGGCATATTTTCATAACTCATATCACTCAATGTTAAGCTATTACCAGTCTGGGGAGTTGTGTGCAAAACTTTGTACATAAACTTACCAATAAAGTAGAGAGAGTAGTGGGGGCTCCAGGAATCCTAGAAAGTGTTTATAGGCATTTCTGAGGAGCTACCAGTACTCCATGTTTAGATGTGGTATTCAAGTGATATTAGTAGTCTCTAAACTACACGCTGCATGGACTGTTACCATTGGTTATGCTGTTGTCCCCTAACCCAAAGTTATATCAAAACAACTTATAAGTCTTGGAAGTATTTCCTTGCTGCAGGTTTTTTGAAGAGGGGGAAGAGGTGATTTGTTAACATATGTCAAATGACCATGGGCATTTTTTGTTTTGTTTTTTATTATGCACTAAAAAATTAATGAACATAAACATTTAGACCAGAAGAAAATTGTGTATTAAACTTAATACCATAGTAGCAACATTGTTCTGCTTATCTGTGAATTTTGTTCTTTCCACTTCATGTTCCTTTCTTATTTTCCACTGATATTCATTTCTTTCTTTCCCTTTTTTATTGGTTTCATTATCACTACCCACTCAATTCCTCTCCATATCCCTTTCTCCTCCCCCTGACTCTTGGAGACATAAACTCTGGATTTTGACTTTGTATTTTTGGGTATTTTCCATTTGGGGTTTCTTTTAAGTGGTAACCAGTGGATGCTTTCTATTTTTATTTTATTCTATAATGCAAATTGATCATTTTCCTTTATGGTTTCTTTCTTTCTCTCCTCCTTTCTTTCTCTTTTCTTTCTCTCCTTCCTCCTTTTCTCCTTCCTTCTCTTCCTCCTTCCTTCCCTTCCTTTCTCTACAACTTTCTTCCTGCCTCTCTGCCTCTCTTTTTCTTGTCTTCCTTCCCCTCCTCCTTTTATCTTTTCCTTCCTCCATTTCTTTCTCCTTATATTGGAAGTATTGTATATCACCAGATCCTACTGCTGATTGACAAGAAAGCTTTGATCTCACTCTTACCTGTATCTGGTCACCCCTCCATAGATAAGTGATAGCTGTTTCTTTCTGCTCCTCTTTTCTCTTCTGTTCTTTGCTTTTCCCTTCATCTTCCCTCCACCTCCTCTTTCCCCTCTCCCAGGGTACACCATATTGGTGCAGGTCTCAGTGCAGAAACCCAATTGTCTTTAAGCCTCTTTACTTTTATTTGTATCTTCAGGGTTTAACACAGTGCCTGGCACATAGTAAACACTTAATAAATGCTTGTTGACACAGTATATAATGAGAATGTCCTTTTTGTGAAATTGCCATACTCCTTGAATATTTTAAACCCAATTTCTTTAGCAAAGCTGCATGTAAATAAGACAGTACACCTGTGTTAGAGATGTCTTGTTGAATGACCCAGATAAAATCAGTTGTTTCTGAGAGTATTCGCATATCTCTTTTGTGATTTCTCAAGGAAAATAAAGGTGATAGACTAAGAAATGGTAGCATTTTGGAGACAGTCACCAGCTGCTAATGTACCTCTATAAGATCTTAGACATAAAGGCAAAAACATACATAGTGAGATGCTCGAGTAATAAGATAAGTTTTCTGAGTGCAGCTAACAAATATGAATCTTGTTACTTTATAGTCAGAATGCATATATAATGGTAATCAGGCTACTATGTTTTAAAAGATTACAAAACAATCAGCACATTTAGTTCTTAATGTTGGGAAGGGATTTTCTAACTTTGCAGAATGAAAAGCATCTTCCGATATTAGGCCCAGGATTGTCATCCAGATTTCTACCAAACAAATCCTTTTGATTTGTAGCTCTTGTCTCTTTTTCCTTATTAATGCTTTAGATCCTTCTTTTGCAATGAGGAGTGGGGCAGGACTATATTGGAAACAGAATAAATTAGGAAATAAACTAATATGAAAAGATAAATAGCCCAATCTAGGAAAAAGGTTCATGAAGATAGAAAGTCACAGAAACTACTAGATAGAGGCAATTGTAAACATGAGATTAATTATATACTTTCATAGAGGGGGGGAAAAAAGTTTTAGCTAATTAGCTTTGGAACTGTTCTCTTTTTTATTTAGCAGCTCTTTTTCTGAAAATGAGTTCTTTTTGTATCTGGTTTAACATATCACAATAAGTTGATAATATAATTCTGCCTCTTCAATTTAATTAATTGAATTACAGTAACAATGAGTATTTCTTCTGTTTCCTTCTGTACCAAGGAAAAATAAATTAACCCCCTGCCCTAAGATACTAAGTTCCTTGAAGTTTTACAGCTTATAGCTCCATTTGTAACACTTCTACTCAATAAGAATTTTAAGTTCCCTGTTAAAACTTTGACAATAATTAGAAATTTGGTAATTTTTTGAGTAAACTTTGCTTTTTATTAGACTTTTATGGCCTACCACAATTGACTGCTTCTAACTATACAACTAATTAGTGTGAGAGGCAGAATTAGAACTTGGCTCTTCCTAATTATAGCCGACCACTCTGTTCACTGTGCTACTTAGCTGCCTCTGAACTGCTAGTATCCATCATCCCCCATTTCTGCAAAGTGCCAGAGGTAGTAAGAAAAGTGACATCTTACCTCTCTTCTTTAGGGCCAAACTTCATGATTATAACTTCACAACATTCATTTTCAAAATTGTTTTGTCCATCAACTTTATCGGAAATCATTTATTTCATGTATTGTTTTCCTGACTCTTCTTACTTTACTCAGTATCAGTTCACAGAAGCTTTTATATACGTCTGATCTATTTCATTCATTCGTTTCTTACATAATAGTAATATCCCTTACATTCATGTACCACAATTGGGATAGCCATTCCCCTCTCAGTGTTGCCTTCTATTTCTAAACTCCTAAACATAGGATTAACATTAACACTATCCTATTACTAATCACACACACCATTTGATTAGATAAGAAATGATTATCCTTCTGATTTTTCCATTATTATAAGATACATCAGACTAATTGGTTAAACTATTATTCTGATCACCCTTATTTGATACTTTTGGCTTCTAATTTACCTTTTCTAACTAGCCTATGATAATTAACAACTTTGGTCTAACTAGCATTTAGTCACTCCCCAGTTCACTTCCCTTCATTTAATCATTTTTGTTTATTATCATATTTGCCTTGTTTCATTACATTATAAGAATATTTCATCCTAGCTTCTCCTTTTTCTTGCTGCTTGGGTCAACCTGGCTAGAACTCAAGAGATTGTTCCCCATAAGTTTTTATCTTTAACTTTCATCACCCACTCTTAAACCTAGCCTCCTCCTTTCTCCACTTGCTCAGACCTGCTTGCCAGTCTATCCCACTTCTTTCTCCATACATATACACACCAGGAATAATCCCCTAAACTTTTAAATGGAGCAAGCCAAACATAATACGTTTTTGAGCAATCCACATTATATATAATATGTTTTTATGGTCTTATTCTTTTTCTCCTTGACTTTTCTGCAGCATTTGGCAGTTTTGACCAGAGGTTTCAGATAACACTATCCATAACACTCCTGCATTTGGCCAAATGAGACTAAAATGTAATTGAAAATACTTAACAAAACAAATAAAAATACAATAATGTTAATATGTGATTTTCTAGAGTAGTATACAGTTGCAGGGATCCTTATATAGGGTTTAGTGGCTGCTGTTTCTATTTGAATTTATATCTCTGCTCTTGAACAGCCATCCTGTGTTGGGACCATCCTTTCTTGGTACTCGTCCTTTTCTTCGACTTTGTACACAGCTCTTCTGGTTCTCTTATCTCTTATTGCTCTTTCATGTCTTCTTTCCGTTTCTATCTTCTTTATTGGCAACTCCCAGGTCTCCTTAGCCTTGTTCTCATTGCTTTGTGTTCTCTACATTGGTGAGCTCATCTCTTCTCTGGATGACTCCTAAATTTACATCTCCAGTTCTGATATCTCTCCTGAGCATCAGGTTTGAATTTCTACCTACTTGCTGGATGGATAGCCCTCTTCCTAATATAGTTGTTTTGTAACCTGTAATTATTTCTACATGTAAGTCATCCCAAGTACTGGACTGTAAGTTCCTTGAGAGAAGATCCTATTTAATTTTTCATCGTTTTATCCCTAACACGTGGCATCATCCCTTGAACTAAGTTAACACTTGCTTACTCTATGGACTGATGTTACATAGAGCTGCAAGTTATTTTAGAGATGAACTGCTCCAATCTTCTCATTTTACAATGGTTGAACTTAAATTTGAACCCAGGATGCCTTGATTCCAAATCCAGTGGTTTTTTCACTGTATCAACGTAATTAAAACTAACGTGTGTCAATACGTTATTTTTTATTTTTTGAAAATTTAAAAGATACAATGATACAATCATAATGCAATTAAAGGTTGCAGATTTTCATTCAATTCACTAAAGGCTTTATCTCTTTTGATAAAGAGGCTTCTGTGTTGACTTTGAAAGCATTGTTCTTTAAAATATACACATTTGTCAATCTATCCCATCTTATGCTCCCAATCATATGAGAGGTATAAAAATCTGGTGCTGTATTTGAAGTTTAACTCTGAGAGATTGTAAGAGCATAGATTCAGTAAGAGGCCATTGTGTATAATCTTTTTTTTCAATGTCAAACTTTAAATAGTTAAAGCATTAAGAAAAAATTCTATCCTCTTAGTTCACAGATAATGTTAATAGAGAGTGAAGAAATATTTGTTCTGTGCCTTAATTAGTTTTATGCCTGCCCTTATTAGAGTGATTTGTGGAGCCTCAAAGGCAGATCTGATAGAGGACCGCTCATCATATTGGAATGTGACAAATGAGGATAACAGGAAGTGATGACAAACACTGTTCAATTCTATAACGTGACACACTCATCCATATCAGTCCATTCATTCAACTAATGTGTTGGTTGCATCATCTCTAGGTGCCCAAGGCACACTTTTATTTTGAGTGGTTGTTTGGCATAGCAGAGATCTAGTATAAAAAACATAGAGGCAGATACGGGAACTTGCATTACTCTCAGTTGGCTCCGATTCTGTTGTTTTGCAATAGGGTGCAAAGTAGAAAGCCATGATAAATATATCAAGCATATCCCGTGTGAGAATGCCACTCTCTGCATAAATGTATGGGATTATTTTTCCCTTCTTGAAATAAATCCACCAAGTCAGTATAATCACGTGTTTGCTTAATTATAGCAATTTGTTTTTGAATCATATCCCTTTCCCATTTTACTTTTGCCAGAATTTTTAAGGCTCTGGTCACATTAGAACAGTTATCAATTAAAGATAATTGCTCTAATCTAGTGTAACTATGGCCTTATTAAGGTTGTAATCCAGTTTGTTGTCTCAATTAACTTCACTGCAGGAAGAAAAGAGGATAAGAAACTGTGATTTGAATACACATGGAGTGGATGTGTGTGTGTGTGTGTGTATATGTGTGTGCCTACTGTAATAATACCCCATGATGAATGTATTTTCTGAAGTCTGACAAATGTGTATATTTTAAAGAACAATGCTTTCAAAGTCAACACAGAAGCCTCTTTATCAAAAGAGATAAAGCCTTTAGTGAATTGAATGAAAATCTGCAACCTTTAATTGCATTATGATTGTATCATTGTATCTTTTAAATTTTCAAAAAATAAAAAATAAGCAAGTCCAGATCCTTTACCAAAATAGGTAATAAGTGAATTGAATGAAAACCTTCCTCCTTTAATTGCTTTACATCTGCATTGATTCTAACATAAATGCAAAAATGGTGAATTTTTCACTTCACCAAGACCTTTACTTCTTTTGGCAAAAACCTTTTATTTGTTTACTCTGTCTGTTCCTATTGTTTCCCTTGTGGTCCAATCTTAGCACTGCAGTTTTGGTTTATTCCACTAGCCTCCTAGTTTTTGCTTTCCTTCCTGAAAGCTCTTGCCCCTCCATTTCACCTTGGACATCATGAATGACCAAACTAAAATACATGTTGAACATTTGTTACCTACCTATTCTGAACGTGAAAAAATCAAAAACTAAAGAAAACTTTCTCATAATCCCATACTTGGTTCTGCAGTTCTGGTCATAGCATTAGAGCTGGAAAAGGGACCTTAGAAGTAATTTAGTGCAAGGGAAGATACATGTCTCACCCAAGATCAAAGAAGAACTTTGCACCAGAGTCAGGATTTGAAACCAGATCTCTTAACTCTAAAAAAGTTAATATTTTACCAGGCTGTGTTCTTACTGATATGTTCTTATTGATGAAGCTAGATAATTACTAGAACAGAATAAAAGGATATATTGTTTTGCTAATGTTGAAAAATTTATTTTCAAATATTTTAAAAAGGCTCCTATAATGAAAACTTTGAATGTTAGATTACATGTGGTTAATTTTTATCTTTTTATCTAAAATCATTGGGAAATAGGATGTTGTAGTTAACAGAATTCTTTTTAAAAAAAAATAATGCCCGAGTTCATTGTATTGAAGAAGGGGGTACTATATATTTCTTTACATTTTACATTGGTTAGGCAATCAGAAGGAGAATGAGTACACCAAAGTTTAGCCATTTTCCATTAGTAGTACATGAGAATTTTTCATGTTAATGTGAATTTTTTTTCATAAGGAAGCTGTAGAATGACATTTAGAATATTAAACCTTGTGCCCATATTCAAAATGGAGAAATGTTACATTTTCCTTCTCTTTCCAGATACTCTGAAGCTACCAAAAGAAATCAAACAAAAGGGTCCTTAAAAAACAAGCACTCTTAGAAATAATACATGGAAAAAAGTTCTCATTGAATTAGTTATGTTGAGTCATCTGATGTGGAAGTTAACTAAAACAGGTTGAGTGGGTTATGGTATCTCCTTTCTTACCTGCCTGTGTTTTGTAGATCTCTGGCATAAAGTACATAGCAGGCCCCTCCCTTCTTAAGAACAGGTTGTTTCTTTCTTGCTTTCTTTTTTTGAAATACCTGAGTTTGTCAGGCTACAATATGACTTCCCTGAGACTCTTATTTCCTTCCTCATGCAAAGCTATCCCTCACTTCAAAGGTAGACAGCCTTTATTTTGTACCTTTTCTAAAGAGATCCCAACCTTTGCGGAGTTAAGTCTTGGTTTCAGCATAATATTTACTTATTGCTGCCCTCTGGAAAAATAGCACTTACCATATTAATTTTACTTTAAAATCAAAATTAATTTTGTTTTTAAATGTCATGATATCTATTCCATCTTGAGAATTCCTGTAACTTTATGTCCTGGATCACTGTCTGCCTGCTGGTATGTTGTGTAACAAGGGATGTGAATCACTGTTCTAGCATAACAAAGTCTACTATTCTATTATTTCATACAAATTACCATCAATATAAATAGAGCAAAAAAAAAGAAATTAGGTTGGGTTGGTCCAAAAGTATAAGGGAAATGACCAGACTTCGACTCTAGTTCTTAAATCTTTTACTAAAAATGATAACATTACAAAGAAAATGCTATTTATCAAAAAAGAGTTTCTAGGGCCCTACTCTATTTGGAGTTCTAGTACAAATTTTTATTTCAACATAGTCATTTGCAAAGTCTCTTTATTATGTGATTCTCCTGTAGTTATTAGTCTACTGCTGTTCATCTAATCAGAAAATACACTTTGCAACTGAAATTGTTCATTTGGAGCTAGAAGGGACCTTAGAAGTTGGCTAATCCAGTGTTAACTTGTCCACAGTCATTGAGCTACTAATAGGATTTGAAGCCAGTTTCTTTGATTTCCATATATTGCTTTCCTCAACTGTGCCATATTATGTTGCAGAGGAGTGCTTACTCATGAAGATTTTTTTTAGCATATTATCTCAAAAGGAAAGAAGTAAGAACTTTGAACTAGTGCTATCAGAAACTGTGTTCAATTTTACCCCCTTTAGGAAAACACAGCTGACTACTTGGGACTTTTTCCTTTGAACCATGCCTTCTTTAAAGGGAGCATTTACATGTTTAAAAATAAGTTCTTATTGAAATATTTAGTTTTCATGCCAAAATTTCAACTAATTTCCCTCTCTTTACCTCCTCCCATGGGGTCATCTCATATAACATTTTTTTTTTTTAAGGAAAAGTGGAAAAAAAGAAAGAGGAGGAAAAAAGTAATAAAACTGATCAGTCTATCAAAAAACTCTCTAAAAACAACATTTAAAGTTCATCTCCCTATAAGAAGCTTAATTAATGGTACACTTCTGATATTATTTTCTAATTCTTTCGTGTGCTTTAGACTTTTGCCCTTCTCCACCCTCACCCTCCCACTGGAGTATAATCTTTCTGGGGTGGTGGTGGGGGAATAATTTTACCTTTCTCTTGCAAATATTTACAATTTTAAAGACAATATAAGGATTAGTAATTTTGCATTTATTAGTGCCTGTATCTGGAAATTTAAAACAGTAAAAGTTCTTTATCCTCCCTCTGATAAATATGCTAAATATTTAGCTTGATTTGAATTTGTTTGTCATTTTATAATGATTAATAGGATTGTTTGTAAAAGGGAGTGAGGGGAAATAGACTTGAGACATCTATGATCCTATTATGTAATATTGACTGTTAAAAGGGAAGATTGTGACACTTTGTTCTCTAAAAATTAGCTGTGCTGGAACTGTTTTCAGGAAAATCAGTCTTTAGCATCAGTAATACCTTGTTTATGGCCAAAAGTAGTATGGCCCATATTGTTTATTAAGTTTGTTCACCTGCCTTATTCACCATAAGTGAATTACTGTTTTTAGAATTAAATCTTCATCATCCAAGAATAAAAAGTTTATCACTCATATATTTTCAGTGGTGATAACCAAATGCTCTGCTTCAGATTTTGAGGGCAGTTCTGATATTGCCATTACTTTAGTACAGACTCAAATTCCTTATGCCTGGACTATTACAAAAGTCAGCTGTTGGTTCTGCTTGCCACCAATCTTTCCCTATTCCAATCTATCCTCTACTTAGCTGCCAAAGTGAACCCTGTCATTCTCCACACACTCCCAAACCCAGTGAACTCCAGTAACTCCCCATAACCCTCAGGGTTACTTAAAATTTTCCTTTTGGGATTCAAAAGCTTTCACAACCTAAGGCTTCATCCCAGCTTTCTGGTCTTCTTACACCTTACATTTTTGAATTCAGTGACATTGGTCTTCTTGTTCCACCTTGAACAGACACTCCTGTTTGTCGGCTTGAGACAGGTTTACTGGCTGTTCTCCCTCTTCAAGTCTACTGAGTCGTTGACTTGGTCCTAGCTAAAATACCAACTTCTATAGAAAGCCTTCCTTCCCCAGTCTCTCTTAATTCTAGTGCCTTCCCTCTGTTGATTGCTTCCTATTTA
This sequence comes from Sarcophilus harrisii, assembly GCF_902635505.1. NCBI lineage: Eukaryota > Metazoa > Chordata > Mammalia > Dasyuromorphia > Dasyuridae > Sarcophilus > Sarcophilus harrisii. The sequence goes on from NC_045426.1 coordinate 216,257,366, forward strand.
CCCTGATTATAGCACCTTTGTTTCATATATGTTTTCATGTTTTTTCCCCTTGGATTGTGAGCTACTCAAGGTCAGGGATTGTCTTTTTGTCTTTGCATCCTTATCATGTAGCACAGTGCTTGGCAAATAGTAGATGCTTATTCACTGACAGTTTCAAAATAAGCTTATAGAATCATAAAATTAGATTTGGAAAGTTTCTTAGAAATCACTGAATCTGACCTCTTTAATTTCCACATGAAAAAACTGATTTCCAGAGAGGTGAAATTTTCTTTCCCATGATCATATAATTAGTATCTTTCAGGAGGGAGGATTTGAACCCAGATTTTCCTGACCTCAAATCTAGTATATCAAACTGCCTCTGAAACAAAAATAATTTAAGCAGTTGTCTTAATTGTTGGAATAAATGTATGGCCTCAAAAAGTGATAGTTTTGAAAAGAACAATTCATCTGAATGATTGTTTAAAAAAATAAAAACCACATTACTTTATAACCACTTTTTGGTTACTATTTGTAGATTACATATAAAATGTAGTCTATGCAAATAATAATGTAATAACTAACATGTATATAACTCCTACTATGTGCACTTTGAAATAAATATTATGTTAAGCACTTTACATATTATCTCATTATGTGACCAATCTTTGGAATAGAGAGACTTAGAAGAGGGACTGACTTCCAGATGGACTGTCTTTGACTTTTAAAATTGTATCATCCCCACCTTTGGAAAAATGAATTTTGAGTGGAAGATACCAAGGCCAACCAAACAGAAAGAAGGGATTTTGGATCCAAGTATGGAAGCCAGCTGTTGCTGAGAGATAAGCCATCTGAGGGTGCTAAGTGCCAGCCCAGGAGATGCTTGGGATCAGAATTCCCTTCTCTGTAAAGACATCTCTCTCCTTGGTAGCCAGGTATATAAGCTGGTCCATTCTTTGTCAGGTGCTTAATAAATACTTCTTGACTAACTACTGTTGCCCTTCATTTAAATCTCATTTACCTATTCTCATGTTCTGTTGGCCTTCTAACACTAAACTTGTGTGAACATTGTATTTAAAAGGTTTACCAGTAGAGAAAGAGGTTGAGAGATTATTACTTATTCAAAGCTGTTAACTTGGTGTCCATGATTTTAAAAGAAAATGTTTTGATTATTAAGGTCATCAAAAGGGTCTATGACATATAAAAGACTAACCAACCTCCTTCCTTTTAAATTTTATTTTCAACCTCCTTTTTAGAGAGACAAAAGGCCTGATCAATGGGAGGGAACTATAGATGGGGTAGGTTCGAGCTAGTAAGCCAAAGTGAGAGAATGGTCTCAGAGACTATTCAAGCTTAAAGTGAATTTGGGATTCAGAGAGTTCCAGAAGCCTGGATAGGTTTATTTTTCTCTTTCACACAGCCTGCTACACTTTGCGGGGGGGGGCTGGATTTGAAAGGAAAGACTTTCCCTTTGGCCATGGGGAGTGAGGAAAGGAAGAGAAAGAAAGCCATGCTTCTACCAAAGAGGGAGGGAATAGTGCTGGCCCCCTGTCCTTTCTCCCCCACCCCCCTAGACCCTTTGCTTCTACTTACATACAGACCAGGATTTATTCTTTGATGATTTATTTGGAAGGCATCTCAGGATACCGTAGAGCACTTTGGAGAGAACATTGTAATTCATTGTCCAGGAATGAAGGGGAGTAGAAAGTATAGGAAATTGTGTAATTTCTGTATTGACTCCAGGTTGTTCCTAGGAAATTGCTTTTTTAAATAATTCCATTCAATTTATTTTCCAGTTGTTGCTTTGTCATAAAAGCAGAGTGCAGGATGTGACATACAGTCCTCACCAGAATCTAGTTATTTGAGGTTTTTTGGATAAAATACCTGCTATATGTCAGAAACTGCTGAAGTGCTGGAGATACACAGAAAGGCAAAAACAGTCTCTGCCTTCAGGGAGCTCACATTTCAGTGTGGAAGCAAACGAGACACACATACACATACATGCACATAATATACATACACAGGATAAATTGGAGGTTATCTCAGAGGGAAGAAGGAATATTAAAGGGGCAAAATTGTTTCACAGTGCTCTATGTGTACTTTATATACACAGATTTTATTTAGGAGTTTCATGAAGTGCCAGGATTTCCTCACATTAACATCTGAATGTTAGTTGTTCCTATTATTTGGAAATGCGCCTCTTAAAAAGAGCGGGGTTTTTTTCTTTTGGAAGGGAGAGGGGGAGGGAAAGAGAAATTTATAAAGATTCAGGCATTCCAGACTTAGGTTTTACATCTGTGGTGTATTGCCACTTGACCCTTGGCCTTTTTCCCTATTTGCTTCCCCATCCCCCACATTCCAAAGCTCTGTAACCTTGAGACACTCCCACACACATTTAAAGGGACTTCTGTCAGTTTCATGTTTCCACCCACATCTGATAGTCAAAGACCAATTTTCCAAAGACCAAGAATGATACAGTTGCTCAGGTATTACAGTTAAGATGTGGGGAAATTGGGATACATCTTGGTGAAATTGTGATCCAACTATTCTGGAGAGCAATTAGGAACTATGTCCAAAGGGCTATAAAACTGCCTATCCTTTGATCCAGATTCACCCCTCACTGCTAGGTCTGTATCCCAAAGGCAGTCAGAAAATGGGGAAAGGGCTTCTTGGTACTCAACTATTTATAGCAGCTCATTTTTGTGGTGGCTAATTAGAAATCAAAGGGATATGGTTGTCGTGGAATAACAAGCAGAATGATTTCAGAAAAAACCTGGAAAGACTGATGCAGAGTGAAGTGAACAGAACCAGGAGAAGGTTGCAACATTGTAACAGCACTGATTTAACAACATTGAGACTTAGATCTGTGACCTAAGATAATCCCAAAGGACTAGTGATCATGTCATACTGTCTGCTTCCAGAGGTGGTTGAACTGACATTGACTGAATACAGATTGAAGCATATCTCCCTCCCTCCCTCCTCCTTCCTTCCTTCCTTCCTTCCTTCCTTCCTTCCTTCCTTCCTTTTTTTCTTTTATTTGAGTCTTCTTTTGCAAAATGACTAAAATGGAAATGTTTTACACATGTATAATGTAGATCTGATTGCTTGGGGATCGGAGGAAAGGATAGAGGGATAGAATTTGGAATTCAAAACTTTAAATTTTTTTTAATTGGGGGGGGGGGAGAATACAAAGGAAAAGGGGAGAGAATAAGATTATTCCTAAAGATTATAATATCTTAGCTGCTTGTAGCCAGGCTGAAATATCAATTACCAAATTGGAGGGGGTGAGTGGGGGTGGGGAGGAGGGCATTTTTCATAGTTCACTCAGACAGGTTAACATTTATTAGCCAGTGTCTCCACACTTCTACAAGCTTTATTGAGTGGAATAGAAAGGAAGATTGCTTTGAACTTTGGAAGGTAAATTTTCCATGCTGATTTCTTTCCTAGTCAGTAACAAGTTCATGAATATTGTTGTTAATCTGGAGTCTCTGCTTTCCTTGGAAGGATAAAGTAGATATTTTTTTTTTCTGAAAAGTAACCAACTATGAGTTCTAGAAAATCCTTGGAGTTATTTCTTTATGAAGAATAGCTTCAGAATGGAAGGAAAAGTAAGTTGGGAAGAACAATATGCACAATGATTTCAATAAAGTAAATCCTGATATATTATTATAATCAATCTTAGTTCTGGAAAAATGTAGATAAAGCATATCTCTTTTCTCCCTGTATAGCTAGGTACAGCTCATCAGTACAGCATCAGTACAGATGGTATCTACATGACTGCTGGATATTTTAAAACATATTAAATATTTTTCTTGTTACAAGAAAAGATTAGATGAGAGTTGGGAGAAAGAAGGTGTTCAGGGGAGAATGAAGTAAAATCCAAAGGCAACAACAAAACTTAAAAAAAAAAAAAAAACTACCTTGGGGCAGAAACATGAGGAGGCATGGTCAATGTAGTCAGATTCCATTTCAGATGACTAGTCCTAATTTTGTCACTTAATTAGCTATAGACTTTTGTTTTTGTTTTGCTTCTAAATGATTCTGTGATTTCATTAATATAGGGAATTCTTGGTGAGGAAATTTCCTCTTGTCAATTCATATCATCACTTGCTCAGTTTGCAATTTATAATCTTAGTTGCTTCAGGACACTGATGAACTAAGCGATTTGCCTAAGGTCACAATATGTCAGAGGCAAGACATACTTAGTAATCACAAATAATAGCTAGCAGTTATATTAGACTTTAAGATTTACAAAACACTTTCCAAATATTATCTCATTTTATTTTCACAAGTAGATGTTTATCTACAGTACCATTTTACAGATGAGGAAACTGAAAGAGACCAGCTAAGTCTTGCCCAGTTGCCCATCACACAACTAGTGAATGTGTGAGTAGTTTTGAATTCAGGTGATGCTGTCTTTAGGTCTTATGCTCTGTTCTCTTCACTGGACAACTAGCTAGTTAACTTCACTTATATGATCCTAGTCTTCTAGACCCTGAGGCTAATTCTCAGTGCATTATGCCACACTGTTTTTCTTGATGACCTAAAGTAAGTTATTTAATTTTGTCATTTATTAAAATCCAGGAACCAAATTATATAACCTTTAAGTTCTAAAATTCTGTAATTTTATGAGGTGGATATGAGGGCCATTTTAGATATTTGCCCTTGTAGGAAATAGGAAAGAGAAGTAGCCTCAAGTTTAATGACATTTTTCCCTATTGCAGATTCTATTTCACTTCTTTCTTTCTTTGCCCTTCTATCCCACCCCATTTTGCTGTTAAAGTACAGGTACCAACTGGGGAATAGAAAGGTACAGAAGAGCAATATTTGGGTGGAATGAAATTCCTGTTTCTGGGGTATGTTTTTTTGTCTGTTTCCTTGTTTGTTTTAATTCTGCAGAGGAACACTTCAAAAGCAACAAGACAAATTGTGGTTTTTCAAGCAGTTTTACCAAACCAACCCATTCTGGTTAATAAATGTAATAAAAATAGAGGAAAGGAGAAATATTTTACAAAAGAAACAAATTGATGACAAATTGTAAATTCAGTTATTTTTAGGAATCTTTCTTTACTTGACAGAAAATTCAAGCAGGTGACCTTATTGAAATTTGCATTTAGGATCTGAGAGGGAACCTTAATGAATATTGAGCTTAGCCCCCTTCATTTTAAAGATAGGAATCCTTGGGATTTGTTCAAGGTAGTAAATATTAGGTTTGGTTTTCAGACTCCACATAATAACCTTTTAAATGCATCTGATTTGAGACTCAGATGTCCTTGGACAACTGGGCCAACTTTTTGGTGTCAATTAGAAAATTAAAGTTCTAATCCAAACAAGTAATGGGTGAAATGATCACTTGAGATAGTAGTGAAAAATTAAGGTAGGCAAAAAGCTTATCCTTCCCTTACTTCTTCCACTTAAGAAACTCGTCCCTGTCGATTTAATATGGACAATGATGTATTGGAAAGGACAGTGGTGTAGGGATTAGGACCTTATTCTGATTTCAAACCAATTATCAGTATGTATTAGGATGATTCATTTAATCTTTAGAGCCTCTTTTTTTTTCTTTTCTACATTTGTAGATTAAGTAACTTCCAATAAGAGCCCTTCATGCACAAACATTTGATAGTTTGATGACTTTGTTATATTTTCAGTTTTGGCGCAAGGCAGATGTTTTACACTGGGTAATTTTCTTAACTAACCATTCTGTGCCTCAGTTTTCTCATCTGTAAAAAGATGATAGTACCTGTATTACTTTTTTTCAAATGATGGTAAAATAACATATTTAGTGCATATATATACTAATTTGGAATTAGGAAACCTGGGGTTCAGATCCTGACTGTGATACTACCCTTGTGTCCTTGGACAATTCATTTAAATTCTCTTTTGAACTCAAGATTTGTAAAATTGCAGGGTTGGGCTAGCTGCCATCTAAGGCCTCTTTCAATTTGAAATATTTCAATCTAAACTGTATTGCATAAGAAAGCATTTTGAAAAGTATGAAGCACTATATAAATGTAAAATATTATTAACTTTACATAGGAGGGTAAGAAATTGTGTGAGATACCAATGAAAAACTTGAGTGAAAAAAATTTATACTTCATTTGTTCATTCAAACAATTCAGTAAGTTCTGCTATGATAAGACTTGTGTTCCCCAAAAGTACTACAGTACGCAAAATATACAATAAAAATATCACAGGACTTAGGGGAAAGTACACAGTGCTCAAAAGCTTCATCATTGATACATAAGGGAATTTAAACCTAGTAAAAATGATAGTACAATTTTATATGTTAAGTGGTTCAGAAAAAGTACTATAATAAATGGTGTCAGTATCTGAGCCTTCGGCCTCCTTAAAGTCTACTCTTAGTCTTGTAGTCTTAAAGGCTGCAACTTTGGCCTAAGACAGGAGGTCACAATGGACAGAGGAGTCATGCAGACCAATAATCCTTTATCCAAAGCACATTTATACTAGAAAATATATAAGAAATATGATACTTTACCTTGAAAAAGAAGTTTTCTTGTGGGAAAACTTGTTTGTAGAAGTGGACATTGGAAGAATTTCAGTTATTGTAAAGTGGTACTGTTTAATGTTTTCTTTTTCAGGTAAATTATATTACACATAAGCATATGCAAAATTTATATTATGCTCAAAACGTTCTCTAATATATCAACAGTATATTAACAAATTTGTGTTTTTGAAACAAGCATTATAATAGAACTGACTATAGTTAATGAGTTCTTACTCTAAGCAGGGCAAAGTGCTGCTGAGTGAAGTGAGTGATCTGGTCATGTACAAGAACTAATCCTAAAAAATGGATAGTCCAAGAGGAATCAAATGAGATTGAGTTTTTTTCATATTTGGAAATAATTAGTGAATAGGATTCATATCTATAAAGCGCTTATGTGGTATTAGTAGCAAGTTTATCATACACAAAATTTAACCGAGTTGTCTTAAATGTGGAAAAAATGTATTGAATCATCATAACTATCAATAACTATAAAATTCCCCTTTTTGTGAATGATAAATGTTTCCCATCACAGGAGAGTATATCTGATCTTTGTTTTTGTAGCATGTTTAGCTATACCACATTTGTGACAGGTTGTAAATAGCTACTACACAGGGTCATGTCCTCAAACAATCAAAGAAGCCTACCTCACAGGGTAATGGAGAGAAAAGTATTCTGTAAACTATAGGAATGTGAGCTAATGCAGTTATCCCTTCCATATCTCAACGTCCCCCATCATAGTTTCACTATATTAGGAATCTGATAGGAAATTAAATGGGAATTTGGGGGAAGTTTTGTGGAAGCCACAGGCCATAGGCACATGAAGCCCAGAAGATGACAGAAAAAGTTTATAACTCAAAAATACATAAAATATATGTATTGTATAATATCAACCCAAAATAAGACACTATAAACATCATAAAAAAGAAAAATTGAAAAGTCAGACTTTTATAGTACGAAGGAACAAAAAATTGTATTTGGATTATCCAGATTGTGGGGGGCACTGGCAATATGAAGGGATAACTTTATAATTATAGTTAATCATCTTCCTTAATAAAACTGTGACAACAATAAAAATAAAATCAAACTTTTTGCTTCATGTTTCCAGACTAATACTATAGCTCCAAAAGATAGATGTACATTTCCACTCTTCCTTGAAAAATTTTAGATTATTTAATTATAACAGCATGGAAGACTAGGCTAATAGCTTCCTCAAAAGATTAATGTTCAGAAACTTGGAAGAAAATTGAAGTAGAAGAAAGGGGAATGTACATGGTATCAAGTATTTTTCACAAGGTCTTAAGTAATATTTAGAGGACATTTTAAAATAGTCCAGTGTTGAGCTATTCTTAGATCTCAATTCTTTCATTCATCTAATTGGTTCCATTTATCATTTATTTTCTGGCTATTTTCTATTTCTTTTTTTAACTTTTACTTCAGAATAGTGACTAGAAATATGATTATTTTCTTTTATGATATATTTTTTCAGGATTTCCATTCAACTAATCAAAAAGTGTCTGCTTTAGAAGTAGACCAAGTCAAACTGGATCTCATATACATTCCACATTTTATGTTCTTATTTGCATTGCTCTTTTTGGTCTCCATCCCTAGCATATTCAACTTTCACTCCAGAACCCATAGTTAAACCTTCTCAGGTTTTTACCTTCTCAGAATCTTCCAGTTGATAACAGCAGTAAGACTTCACATTGCATTTTGTTTATACCTCTCTGATGCACTATTTATTTTAAGTTTGTTTTGTTATCAAAATCTCTTACTGGAAACATGTTGAGAGATCTGTTCAATTTCATATCTTTTTGTTATCCTAGTTTCATCAATAAACAAATGTTCTTGGTAAGATTTGACTTATTAACAAGATTTTATGTCAAATTTTCTTTTTTGGGCTTGTTTTCTTCTCAGTTGTTTCTTGATCTGATGTGAGATGATGATATTATTCATAGACTTTACATCCTTTTCTATAAATTAATTTGTATTCCAGACTAGTAGTGTTCTTGACTACCATATTTCTCTGGTTGGCAGTGAGTTTTAAGTTTTTGATGTGTAAAACTTTTTTATAGTTGTGTTCAGGTAGTTGAAGGGCTATGTCATATGGAAGGAGGGATTAAACCTTATTTTACTTGGCCACAGTTAGTACTTGTATCTATCCTGAAGTGGAATGGATTGCTTCATTAATTAGTGAGTTCCCTTTTACTAGAGGTCTTTAACTTACAAACTAGATGAATATTTGTTTAGCACTGTTATAGAAGAGTATCCCTGTTCAACTTTGGGTCAGATTAGAAAAAATGTTGTGTTTTTAGTTGTCAACTTTTTAAAATGGAAAGGGTCAAAAAAATATTAAAGTGAACAAAATGGACCTAAAAATAATAAGGAAGATCCTGAACTTTTGATACATAAAGAATGTAATTCCCAGAAAAAGATTTAAGTTATAGTTTAATGAAGACAGAAAGGGCCATTTGAAACACTTACAGCTTACCAGGTGAAGATAAAATAATCTTGATTTGAGAGTGGCTCTAAATGCCAAATGCCTTTTCCTGTTACATAAAAATAGAACCCAGTAGCAAGCAATGATTCTCTCTCTTATCACACTGTTTGAAAGACTTATCCAGAGTTGTATCAAAATAGTACAAAAAATTTCTCTACCTGGCATTATAATGTTTTCCTGTAACATATTCTTAGAAACTCTTTAACATCCTCCTCATTTCTGATTTTGATTTTTTTCAATGTTAAGAAGAATGAGTTTTAAAAGGGAAAAAAAGTATGTTGAACTCAGATAATTCTTTTGTTGTTGGCATTAGAGTAACTGTGATCCAGAAATCTTGCTGATCTATAGCTAAACCCACTACGTTTGTGAACATTTGAGTTTCCCAGTTAGGTAAGAAGAAAGCACCCAATATAATGAGTTCTGTTTCAAACACTTGTGGGTTGGCTGTGGGAACTTGAATCTAATTTTCTGACAAAGCAATGTTCAAACAAAACAAAAGTCTTTTTAACCTATAATGTGGCAGAACCAAATTTCCTATGTTTGATTTGACATGATTAATCTAGTCCTTTGTATTGTGAACTTTTGCTGTGATTTAACCAGTTTATCTCTCAACTAGATTGTAGGGTCCTCAAGGGCAGCAACTATGTCATTATTCTTCTGTGTATTCCTTACCAGTACCTTGTTGTTGTTCAGTCATTTTTGAATCATGTCTGATCCCATTTGGGGTTTTCTTGGAAGAGATAGTACATTTGCCATTTCCTTCTCCAGTCCATTTCACAGTTGAGGAAACTTGAGGCAAAGGCATTGAAATGACTTGCCCAACATCACATAATTAGTAAGTGTCTGAGGCCAGATGTGATTCAAAATAATGAATTTTTCTAACTCCAACCTGGGACTCTACCTGTTGCACCACCTAGACATCCGCCAACACCAATAACAGAGTCTTTTACTTTTACTAGATGTCCAGTAAATAATTTTGGTTGATTTAATTAACTGGAAAAAATGCATCAAAAGTTAGATGGCACAGTGGATAGAGTGCCGGGTATATAGTCAGGAAGATCTGAATCCTAATTTGGCCTTAGACACTAACTTGTTCCATTAAATGAGTCTACTTTACCTCTGTTTGCCTCTGTAAAATGGGGCTGATAATAGCAATTACTTCCCAAGGTTGTTGTGAGGATCACATGAGATAATTGTAAAATGCTTAGTTCAGTGCCTGGCATATGAATGTTAGCTATTATTATATAATATAGAATAATAGTATAATATAATAATTATATAAAAAGGCTACTTGTCAGAATTTTCTAAGCATTAATTTAAATTTACTAATTAAAAAAAGGATGCATTTAAGCCTATTTTTAGATTCCATTAGATTAACAAGATAGATTAAAGGGAGGTTGAAATAATTCACTTAAAAATGAGGTTAAAAGAAGCTTGCAGTTCAGATTCTATTACAGTATTGTAGAGGATGTAAGATCATGGTTATCACTTGAATACATGACCTCAGGCAAACCTGAAGTCTTCTCTTAGATCTCCTAATGTGTGGTTTTCAATCTTTAGGATTTTTCAAGGAAAAATTATAGCCATATCACAGCAGGGTTGAGAAGTCAGAGAGTATAATCACTGTGCCTGTGAAGATTTGCAGGCTAAGTCTTAGTAGACTGAAATTAGTAGACAGGAAGAGAAGCCAAGCTGAGAGCAAGCTTGAACCTTAAGCCAAGGGAAACTAAATCATGCCAGAAGGAGAGCATATCAGTGTTTGACAGCTTGCTTTTTGACTGGATGCTTCCAATGTGGGCGCCCTTTCTGCTAGAACTATTTACCTGCTTATCTTTCAGAGAAACCAGTGCTGTAAGAAGTGGGTATCCATGTGTTGCTGGTTAGCCATGGGATGGGATGGGAAGAGAACTCCATTGGGAATTAGAGCCCTGTATCTTCCTCTCTATCTCTGTGACAATGCATGGATATGCACAAATCACTCAGGGTCTGAGTTTCCTCTTCTGTAATATGAAAGGGTTAGGCTAGGGAGTGCCAAGGTCCCTTCTATCTCATTCTATGAACCTTTGATCTGCTTTTCTCATCAGTGTTGAGAGTAAAAGTTCAGTTGCATCAAATCATTCTGAAATAAAAATGCAGTGTTCAAAGAATTAAAAAAAAAAAAAAAACAGACCCAAGTTATTTGAAAAGAGCAAGGCAATAAATCTTAGAGGTCATATGTGAATGATTTAGGAAGACAGGTAACAAATTTCTTTTTAATAGTGGATCTGTACATTACTTCACCATCAATGCAAGTAACATATCTTTTTGAAGGAAGGAAATAGTCATGTCTTAAGTGCTTACTATATGGCATGTACTGTGCTAAGCACTTTACAAATAGAATCTCATTTGATCCTTAGACCAACTTAGAAGATAGGTGTTAGTATTTTCCCCAATTTACAGTTGAGGAAACTGAGGCAATGTAGAGGTTAAATGACTTGCAATATCACAGCTAGTAAATTGTCTGAGGCTGGATTTGAACTTGGTTTCCTCCAACTCCTTTTCTTCATCCACTGTGTTACTTACCTGCCTCTTATACAAGAAAGAGCCATGGATTTTGAAGCCAGATGTCGTGAGCTTATCATCCTGTGTTGTTTTGCTGGCTGTTTTTATTAACTTGAGTAAAGTAACTTCACATCTCTGGGTTTGAAGTTATTTTTCTATAAAATGAGAGAGTCATACTAGATGATCTCTGATGTCCCTTCTGGCTCTGAATTTATGATCCTATAAATTGGAAAAATTTAAACAAGTGTCATTTGTTTATACACAGTGATGTCAACTCGGATGTCACTGTTGAGCAAAAAGAACAAGCATTGTCAGTTCCCTATAAAAGAATACTGCAATTGGAATTACATGGTTGTTTTTTTTTAATACAGGGAATAAAAATATATGTAAAACATAACTTCACGCTGACATTAGGGTCATTGACTCATAGGTTCATAGGCTTAGAGGTAGAAAGGAACTTAGAGGCATCTACTCCCTCCCCTACTTTAGATGAGGAAGCTGAGGTGCAGAGAGAAGAGATTTTTCCTGGGTTCTACACATCATATAGATGTTAGAGAGGACTGGCACTTCTGGTATGAGGATTGCTCCACCTCCTTTCATGACCCCACCTGTCACCCAACTCTCATCTGTGGCTCCAAGAAGCTGTAGCGTGAGCAGTGGCCACATCCTGGTAAAACTGTTTTGGCAGATTGGCTAAAATAGACCAACAGTGAGTAGGAGGGATATCTCCTCCAAGCATGTGAAGAGTGGATTCCTCCAGTGGAATGGGTAGAAGAGAACAATTTATTCTAGCAACCATGAAGGCAACTGAAGCAGGTGTCATGGAGCACTTAGAGCCTGGTCAGTCTTCAGAGACTTTCAAGGTCATCCACAGCCTCCTGAGCCATCAGCAGTCATCTTGAGATTTATCTTGCCACTAGACTTGGATGACTAGAAAAAAGTGAAGTTGGTGACTTTGTGCAGCTCTGCCTCATTTAAATCTAATTCATTCACTAGTTAAGACATCACCATGTCTTAACCTTGTCTCAGGATGTCATTGGCCCTCTTTAGAAATCAAAAACCAACAACAAGATATACTTAGTGAGGTCAGGAGTTGAACCCAGGTTCTCTTTCTGAAGGTATAGGAACTGGTGACATTGCTAAAAAAAAAAAAAAAAAAAGTACATTTAGAAACCAACATTTATTGGCTTCATACTATAAGCTGGGCACTTTGGATCATTTAGAAGGGGGAGACAAAAAAACATTGTTAAGGAGATCCAATCTAGTAGATAAGACAGGGAGCACAACCAACTTTTTAAAAAGATAGTATCTGATTAATTCCATGAAAGAAGTGTGAAAAGTATTCTGGAACAACAATACTCTGTCAGGGCTAGGATGTGGAAAGGCATTCATAGAGAAAGTTGCTTGGATACTTAACTTAAATGTTAAACATCACATCATTTAAAAATTAGAAGAGAATGGAAGGGAGTATCTTTTGTAATTGTGGCAAGGGAAGAATTCTTAATTAAACAAATGATAAAGAATGATCATAGATTTTAAAAAATATATAAGATTTTGATTACATAAAATCAGCAGTAATCTGAAAAATATTCTAAATCACTACTGATTAGAGAATGCCACAGTAGGATTTAGATGACTAGACTTGACTGTATATGTATACTTTCAACTTCAAGATTTAGTAACAGCAAGTGACATCAGTACAGGAGGGTTCCCTGTGTGTGTACACCTGTGATCAGCAACTATTCTTCAAAGTAGAACTGTTGAGAGAGTGTTTTTTTTTAGTTTAAGTGAATTACCCAGCATCATGCAGCCAGTATATCAGTAGAACCTGAAACCAAATTTTAGGGCTTTGAGATTCATTATTTGTTATGCCATGCTGCTTCTTATAATCATTTTTAAAAAAACCTTAAAGTTGTCCCAAAGTAGAATGTGTTACCTCAGGAGGTGATGAGAGTACCCTCTTATTGAAATCTTTAGGCAGAGGTTGGATGACTATTTATTTGCCTTAGGGATCTCTATATGTGAAGGGGATTTTTTGGTCAGATACATGTTGGACAGACACAAACATTTAAATAACCATAGGCCAATCACATAGACAAATTACCCCCAGACAATTCTTTTATGAAGATTAGAAGGTCTAGAAGAGTAACCTTTTGCATTGAGTGAGTTTTCACACAGGATGCTTCACACATGGAGTAATTCACAAGTCTAGCTCTGTCCCACCCCCCTCAAATTGAAACTGCTTAGAGAAACTGATTTTTGAGTCCTTTAGTTCATCAATTGTGATGCACTGATTGCTATATAGATAAACACTAATCTTACAAGTTTTTTTTTGTTGTTTTGTTTTGTTTTTAGAAGCTCTTCAAGGAGAGTTAGGGCAATATATAAGCCTTATTAGTATCATTCTTAGGATTTTGTTTATAATTCTAAAAATGTCTACTGTCTATGTGGAAACTTCTGCCAGTGTAGATCCACGGTTTTTCTAAAATGTTGTTTATAGAATTGCCTGGGATATTTTGAATCATTGCCTATGATTACACAGGTCAGAGACAAGCCTTGAATCCACATCTTCCTAATTTTAAGGGTAGGCATCTATCCACTGTACTTTTTTTTTGTACTATAATATCTTTCATTTCTATTTCCAGGAAAAAAAAAGTTACCGCAGTCGTAAATTTTTTCCTTTTTTCCCCCCAAAAAAACAAAACAAAACCCAACAAAGTCCCATGGAAATATAACTAACTTTTCAAATTTTTACTTGAACCTTAATGTTATTTACTGAAAACTTTTTCCAATAAGTTTCAGAGGTTTGGAAGCATGAAATGATGTCTTTTATTGCTGAAACTGTGCTGCCTTATTAAATATTAATATTCTCCTTTCCCGTGGTCAAATAGGTAGCCTTTTTCATATTTGTGCTTTTGTTCTCCCTCCAGTAAAAGCGCCTTCCCTATTTTTCTTCTTTCTTTCATGTGTCATACCTCACTGTTCCATGTGTCTTCTTGTCATTCCCTTTACAACACACAATCTCTGGAGTACTCAAACACTGAATTTCTCATTATATATAACCAATTTCATATATACACTCTGGCTTCTAATCTCCATTCACTTAAAGAACAACATACTATACCAGCTGTGCCCTTGGCCTCCTCTCATCTAAGAAATCTCATTTTCTTTTTGAGGCAAAGATGAAGATGTTTCATGAGTTCTAAAAGTGTTTTGTGAAAGCACATTTTGATAGTTAGCATGATAGCTACCATTTATATAATATTTTAGGCTTTACAAAGAGTTTTACAAAAATTATTTCATTTTATCCTCATTAAAAACTAGATTGGAAATGTTATAATCTCCATTTTACAGATGAGAAAACTGAAAGACATAGGTTAAGTGACTTATTCAGAGACACAGAGTTAATAAGTGTCTGAAGCTGGATTTGAATTCAATCAGTCTTCCTGAATCCTGGTCTAATGATTGTCTGCTGTTCACAACTTCATGTGAAAACTGGGTTTATTACAAGAAAAATGAACATGAATATGGAGCCCAAAGAGTTCACAATCTATATAGAAGGTTGCCTCTTTATGACAGTAGGACAAAGAGAGGAGGGGA
Source organism: Sarcophilus harrisii (assembly GCF_902635505.1). Taxonomy (NCBI): domain Eukaryota; kingdom Metazoa; phylum Chordata; class Mammalia; order Dasyuromorphia; family Dasyuridae; genus Sarcophilus; species Sarcophilus harrisii. The sequence continues at coordinate 216,272,488 of NC_045426.1, forward strand.
AACACAAATTTCCGCCTAAATGGGTATGGCATAGGAAGGGGAAAGGTAGAGTAAAGGTGGGAAAAGGATAAAACTCCTCCTGAAGGGAAGGGGCTCAGGCAGTGTCAAAGCCAAAGGTCTCATTCTTTTCTCTTTGAAAACCACTAGATGATGAAGATATAAGATGATCTGTTTATATACAAGGGTCCCAACTGCACAAACACTGACTGATGCCTGTCTTGACTCCCAAAGACACACAAGGAGTACAGTTTGGGATGCAAACATCAGATTGTGTCAGCTCCAGGTGGGGCTTTGTCCTTGACATATTCAAAGTCTCCTGCATGCTCTGGATCTAGTGTTTTTAGAAAATTAGGCAAATCAAAAAGACAAGTTCAGGGGACCCATTAACATTCCTTAATGTGGGGTTTCTTAAACTATATCCACTCATGACCCCTTTTCACTTGCGAAATTTTTATCCAACCCCAGGTATATAAGGATATAAAATAGGTATACAAATCTAACATTTGTTGATGATTAATAAAGAAATTTGTTTTGAAGCATTTCTTTGATATATATATATATATATATATATATATATACATATATAATTTTACCATTTATTAAAGATGAAAGCAAATTTATATACAAATTAAATGGATTGCTTGTTTGTTTTTATATAAAGAATTAAATCTTGGTGGAATATTCAATACCTCTTAGTGTTGCCAAATTTTTCATGACCCCCATGTTCAGTTACATAACCCCATATGGGGTTTTTCCCTTAGCACTTAGCTTGGAGACAAAGTAAGGATATATGTTTGTGTTGAGGCTAAGGATAGGCAAGGGACAGATGAATTGAACCCAAGTTACAGAAAGAAGGAGGAAGGATAGAAATTTGGAAAGTGTACTTTGATACTAAGAAATTAACTTGGAGTTATGCATATGTAGTTTGGCCTTTCATATTCTTATATAAATGCTAGAAATAATTGCAGATATTTCATTTTGTGTTAAGACTGCTAAACTAAGAAAACTGAAATAAAATTTGAGAGAATGAATATGAAATAGCTTTTAATTACTTCAAAGGGGACTTCAGGCTACTCGTTTAACTTGTTTTGAATATAGTCAGAATTGAGAGAGACCTTAGAGATCAATAGATAACCACTTCTGAGGATATTAAGAGAGCAGATAGTCATCATTCAGGAGTTTCAAGTTTTAGGGTTTGAAGGTACCTTAGATACTATCTTGGAGCCACTTGCACCTTGATCAGGAATCTCCTCTGTGACATCACTGATGAACAGTCCTCTGTTGGACTATCTCAGCAGAGGAGAGACTTGCTTCATCCCCAGCCAGCTCCTTCTACTTTTGGAGAGCCTTAATGCCTTGGATGATGATAATTACCTTTTTACATTAGTGTCACTTGTAGATAAAAAATTTTGGAGTTAAATTATTAATAGGCTCTCTAGCTAGCTATAAAACCTTAACTCTGGTCCACACTGTTATAAACAGTGTGAATTACTCCTACCATAATGAATAAAAAAGAATAACTGCATATTTTCTCAGAGCATAAGTTCCTTGGCAAAAAGTAAATGGAAATGTTGTTTCTTTGCTTTTAGCAATGTTGGTCTAATGATAGTAATAATAAATTATCATGTATATGGGAAGCACTTTAAACTTGATAGACTCTTGCCAAAGTATTGGAAAACATTTCAGATATACTGAAGCATAGTACTTTTCCAATACTGTAGCCCAGCATATATGTTATCCTCTTGCACGTAGTGATATTCAAATATTTCTGAAATCTCTTCTTTTACCATTTTTTTTATAGCTACTTATGTTTATTTGATATTTTGCAATTACAAAATGTTTTTATGTGCAATTATAGATCATTAAAATTAGACATTATCTTAGATGTCATCGCGTCCATGCCTCTTGTTTTGGACTTGCTCTGTGATTTCATTGGTTTAGGAAATTTTTAGGGAAGAAACACCTATCAGTGCCAATCAGTATCTGCTCTGCTGTTCAGAGTTGCTTAGGGGACCGGAAGCTTAAGTGACTTGTCCTTGGTTATATAAGCCTTTGTATATCAAGGGAATCTTTTTCTCATCTTTCATTTGCAAATGCTTTCTCTTCCTAGGTTTCCTTCTGAATTCCTTCGGGCAAAAGTATCTCTTTCTGGCTCAAATGATCTGTTTTATGGCCTTAAATCTCCACTTCAGTTTGTATATTTATAGGGACTAATATGGAGCATCCACTGGAGTGCTTAAGGAATAGACCCTTTAGGTTTATGATCTAGATGACCTCATGTGCATGTTAGAGAGGACCAATTTGTTTCATAATGCCTCATAATAGTAAAACACCATATAAATGTAAGCTTTTATTATTCAATAAATTTGTGCTGACTCAGGAACCAAGATGTGCTGTTTCAAGCACATCCAATGCTTTTGAGTGTAGTCTTCAAAAGTAATCTTACAATTATAATAATGTGGCACCAAATGAGGCTTCAGGTAACAAAGGCTGAGGAATGTCCAGGTTGCCATCTTATTAATACTTAACCGCAGGTTAAACTTAGTCTTTTTTTATATTTAGGAGAAGTTATAATCTCTGGAGACTCATTATCCACTACCACCATGACTTCCCACCATGATTTACATATAGTACAAAGACTAGTGCCCTTAAATTAGTGTCAGGGAAGGGAAAACAACAAGCATTTGTTAAGAATCTGCTATGTGTCAGATACTGTTGCTAAATGCTTTACAGGTATTTATATTGTTTAGTATGTAATTTAAAAGGGAGGGGATATTCTTGGAACAGTGCCCCCTAACTTGGTCAGAGTGCTAAGAAATTAAATATCTTTTGGGTAAATAAAATAGTATGCTAAAATATTTTGAATATGGTAAAGAATATGAATTCAGTAAAATTTATTTCATGTGCCTATTATATTTAAGTCACTTTGCTCTCGAGGGATACAAAGAAAAAAAAAAAGTGAAGTATTTCCTGTCCAGTAACAATATCATAGCCCAAACATAATATGTAGCACTCCGAGATCAATCAATAAGTAAACATGTATTAAGCTCTTACCATATGCCACGCACTGTTCTAAGACCTGAGGATACTAAGAAAAGCTCACAGTTTGATGTAGAGACTCCTTGAAAACAATCACATTCAAACAGGATGTAGACTGGATCAATTGGAGATCATCATCAGAAGGAAGGGATCCATATTAAAAAGGACGAGATAGAAGTGAGATTTTTACCTGGGATTTAAAGGAAGCCAGGAGTTGGAGATCAGGGGAAGAGAATTTCAGGCAATAGGAGAAAGAACCAGTGAAAGGGCTTAAATTAGGAGATAGGGCATCTTGTGTGAAGAACAGCAAGGAATCCAAAGTACAGAAAGATACTGCCAGGTAGTAAAATGCTTGGAAAGTCAATTGGAGGATTTTCTATTTGGTCCTTGATGTAATAGAGAGTTGCTAAAGTTTATTAAATGAGGGGTGAGATGGAGAAGAGGGATGGAATGATCCAGATCCATATCATTTTGTATATATTATTTGGTTCTCACAGTAATCCTGTAAGATATGTATTATCTCTATTTTACATTTGAGAATACTGAGGCTGAGAGGTTGGGTCACACAAGTCTGAAGGGCCTAAGTCATGACTTGAGCCCAGGTCTTCCTCAGTCCTTGTGATCTGTTTCTTGATGCATTCAGACAAACAATTCATTCTTGCTTGAATTACGGGGTTTATGGTCTTAAGACCCCACCTCATTTTGCATATTGACCTTCTAATATTGGCCTTCTTACCAGTGTGTTTAAGGAATAGTCTTCCCAGGTTCACCATCCAGCTAGTTTCATAGGAGTGTGATAGGAGAATGAAAAAAATCTATGGCATGTGATGTTTCATTTTGAAAGAGTTTATGCAGTAAACCAGGAACATTTTCTAGGATTGCTTGTTGAGTCTTTCTGAAGACTTACATAATAAATTAAGAGCTAAAGAATAATAAAATAAGCGGCAGTACTACTAGGGATAGAGACAAAGGGATTTATTCATTTTGCCTAAGTCCACTTGAACATATTCACTCCCTAGACCTAGAAGTTATTGAAGATAATTGCTTGCCTTGCCAGGCAGTTTTGCAACATATTGATGGATTACAGGATTACAGATGCTGCAGGTCTGTATAGGCAAAATCTTCCTAAGAACGAGCACATTTTGGCAAGCACTTGGTAACCCCTTTTCTCTCAGTACTAATAAACATTTTACATTTTCTGAAAAATTTCATGCTCATTCTTAAAACAAAGATGGCTATTATTTTTTCCTAGTAAATTTATTTTTTAATATACATTGCTTTATGAATCACGTTGGTAAAGAAAAATCAGAGCAAAAGGGGAAAATCATGGGAGGGAAAAAAAAAACAGAAAAAGAAGTGAAAATGTATGTGTTGCCTTACATTCAGTCTCCTTAATTCTTTTTCTGGATGCAGATGGCATTTTCTGTCCAAAATCTTTTGGGATTGTTTTGGATCACTGAACTGCTGAGGAGAACCAAGTCTTTCATAGTTGATCATTGCACATTCTTGCTGGGTTTTTTGTACAATATATTCCTGGTATTGCTTGTTTCACTTAGCATCAGTTCATTAAATCTTTCCAGGCTTTTCAAAAATCAATTTATTCATCATTTTTTATAGAACAATAATATTCCATTAAAAGATGACTGTTATTGAAATTCCTTTCAGTATTCTTTTGAGTCAGGCAGAGTTGGCATTAGAACAAGACAGTTTTATGCTTGAATGCTTTTAGGTTTGGCTTCTTTTTAAAAATTTTTTTCATCTCTCCCAACTCCTAGGGGTACTATGTGTTTATTGGAAACAAGCATGGAATGAAAGAAAAAAAAAGAAATATATAAATCTAGACTAGGGTTTCTTAACCTTTTCTGTATCAGTGGATCTGGACTCCTTTTCATAGTCTGTTGAAACTTCTAGATCCCCTCTCAGAATAATTTTTTTGGTAATTGTTTTGTTTTGTTTTTTTACTCCATAAAACTTTAATAATATATTTTAATTAAAAAATCCATCTCATGTTTCTATCCAAAGACATTCAAAACTAGTGTTTCTTTACCTTATTTGCACCTCAATTTTTTACCTCAATAAGGACCAGTTTGGAGAATTTTTTTCTTTTTCTATTTTAAAACTTTTTAAAAGATTAAATAATCAGGCTAGCAAAAAAAGTACTCAATATATAACTCTCCTTATATCAAACAAGCTAGTATTTCAGTACAGTATTACTATATAGTAGTATAGAATCACAAAAGATCACAAAGCAAAACACTATAGGCTCAGGACAGATTTGAAAAAAAAAAAAAAAGATGTAGAATAATGTTTTTAAGTGCATGAAAGAAATACATATGTTTTCAAGGAACTATTTTTAATAGTTAGCAATGTTTTAAAGGCAGTCTGTGGAACTTCTGGAGCTATTAAGTATGGAGATTCCAGTATTGATTACATCTCTCAGTGATGTCATTTCTTTTCCCTTTTACCTGTTCCTTAGATTCTGACTTTTTTTTTTTTTGCTATTTTTTTTTTAATTTTAAACCAGGGAATGGATGTAGTTGAACCTTGTACCTAAGCAACACTAATGCTCTATTCTGCCCACCCACTATGAATTCATCCACTCTTAAATGACTCAGAGGGGACCCAGATACTTGTAATCCTCTCTTGTTCAGGCCAGCTCTCTCTGCACTAGCTTTTTTACCTCTTCCTTGCGTCTCAAAAGAAAGAAATGGGCTCTATTTAACTTGAGAATGAAAGCAAAGGCAAATCCCGTACTCTGAATGAATGCAGCATAGACCAAACATGATCTATTTCATTTTATTATTGAAGCTGATGGGCTATACTCTCCTTGAACTAAGTGGGTGCTTAGTTCTCTGGTCTTTATTTTATCAAACAAGCAATCTCATAGGCTTGTGCTTCAGACCTTGGCTGTAGCAGTTCCCTACAGGTGTTTCTCTTCTCCATCCCTGTATCACTGACAGTGGGACCACTCTTCACCTTGCAAGGGCAGCTAACATTGGTTCTGCCAGTTTCACAAATTTAAAGGGAGACTAATTAGGAGAAAAAGCAGAAGACAGACACTGCTATAGCAGAGCTGCTTACAGAGAAAAGAACACATCCTAAGATAAAAGAGACTAGAAACTCAGTTGAGGCTAGTCCTCTCCCCTCAGAGTTTACTCTGGATAGAGACCTAGACTGGATTCCTAACATTAGCTTATTATGGATTCTCTACCAGTGGAAGGGAGAAGGTCCAGTGGCTTTAGAGGCAAATGGAGGCAGGGGGTGGGGAGGAGAGGAATGATTGAGAGGATAAGAGAAAGGCAGAAAGACACTAAAAATTTGATAGAGAAAGTCTGAGAACAAACTTAGCATATAAGCAGATAACGGAGAGAGAGTCAGTAGGAAGAATGATTTAAAATAGTGAGAAACCAGAACTCTAACCAAGTATTAGAGTCTGACAAAGAAGAAACAAAACTTACTTGACCAAAAACAGTATTTATTAGATTCTTCAGCTATCATGTAGTAACAATTACAAACTCGAGTGATTCAAAAAAGAAAAGATATTAGAAGTAGACTTCAATCAGAAATCAGAGGTTATAATGTAGAATTTAAAATGACAAAAACAAAGTACTGAATTTAAAAGCTAAAAATGTGTCATACCAAGTTTGTAGTAGAGCAGAAGAGGGATTGTAGTTTCTTTAATCATAACCAGAGGTTGGGCTGTGTGGAGAATAACCTAAAAGCAATGTAGGATAATACAGAAAAGAAATCTCAGCCCAGAAGAGGAAAATGAAAGATGACTCTGAAGATCATTCCTCAAAGGGTTGTGGAAGATGGGAAGGTATGTCTATGGGAAGAGAAGGGAATAACAGGTTTTGTTGGGGCCAAAGTTTGTATACTAGGAGAATGAGAAAGGGATATATCCCACTTTAGGAGAGTATAGAACCAGAGATTGGTTAATCTGGCTTTAAGAGTGGTAAAATTGATCCTATTAGTGTTGGCTTGTAAAAAACGAATATCCGGAGGATTGTAACTTGAGTTATTGTATAGTACCACAGTTGTTTAAGTTCTCTCAAAATTTCACGGAAGTATAATCGAAATTCGAGTTAAATATTTGCTAATATACTACTTGTATTAGAACATGTTTACATTTTCAAAACACAAGTTATGACAGAATTGATTATTGATATTTTGAATAATGAGTGGCTCAAAGAACAACTCATAGAAATAATAAATTGTAAATCATTATTATTATAGCATTGAGACAATATACCATAATTTCTGAGATGTAGCGAAAGTAGTCTTCAGATAAAAGATCTGAAAATAGTACTTAAAAGAGAAGATTATATATATATATATATATGTATATATTGAGAGAGAGGGGAATTAGGTTTATGATTTAATTATAGGGAACTCCCAGAAGAAAAGATTCCTTTTGCCGATGTAAGCCAAAGAAGACCTTCTCTACAACTTCTAGTTATACTTAGTTTTCTAGAAGGTTGCAGTTAAGCTCTTATGGGGGAGACATGATTTACTAAGGACATGCATATCATATTAGAGTTTTTCTGACTGTGAGGCTAAGGTTTTTAATCTATCCATTATACCACATTGCCCCTTATGTAAACTAAAAGTTATTCTTAGAAAAATTAACAAAATTGGTAAACCTTTACTTCTTAAATAGATGAAAATCAAATTTTAAAACATGAAGTGGAATTATAATATACAGCAGAAACTGCCAGAACCAACCTTACCCTGTTATATGCTAATGAAATAGAATGCCTACTTACAAAAATATAAAATACTCATATTAACAGAACATGAAATGGAAGGCTTGATCCAAACTCAGATAACACAGTAGAACAAACTAGGAGGAACTGTCAATATAAGAATCATCCAAATACATTATAAGTGAATTCTATGCAACATATGAAGAACAATTAATGCTTATGCACAAATTATGTGCTTAGAATTTAGAGTCAGGAAGATCTGAATTTAGACTATATGACTCTGGGCAAATCATTTAATTTCTCTCTGCCTCAATTTATTCATCTGTATTATGTGGATAATAACACCTCCCTTACTGGGTTGTTCTTAGGATCAATTGAATTAATCTAAAATGCAGATTTAGCTAACCTAAATATTTACCTTGCAAATCTTCGAATGCTACAAAAGTCCTGTTATATTAATCAGGCCTTCCTTCCAACGGAGTCATTTGTCATTTTTAAATATTGCATATCCTGTGAGATGATGCATTCCCTGGTTTGCTGAAGTTTCCCCCTACACCTATCCCAGCCCTATATTATAAAATGATTTTTACAAGAGAAGGCTCACAAGGTAGAAGAGGTGAAGGGGTAACATATTCAGAAATGAATAATAGCCTCTCAAGGTTGTTGTAAGGATAAAAGGAAATAATATTTTCAAAATATTTACCATAGTACCTCGTACATAGTAGGTGCTTAACAAATGTTTACTTCTTCCCTTCTTCCTTTCCCCTCCTTATTCCTCAGACACTGTTCAGGACTCAACTTCAGCAAATAAAGTAAAGGGCAGCCCAGTTTGTTTCCAAGTAAACAAAAGCTTGTCTTTTTTTCTTGATAAAAAAAATCAAAGCATTATTAGTAAAGAATATAAGAGGAATTTGATAACATATATTATCATTTTGTAAAGTTGTTTCTTGAACCGGCAAGAAAAGGATGTGGCTGGTGGGAATGTTGGTTCAAACCAAGCATAGATCAACTATAGCCAAGCAAATCCTTCAGTGTGATTTCTAGTAGCAGAATTTAAATTTCTTCTAAACTGCAGTCTTTCCACCATTCAGACTTTTGTTTATTTGGAGTGATCTGTGGTAGTTTTAGGGTATTCCTCCTCTTCTCCCCTTGACCTTGCATCCCATGCTTGTAATGACTGTGTTATTTTCCCCTGAGAAAATAAATGTGCTGTGACAAATGAAATCCATGTGTTCTCATATTATGGAACAGAGAAAATGCATACCTTGTGACCTTATCAGACAGTAGTTATTTTTTGAACACCTTCCTTGTACAAAGTTTAGTCTTAGAAGCTCTGAGCAAAGGAATCTGAATTGGTTTGTACAAGCCCTGAGAATTTTATGAAGAAAGATAGACTAATTGGATTTTAGAGCTAGAAGCTGAGACCAAGATGGCTTATTTGATTCCCTTCTTTCTTTAGTGAGAAAATTGAGGCCCTTTACTTTAAGCAGCCTCTTTTTTCTTTCTCTTCATCTCAGAATCCTTTAAATATGGTAGGGAATGCTCAACTCATCTTCTTTTCCTATTGTGATAATGAGAGAGAAAAGGAAGAGGGAGAAGAGAGAGAGTAGATAATTAGAAAATTGGAGCTTACTTTTAGTAGATACAGGAAATTTGGAAGAGAGGGTTTATAGAGAAAGAGGTCTGTTTATACATGTTGAATTTGTGATGCCTGTGGCATATCCAGGTGGAGATCGCCAGGGGCAGTTTGTAGTACAGGACTACAGTTTAGGAGGGAACTTGGGACTGGATATTTAGAGCTAGGAAATATATATATATTTTTAGGGAGTAAAGTTAAGTGACTTGACCATAATCAAACAGCTAATATATGTCGGAGATTAGATTTGAACTTGGGTCCTTCTGACTCCAAAGCTCTATCCATTGAGCCACCTACCTACTGGTGGGAGACATTTATAGAGAGACAATTGAACCCATGTAAGCTTGATAAAGATCACCAAAAAACTATATATAAAGAGAAAATAGAAAAGGTCCCTGGTTAGAGTCTTTGGGCTCTAAAGTAAGGAGGACTGACTTATAGCTAGATAACTTGAAGAAGAACTAAGAGAAAGCAACATTATTATATAGGAATGAATAAACAATAAGATAATTAAACAGACCCAGAGGGTTATAATTAACATTTTCCATGCTGAAATTCATTTATTGCAACTAAAATAATATAATTATACATAATATTATATAAACATAATAAAAAATAAAGTCATATTCATAGTCTTATTCGCTTTCTAGATGTGTGACCCTGGGCAAGTCATTTCACCTTGTTTGCCTCAATTTTCTCATCTGTAAAATCTGAAGAGGGAAATGGCAAGCCACTGCAGTATTTTGCCAAGAAAACCTCCAATGGGGTCACAGAGAGAAGGACTCAAGTAAAACCACTGAACAACGGGACAACAAGGCCTAATGCATTATCATTCAAAATTAATCAAGTGACTGTTTAAAACACAAAAACTAAAATGCATATAGGCCATCTGGTATGCTTTTATTTTGGTGGGAGATGAGTGGGAGAGGACTTGAAGTCAAACCTACTATGTGCATTTGGAACTTCCTTAATTAGGTGGTTAATATGGGGAGAGAAGGGGCAGGGAGAGAGTGAGCTGCAGGCTGAATGCTGTCCAGGTGCATTAGGGCTCAGGCTGCTGCTTTGTTTTCGAGGTACAGATTTATGTTGTGTTGTGACATGCATTTAGGAAGAGGAAGACAGGACTTCCAACAGGGTGAGGAGGCATACCACAGACAGCTGAATCATTGACAGAAAGAAGGTGGAGAGCAAGCTCTCAGCTGCATCCTCTGTGACAGGTTGTGTAATTCTCTGGGCTTCTCCTCGGAGACTGATTGGTTCCTCTCTGCCCACTACCCCACCTTGCCCTAAGCTGGTAATGAAAATGCACAACAAAGCCAAATTAATGATGGTTTCCCTTCCTCCTCCCTCATTGAGGCAAGTTATTATTGCACAGTCCCCTTGGCAATTTCATCCTAGAGGGAGAAGGGAGGGAATACAGAAATCTGTTTGCCTAGTAGGCCTGGGACAGCTCAATTTCTTCAAGGAGGAAAAGAAATAGAATAGAATTTTAGGGTCCTCAAAAACATCTAGTCCTCTCCTGTTGCAGATGAAGAAACTGACCCCCAGAGTATTTAAGTGATTCGTTGACGATCACACAAGTGTTTCATGGCAGTCTGGCCTTGAGCCTGTGTCCCCCGACTAGAAATCCAGAGTGATTTCCAGTGGACTCATGCTGGCTGTAGGAGAGTGGGGAGAAGGTTATATATACTTTGATGATAAAAATAACACGATGATACTTAAATACTATTGTCTGTGAATCTCCTTCCCTTCCAGCCAAGCAAGCTCTTGACAAAAGTCTACTTTCTGAAGTAGATCCTAGTAGATTCATTCCGAATCTACTTGTGAATTTCATTTTAAGATAGTAATATTCTGTCTGACAGATGATAATAGCAACTGACATTTATGCAGCTTAGTGTTCAAAAAACACTTCATTTATACCATCCTCTAGCCTTACTACCACTGCCCTGAAAGGAAGGCATTGTTTTGTATATGCTTCTTTGTCCACGCTGGCTAGAGGTAGGTGGAGAAGTACATCTAGAAGTGGGCCTCCTGGGAGGAAGAACAGAATTCAAACACTTTCTGATACTTCTTAGATACTTCTTAGCTGTGGGACCCTGATCAAATCATTTAATTTCTGTTTCCTCATCTGTAAAATTAGGGTTAATAATGGCACCTACATCTCAGGGTTATTGTGAGTATCAAGTGAGATAATGATTGTAAAACAGGTTCTGGCACATAGTAAGTACTTTTATATAAAAGTTAAGCTTTTATCATTATTATTATATAAGATCCCTGAAGAGAGTTTTACCCTTGTGTGTGCCTATTACACAGTAGGTATTTTAAAGATGTTTGTTGTTAGATTGATTAAAAAACAAAACTGGGGCATAGATGATTAGGTAATGTATCCATGGACAGAGGCGGGCATTGAAATCATAATTCCAGGTCCAGTACTTTCTTCACTATACCATGCCAGGCTCCCTCTTAGTTTATGAGTGTGCTTGGAAGGATAATAAACAAGTGCATCGTTTTATACCCAGCACCCATAGCAGCAGTGGAGAGCTATGGGAAACAGCTTATCTTTTAATAGTTAATGAATGCCTTTGAAGGGCATTTCAGCTGACCTCTATAAACTTAAAAAAAGCATATCCATGAGGATTAAAATCACAGCCTTGAGAATAATGAAATTCCAACATTTCTATAGCACTTTACAAAATGTTTTCCATACATAATATCTTTGAATCCTCATAGCAACCCTTTGAATCTGATCGTACAGTTATTTATTATCTACGATTGACAGATGAGGAGATTGAGGATGAGACAGGTACAGAGACTTGCCCAAGATCCCACAGCTAATAATAGCAGAGCTAGGATTCAAACTAAATTATTATTATCCTAAAATCCAATGCCCTTTCTACAACAGCATAGCTTCTGTACATGTATTAGTTTCATTGTAGAGCCTATGATAATCTCAGTTAGGAAAGATGTGCATTTCCTGGGTAAATTTTTGTAAGGAAAAAAGCAAAGATTTATGGGATGAAAGTAGGCTATGAAAGATTGTCTAAGATATTTATGATGACAGGAAGGACAGAGTGCAATGGACTAGGAAAAAAGAAATGAAGGAGAGGTGTTTGATGAAGGTGAACCTAGGAATAAAGAAGAGAAGAGATGAAATTTGGGACAGAGTGATGGAAAACAAGGCAGATAAAGTCAACCATTTTAAATTTGATGTGATAGATATAGTTGAAAGGTCATGGGATGATTTTTTAAAAATTATTTTTATTTCATTAAATATTTCCCAGCAAACACTTTGATTTCTATTATACATCTGAGGTCATGCCACATTTTTTCCCTATCAACCCTGTTGCAAAAGAAAACAAATAAAATAAAACAATTAAAATGAAGAAAGTGTTGTTGTTTTTTTTTTAATAAACTGTGGTTCAATTTGTATTTAGAGTTTTGTCAATTCTCTCTCTGCAGAAGAAGGATATATTGTTTCCTCAAGGGCCCTTTGGAATTGTCTTAGATTGTTTGTCCTGATTAGAGTAATTAATCTTTTATAGCTGATTATCAAAAGAATTTGTTTTTTAAAAATTTTAAAGTTTTTTTTTATTTTCAAAACATATGCATGGATAATTTTTCAACAGTGACCCTTGCAAAACTTTGTGTTCCTAATTTTCTCCTCCTCCCCACTTCTTCTCCTAGAGATAGAAATCAATCCAATATATGTTAAACATGTTAAAATATATGTTAAATTTAATATATGTATACATACTTATATAATTATCTTGCTGCACAAGAAAAATTAGATCAAAAAGGGAAAAATGAGAAAGAAAACAAAATGCAAGCAAACAACAATAAAAAGAGTGAAAATGCTATATTGTGATCCCACACTTAGTTCCCACAGTCCTCTCTTTGGGTGTAGTTGACTTTCTAAATCCCAGGATCACTTGAAACTGGCCTCAATCATTTCACTGTTGGAAAGAGTAAGGTCCATCAGAATTGATCATCATATAATCTTCTTGTTTCCATGTACAATGATTTCCTGGTTCTGCTCATTTCATTTAGCATCAATCAGTTCATGCAAGTCTCTCCAGGCCTTTCTAAAATCATCCTGCTGATTGTTTCTTATAGAAAAATAATATTCCATAACATTCATATACCATAACTTATTAAGCCATTCTCCAACTGATGGGCATCCACTCAGTTTCCAATTTCTTGCCACAAAAGGGCTGCCGCAACTAAAGTGGTATATTCTAAAATGAAGGTACTATTAAAAACAAAAGTTAAGTCCCTTCACCCACACAAAGGGAAGAGAAGGGGAAGTTCCCCAGACCTAAACAATTTACCAGCCACTTGTTATAAATACAGTGAGTGTCCCACACCTACCAAAAGATGGAAGGGAGGTAAATATTCTTATCTCTTCTGCAGAGCCAAACTTAATCATTATAATTACAGAGACTTCAGTTTCATTTTTTGTTGTACTTTTCATTTTCCTTCCTATTTCTAGTAATGTCTGTATTCTGTCATAAAAGTTTCAATGATTTTTTGAATTGTTTTTCATTTCTCAAGATGTAATAATGTTTCATTATATAATCAAGCATGACAATTTGTTTAATTCTTCCCCTTGGTCATCTACTTTGTGTCTAATTCTTTCCTGCCAAAAAAAAAGAAGAAAAAAAATAAAACAAAACCCTGCTACAGTGAATTTTTTGTTGTATATATCTTTGATCTCATTGATCAAATGCCTAATTAAAGATCTCTGGACCAAAGGATATGGGTATTTTATTTTTCTTTTAAATCATAACTTAGCTTCTTAGTCCTTATCTTTTTCTCCATTCTAATTTAATGGAAGGGTTTCTGGGGAGGCATACATTACAACGCCTTAATGAAGGGAGATCTGTAATTGCCACAAGTTTTGTTTTTTTCACTGTGCCTGTCATTTCATCAGTCTAGGGGAGGAAACTTCCTCTACCCATGGAGATAGCTGCCTGTTGTGCAATTTAAATGATCTGCTCTGGATCTCTCAGCTGACTTAGGACAGAAGTGAGAATCAAACTCTGAGGTCTTTGTGACTTCAAAGCTGGCTCAGTATCCACACTGCTTCTTAACAGCTTAAGGGCAGGGTAGACCAAATTCCAGAATTGGAGTTACAAAGTCCTAATTTCAAACACTGCTTTAGAAACTGAGGGACAAATGAGGGCTCATAATAAACAATCCAGTTGTTGTTAGGCTCAAATGAATTAACATATATAAAGCAATTTTCAAACCTTAAAGTGATATACAAATATTAACTATATTATTAGTAAATATGATTAGCTAGGCATTGCAGTGGATAGAATACTGGGCCTGGATAGTAATAGTGTTCATTTTACAGGGAGAGTAGCTAGGTAGCCCAGTAAATAGAGCTCTGGCCCTGGAGTCAGGAGGATCTGACCTCAGACACTTACTAACTGTGTCATCCCACGAAGTCACTTAGCCCTGTTTGCCTCAGTTTCCTCATCTGTAAAATGAGGTAGAGAAGAAAATGGCAAACTACTCCAGGAAATTTACCTCCCTCCCTCCCAAAAAAACCCCAAATGGCGGGATGAAGCATCAGACGTTACTAAAAAAAACATTCTTAGAATCATTGTAAGGATCGAATGAATTAAATGGGTAAAGTGTTCTGCATAACTTAGAGTGCTATTTAAATGCGAGATATTTTTAGCAATATTTAGTGTTAACCTTAAATCTTGCAATGTTAATTGTTCTTCTGAAAATTAGTGATCAGCCTGTAGTGCTATAAATGTAGGTATGGATATAAGATTCAATGAGATCAATGTAGTGTCACTGAAAGAATCTTGGATTAATATGAAGGTTACTTAAACTCTCTGAGTGCCCAATTGTTTCATACAGTGGAAGAGAGGAGTAGCTCTGGAGTCAGAGAATTTAGGTTCAAATCTTGCTTCTGACACAGGTTAATGGTGCCACTGTGGGCACCGGTTTCCTTATGTCTAAGGATGAGTAGGTTAGGCTCAGTGGCCTCTGAAGATCCTTCCAGAATTACATCTAAGAACTTGTGATGTAATGAACTATAAAATAAGATTTGGGAACCACATGATTTTCTAAAATGCTGACCACCGACTATAATTCAAAAGTTATTTTGAATAACGATTTGAATTTAACGATACTCCTTTTTTACCACTTCCCTTTTGTTGTGATTCTAAAACTAAGGAATTTATCATAATTCCTTTGAATAATTTCAAGTTTCTAAAAAACAATTTTGTGATTCTAAAACTGAGGAGTTTAGCATAATTCTTTTGCATGGATTCTAATTTCCACAAACATTTTGGTTTTTTTGTTAAAGGAATTGTTCTGTCATAGAACAAAATATTTTAGAAGTTGGCCATTTTTTCCACATAAGATGAAAAGTGTGATGGGTATTAACAAGTGAAATTCTCACTAAAGTAGAGCTGTCAACAACAGCAGATTTCATCTTGCCCTAATGCCTCTCCACTGGGGGTTTGAGACCTAGGAGTGCAGAGGATTTCCGTTAGGAAAGAGAAGCTTGTCAAAGGGGTATAAGGCCAATAATTACGTTATCTTATTAAAATATCCAAAAGTAGTGGTATGGGTTATAAGATGTTGTGTAATAATTGTAGTTTTCTTTGTGAAAAATTAATCTGTTTTACTTTAAAAGAAGTAGCCATAGATTAGTGAATAGAGAACTGGGTTTAAATCCCTAACCTCTCAATGTTCTAGACAGTTTTTTTGTTTTTTAATGATAAGTTGCAAAGTAGCTGCTGATCTGTTTTGGTAAAGAAGTTTTGCTCATGTGGGAGTTACCTGGACAGTGCAGTCATAGGTCCCATCCCTATCCCATTATTATTTATATATGTATATATACACGTGTGTGTGTGTGTGTGTGTACATATTTGACTTGTGTGGAAAACTTTGGAATTAATTTCCTTTCCTATTGAGTAGAGGTACAAAAAGATTTGCTGAAAGCTAAAGTCGGGGTCCGACAAAGATTGGTGACCCCTGTTCCATTCCCTTGAAATAGCTGTGATGGGGAAGTAAGAAAACAGTTGGGAGGCATCTGTTGAATCACCAGAGAATCAAGGCCCTTTAAGAGAACTATAGATCACTGAAAGTGGAAATGTTGTGCAGATTCCTGTTATCATTATTTTTAACAACGATGGTCCCACTGCACACGTAGATAATGCTGCTAATCGGAACATCCTAGAGGTTTCCAGTTACCCTCTAGCCTCCCTTGGAAGTGCAGTAAGCCGGCTGATATCATTGTTCCATTTTCCTCTTGAGAGTCCCCGTGGTACAAAGACTGAATAATGTGCCGGCACCTGGAAGCAGCAGCTACCCAGTCCTTGAAATAGAATCCCAGGGTGCCTGTCTTAGTCCTCAGAGCTCAGTGGCAAAACCTCACAACAGGCTGCTGCCAGTAACCAGCTGTGTGCATGGAGGGCAGCTGTACTGACCCAATTTGCCATGTTCGTCTCGGCTTCCTTTCTTTGATTTAGAGTTGGGGCCACTTTGTTTAGGAAGGAAATTGCTTCCTTTAGCTGAGGGGTTCGAGCAATAAATTTAAATTTATGTAAATAGCTATGCAAAGTAGTCATCAGCTCTCCAGTCTTGGCAAGTGGCCAAATGGCAGGGTTACTGTTGTGGAAGGGCCTCTCTAAGACTAGGCAAATGAGACAGGGATAGTAATTTATGAATACGATGTGTTGGATTTGCTAGTACCTACCCAGCGGGGCTCGGTGGTGGGACGCAAGTTGGTTTGCTTTTTGAAAAGGAGCTTGAGGGCAGTTCATGCCTGCTTGAAGGTGAGTGGCTAGGAAGGAAAATCCACATCCATCATTGCATCAATAAAGCAGCTGATGACAAAATGCTTGATGGAGCCTGCTAGGGATACAGGCACAGCCCCTGGGTGAAAGTGGCAACATAAGTTAATTTAAATTAAAAGTGATAAGAACAAAATCCTGTTCACTTTGAGCTTGAATTGACAAAGAAAGGGCATGTCCTTTCCTAGTCAATTCCTTAAACCAGATATTTGGCATATAAACTCATGCAGGGATTGCGACAATGACTGATGCTATAGCACATTTACTGTGTTCAAGCAATGAAATTACTATTTGTTAGCAACACAGGCTTTTATCGGATGATTATGATTTTTGGTTGTCAAGTCAATTTTATCTCTCAACTTTGGAGCAGTACTGGTAGGATCAATCCATACATTTCATTTAACCAATTGTTCATTCCACAAACATGTATTAATTATTGCTGTGGTCTCTGATAGTGTGCAGGTTCAGGTCTTGAAGATGTGTTTGGACAGCAGTTTCCATACAAAAGGATTGGGGGGGGAGGGGGTAATTAATCTGAAAATACAATGTGAATCAGTGGGGTAATGTGGCAACCAGCAAATTGAAGGAGGTCTCTCAACTTCCTGATGTACTCGGCCCTGGTCAGAACACAGATGCAGTTTTTGGTATGGTTTGGGCTCTACAATTTCAGGAAGAACATTGACAAGTTATAGTGGATCCAGAGAGGGACAACCGGTATTATGAGGGAACCAGAAACTATACCCTATGAGCACTGGGTTCCCAAAATTAGGGACTCTTAGCTAGAAGGATAAATTTAGAGAAAAGTATTTATGCTTTTCTTTTTTTTTTTAATTGTCTCAAGATTTATTTATTTATTTTTATACATGACCAAACTGTTATTTTGCTGTACAAAAAGAATCAGACTCTGAAATATTGTACAATTAGCTTGTGAAGGAAATAAAAAATGCAGGTGGGCAAAAATATAGGGATTTGGGAATTCAATGTAATGGTTTTTAGTCATCTCCCAGAGTTCTTTCTCAGGGCATCGCTGGTTCAGTTCATTACTGCTCCATTGGAAATGATTTGGTTGATCTCATTGCTGAGGATGGCCAGGGCCATCAGAACTGGTCATCATATAGTATTGTTGTTGAAGTATATAATGATCTCCTGGTCCTGCTCATTTCACTCACCATCAGTTCATGTAAGTCTCTCCAGGCCTTTCTGAAATCATCCTGTTGGTCATTTCTTATAGAACAATAATATTCCATAATATTCATATACCACAATTTATTCAGCCATTCTCCAACTGATGGGCATCCACTCAGTTTCCAGTTTCTGGACACTACAAAGAGGGCTGCCACAAACATTCGTGCACATACAGGTCCCTTTCCCTTCTTTATGATCTCTTTGGGCTATAAGCCCAGTAGTAAAATGTTTGTGCTTTTCAAGCAACTGAAGGGTTATCGCGTAGGAAGATCAGTTTTACCTGATGTTGTATCATTCAGTCATGTCCGACTTTTCAAGACCCCATGGACCAGAACATACCATATCAGGTCTTCTGTCCTCTACTATCTCTCAAGGTCTGTCTGAGTCCAAGTTCATGCTACTATCTTTCCATGTAATCCTCTGCTGTCCCTTTTTCCTTTAGACTTCAATCTTTCCTGACATCCCAGATTTTTTCCCTGTAAGTCCAATCTTCTCATTATGTGGCCACAGAATTTAAGCTTCAGCTTCAATATTTGACCTTCTAGTATAGAGCCTGAATTAATTTTCTTAAGTATTAACTGAATACTTTATCTCAGTTTAGCCCTACTAGACTAATAGACAGTTATCAGCTAAATGTGAGATTGGAAACAACTTCTAACCCTTAAAACTCTCTCCAAATGGAATATGCTGTCTTGATATATAATGAATTCTCCATCACTGGGAGGCTTTAAGTGGAGACAAAATACTAATTTGTTTTTTGTTTTTAATATCTTACTTTTCCAAGTATACACACAGAGTTTTCATTATTCACCTTTGTAAACCTTGTGTTCCAAATTTTTCTCACTTTTTTCTCCTACCCCTCCCCAGGACAGCAAGCAATCCAATACAGGTTAAACATGTGCAATTCTTCTAAACATTAAATGGTCAATTTGTTGAGGATATTGGAAAAATATTAATATTTCATGTAGAAGTTGGTTTTATGTGAATGAGAGACTACCAGCCCCTCAATATTCTCAGTAATACTATTTTATAAGGTTTTTCTGTTTCACATAAGTACGTGAAAGTACCTTGAGCTCCTAAGAAGAGAGATTTTAACATAGAACATCAAGGTTGAAAAGAACCTAAGAAGTTAGCTATTTCAATTTCCCATTCAATATAAGTCACATCCTACTCATGGAGAACAAAATCACTACGTTTGGGAGCTTGCCTTTATCTTTGTGGGATTGAGATGATATGAGGAAATGCTTCCTTATGTTGAATTAAAATATTATTCTCCATAAATTATACCAATTGATTACTTTCCCACTTCCATAACTTGGCTCATGTTGTTCCCTCCATTCTAACTGACCTCTCTTGCTCTTTCCTCGAGATATCTCCCATCTTTTTGGGCCTATCTCAGATGCCATCCCAGTCACAATCTCCATTGTGTGTCCACCAGTTAATTATCAGACTTTTTCAATATGCCAAACTCTGTATTAAGGACCAAGAATGCAAAGAAAGGTACAAAAGGAATCCCTTCTCTCAAGTCTCTCTAATGGGTGAGGCAGCATGCTAATAAACACAAGTTGTTAAATGAACATAAACAAGTTATGTACAGGATAAAATGAAAGAAACAACAGAGTGGAAGGCACTAGAATTAAGAAGAAATTACCACATCTCATTATAAAGATAGTATTTCTTTCCATTCCTTTCAAACAGAATTATTACATGCCAGTGGTATGCAAGTCACTTTATAAGGTATTGTTCCAATCCTTTAGTTTTAGACTAGTTTAAAATATTTAATTTGAATGTGCTTTAAGTGTTTAATAAAAATGATCCATCTAAAATAAATAAATAAAAAGAGAAGCATAGCATAGCATATTACTATCATACATAGCAATTACTATCTTTTATATTATACTTTATATATATTTGTGTGTGTTATATACAGTTTACATTATCTTTTGATCTATAGTCATTTGTATACTTGTGTGTGTGTGTGTGTGTTTTAATCTTAGTAGACTAAAAGCTTCTTGAGGGTATGTACTGTATATTATTCATATTTATATTCCCTTCTTATCATAGTGTTTGGTTTTTGTGGTTTTGAATCATTTCAGTCAAGTTGTAGTCTTATTGACTAATTTGGGGTTTTCTTGGCAAAGATACTGGAGTGGTTTTCCATTTCCATCTTCAGCTCATTTTATAGATGAGGAACCTGAGGTGAACAGGATTAAGTGACTTGCCTGAGATCACACAGCTACTAAATATCTGAGGCTGGATTTGAACTCTGTGCTTCTGTCAGTGGTCTAGCCATCCTATCTTCTTTCTACTTAGCCTAAAAGTAGTTAGTGGTAGAATGGATAGAGCATTATGAATGGGAACAAAATGCCTCAAGTTAGAGCTAGGAGGCATACCTGTTGTACTGGATCTGGAGTCAGGACATCTGAGTTCAAATTCTATTTTAGACACTTCCTGGCTAAACTATTTAAGGTATGTTTCTTTCAGTTTCTTCATCTGTAATATGGAGATCATAATAGCACCTACCTCCCTGGGCTGTGGTGAGGATTCAAATGAGTTAATATTTTAAGGGATTTTGCGGAATCTTAAAGCACTATGTAAATGCTAGCTATTGTTAATTGTTCCTCAGTAAATATTTGTTGAATTAAATTGGTCCTAGTTCTGAAGGGACTGGATAATTTGGCTCCTCCTACATAAAAGGACTTTATTCACCATTCTATTTGTCAATTTACCATCCTATTTACCCAGTTGCTCTATTAAATTTTGGCACACAGAATGTAACATGATTCTCCAAATTCTATATATGATTCTTTGCCACTGAGTGCAGTGGAACTATTTATAAGCTCTATTTGTTTATTAAAAGCAAAATTATGTTAACTTAATTATTTTTCAAAATATTGATCTACTACAAATCATCATCATCTTTTATGTGGCTATTGCAGTCACCACCTTCTTAGTCTTCCTGCCTTAGGTCTCTGCTTCAATCCATCCTCCCCTTAAGCAATCAAAGTGATTTTTCTAAAGCATAGGGTGACCATGTCACTTCTCCCTCTCATTTGTGGCTGTTTCCTCTAGGATAACTTGGCTTTCAAAGCACTTTGTTACCTTGTCCCTTCCTACCTTTCCACCTTCTTATGTATTACTCCCCTCCATGTGCTCAATGAGCCATGTACCTACTTGCTCTTCCTTTCATATGACTCTCCATCTCCCACTTGGAACCCTTAGTTGCCTTTGAGATCTTGTTTAAGTGATACCTTGTTTAAGAGGCCTTTTACATAAGCTACGGACAAAGCTTCCTTTTTGGTCTGGTATGTCTTTCCTCATTCCAAATTATCCTCATGAGTTTCCTAAAGTTTAGATCTGCTCTTGTTGACTCCTTCCCCATGAAATAAATTGTAATGACTCCCTATGAACTTCAGAATGAAATAAAATATCTTTTGTTTGATATTCAATGTCCTTGACATCTGTACCTTTCCTACCTTTTAAGTCTTTCCTCCATGCACTTTATGATCCACTGCTGTCTTTGCTATTTCTCACACTCCCATCTATTCCTATGCCTTTGCAATGACTGTCTCACATGCTTTATTATTATTTTTCTAAACTTCTGCCTCTTATTCTTCCTGGATAAGATTTAGCTTCAATTATATTTTCCAGAAAAGACATTTTTTGGTCTGTCTTGCTGGTAATGCTTTCCCTTTGAGATTTCATGCCATCTTTCCTACATATATCTTATATGTACATAATTATTTACATTGTGTCTACTCCATTAGAAGGCCAGCTTCTTGAGGGCAAAGAGCATTCATTTGCCAATCCTTCTGTCCTCAGAACCTAATGCAGCAGCTGACATATAGTAAGCACTTAATAAATGCTTTGTAGACTAACTGACTGCTGAGGTTTCATGAAATAACCATGCCTTCTTGCAGTGCACATTGTAGAAAATAAGATCAAATGAAATATATCCAGACCAAAGGCAGAACTTTGTGATAGATTTCTGTAGACCTCTGTTTAAGTTAACATGGATCTAGTAATCACTGCATTTGTCCAGTTGTCCAACCAGATGTTGTTCTACTGAATTATTATACAGGCCATTTGTTGTTAATATTGACCACAAAAATTTAGTGAAACCTTAATGAAATGAAATTTCACCATGCCCCTTGGCATCCCACTGGTTTTATTAAGATTAGCTGGCTGTTACTTAGTCAGGGCCATAGAATTTGGATCTGACCAGGACCTTAGCAGTCATTAGTCCAATGCTTTTATTTTCCAAATGATGAAACAGATCCAGAGAGGGGATGGAATTTTGCCAAAGGAAAAAGTGACCAAGAGAGACATAGAAAAATCCTCAAACTCTGCATCTGCTGTTATTTTAGAATCTCTAAGATTCTATCCTTGTTTGGAGGGAATTCATACAGACTTCCAGTAATTTTAATTTTCATTTCTTAATTTTAGTAACAAATTGTGCAAACTGACAGAGCAAAATAAGCAAACCAAGAGAACAATGTACATAGTAACTGCAATAACATGCATGGAAAAGTTCACTCAGATTCTGAGTAACGGAAAAAACAATTGAAGGTTAAAAAGAAGGGACAAAAGTGAAACACAGATTCTCCTTATGACAGACAGTTAGAGGACTACTAGGGCAGAATATCATAAGTCATTTTCAGACACCGTTTCTGAAGATGCAAACTAGAGGAGAGTGGGAAATACCTGTGATGTAAAGACAAAAGGATCATCTTAGAAGTGAGAGCTAGAGGGGAGACATCAGTAAAAAGTCTGTCTCTCTCTCTTTCTCTCTGCAGAGGGGAATGGAGTGAGTGAAGGAAGAGGCAATTGGGATAAAGTGTCTGAGGCTGGATTTGAACTCAGATCCTCCTGACTTTAGGCTTGGTGTTGTATCCACTGCACCACCTACTTGTCCTCCAAAATATCTTTAAAAAATTTTTTTTTCAGAATGGACTGGGGAGGCTTCTAGGAAATGAAGTGGGTAGAACTAGGAGAATGATTAATACAACAATTTCTTTATTTTACAGTTGAGAAAACTGTAAAAGAGATTTCCAGAGAGATTGTGACTTGCCAAAGGTCCCTCACTGGTAGAGCTAGAACTTGAACTCAGGTCCTCTCACTCCAATTCCACTACTTAGGTCACTGTTCTAAAGTTTCACAGCATTACAGGAGGAGAAAATCAAATAGAGCAAAAAACTGACCCCAAGAAGTATAAGAACCTACCTGTATAACATTGGACAAGTCTTATTTAATTTTTCTGTGCTCATTTTCATCAATGGTGAAATGAGAAGAGTTGCAATAGATAGCTTCTAGGGTCCTTACAAAGGGCAGCTACAAAGTGCAGGGCCCAGAGTCTGGAGTCAGGAAGACTTTCTTGAGTTCAGATCTGACCCCTGACACTTACTAGCTGTGTGACCTTGGGCAAATCACTTTACCCTGTTTGCCTCAGTTTCTTCATCTGTAAATTCGTGCTAGAGAAGAAAATGGCAAATTACTCTTGCCAAGAAAACCTAAATGGGGTCATAAAGAGTTGGATATAACTGAAATGACTAACAACCAGAAAGGCCCCTTCCAACTTTTTGTGTATGATTTTTTTGATTCATAGTCCCATGAAAAGAAAAGGAGACTTTAGGCAAAGATAGCAAAGTGAAAGGTTCCTGCTGAGTCCAGCTCTCCAGAGAAACACCCCAGCAAAGATGAAAAAACACTAGATGAACAAAGATCCAGTACAATCAAAGATAAACACTATCAACAACAGCGAACAGTAAGCAAGCTCCTTCATCCCGTCCAGGACTGCCCAAGAAGATGGCAGCAAGCCTGTTGACTCTGTGACCAGGGACCTCTAGCTAGGGTGATGTCAGGTCCTGGCCTGTGCTTGCTGTAGAAGTG
Organism: Sarcophilus harrisii; assembly: GCF_902635505.1. NCBI lineage: Eukaryota > Metazoa > Chordata > Mammalia > Dasyuromorphia > Dasyuridae > Sarcophilus > Sarcophilus harrisii. The sequence continues at coordinate 216,296,763 of NC_045426.1, forward strand.
GGGACAGCCAATTCTTAGGATGTGCTCCACAAGGAGACAGATAGGCAGAGACTCCTGGCATGTGTCTTCCAGGAGCTGACTTCCGATGTCAGGTTAGGAAAATACCAAAGGACCGAGCCAGCTCCCAATAAGTGACTGCATAATGAGACACAGATGAGAGAGGTCAGAACACATTCTGGATGACTAGGAGACAAAAGGAGGAGCCAGGAATTGAAACAGAAGTCAGGCCCTGGTCCCAGCTCGCTGCACCCTACCTCCTGCCCCAGGGCTGAAGTTAATACAGGGAGCGATGACCAGAACTGAACTTCCCAATCCAGAACTATTACCGAGCCACAGCAATGTCATCCAAACTGTAGTTGGGATTGTAACTGGGACAAACCACTTCATCAAGGGAGTAGAGCCTGGCCGTAATACAAAGTCTCAATAGGAATTGAGACTAGAAACATGAGCAAACAGAAAAAAAAAATTACCAAGAGAATTAAGAAATGTTTTAGGTTAAGAAAACCCAAAGAGGTATACTCTGAAGAAGAGAGTATCTTCATAGTGAATAGATAACCAAACCAATCTAGGAGAGAGAGGGGGGATGGAGGGTGAGAATGAGTTGACCATAAAGACTCCTAAAAAGTGGATGGAAGAAATGAAGCAAGAAAAAATTTTTTGTAACTTTTTAATTTCAAAAGGGGTGTTTTTTTAAAAAGCAAAATTAAAGTTCTTGAAGAAAATTGGAAGTAGGATAAATAGCTTCAAACAAAAAGGAGAAAACCCTACCTCAAATAGTGTACTCCCTCCAAAAAGAGTATGAAGCAAATAGAAGTCAGTGACTTCAGGAGACAAGAAATATTAGAAAAAGGAAAGAGAAAAAAATTGACAATTTTATAGAACAAAGGAAGCATAAAGTACCATTAGACTTCCTGAAAAACATAATAAAAAACCCCAGGATATCATATTTCAAGAAATTTTTAAGAACACCCAGAAGAACTATTAGACCCCAAAGTAAAAGTAAAAATAGAATCTGCTAGTAATCTTCTGGAAAAAAATCTCAAACTGAACACTTACATAAAAATAATAACTAAAAAAATTCAGTGGTTGAAGATCAAAAAAAAAAAGATGTTGGAAAGCATTCAGAAGGAAGAATTCAAATATCAAGGACTTACAGGTTTATGCAAAGTTATGTTGCAATTACAGTAAAGGAAGGAATCTTGGAATATATATATATAGCTACCCTCCCCGCTCCCTAAAAAGGAGAAAGAATAAGATATAACCAAGAATACCTTACCTTGAAAAAGTAAATATAATCCTATAAGACAAGGAAACTGGCAGGAATAGAATTTTAGTTGAATAAAAGAATTTCAAGAATTCCTGATGAAAAGATCCAAACTAGACAAAAATCTCTGAAATTTAAATATGACAGACAAGAGGAGCACAGAAAGGTAAAGTTGAACAATATGAACAGCTAAGTGATTAAGTGTTTAATCCTAAAGGGGGAGAAGGGACAAATGTGCCTTCAGAATTAAGCCTTCAATGGTCATTAAGGGATTACATTAAGGTTAAAAAATCAGAGTCTATATGTGGTTTTGTTCTGTTTTCTGATTTTGGAGGGAGAAAGAAAAAATACTATAGGGTAGAAATAAAGTGGAAAAGGGAAGAATTTAACTATTTCTCATAATTGGGGTATACTATAGAAGATTATACAAACATGGAAGTTGAGGTTGTGAGGAGCAGGTACTTCATGAATTTTACCTGCCTTATCTGAATTGATCAAAGAGTACTGAATGTATAAAGATACGCATATACATATACAAAGGAGACTGGTATAGAAGTGCATTAAATCCAACAGGGAAATACTCTGGGACAAGGAGAGGAGAGTAATGTTAGTGAATGTTTAAATAAATTCCAGTTGCTCACAGGGTAACATGGCATGATAAGAATTTAAAAGGAAATGAAGAAAAAACATAAGAACTAGATATATTTGGATATAAAGAAAGGAACAATGGCCATTTTCCAACAGTATAGTTATGAATAATACCATTCCTGATGGTACTTTGAAACTATAACCAAAAATTCATTGAACTGTCCCTTAGGAATATTACTAGTAGGCATATACCCCCCAAAAAAGGTCAAAGGCAGAAGGAAAGGGCCCTTATGTTCAAAGATCTTTATTAGAATCACTTTTTTGTTGTTGTTGTAGCCAAGCTGTGGGGGAAAAAAAATGAGTGTCCATCAATTGGGGAAACACTATACAAACTATGATATTAGTGTATTATGGTATAATATTATATCTTAGGAAATAACAAAGAGGTTAGATTCAGAGAAATTCATGAAGATTTGTAGGAATTAATGTAAAGAGACATGAGCAGAACTGGGAGAACAATTTACATAGTAATCCCAGTAATGTAAAGGAAAATAGATGATTTAGGTTAAGAAAACCCAGAAAAAGAGTGTCTTCACAATGAATACATTCAAGCCAATGGTGGAGGAGTGAAGAGGGAGAGCAGGAGGGTGAGAATAAGTTGACTACAAAGATTCACAAAAGTGGATGAAAGAAATAAAGCAATATATTTTTTTAAAAGTGAAATTAGAGTTCCTGAGGAAAATTGGATGAAGATTATTCAACTTGTTCATGTAGTGACCATTCATGACTATGATGAGAAGGCATGTTTCCCATTTCTTGGCATAAAGGTGATAGATTAAAGGTACAGAATAAGACATATTTCCTTCTAATGTGTTGATTTGCTTTGCTTAGGTAAACATTTACTACAAGGGAAAGCTCTGTAGAGTAGAGTAAGGAGTTGTTAAGTTATGACAGTAATGCAAAAGATTAACAGTCTCAAAATATTTTTTTAAAAATATAGAAAAGGATACTAACAAGCAGGTGCAGTATTGTATTAAATTCAGTATACATTTTTGGAAAAAATAAACATCAGAAATTCATAGTTTCATATATAATTCTCTTTTCCCTTTTTGCATGTTGACATTTTATGTTTGTAATATCTATATTGTTTTTTTAAAGAAAATTTAAGAAAAACAATAGAAATCTAATTCATATTTAGCTTTTTTCCTTATATAAAATGACAGTGTTAAATCTAGCTGGGCATAGTGAATATTGTGCCAGATTTGGAGTCTGAAAGACTTGAACTTGAATCTTACACTGGCATTTACTATGTGTATGACCATGGACAAGTCACTTCTCTCTCTATTAGTTTTCTCATCTCATGGGGATAACAACAGTACTTGCTTCATCTGATTTTTGTAAGTGTTCAAATAAGATAATATTTCTAAAGCACTTTGCAAATTTTAAGACAAATGATAATAAATTTTAGTGATTTTTATTAGTAGTAATAATAATTTCTTATTGAAGGCTTTTGAAGTCTTATAGCTTTGTCTATAATCCTATGATTCTTTAACACCCCATACTTTAAGATTTCCAATGCCAGACAATGTAGAAAAACAATCTGAAGAGATTTTATTGCTGTACCATACAGTAATACTTAATTGCTTTGACTACAGAAATGCTAATTCTTATTCCTTTTAACAATGCAGATTGTAATTCATCCATACTTACTCAATCTGGTGTGTAATTCTTTCCATGTCTTCCCATAAGTTAAATCACTAAGTATCTCCTACCCCTTTCGTGTGCCCCATTCCTGTCCCAGTATAATAGGACCTTTATCATTTTCTCCAGCTATTGCAAATGAAACACATGATCAGCACATGTCTTGTATCTTGTTCTCACCATGTAACCAGTCATCTTTTTCAGTCATACATTTCTTATGATCTTTACTCTAGTTTTTTCACAGTTCCTTATTTTTGTAGTATAAGTCTTTACTCTTGCTATCATTTTTTTTAATTGAGTGATACTTCTTCCTTCCTTCCTTCTTTCCTTCTCCTTCTCTTCTTTGTCCCTCTGTCTATCCTAGACTGGAAGTACAGGACCCACTTATGGGGCCTGATTCATAGTACTCCTTTGAAGAAAAGCTTTAGCCTATTCCATTTCCAACCTGGATTGTTTGACCCTTACTCAGGCAACAGAAGTCTCCTAATCCTGAGGATTTGGTATAATATTTGTGCCAGAGTTAGTGTAAACTCTAAAAAGTGTTCAATTCAGAACTTTTGTCAACTGACCCACCAGCCTCCACCTCTCCACAGCAAGAATTACAGATAAGTGCCACCATTCCAGGTGTGATACTCATTTTTAATTCTCTAGAAACTATGGTGTCTCGTGTGCACAGAATATAATACCATTAAGGGGATATTAGTTTTTTTTTTTAATGACCATTTCTCTAGGCAGAGGTAGAGAGCCATTAAAAGAGCTTTATAATTTCCACAGAGAAGCATTTTGGTACGTTGGGTAGAGAGCTGGCCTTGAGACCTGGAAGACATCGCCTTAAGTCCTGCCTCTGACACTTACTAGTTGTGTGACCCTCAGGAAATCTCTTAATGTCTCAACTCTGTTACTTATAAGTTGTGAAAAAAGTACTGACCTGCACTGAAAGTTTCCTCATCTGTTCTATCCTAATGAAATCATAGGTTGTGATAATGGTGATAGTGGTGGTTGTGATAGAAGTAGTGGTAATGATAATAATGATGATAATAGCTTTTAGTTAGTACTTTAAAGTTTGTAAAGTGCTTTATGAACATTATATCATTTGATCTTTAAAAAATGTGAATAGGTACCCTTAATATTCCCATTTTTTATATAAGAATACTGTAGCACAGAAAAGGTAAGTGAATTTCTCTGAGTCTTAACACTAGTGTCTGAAGCTGCATCTGAACTCAAATCTTCCTGAGTCTAAGTCTAGTGTTCTATCCACTATGCCATTAAGCTGCATACAGGTTTGTTACTTAAGTCTAATTTCTATGAGACAGTCATATTTGTTATTTCATTGAATTCTGAGCCCAATCCATTGTCCATTTGTAGCGCCCATCCAAGATGCATGCATTCATTATAGATTCCAAACAATAGGTGTTCTTTGCCTACTTGTCTTTTCCTTTATGGATTCTGACAACTCCCAAATTCCTAAAAATCTGAAGAAATTAAGAAATTTAATTAATTTAAATGGAAATTAAATATATAGCAATGATATAAAAGCATCACTTTTAAATCATCCTATGAATGAACATCAAATTCTGTAGCTTGTTTTATATGTCTTCACCTTAATATTTCTTATCTTGATGTAAGGATTCTGTGCTTCTATGTGCTTTGGGCATTGGTCATGTTTACTGTTTGCCTTTATAGGCTGTTGAAAGCCAAATTTAGTTTGTTTATTTTTTAAAGGAAGAGAAAATTAATTTTCATGAATTACATAGAAAAAGTAGTAAATAAAGAGGACATTTGCTTCTCTTTCTATATTGTTTGCATGTAAAAACCTGATTCTAGTATCAGTCCAGAGAGTGAATAAAATAAACAAATTCTTAATAATCTACCTGATATATAGTAACTAATGATTATAGGATTAGATGAAATCTGCATCTGATGGAATAACTATAGAACTACCTGCTATTTAAAGGATTTAGGTGGTTAAATTAACTTCTGTGATTACAGCATCAGGGAAAAGATAGTTGTTGATTTTTTTTTTTTTTTGGTGGCAACTCTAATACATATTTCTGTCCTATAATCTTACTTGATGTTTTGAGAATGAAAGGATAGATAGTTTTATCACAGGATAAAATTTCCTGTCACAGGAAAAAAAAAACTAATTATTCACCTTGAGACATCCATGTACTCCTGTGGCTGTCTTACATCAGAACATTTTTTTTTCAGTAGTTAAATACCTCTCAGGTACCTCCATTTTGATGAAGGTTTCAGACCAACCAGCCTTCATACCTAACTGTCCTACTGCAAGCCTTCAACATCATATCACTTATTGGTACCTTATCCCATCCCTGCCTTTACCTCCCTTTTGGAAGCTGTTAGCTTCCCCATTAGAATGTAAGCCCTTTGAGGGGAGGAACTACTGTGTGTGTGTGTGTGTGTGTGTGTGTGTGTGTGTGTGTGTGTGTAATGGTGTAGTATATAGCTTATATTTATATTCCCAGAGGTTAACACAGTGATTGCTGCATAGTAGGCACTTAATAAATACTTGTTATTTAGCTCTATAATGAATTGTCCACATGGTTAAACAGTAACTTTCTTTACACTCAATAGTCCCTAGTATACTGTTAGATGTAGGATGCTCTAAACATTCCTTGTTAAAATGGATATTTTTTAAAATGGAGGTCTGCATGGTGGTTCAGGCCTGTAATCCTTTCTGCTAGAGAGGCTGAGACTGATGGATCCCTTGAACTCCATAAACTAAAGATGATGTGTTTGCACTGTCTAGCACCAATATGGCAAATCCTTGGGAACAAGAGGGCCACCAGGCTTTCCAACAAGGGGCAAAGTAGCCCAGACCAGAAATGGAGTAGATGGAAACTTCTGTGTTGATTTTGGTGCAAAAGTGGTCACTGCCCATCTAGCCTGATGAGCTAGGAAGACCTAGACTCCCAACCTTCCTTCCCATTTGTTTTCCCACCCCCCCCCAAAAAAAAAAAGAAAAAAGATGACTGGAACCTAATAGTTCATGTTCACCTGTCTCCTAAAATTCTCAGGCTTTTATTAGATAAAATGGGACAAAGCTAGCTAAGTGGGACAAAGAACTCAAGAATTGGAAGTCACCTTTGAGAGAATTTATAATAATCTATAGATAATTAAAGCATAAATCATAATAATTTATAGATAATTAAAGCATAAAGGAGCATTAGAGATCTTCTTTGTCTACCCTATTCATTGTACAAGTGAGTAAGCTGAGGGTCAGGCAAGCAGAATGACTTGCCCATAGCTTAATCAGTGGCTGAGCTGGAATTTCAATCCAGATCTCCTAAATCTTAGAACCAGACTCTTTCTATTACCCCATGTTGGCACTTTCAACACACTCAGTGCAATGATCAGCAATGTACTTTCTGGCCTCTGTTTCCAAGATTTTCTTTCTAGGATTCATTTCCTCCCCTCCCCAATAGAAGTTGCTTGTGTTTGCATCTGCCATATGCTTATATTTGCATAACCACATGCTCAAAAAAAATGACCTAGTAAGCTCCTCCAAGAATTTGACATTGATGGGCTTTTCTGCTCACTTTGAAGAAAGAAGCATGTAGCAATACACTGAGACTAGCTGGAAGCCATCCAAATTCTCTTTGGGAAAAGGATGAATGTATTGCCATGTACTTATTTGAAAAATCTCATCACTGCTAATGAAAGCCTAAGGATCTTAGGCTGGGTTTTTTCCCTTTTTCTTCATCTTCAGCTGAATATGTCTCACTCAGAATTACATTCACTTGAACAAGGGTTTATTTAGCCCTTGCTACATCCAGTAGTGTGCTCATTAGTTTTGAATGTAAAGGTATTTATTCAAATATTTATTAAGGACCTACTGTGTGTCAGACACCAGGCATTATTATAGAGGCAGAAAAAAAGAGTCACTTTCCCAGAGGAATTTGTGTTTTATTGAGAGGAAACAACATGCACACAGATAAGTACATTTACCCAAAGCAAATGCAGAGTAATGATGGGGGGATGGGGTGGGGATTAACAACAGGGAGACACAAAAAGGCCCCATATATAGCTGGTAGCCCTTGAATTGAGTCTTATGGGATATTAGAGATTCTGAGAAGTGGAAATGAGGGAGTGAATTCTAGATATGAGAAAACTACCTATACAAAGGAATATTGCATATGGACACAACTAGTAAATGTTGTTGTTGTTGTTGATCCTTCCTTCTCAAGTAGTACTATGACATCAGGGAAATAATTCCTTGACATAAAAGTGTATTGGGAGGGCTGTGCAAAGTCGCCAGCTTCACTTTCTCTTCTCAGAATCATCTGGAGCCAGTGGCCAGATCAAGATAACTGGAGATGGCCCCAGATGCAGGAGGAGAACTTGGTCTTTTTAAACTAAGATCTTTTAACAGGTCTCAACTAGGGCTATAAAGAATTCACATGAACTCACAACCTAATTGGGGAGACAACAAATAAATAACCATGTACAAACCCAAGCTATATAGAGAACAAATTGGCAACTAAGGGAAGACACTAGAATTTTTTTTTTATTTAATAGCCTTTTATTTACAGGTTATATGTATGGGTAACTTTACAGCATTAACAATTGCCAAACCTCTTGTTCCAATTTTTCCCCTCTTTCCTCCCACCCCCTCCCCCAAATGGCAGGATGACCAGTAGATGTTAAATATATTAAAATATAAATTAGATACACAATAAGTATACATGACCAAACCGTTATTTTGCTGTACAAAAAGAATCAGACTCTGAAATATTGTACAATTAGCCTGTGAAGGAAATCCAAAATGCAGGTGGGCAAAAATATAGGGATTGGGAATTCAATGTAATGGTTTTTAGTCATCTCCCAGAATTCTTTTACTGGGCGTAGCTGGTTCAGTTCATTCTGTTCCATTGGAACTGATTTGGTTCATCTCATTGCTGAGGATGGCCAGGTCCATCAGAATTGGTCATCATATAGTGTTGTTGTTGAAGTATATAATGATCTCCTGGTCCTGCTTGTTTCACTCAGCATCAATTCGTGTAAGTCTCTCCAGGCCTTTCTGAAATCATCCTGTTGGTCATTTCTTACAGAACAATAATATTCCATAATATTCATATACCACAATTTATTCAGCCATTCTCCAGCTGATTGGCATCCACTCAGTTTCCAGTTTCTAGCCACTACAAAAAGGGCTGCCACAAACATTTTGGTACATACAGGTCCCTTTCCCTTCTTTATGATCTCTTTGGGATATAAGCCCAGTAGTAACACTGCTGGATCAAAGGGTATGCACAGTTTGATAACTTTTTGAGCATAGTTCCAAATTGCTCTCCAGAATGGCTGGATGTATTCACAATTCCACCAACAATGTATGAGTGTCCCTGTTTTCCCACATCCCTTCCAACATTCCGCATTATCTTTCCCTGTCATTCTAGCCAATCTGACAGGTACATGTAGTGGTATCTCAGAGTTGTCTTAATTTGCATTTCTCTGGTTAATAATGACTTGGAGCATCTTTTCATATGGCTAGAAATAGTTTCAATTTCTTCATCTGAGAATTGTCTGTTCATATCCTTTGGCCATTTATCAATTGGAGAATGGCTTGATTTTTTATAAATTAGAGTCAATTCTCAGTATATTTTGGAAATGAGGCCTTTATCAGAACCTTTGACTGTAAAAATATTTTCCCAGTTTATTGCTTCCCTTCTAATCTTGGGAAGACACTAGAATTAAGAAAGTTTAGCAGAGTCATCTTACAGATGGTGGGATTTTGACTAGCATTTGAAGGAAACTAGAAGGCAGAAATGAGGAAAAAAAGTTCCATGCACAGGAGCTAGCCAGTGAAAATGCCTGGAAGTGGGAGATGGAGTATAACAAGGAGTCCAATGTACCTGGATCTAAGTTTACATGGGAGGGGAGTTTATGATCCTGTAGGTGACAGAGTCACTGGAGTTTATGAAAGAGGAGTAGAGAAACATAGTCAAACCTACAATTTAGGAACGTGACTGACAGCAAAACAAAATAGACTGAAGAGAGGAGAGACTTGAAGCAGGAAGATCAGCCAGCAGGTTTTGTAGCATCTTTGGAGGGAGGTTAGAGCTCAGGCAAAGAGATAGGGCATGATGAAATATCCTCTGGTCATTTTAGCAGCTTCTTAGTCTTTTCTAAAATCTGAAGGTTGGAATTAATAACCTGTCTTTGGTCTGAACAGATCATAGCAGAGTGAGATTTATCCCATTACATCCTGCTGTTCTTAGGAAATGCTTCATTTGACATGTTAGCAATAATTCAGCCTTTGCTTGAAAACAGTGTAGTTCCTCGGACTTCATTACCTCCTGAAGCATATCATTTTATTTTCTAACAACTCTAATTTTAGAAGTGTTTTCTTCTACTGAGCAATACCTCTTATAATTTTCACTCATTAGTCTTAGTCAACATTTCTGCTTGTTTAAAATCTACTCGGTTTTCTAAGTTCAGATAAAATGTCTCATGTTCCAGCAAAAATCCACCAATATTCACCAAGTGCTTCCTATACCACATGCTTAAGACATAGTAGAAGGTAAACTCCATCCTTGTCTTCTAGGAGCTTAGTCTAAGGTAAGAAATGGCATATAACTAAACTGGCACATTGAAATGTCCACAGAGTATATGGAAAATAATTAGGGTTGTGGGGAAACATAAAGGGAAAAAAGAATATTCTGTGTCACTCATAATGCCAACTTCACTCCAGTTCCCCTAGCTGAGCTTTTAGCCTCTAGCTCCTAGAATGGCCATTATTATTAAAGAATCCTCCTCTATGCATATGTTTTGAAAATAAAAAGCTTTAATTAAAAAAAAGAATCCTCCATAAGTGATAATATCATTACCCTCAATTTTCTAACTTCCAATTCCAGGATTCTTTCTTTAGAAAATATCAAAATGGGAAATAAGTATCAAGGTTCACAGACACTGGAACTGCCTTTCACTAACGGCCTCAATAGTCTTGAAAGAAAAACAAAGAAAGCTGAAGTTAGCTGCAACCTTCAGTTTGTGGTTGTCATTACTACAGCTCTCTTCCATTACTTGGCATCATATGGAGAGGAATAATGCTCAATCAGCCTGGAAAGAAACATGACAAGTGTTCCCTGCCTGCAAAGAGCTGGTATTATTTTTTTTGGAGGGGGGGTAATGAAGATTTATGTCAAACATTAAATAATTTAAAAATAATGCTACATGCTGTATAAAATAAATTACATAATTGTATTTAACTAGGAACTAGTTTGGAGTTCTGAAACATGGTGGTATTTGCAGGCTCTCTTAGAAATTCAAATAAATAGGAGAAGAAAAGACTTTAGGAACTTGGTAACTATCTTTTAAATATTTGAGATGTCACATAGAAGAGGGATTAGACATGTTACTTGGTCTCACAGAGCAGAAATAGCAGGGATCAGAGGACAGCTCTAATTATTAGAGCTGTCTAAAAGTAGCATTGGCTACCTTAGGATTTAATGAGGAGGCAGGAAGGTGACACAATAGATAGAGGGTTAGGCCTGAGATGAGGAAAACATGGTGTCATATCTAGTCTTAGACACTTTCTAGCTATATGATCAAGTCATGTAACCTCTGTTTACCATAGTTTTCTCCATTTTAAAATGGAGAGAATAATAATAACATCCACCTCCCAGGGTTGTTGTGAGGATCATATGGGATAATATTTGTACAGTACTTAATATAGGGCTTAGCACAGGGTAAGCACTTAATAAATTCTTCCTCCTTCCTTCCTTCCTTTTCTTTTCTTTCCCTTCCTTCTTTTTTCCCTCTTTTTTCCTCTTCATTCAGTCTCTTCTTCCCTCATTCATTTCCTCCCTCCCTCCTTCTGTGCATCCCAACAGATGTTAGATAACCACTTTTTGGAGATGTAGACAGTATTTATGGTTTTGACCAAAAGCTATTTCTGACACTGTGAAAATACAAAGATAATAATGAAATTATTCCAGCTTCAGAAAGTTTATAGTCTATTGTGGGAGAAACTTGTATATGTATATACACATACATTCTAAATAATATGTATACAAAATAAATGCAAGGATTATGGGGGGTAAGTGGGGAACAACTAGTAGGCATCAGGAAGGGTTTCCTGAAAAAATTATGTTTGAGTTGGGGATTCTAAGATGTGATGATTCCCTGGAACTCCAGACATGGGAGACAGCATGTAAAGCAGTGATGGGAGAGAGAATGTCTCATGTGAACACACAGCAAGATAACTAGTTAGGCTGGATCAAAGAGTGAATTAAAGAGACTAAAGTATAATAAAGCTCAAAAGAGAGGGTGGAGTTGGGTCATGCTGGGCTTTAACAGCTAAACAGAGGAGCTTGTATTTCATCCTAGAGGGAATAGGGAGTCACTGGGGCTTGTGAAGCAGGGCAGTGACATGGTCAGACGTGTGCTTTAGGAATTTCACCTTGATCAGGTGTGTAGGGTATACATTGAAATTCTTAGACTTAATGACTTCTGAAATTACTAAAATTGCTAAAATTTTATAATTTTGTTATACTATGATTATGAGTTCAGAGAATTATAGTTTTTCTTCCATTGGCCACTTAAAGATTTTGCAGCATCTTCTCTTATTGGAAAAATGCATATATAATCAATAATTTATACTATTATGAAAATAAATTGTTTCTCATTTAGTATCAAATTCATTTTTATGTATAATGAAGCTTTTATTATTAAAATGATTTCTTAATCTTGATTCGCTGTGATTATGTCCCACCCCTTTCTTCTTTCCATTTGGTTAATTCCTACTTTCAAGGTATCCTTCATGCTGGAAAGAATTTCTTTAGTCCTAAAGAACTATGATCTTTTTTTTTTTTTTAATGGGACAGCTGTATTGGTGATGGGGAGATCTGTGAATTAGCAAAATAAGAAGCAGTATAATGCAGTATATAGATAGAAAGCCCACCTCAGAATCAGGAAATCTAACTCCTGTATATCCCCAGCAAACACTCTAGGGTTATAAAGTGAAGAGCTCCTTCCTTAAAATTTGAATTCACAAGTTTAGGTCAAACCTATGTATATATGTATGTATGTTTGTGTGTGTATGTATATATATTATAACTATGCATATATACTATTTGCATATAGACATAGAGGTGTTTATATGTACACACATATTGTGTGTGTGTGTGTGTGTGTGTAGACATATAAACTACATGGGATAGGAAAGTAAAGAGAGGCTCTTATTTTCATCCAGAGCAGAACACGCATAGTACTGCTATCACCTATCTACCAAAGTATGCATGTGATATTCCATATGGAATTATAGCTCTAGATCAAGCCTATATATGTGCTTGTAAATATACACATACATGTATTGTGTATGTATATATACACGTGTGTATAAATGCACTGTGCATGTGTATATATGTGTGCTTATATATAATCATGATAATATGTCAGTATAACAAAACCACATGGTAAAGAGGGACTGTGATTTTTATCTGATGAGGAACATCAACAGCACTGATATGATATATATCAAGTATACATGTGATGTTTCTTGCTCTAATTGCTTGATTTTTACAGTACTTTGTGCTGCTGAGATGAGGCATTTGTCTTTTAAATTATGCTACTTTGCTTTAAACATTAATTTTCCTATGGGCACAGTGAAAAACACTCATTCAAAGTGGATGTAGTGGGGGGAGGCCTGGATGAGTAAGTGTTCTTTTTATAAGGGTCTTTGTGTTGTTCAGAGAAATGATTAAAAATGCCTGAGACACTTGTTGGGAGAATGGCTTATCCTGACTAGTAAAACCAAAATGAAAATATCTTCTGGTTAAAATTATTTCTGTTTAGGAACAGTTGAGATTATTAAAATTTACAGAGACTCTGCAACTCTTCCATTTAAAATGGCTTTAGTGAGATGAATCCTGCCAAATTAAATCAGCTTTTGCACTGTTTATTCCAGTTCTTTTCCTCTCTCTGGGACCTCACATGTTTTTTGAAATCTAGTTGTTTCTGATGGAAGACAAGAACTATTTCTCCTGTCCTTTGTCAGGAAAACATCACAAGAGATATGGGCTGGAAGTGGAGGGAGGAGACATCTAATGAAAGCCCCACTTTAGCTTTAATTTTGCAGTGTGAGACAAAGAAACCACTGACACAGTTTCCTATTTCCACAGGCTTGACAGCCCCGTCATGGCTAGGCAGCATGTAGCAGTGAGTGGTATGGGTAATGTTATAGAGGAATCACAGAACACCAGAGCTGGAAGAAATCACATAGTAGAAAGAGCACTGAGGGTCATAGGAGCCACAAGACCCAAGCCCAAATCTTGACTTCACCCCTTCAGTTTCCTCATCTGTAAAACATGGGGGATGAACTAGATAATCACTAGTCCCTTCCAGCTCTAGGTCTGTGAGCCCAAGAACTCTTTCACATTAAACATGAGGAAACATGACTTAACTAAGATATCAAGTAGTGAGGAACAAAAGTTTAGGAAACTTATTTTTTTTTGTCTTCAGAGTTGTGTTTTATTGATCATTATTAAACTGTAACTTCCTTGTGGAAATTAAGTAAAATCTTAGAATGAACAAAGGACAATTTAATTACTGAGAATAGTTTTGCAAATATGCCTACTTCCCCCTATTGTTAGGAGGCTCAAATGAAATAATGGATGAAAGTGTTTTCATCTGTAGTTCTATGCCTGTCTATAGATACATATTAATATGATTTTATCTAAAAAGAATTTAAAATCATGGAACTTTAGAATCACAGAACTTCAGAGCTAAATGGGATCTTAGTGATCCCTAATCTGGTGGCCTTTGTTTCATTTTACAAATGGGAAAACTGAGTCTCAAAGTAGTGAAATGGCTCGCTTAGCCCCAAAGCTAGTAAATGGCTGAACCGGAATCTAGGTCTTTTATCTCCTAGTCCAATGTTCTTTTTTAGGGCAGGGACTATCTACTGCCTTTTCTTTTTGTATTCATTGCTTAGCACAGTGCCTGGCACATAGTAGACACTTAGCAAATGATTAATATTATGTTTTATTTTGTTTTTTACTATGATGTGCTAGACTTACAAAAGAAAAATAATTCCAGAGTAGCCAGTTAACCCCTCTTTCCTTCTCCACTGTTGGAACCTTTACAAACTGTTAAGTCATTAGAGTTGATAGACAATAATCTAATTTAGCATGGTTCAGTATGATTAATCTGATCCTATGAGGAGATGTTATGGGCCAGAACTTGAAACAAGGTACTAAGTACAACTGATAGAAATGATGCTTGTGTTCATACCTTTAGAGAGCTCATAGAAGCAAGAAATACTTAAGTACTCATTGGAGTTTAGTAAGAGAACAAGTTTAGTAAGAGATATCTGAATTTACACCTCCCTTAAGCCCTGCCTCCAGAAGGAGGAGTTAACCTTTGGGAGATCATATATATGGAGGAAGCTCTTAGAGCTTAAGAGAATTTCTCTGGAACATTAACTGGGGGCAGAGAGGAGCACTCTGGGAGGAAGCCCACAAGCCTCTCTTCGAGGCAAGAGAGATTCATTGCATCTTCCACCTTGGTGCTGGCTGGAGTCTGAAGGACAAACCTTTGGATTTGGAGACATTCGGAGGCAGCTCTTGGAACCAAGCAGAGAGATAGGCCTCAACTAACTGGACTATTTTGGAAGGAGAAAATAAACGTTTGCTGTTTCCTTTCCTTCCTCACTTCTGCCTCTTAGAATTGCAGGTTTCCTTTCACACTTATCTAGAGTCACCTTGTACATTCAGCCTTTCTTGATTGCCTCTGCTCTTAATGTCCTCCCATTATATTCCTTTTTTTATATGTTTTTCATTATACTTACTGAAGTATAATAGTGAATAGAATACTAAGTATTTCCCAAAAAAGTATTTTTGAGACAGAGAAAGAAAAAGCAACCTTTTAGAAGTACTATTTGTAGTAGCAAAAAGTTGAAAATTTCCCCCAACATTTGGGGAAACATCTGAATAAATTATGGAATATAAATGTAGTGGAATTTTATGGCTTAGTGGAAAATGATGTAAATAAAAGATTGAAAGAAATATGGGGAATATATATTAAGTGGGGCAAAGTGAAGAAAGAACCAAAAGTACAATATACAAAATGATTAACATTAAAAAGCAGTAAATCAGCTCCAAAAAATAGAGAAAATCAATACAAATTCTTCCTTTTTTAACATTATAAACTACTTACAATGTAAGCTCACCTGAAAGAGTTGAAATTTCCTTTACATGATTTGCCATTAACAGCTTCTGAGATTAGATGTTGTGGGAGGTAGGATCCATATGCTTTTGGAAGAAAAATTATCCTGAAATACAGACTACAGATACCTAAAAGGAAGTATGAGCTTTGTAAGAATTGACTTGTAACTTTGTAGTCTCTCAAGGTCAAAAAATATGAAGGACAAGAAGATCAAATAATATTAAAGACAAGACTGCCTTTGACGTTGAAAGTAGAGACGATTACCCAATGCCATACTCAGAGTTGCCAGGCAAGACTAAGGTATGATTGTGAATCATGAAAGAATGGCTTAAAGGCTTTTCAGAGTGTTTATATGAGAGAAAAACACAAGTAATGAATTTCAGGGGTGTGGTTTCAGAAGAAAATTGTAAGGTGACTGAGAGTGCCTTAGTAAACTCTACAAAGTTTCTCCTATTAAAGAGAATTCAAAATAATACAACATACATTACTTAAATGCTGATTGTATGCTGAATGTTGTATTAGGTGCAAGGAGAAATACAAAGTTTTAGCTATGACTTGGACCCTGATCTCAGGTAATCTGCAGACTTGTAGTCCCATAAGAAACCACCCATCAACTCAGATCCACAATATGATCTCCTGTCTAGAACCCAGAGAATTACCGAATAAAATGTTATGTGTGAGGTAAGTAGTTATTTTTGGAAGAAGGGATAGATATTCTATCCAACAAATATTAAATGCTTTCTCTGTCTGCCTATTGTTCTAAATATTAAAAAAAAAAAAAAAAAAAAAAAAAAAGAGTACCTGCCCTCAATGGGTTTAGGGGTAGAGAGAATCTATATTAACATAGACGAGTAACAACAAATAACAACAACAATAGTTTCAATTTATAGAACACTTTAAAGTTTGCAAAGCACTTTAGCTTTGTTATATCTTTGAACCCTCCTAATTGCTCTAGGAAGTAATTATTGTTATAACTATTTACAGAAGAGGCTGAGGGGTCTCTCAAGCTAGATAAATATCTGAGGCAGGGCTCTAATTCATGTCTTTCTTAATTCCAAGTTCAGCATTCCCAAATCCAGTCCTCTGCAGAACTAATAACAAAGTAATTTCAAGAAGTGGGAAACAATTATAGGTGTAGAACCTGGAAAGGGTTATGTACAAAGTAGAAGTAGACAGCATTAATAAGTGAGGAATCAAGAAAGGTTTTATGGAGGGAGGGGGATTTTGAGTCAGGCTTTAAAGAATGTGTAGTTCTTTAGGAGGTGAGAATGATCTTTCCTGTTTCCCTGGCTGGAAGGAATTCTGGAACCATGTTCTAAATTCAAACCGTAATAATTCTTCCCAGAGTACTGAAAATCTGTAAAATGTTAAAGTTGAAAATGTGATATCATGAAAACTATTTTACTTTGAATATGGCCTATCGCTAAAGTGACTTTAGTGGGCTTGTTCTTTTGTTTCATGTCAGTTACTCTTAGAAAGTCAGTTTAAAAGTATTTGAGTGGAAAGATTAGAGAAAAATTCTTCCAAGTTGAACTCTGAATGGAGCTGACATGGGCTATAATTTGCTCTGCATTTTTCCTGGCAAGTTTGGACATGTTAAGAGTCTAACATTGTTTTCAGTTGGGTGGATGTGGCCACAGAAAGGGTGGGTCCTTGAAAGCCCAACAGTGACCACTTTAAACATTTCTTCCATCCTGATGTATTGGCCCTGTTGGCTAGGTAAGTAAGCATGTCACCTATAGAGTTGAATATGCTTATTCCACTGATATGGCTTAACCACAAGCTCTCACAAGAGTCAGTAGGATGAGCAAAATGCCAGGATAAATGAATCAGCATATCAACTCAAGCATTGTAAGCTATTTTAAAAAAGAAAGAAAAGAAGAAGGGAACACATTTTAGGTTTATGGAAAAGTGTATTTTAAAAAAAATTACTTATCTCTTACCTCACTAGTGATGTCTGTAGTAATCAGAATACTAAAACTTAAATGTCAGTTTAAGTTTTAAGTTTATGTCAGTTCTTTGTATTTTTTTTTTAAACAAAACTAATGCCATCATACAGAAGGCGCAGGCATGGAACTAATTTAAATTTTAAAAGTTGGCCTGTGATGTTTAATGAGTTTGCTTTTTACATGAATTATAGCTGCCCTAAGCCCTTATTTCTCTAGTTTGAATGTCAGAATCCCATCAGCAATATGGAAGAGTAGAAAAGAAGAGTTGGTGAACTCCCATACCTTTTGTCCAGTGGTGCAGATCCTTAGGGGGTGGATGTATGAGTATTGAATGGGCGTTCCCTAATTGAAGTCAAGGGATCATGGTAACCAAGACACACACAGAGCTGCAAGTGAATAACCAGGAACAAACCACACAGCTCATTCTAAACATCCTTTCTCTCAATAGTTTAACCCAGGGCTCAACACATTTCTGGTGTCACTTCTGAAGATGTTGCCATGGTTCTCTTTCATTTTGCTGTATATGCTTAGAAAATGGGTTTCTTCTATAAAGCATTAATGAGTTAGTTACAAATGAGTCTTCTTCGACTATATCGCATTTGAAAGGGCTTGTCCATCTGGGTGCATAGTAGGAAGAAGGCAGATGAACTAAGTTGTTCAATAAGTAACTAGTAAGCATCTACTAAGTAACAGCCATAAGTACTCGGCACTGGAGGTTATAGAGACAAAAGTTAAAGCTTCCTTTGAGGATCTTCTATTCTATTAGGTTTCAGTATACACACACACACATGTAATGTGTATATATATAATATATGCATTGTTATATATAATGTGTATATAAAATATAACATGTATATATATATATACATACATATCTATATGCATATTAAAATATATACAAAAAATTACAAGCAAATTGGAGTGAATATGGATGGAAAGGGTACCAGTAATTGAATTTCATGTATTATATGTTGGATGAGTTGAGCTTTGAAGGAAATGAGGAATTCTAAGAAGCTGATAATAGGGAAGAACATTCTGGGCATGGAGGACAGCCCGTGTAAAGGCTTGGAGATGAAGAAGGAGTTCTGTATGTGAGGCCAGCAGAGTATGCTACCCTTTTCATCATTTTTCATGGCACAATAATATTCCATTACTTTCATATACTAGAAATTGTTCTGCAGCTCCTCAGATAATGGTCATCCACTTAGTTTCTAGTTTTTTGCTATAAAAAAAGTGCTATTGTGTTACACATAAGGGTCTTTTCCCACATTTCCCTATTTTCTTTGTAGTGCCTGGTAGATAGTAGGCATTTAATAAGTGTTTATTAATTAATTGATTATTTGCCTAATGGTGTTTTTGCTGAGTCGAAGGCTACTCATGGTAGTAACTCTTTGGGTATATGTAGTTCCAAATTGCTTTTCTCTTTTTTCTTTACTTTGCCTAAACCCTAAGCAGTGGGTCTTAGACTTCCTTTTTTTCTTCCTTTTAATTGCTGTTTACAAATAGCTCTTCGAAGTTCATGCTTGTTTGAATTCAGTCTTTTCAAATTTGGCTTCAGACATACCAGCTATGGGATCCTAAATAACTTAACCCTCTTTGACTCAGTTTCCTTATCTATAAAATGAGCTGGAAAAGAAAATGAAAAATCATGCTAGTATCTTTGCCAAGAAAACCCCCTAATGGGATCATGAAGTTAGATAGACATGGCAGATAATGCCTGAACAGCAGCGAAATACCTTCCTTGAGTGTCTTTCTTTCTCAGTTAATCCTCCACATAAGCCACCGAAATGATATTCCTTGATACTTTTCCTGCTTCAGAAGTTCTGGTTATTACCTGTTGAGAACCAGATATTGACTCCTTTGTTTGGTATTTAAAACCCTTCACAATCAAGCTTCAGACTAACTTATTATGCATTGCTTCCTTTTACATATTCTAAATCCAGTCCCTCACTATACTTCTGCTCTTTACATTCACCTCCACACTATTATGCAGATATCTTACACCTGAAATGCACTTCCTTCTCTCACTTAATGGAATCAAAGCTCAGATTAAGGACTTTTTCCTACTTGAGGCCTTTCCTAATCCCTATCTACAGTGCAGCCTCCTTCCTCTATTACCTTGCAATTTCTTTGTATATATTGTGTATATCCTTGCACCTACTTTCCTTGTGTACCTATCTCTCCTCCCAAGAACATTGTAACCTCCTTGAAGGCAGAAGGTTTATTTTTGTCTTTGCATCTCTTATTCTTTGAGCTGACTAGTGAGTACTTAATACATGCTAGGCAACTTAGGCCATAATTTTTATACTTTATTGGGGAGTTTTATCTATGATCAGTGCCTCCTCCTTTCCCCGTTAACCTTATATTTACTGTGTATATAACTTATATCTACTTTCTCTGTGTATATGTCTCCCATCCTCCCAAGAACGTTGTAACCTCCTTAAAAGCAGAATGCCTCTTTTTGCCTTTGCATCTCTTATTTTTTGTACAAAGGTAACTAGTGAGCACTTACTACATGCTAAACAATTTAAGCCATAATTTTTATCCATGGTCATTGATTGTCATAGCTCTTTGGCTATTTATATTTTATATTTTTATTTTATACAAATTATGGTTATATATTCTTTAATAATATAATTATATTATATAATACATATATAATATAATATATTATTAATAATAAATTATTATCTAGTTAATTTTTTTCATTCATTCTCTCTGAAAATAAAATGGATTTTCTCATTCTTATTCCAATTTCTGTAATCCTTTTTTATCTCCCTTAGAAAAATCTATAATTTTTTCCTTGAAGTTTGTAAGATTTTCCTCTTGTATGTGTGACTTTGGAATTTAATTATGCAATGTATAACTTAGTTACTTTTGGGATTCTTCTATATGGAGTTGGTTATTCCGTCAGTCAATCTCTTTTACATTTTGTCTATGTGTATACAGTGTATACCTCCCTGAGGGAGGGAGGTAGAGAAAGAAATAACAAGATAGACTAGAGAGAAAGAGAGATTTTTACTGTTTGTATTTCACCATTTTCCCTAATTCTGAGAAATTTTCTTGGACATAATATAATGTCCAGCCTTTTTTTTCCTTCTCAATTCCCTGGGATGTCTGTCCCTGAAGTTGTATCATGATCTATGCTTCAGATCTATTAGTTAAGTCTCAGTATTTTCCAGTAGCATGGATAATTGAATTATTTTTTTTGAGCCTGTATTTCCAGCTGGTCTACATTGTGTGAAATTAATTTTCCACTGTACTAAGTCTACTGTTTGCTGTTTCTGTGCATTTTGTTTTTGGAGTTTTCTATTGTATTCTCCATTTGATCATTTTCTTTACTAGTTCTCTTATTTTTTGCTTAATTTCTCCTTTTATTTTTTACCTTCTTCTTGTTCTTCCATTGTATTGTGTTTTATCTTAGCATGACATATCTTCATTTTATTTCTTTGTGTATTTCTATGTGTAAATAACACATCCAAAGACATGTGATTCAGTTGTGTAACAATAATTTTTATCAATATTTCTTTGTTTTGTCATTTTAAATTTTGGTTGATTTCTTAATATTAGAATTCTAAGGGACCTCCAATAAGACATGCTACCCACTTCCTAAGAGAAAGGAGATAGACTTGTGGTGCAGAATGAGGCATATATTGTTTGTACATAGTCAATGCAGGAATATGACTGAAAAATTGCTACAAAAATTTTTATTTGGGGGTTCCATTTTCTTTTTGCTGTCAGGATGGGACACTAGCTTTCTTCTATCTTCTCAGTCCAATATTTTTAATTAGTGTCTTTAGGAACCTGTGAAATCCTTTTCATCTGTTTTCATGATCATACTTAATAGATGGTCAGTAAATAGATGTAGTCCTCATTGTAGCATTGTGATGACCTAAACTCTGGAAGGGAATGCCAGCAGATCATAAGCTGGGAAGCCTTAGAACACGAGCCTTATGTTCAGTTCAATTCAACAAGCATTTATTCAACAACTACTACGTTCAAGAAATTATGCTAGGCACTATGGAGACAAAATAAAATGATAGAGACAAGATAAAAATGAAACAGTCCCTGCCCTCAACTATCTTAAATTCTCCTGGAGGAAACAACTTGTACAAGATAAGTCAATACAACATACATTAAAAATAAAGACAAAAGGGGGCAGCTAGGAGTATTAGTCCTAAAGTCAGGAGAACCTGAGTTCAAATTTGACCTCAGACATGTAACACTTCCTAGCTTTGTGACCCTGGGCATGTCACTTAACCTTAATTGTCCCCAGCAAAATAAATAAATAAATAAATAAAGACAAAATATTGAGTTAGAGCAGAGAAGGCACTACTAATAATAGTCATCTTCAGGAAAGATCTTTTTTCTAGGAGTAGTGCTTTAATTGAATCTTGTAGGAAACTTGAGATTTAAAGAGGCTGAAATGAGCTATGAGAGCATTCCAGTTCTAGAGGACACCCTAGGCAAAGGCAGAGGCAGGAGATTAAAAATCTTATGCAAAGAACAGCAAATAAGCCAGTTGCCTGAAATGTAGGATCCATAAAGCATAATAATGTGGTAGATTGTATGTCTGTTTTTAGTGCACCAGCCTGGCTAAGTTCAGAGAGGCTTATCACTAGATTTATTACAGGGTGGTGAAATTTTTGATCATAGCAACTCCTGAAGACCATGTAGTAAGTTATAGAAGGACTGCTATCTATGCTTATGGTACCCCAATTGAAAAATGATAGATAATTAAAACATTGTAACTATGTAAAGAAACAAGGACCAGCATCCTACAAAACCTGCAGAATTGGATCCCATTTTAGCCCACATGAAGTCTATTCTGGCTCTCCTGAGTTTTGGGAAGAGAATCCTAAAAGTTCACATGCCCTGATAGAATATTTTATCTCATAAATAGGAGAATATTTCTTTTTAATGAGCTTACTGCATTTGGGGAGCTGCCTCTCTTTTAAATAATTACTAACATTTATATAATATTTTAAAGTTTACCAAATCACCATATAGACACAAATTTGAATCTCACGAAACCCTGTGAGCTGTGTGCTACAGGTGTTGCTATTTGCCTTTTTTTTTTTTAAACTGCCAAGGAAACTGACTCTTTAAGAGACTAAAAGCCTACCCCCATTGTCACTCATTTAGTAAAGGTCTACAGGAAGGGTTCCTGTCCCTCTGGTCCAGCATTCTGCCTGCTGTGCCATTATATGCTTTATCTTTAAAGACCAGCAGACAGCAAGCATTTTATTAAACACTTTTTATGTGCTATATATTGAGCTGATTCTGCTTATATATAAATATAAGCAAAAAATAAAGACAGTCCCTATTTATAAGCATCTGAAACATTCTAATAGGGTAAAGCAATTCATGAAAGGGAACAGCTGCTTGGGGTGGAACACACCAACAGCAGAGGGATTTTCCAGGGTGAGATGGCAAGTGAAGCAAGATGGCAACAAATCTGTGAAGATTCTTGTTTTGTACTCTTTGTCCCATCAATACTGCTATCAAGCCAGTACCTTAAAGAATTAAAGAAAGAGGGACAAGGCCTATACAAACAAAAACATTGCAGCTTTTTTTGTAGTTGCATACAAAAGGAAACTCTAGGAATGCCCATCAGTTGGGCAATGACTAAAAAAATTACGGGTATGTTGATCTAACAATGCTATTGTACCCATTAAGAAATGGTGAAATAAATGATTTTAGAAAAACCTGGGAAATTTTATATTAACAGATAGAGACAGAAGCGAACAAACCAGAATAATAATTTATACAGTAACAACAATGTTAAATATAAAAAGCTTTGAAATATTTAAGAACTTTGATCGATGGTTAACATACCATGATTCTAGAGTAAAACATGTTACATACCTACTGGGAGAAAGGTGGTAGTCTCAAGGTATAGAATAAGATATATATTGTTTGGACATGGCCAATAGGATGTGGTCATGAGAATATGACTATGTGTATGTGTTAAAAGAGTTTTCTTTTTCTTTTTTTCCAATGAGAAAAAAGAGAATATAGATTATTTTTAATTTAAAAAGGATTTTTAAAAATTAAAGACCTTCTTTTGCTTTGAAATTTTAAGATTTAGAATTTGCAAAGCAAAAACAATTTAATTGATATCCAGACAAAAAGCTTTATGTCTAGTCAGGCATATACTGTATTTTTAGCATGGAATATATATATATATATATATATATATATATACACAAATGACCTTATAAACAGTTTAATGTGGCATTGTACCAATTAAATCAAAAGACAAAGATATATTAATTCTCCATTTCTGGTTGTTTTTTTGTTTGGTTTTTTAAGCCAGTAGATAAACTGAGTAGCAAATGGTTTGACTTAGCATTGAAATAAACTCCTTAGATTTTTACTACATTCATTGTATCTTGTGATAGCAGCAGCAACTGCACAAGACTTGGCACTCCAGAAAGCAATTATTTCTTCTGGACATTTCAGCTTCGGTTGTGTAGGTACAGTCAGTTAAGCATGTGTAAACCTGCAAGGTTGCTTTTTTATAAGCTGTGGAATCCTTATCTACTCATCACTGCCTATCAACAGATCATAATTTCTGCAGAAGTCCCCTTCATTCTGCATCTACAATGCTTTGTGGGTGAAGTCTCCACCTCATAGCCCAATTAACTCTTGACAATGTAGGATGATTGCAAAAAGGAAAGTTTTTCTGTGAAACCGGTGCTAAGATATATTTGGAAATTTGATGAGTGCACTGTGGGGCTGTGATAGATATCCCCACAAAGAATATAGCAGAGAACTGGAAAAATCCAACTTCCAAACCCTTTATTCTCCCAGGAAGCCACTTCTGTCTTTTAAATGGACAACACCCACTACTAGTTCACTAGTATGACTTACATACATCTCCATGATCCTCATATTGCACAATCTTGGATCTGGTTCGGAGGGTTACACAGGATGATACCATTACATTAGTGTCTTAGATTTTAGAGATGAAAAAAAAAAAAACCTATTGGGTCATTCAGGCTTCCTGAGCTGGGAAGATGAGAAGAATGCAGAATGACATAAAGGAGAATGAAGTAATATGACTGTCTTGCTTCATACTCAGAAGTGAGCACCAGGGCTGAAAAATCACTCGAGAACAAAGCAGAGTAATGGAAAATTAGTATTACTGTATGAAAGTAATGAATTTTGTTTGGGGAGATAATATCATAGATTTTGGAGTCAAAAGAAGTTATTGAAGAAACTTTCTTTTTAACTTACAAATTTGTTTAATTTCTGGATATCTCATCTTATTGATCCAGTTCAGTGACTAAAAAATATATTAAAATGTCTTGTAACATTTAGTTATGATGCCTCTAACAGCCACAAGGTGACCTCTAAGGTTTGTTCCAACTTTGAGATTATTTGATGTTAGTATATGCTCATTCAATAAGTTCTTGTGTGAATGAACTTAATGCTCTATATTTATGATGAATAATAAACAAAAACAGTAAAAACAATAAGCATTTAATGAACTCTTGAGGACCTTTCTAGATTTGAAATTATTCTGAAAGATATGTGATATATATGCCTTACAATTCATCATCCGGTACAGTCTTTGAACTAGGAGATCTCCATCAGAGGAGATATCTTTGTAGAGAGTGGAAAATTACTTGTCAAGGATGCTCTACAACATAGTTTTTTTTAATTTTTCTACTTATGACTCCTTTTTGCCTGAAATATTTTTATCCGACCCCAGATTTAAAGTTATATAAAATAGGTATAAAAATAAAAAATTCACTGATAATAAATTATAGTTTTCAACCCTTGTGCTGAGTTATGAATTATGAGACCCCATATGAAACTGTGACACATAAGCTTTGCTTAAGAAAGAATTCATGTTTAAGTAGTAATATGGATGATAGCATCTGAAATTCCCACAAACTCTTGAGTTGCTAGTAATTTTATGTTAAATAAATGAATATAGTCAGAATATGAGTTTTTGATATGAGTAAGAAGCAAAATTACCAAGTGAAATTTATATAAAGGAATTAGAAGATGTTTGAGGGAACTTAATTGTATTTGTAGGTTTTCATTGATGTTGTTCAGTTGTTTTTTTAGTCATGTCCAAGTCTTCACCACCCCATTGGAGTTTATTTGGCAAAGATATTGGAGTGATTTGCCATTTCCTTCTTCAACTCATTTTTTTCTTTTTTTTTTTTCTTTTCTTTTTTTTTTTTAAAAACAGATGAGGAAGCTGAGGCAATTAGGGTTAAATAACTTGCCTAGGATCACACAGCTAATAAATGTCTGAAACCAGATTTGAATTTAGGAAGATGAGTCTTCTGACTCTAGGCCCTGTACTCTATCCACTATGTCACATAGGATCTTGTAATGACTGAGACATAGTAAGGGCTTAATAAATGCTTTTTTTCATTCCTTCAGTCTGTGATTGTGTATAAGATATTAAAGTCAATTCATTATTTTCAATAAGCTATAAATAAGCATATAAAGCTACTTGTTAGAGACATTCTCCTATTTCTTTTACCCATGCCATGAGCCTTTTCTTGGTCTCCTTTCCATTAAGACACCCACTGGTTTCTGTTGTGCCCTCTTGGCAGCTCAGAATATTCCATTATAATAGGGGTCTTAATTCTTGGGTTTGTGTACTTAAAAAATTTTAATAACTATTTCACCATAGTTTCCTTTGTATATAAGTTTGCATTTAAAAACATTATTCAGAGGATAATTCAGAGGGCAACTCTTCATGTGCCCAGAGGATCCATGACACAAAAAAGGTTATAAATATACCTTTGCCTTACATCATCCCTCATAGGTCAATCTGAAGTTGCAGTCTCACTTATACTAAAAATTATTTCTCCCTCCATTCCTATCAAGCCCTTATTCGAGGTGTTAATTTAAAAAAAAAAAAATTTAATTTTTGAGTTCCAAATTTTTCTCCCACTTTCCTTATCTATACTCTCCTCAAGACAGCAAGCAATCTGATACAGGTTGTATATGTACAATCATTTTAAACATATTTCCATATTAATCATGTTGTGAAAGAAAAATCAGAACAAAAGGGGAAAAAACTACAAGAAAGAAAAAGCAAACCAAAAAAAAAAAAAAAGATGAAAATAGTATGCTTTGATCTGCATCCAATCTCCATAGTTTTCCCTCTGGATGAGGATGGCATTTTCCATCCCAAGTCTATTGAAATTGGCTTGGATCACCATCAGTGCTTTTCTTTTTACTTGAACAGGTTTCTTAAACTTTTAACACCCATGACCCCTTTTTGCTGGAGAGACTTTTATGTTGCCCAGGGTATAACGGTATATAAAAGAGATGTACAAATCAAATATTTACTAGTAATCATAAATTTGCAACTCCCGCATTCAATTATGACACCCTATATGGAAGTCACGATTCATAGTTTAAGAAGTTGGGGATTAGAAAAACAAATCGAATAACTTTTTTTTTTACACTAGGGTATTATTAGTGGTGAGGAATTGGGCAAATCTTAATCTGGAGAAATAAATTCCTGTTGCTTGGATTGAAAACACTGTGTAGGTTAGGTAGAGTATGTAATTGTGTTGGTGGACCTTCCTTGTACTCCTCATATTACATCATTTTGCTGACTGATTACTCCACACCTTAAAAGGAGTTGTTCCTTAAAAAAAATTAAATTGAATTAATCCTCAATATACTTGTTTGTATGTTTTCAAAGTGGAAATTATCAATACTATTCAGAGGTACAAAAAAAATTTTTTAAGGAAATTTTTAGGAAAACAGGCAGATGTTCTTAATCTAAATCAGATTGTAAAAAGATAAGCTTAAAGAATCTGTGCCCTTAAAAACAGAAGTGGCATTTGATTAGACTATCCTATCTTCTCAGAAGGAAATATTTTGCTTGTAAGAGAGTTAGCAAAGTTAGTCCTGTGTGTGTGTGTGTGTGTGTGTATATATATATATATATATATATATATATATATTCTTTGGAAAGGAACTTCATGTGCCTTGATCTTGTGTTTTTAGTTTAGACTTTTGAGCAGAGAATTGTTTGTTTTTTGAAACTGTCTCATCCAGATTGGAAATGCAGCCTACTCACCAGCCCAGTTCTGCTAGCATTAGGCACAGAAACTTTGACTTGCTCCATTTTTCTTGTCCCTCCTTAGGCAATCATGTGACCTCCACTCCAGGGAACACCATATTGGTGCCAAACCTATTTCCGACACCCAATGGGCTTTTGGCCAATGCAGTTCAAAACTTGAGTTCAGGCAATGCACCACCTCAGCATTGGTAACGGGGATTTTACCTGCATTTTCCTTATACTTTTCATTTGTTTAAAAAAAAATGGAGAAAAGAAAATTCCTGCCTTTCTATTCGTCAGACAATTGCTTAATTGTTTATTTATGTGAGGCTGGTAAGTGGCTATGTAGCCTTTTCTTCCAAATCATAGAAAATCATATTACAGTCTCATGATGTCAGCTTTGGTTTCCACTATGCTTTGTTTTAAATCTTATAGATAACTTGGATAGAACAATTAATAATAGGAGCTCTTTAACTATTTTTTTTAAATCCACTTTTTTAATGAATGGATTTGCAAATGTCAGCAGGTGTAAGTGAAACCATGTGTCAATGAAGTCCAGCTGCTTTATGAAGCTTAAGAATTTGTAAATTCTTATTTAAAGTGAAATAAGGACTGCAGGCAGCTGGAGGCTCTATGACAGTTCTGATCTGTGGATCGAATTCTAATTAGGAGATAACAGGTAGAACACACTATATAGCCCAGTTCTCTGGGTCTCTTATTAGGGGGAAAAATGAACAAAGGCTTAAATTTATATTCTGCAAGCCTCAGTATTTTAAAATTATGCAGTGCCTCATATTTTAGTAGATATATTGGTTTTGAGTGAATACTCAAAATTTTCCTCTCGGGAAATTGGGGGCTTCCCAATACTGTCCTGATCAATGACATTTTTCCCCCTTAAAAAAAAAAATTCTTACCCTCTTTCTACATTCTCCCTCTACATCTCTATTTCCTGCTTCCCTGACTTCCTTTAAGACTCAGCTAAAGTCCTTCCTTTTAACAAGAAGCATTTACCATCCTCTTTATTAACTTTAGTGCCTTCTTCCTGACATTTCCAATTTATCCCATATATTTCTAGTTTGTACTCAGTTATTTGAACATTATCTCCTCCATTAGACTTTAAACAGGGTAAGGGCAGGGACTTTTTTTTTCTTTCTGTGTGTCCTCAGCACTCAGCACAGTGCCTGCTAGTAGTGCTTAGTAAATGCATACTGACTTAACTTGAAGATATTGTTGCATTATGAAACAGACAGAAAGGAAGATCGAAACAGGAGAAATGAGATCAAATCTCAGGGAGAAAGTTCATTATTTTATCCCTTCTGTCTCTTGAACTCTGAAAGATGTTACCATTGTATTTAAACCAAATCAGCATCTGATATTATCCTGTTTGACAGCAGTTCATGTGTATAATTTTCCCCTTAATGTTTTCTGCAAATGGCAAAGTAGAAATATCAAATAAAAGACATTATCCACATTAGGCTCCTTTGCTGTTTCATGTCATTTTAGTGCTGTTATTTTAAAGAAAGGAGACTATTACAATGTCAGCATCTGGAATCGGAGCATAGCAGGGAGCCCGAGATGCTATCCATCAGTTCTTGACAAGGCAGCATCAGGAAAGTAAATGGATGGTGTTTTAGCTCTGGGGCTTTTACACAGAAACCTGCTCTCGTTCTGAGGAGAAATTACTGCTGCCTGATGCACATTGTTGTCTTTGTGTGAAGTGCACCCAGCGCTGACACCCTCTGACAGGACTGCTGATTACAGCTCCTGCATACATTACTGACAGACAACCTGTGGTCTTTGTCATTGAGTTCACTAGTAAAGCTGCAATAACAAGCCATTCATTTCAGTGGTTAAGTAAAACAAAGGGTCCCCCCCCCCTTCACCCTTGTCCATTTGCAAATCCCTTGCTTCTACTTTCAGGGCTTAGCATAGGTGCCACCTCCTATGGGGAGCCTTTACTTATCCCCCCAGTTGTTACTTAGGTCTCTTTCTCATCTCTCTCTCCCTCCTTCCCTTCTTCCTTTCCTCTCTTCCTCCCTTTTTTCTCTCTCTTCTCTTTCTCTTTTTCTCTCCCTCCTTCTCTCGATCCCTTTCTCTTTTACCTTCTCTCTCTCTCTGTTCCCTCTTCTTATTTCCCTTCTTTTTCTCTTTCCCTCTATCCTTAAATTATATTAACTGTTTTGTGTTAAATTCCCTTTTCCTCTCCCCCAAATAGATTAACTTCACAAGGACTGAAATGTTTTCCTTTGTATATAAAGTGATTTCTACATTTTTCTCTCTCTGACCCAAATTGGTCTTAAAAACTTCCACCATGGAAATTTCTTCCATTAGTACAGATTGGCAACTTCTCTGTAATTTATACATAGTACAACAATTGTACCACTTAATAACCACTTAATAAACAATTTTTTCATGTATTTTATTCATTCATTGGAGAATTGTCTGGGATCCTGAGTCAGTAAATGGCTTGTTCCAGGGTCGTAGCCAGTATCTGTCAAAGAGGCAAAACTCAAAAATTCATTCTTCCGGTCTCTAAGACCTTCCCTTTCTCCACTATACCTCTTTTGTTGTACAATATAAGCACTTGAAAAATGCTTACTGAATTGAATATAGGTCAAGGGGATGTCAGCTTTTAAACCCTCTTTTTCAGTAACAGTCAGATGACCTTATAACTGAAAGGTTAAACAATTTCTCTTACAACTCAGGGAAAAAGAAAAAAAAGCCATTTTGTCCTAATGTGATAGAAAAATGAACTTTTTAAAATCTTAAGCTAAGATTTAAGCTCCGGATGTGAATTCATGTGTGTTACAAGGGATAAGGGTGAGAATTCTAGTTTTCTATCCTGTGTAACTGGAGTTATATTACAAGGAGGATGAGATAAAAACCTAGCCTAGTGTGCATTCTCTAATCCCCACAGAAAAGACTGCTCTTTAAATAGCAAGAGGGGACACTGACCGTAAAGTTTCTGTCTGCATGAGCTCTTCCTTTTCAAGTGCAATCCTTGGCAGGCCTTTTTGATGTGGCATCAGTTCTCAGGACCTCAAGTAACTGTTGTTTTCCCATTGCTTTATAATTTGGCTCTTGTCATTTTCTTTCAAAAATAGAAAGGGTTCTGAGGTAGGTGAAACAGAAAGGTTTGTTTCTTTTCCTATCGATGCTATTGGCTTCCTGATATGTGGTACTTAATGCTATATGTTGGGTGGGAGGAGTCTACAGTGGTCTTATTCCAAAAATGTTACAGGAATTTATCTTTAGTGATTTTAAGTCTTTTTATATGTATTGTATAGATGAGTGTGTGTTCAAATATGCTCATGAGAATATGGAAAAGCAGGACAGTGTGTGACCTTGAAAAATTTGAAAATTTCATTTTACTATTATTTTCAAATAAATTTTATCAATCACTTTTGCTTTAAAATCTGTCATTTGTGGAAATATACGCTCTTCCCCTTTCATTTTGAACAAAGAAAAAAGTTAAGCAAACACTTCATACAGTGACCAAGCCTGACAATGATTGGATCAATCAACAATATTTTTTTAAAGAATCAACAAACATCTATATTTTAGTCACTGAAGATAGAAATACAAAGAATAACTATGTATAAAACTTTCTGCCCTAGTAATCATCTTCCTGTCTGATGAGAATAGGGAGATGTTTCATTATCTGTCATCTGATTCATTCCTGTTTTCTCACTGGCTACATCTTAGGATCATAACTTTAGGGCTGGGGACACCCCAAAAGTCATTTGGACCAACTCCCTAATATTAAAGAGGAGGAAAATTTAAGTCCAGGCATGTTAAGTAATTTGCCTGAGGTCACACAGGAAGCAAATGGGAAAGTCAAGATTTAAATTCCTTTCATGAAAGTTGGTCAACAGGCCACTGGTCCTTGTTTTCACCATCTGTTGGGAAATGAAAGTAGTTGGGAGGAGGAGTGTGAATGATAGTTGCAGAATTTTTCATTAAAGTCATTTCTTGGGGTTCTTTGGATTTCTCTTATCTGATTATGTATCAATTCATACTATCTTCCCATGTTTCTCTGAAGTCCTTACCTTTGTCATTTTTATGGCATAATAATTTCTCCTATACTAATATACTAGAGTCATCCTCCAATTTTTAGTGAGCAATCACTATATTTCTAGTTCTTTGCTAACAACACCTTCAAGTATATGCCTCCTATAAGAATCATTTCAAAGTACAGTGATCTTACT
Source organism: Sarcophilus harrisii (assembly GCF_902635505.1). Classification (NCBI taxonomy): domain Eukaryota; kingdom Metazoa; phylum Chordata; class Mammalia; order Dasyuromorphia; family Dasyuridae; genus Sarcophilus; species Sarcophilus harrisii. Next base: position 216,328,707 of record NC_045426.1, read on the forward strand.
TAATTGCTTTCTGCCAACCCAAGGGTAATAATTGTATTCTAGATTGGGGGGGGAGATTAAAGGAGATTGTAAAATATTTATCTTTAGGGAAGAATTTGTGTATGGGGGGCCTCTCTGTGGTCCAATAGGAAAATCATGTTTTAAAAGGGCTGTGAAATATACTTCTGAAAACTTGCTTGCTTTATTTATTTAATTTTTTTGGGTGCTCTACTAACCATTGCTTTCAAGCCTAACCTTTGGTTTTCAAATAGTTAAGACTTAATAGTAAAAATAACACAAATGAAATTTTTCTCATTTCAGGTTATCATTGCAGATGATTATTCAGATCCTTTTGATGCCAAGAGTGAGCTGAAGAATAAAGCAGGAAAGGGAGAAAGTGCTGGCTACATGGAGCCCTACGAAGCTCAGAGAATCATGACAGGTAAGAAGGGCAGATAAAGAAATCAGACAGCAAACTTCAAGGTAGAAGTAGTAGATAAGTTTGTGAGTGTGTATGTGAGCTTGTATAAGGTTTTGGATTGAGGATCATTTCAAAAAAGATTATTTAATTCTCCTGAGGAAAGTTAGTGAAGGCCCATCTTAAATTGTGAGTGTATTTTGGGAGGGGTAAAACAGTTTCCAGAGAAGGATTTGGATCAGAGAAAAGAGGGGAAAGGAAAGGTGGTAAAAAGCAACTCAGAAGGTTTTCCCAGTGATTTTTTTTTCCCAGTATGGGGGAAAAAAATTTAAATGCTGACATTAACACATTGAAGAAATTTGGTAAAGCTTTAAGAAGTGATGATATGTTTCTAAGGCATCAAAAAAATTTTTTTTGTTCCTTGATTTTTCTTGTTGTATGTTCTATGTTTCTCGTTATGTCTTTTTTTTTTTTTTTTTCCCTTATGACTTTGGAGGAGGCTTCCATTGGATACTCTGCTTCTTGGAACACTCTTCTGGGATGCTTTTTTTTTTAACTTATCATGAAATTCTATCCAAAGTACTGATAATATAGTATTTTTATAGAAGCTAATTTTATACTAACTTATATGGACTAATTGCAATGTCATAACAAAGAGTTGAACTTTTTTTATCATAAAATGCTACTCAAGGGACAGGTCGACTCACAAAAATCTGATTTTTATTCAGACATACTTTGAGAATACTGATCTTCATTCTCCTGATTTTAATTTTGCCCTTTGAAAACCATCTTCTTTGAGGAGTAATTAAGTAAAGGTGAATATGTATTGAGAAGCCTGGGCTTAGAACTGAGCAATAGTTAGGAGCCTCTCAAATAGTCTTTTAATATTTAAGAAAAGTTTGCTTTTGTTTCTCAACAAATAATTGAAAGCTATTGACACTTTTCAGATGAATGTAAAAAATTTGCTTTAGATGCTTTTTTGTTTGTTTGTTTGGACCTCTATTGGTGTGAGGGAATTCCTGATGTAAATCTCTGTGGATATAAATTGGTTATTTATCTGTTAACTTAAAACCTTAGAAAGTTGCCTTGGTCACTGGGAGTGCAAATAACCAAATTTGTGTAGAATCACACAGTTAGCATATGTCAAGAGGAAGGATTTGAACCTGGGCCTCGAATCCATCTGGGAGTGAGGTATAGTAGATTGAATGCTGAGCCAGGAAGACCCAAGTCCTAATTCTATTTTTGTATACTTAACCACAGTGTTTTACTCTGAGCAACTCACTTATTTGTCCAATCCTCAGTTTTCTCATTGATAACAGAAGGGGATTGGACTTGACTTCGGAGGTCTCTTTCAGCTCTAAATCTAAGATTCTGTGACTTTCCTTACTCTAGGACTGCCTGTCTATATGTGATACCACCATTGCCCCTACCTTTCAGTGGTTTTAGATACCTTTATTCTGTCCTAGATAGAGACTCTCAAATCCTCCCTAAAGTCCAAAACTGAAGGCTTATCCCAGTGAGGAAGCTGATTCTAAGCTCTCAAAGGCTTTGCCAGTGGGGTGCAAGCTCTGACAGGTCCTCCCAGACTGAAAAGACTTTGAATATGTGCCCAGTGATGAATTGTATGTCTGAGAACCAGCCTAGCTAGCTAAGTTAAGGGAAGCTCCATCACTGGAGGGTTGGCCAACAGGTGAGGAGTTGTTTTTGGCTATAGAAGCAACTCTTGAAACTATTGACTACGTCAGTGACGATTTGTAATTTGTAATTTGTTTCCGTGTATCCGTGGAGAGAGTATCTGTACCAAATCCTGGAAATGCTGAGTAAAATACAGAAGCTAATTCTCTCTCTCTCTCTCTCTCTCTCTCTCTCTCTCTCTCTCTCTCCTAGTTCCTCATCTCAGGATCCATTCTTTCTTTTGTAAAGTGGAGAAGCCCTAGTTTCCGGATCCTTTTATTTGGTGAGAGGACTTTTAGAAAGCCTTATTGGGAGCATCTGGGTAGTGCAGTGAAGAGTGCCAGACCTGAAGTGAGGAAAATTCATTTGTCTGTCACTTAAACACTTTTTGCTTCAGTTTTTCCTCATTTGTAAAATGATCTAGAGAAGAAAATAGCAAATCACTCTAGTATCTCTGTCAATAAAACCTCAAATGGGGTCACAAAAAACTTGAAATGACTAAATAACAATTGAGATTTAGTGTCAGGGCCTTAGTAGCCATGTTATTTCCTGAGCAAATCAGAATTTAGGCTATTGAGACTTATACAATCTGCCCCCATTGTAGTTCCAGTTTCTCAGCACAGTTTGCCAAGTGAAATTGGTTAAAAACTTGGGATGTCAAAGTGAGTGCTGGCTGGGAATTTGAAAGGAAGGATCGGAAACTTGGGTTTGTGGTTTAGAGACCCAGCACTACACCTAGTGGTAAGTTAGTCGTGCTGAAATGCCCAAGTCTGTCCTTTCCTGTCCCTTGTGAACTGCTCCTTCCCAATGGAGGGAAGAGAACATTTATGATGTCTATAGATACAGGACCAATGATGACAAGATGGCCACTGGCTGGGGTCCCCAGTCTTGGGATTGGGAGTAAAAGATTCTGTAAAGATGAGGGGAACAAGACATAGCCTGATATCTTCTACCTCCTTTTTTCTTGCTCTCTCTGAAGTATCTTGATGTTGTAGATCATCTCATTCTGCTTGCTCTCTTCTCTTTCCTGGTTCTCCCCCTCATTTTCCTCTTCCCTCATCTGACCACTTCTCCTCAGTCATCTTGGATGATTCCTCTTCCATGAGTTTTCCTCAAGGCTTTGTTCCAGGCCTTCTTTTTTCCCCCTTCTATATAACCTCAGCTCCCATGGGCATCATCTTAATGTATATGATTTCTAGATTTTTCTTCTCTGTTTCTCTTCTCATTCTCTCATATATGCATACACATTTTCTGTATCATACACTCAAACTTTTAACTTTTCTATCCTGCATTTGCAACTGAGAGAAGCTGTGATTTCTGTTCCAGCTGTAGTACACTGGCTATTTTTAGCTTGTTCCTGCCTGTCTAAAACAGATCTGCTTGGCAGAAGAGCCAAGATGAGCCAAAATATAGGAGGGAGGCTTCTTAGTAGTGAGACTTTACTTAGTAGTAAAGTATATCCAATTGACTGTTCTGCTTTGTTAATTATGGCAGTCAGTTACCTCACTGAGTTTTCTTTCTAAAATATTGCAGGTATTTCTTTACCTGACCCATATAGGACAACAACTTCTGTCCTCCTTAAATTATCTTTGTAACGTACCCTTTTTCTATAGAGTAAATGAATTAAAAGGAAAGTAGGCTGGTGATGCTTTTTATCATTGTGCTTTTGTCACATTTATTTGTTATGAAAACCATGGGCAGGTACAGGAATTTTCTTGTTCCTCCTATCTTGAAATCTGTTTAGAACAGTGCCATCAAAAATAAACCAGAGAAAACATAAGGAAAACCATGACTTTTCTGATTCAGAATGATCTTTTATTGTTTCCATTTTGTTTATTGCAGTTCACAATAATGCAATTTTTAAAAATAATGCTTAATTCAGAAATATGATGGTGACTATCAGATTAGAGTAAAATGATTTTGCTGGATCTTTTATGTTACCCCCTGTTACTTATAGTTCAAATCCTGGATTAATAAGCAAGGACATCAATAAGAGTGACTAGGAGAAATTCTGTGCTCACATCATTTATTCCAGTCTCTCTCTGAACTATACAAAACTACTATATATGTTTTATTCATAGGATTTAAGTTAATTAAAGAGTCTCATTTTTGATGAATAACATGATGACAAAAAAGGAACAAAAAGCTTTCTTGCATTATTATAAAACTTGGGGGCAAAAACCCTACATGTTTATTCTTAGGCCTTTTTCCAGAAGAAGGCCCAAAGAAAACAAACAAACAAAAAAAAAATAGAATGAGATATTAACTTTTATGTGAACAGCAACCTGTGGGATGAAGATTCTGGATACTTTTGTGCTGACCCAACAAGTCCAGATGTTGCACTTTCCTCATACATTTAAAAGATCAGAATCAAATATTTACTAATTATTAAGTATTTGCTAACCACCTAATATTATTCTAAGTGTCAGTGCTACAGGAAAAGTAGACATAACAATCACAAGGAGGAACTTAATGAACTAGCCAGGGAGATAAGATAAGATAGCATAACATATAAGCAATGCCAAATGATGTGTTCAAAAAAAAAATCTAATTGTGGCAGGAATTCAGAAAAGGGAAACACATCAGGGAAGGCTTCATGGAGGAAACATATATATATGATTTTAATTGATAGATAAGGTAACAATGGGAGTCACATTCCAAATTGAGGATTAATTAAAGCAAAATGTGTAGAAAAGATTTTTGTATACAAGGATTGGTTGGTTGTTATCCTTCATTCTCAAAGAGGACCAAAATGGCATCACTATGTTAGAGTCAAGTTAGTGTATTTGATCAGACCAGTGTGCTGATCAGACCAATATGAATTCAAAATGCTTTGCCACAGATCAGGCACAAATAGTCCATATGAACATTTGGGATGGATTCTCTAATTTTGTGCATCTCACATTTCTTCTCAGCTAATTCAATTCTGCTTTGCTCATAGAGCACAGCACCTTCTCTGATGAGGGCATGTCCTGTTGGAACTATGCCAGTTCTACTCTTGTCATATAGTCAATTCTAAAGTTAAGAGAGATCTGTAAGGGCAATCACAGAATTTCTGAATTGTAAGAGACCTCAAAGGCCTCCTAGTCTAATCCATATATGAAAAGCAATCTTTTTGGCAAATATATACCTTGCAACAGTTCTCAAAATGTGGTCCATGAACCCCTGGAGGTCCTCAAAACCATTTCAAAGAATCCACAAAGTCAAAACTCTTTTTGTAATACTAATATATTATTTGCCTGAGATACTCCCTTTTCCAACTACATGTCTATGTGAGGCTAGATTTTCTTGTTATACTTTAAGCAAAACAGTATATCCATCATACTGAATTCAAAAGCAGATGTGAGAATACAGCTGTCTTTTGTTATGCTAGACATTAAGAAGATTTTCAAAACTATGTAAAACATGTCACTCTTCTCATGGTTTTTTTTAATTTTAGAAAATATAATTATTTTTATTAGAATGTTATTTATGTTAACATAAAAATTTCATTACTGTTATTTTAATGCCTTAATAATTGTTTTAAAATTTTAGCAGTTTTCACTTCTAATATGATTAATATTAATATATTATAAAAATCTTCTGGTTCCTCTAATTTTAATTTTTAAAAGTGTCATAAGACCAGAAATGGTTGAGACCACCAATCTATAAGATACTAGACAAACAGAGCTCCAATATTTGCTTGAAGACCTTAAGGAAAGGAGAACCTGTCACCATTAGATCCAGGATTCTTTACATGGAATCCTCAGAAAGGCTCTTTGGGTAGATTGAGGAGTCTCTTAACTTGAATGGGGGGAGGGGAAATGATATCTTGGTTTTCTCCCTTTTTTAACTGAAACCTTAGCATTTTCTCAAATAAGAAAATAGTTGTAAAAAGTACTTAGCACAGTGCCTAATACACACATACACACAAACAAATGCTTTCTTTTCTTTCATTTGATTATTTAAAAAGCACCTTATGATAATGAGTCCATAGACTCGTGACAGAGAAAAAAATTAATAACTTTTTTTCTTTTCCTTCCTTCCCTCCCTCCCTCTCTCCTTCCCTTTCTTCTCCCCCCTCCCTCCCTTCCTCCCTCTCTCCCTTTTTCTGTCCCTCCCTCCCTCCCTCTCTCCCTTTTTCTCTCCTTCCCTCCCTTCCTCTCTTTTTTTTTTTCTCCCTCCCTCCCTTCCTTCCTCTCTCTCTCTCCCTTTTTCTCTCCCTCCCTCCCTCCCTTCCTTCCTTTTTCTCTCCCTTTCTTCCTTCCTTCCTTCTTCTCTCCCTTCCTTCCTTCCTTCCTTCCTTCCTTCCTTCCTTCCTTCCTTCCTTCCTTTCTTCTTTCCTTCCTTCCTTTCCTTCCTTCCCTTCCTTCTTCCCTCTCTCCCTTCCTCCCTTCCTCCCTTCCTACCCTAGTTTTGATATTAGCAACAACTTGAAAGGCTCTTGGGATCTCTCTGAATTCTCAGACCACAATTTGAGAACCACTGGTCTGCAGAAAACTTTAGAAAAACTAGAATCTTAATAGTAGATTCACACAGACTTCTCTTTAGTCGTCTTGGATATAATTTGTTCCTACTTTTTTGGGGGTATGATAACTAAAAAAATCACACTGCTGAGGCATGATCTCTCACTATGAAATTTTACTTTATGGGACTGATGTTTCTGGCCATCTTAATACTTCCCTCATTCCTTTTAAATCTGTACTAAAATCTGTGTATGTCAGACTTATGCTTATCTTCCCTCTCACAAATTCCAGGATGAAATGATCTACTTTCTTCTAATGTCATATCATCTCTACCTCCAAAACAAGTCCCTATTCATTATTGAGAATAAAGACCAGCATCACAGTTTTTTCACTGTTTGAATGATGAAGTTATCATTAAAGAATACCAGGAAATCAATTCTCCTTCAGGCAAAGATTGAGCTCCAGCAGATATTTATAAAACTCTATGTCAGTACTATATCATGTCTCCATGCCATGCTTATGATTTTCTTCCTATACTCTTAAACTATTTCCTTTTGCCTTCATTCTCTGTAGCATATATTTATGGCAATCTATATCACTTCTGTTCCTGCATTCATTCATCTTCAAACATTCCCTCATGCTTTCTCCATCTGATTCGTTAATTTGCTTACCTTTGTTTATCTTGTTAATGTATATTGTAATCCTACTCCAATAACCTCATTATCCATACTTTTCCTTTGACATAAGGTCCATCCTTCTAGAGACATATTGCCCCTTCCCACTAAATTTTTATGGTATCTAAAAGGTATTTGACATCCATACTTTATGCATTTACATATTAACATTGGAAACCAGGGATTTTATCGCTGACTCTGTTCTTGTCTCTTGTCTCCTATAAATTCCTAAATATCTCCTTTTTTGTCCTTCTTGTATTGTTGCTATTGTATATCATATGTAGTTATTAAATATACATAGTTTCTGCCTACCATTACTTTTTCAGTTTAAAGCCCTTTGTTTGTTATATCTTATGTTATATACATAGGTTATAAAATATGTTATATAGAAAATTCCAAAAAAAATTTTTTTTTGGTTAATTCTTGTTAGGGTCACTCCATGTCTGGCCATATTATCTTATTTTAAATTGTCCAGAGATCTGAATCTCATTCTGACACATCTTGTTTATAAGTTACTTACTTCCCTTATTGTTTTTAATCACATTTTTAGCAAAGCCCCAACTCCTATATTACCCAAAGCTGCTTTAGGGGTATACCTCAACTATTTCAAATAATAAAAGTAAACTGGAGTAGATTATTATGTATCTTTCTCCTTTTTTGTTCCATTTCTGTGAGCTATGTTCCTAGATTACATGAGTGTAGAGCAGAGGAAATTTCTATTCTATTCCAATGACAGTATTTTATAATCCATGTTACAACTATAAGGTGTACAAGAGAATCTGAAGGCTAGGTTTAAAAACTGTGGGGGATAATTTAACATCAGGAAGCTTGAAGGGGCTCCTAAAGGTCAGAACTCTAGACTGCTGCTCTCTATTTGTGTGGCCCTTGAGTAAAAGATGGTTTTTAAATTTCTAAATAGTTTTATTGTATTTTTAAAATGTGGTTTGCTGACTCTTGGACTAGAGGAATATCTTAAAGAGATACTAATATTTTATGGCAATTTTACCACTGCTGATGATCCTTTTAGAGATAACATTTCTTACTGTATACTTTGGATTTAAGAAGATTGCTAAGCATGTAGAATTAACTGAATTTTTTTTTCATTTAGATGTATCATTATATGAGAAAATTTATTGATTAAATTCTTTTTTCTCACTGTTATTTCCAAATTTCTTTTTAAAGTCAGTGACTATATTCATTATTAGGACAAAGGATGTTTATCCAAATGCCATCTTTTCTTCTTTTTTTTAAGTTATTTGAAATAATGAGACCAAAATCAGACCCTTTTGTTTGGATTTTTCTTGTTGTAAGTTTCTTTACAAAAATCAAAATTCTTTGTGTTTAATATTATAAGTGGTTGCATAAATAGAGGTACTTGATATCAATAGATCCTCAGAGGGTTGTATTTGAAAAATTAAAATGAACGTATGAGAATCAGCAATCTGACCTGAAATAAGTGTCTATGGTTGTGAGAAATGTAGAGAGAGGAGTAGTGATTAAAGAAATTGACTGACAGTAAGGTCAGCAGGTAGGGTAAAGGGAGGGAAACAGTGATGACCTATAAATTTGGGTGTTTTTTTCCTGAAATTTCCATGACTGTAGCATGTGTTCGATTGTGAGTAACAATGGCAGGCCTTTGATATTTTTTGTTTCTGCTAAAATAGAGATAGCTTTACATTATAAACTCAGTGAACTTTCTTTTCTGCCTTTGGATTTGCCAAATGTAACCAAAAGTTGTTTACTTCCAGTTAGAGGCTAGGAGATGGCCAAGATCCAACTATGTAATCAAAAGTTCCTCTGTAAACAACTTCCACCAGAAATCAACCCACAATATGTTGACAAAGGAGTGTCAAACAAGTTTGGATTTGCTTATAGAAACAGAACATTTTATGGTGGCAACTCAAGACCAGATCTTTGCCACTAGAGATTATAGATAGATGATCTGTTCTGAAGGAGCCTAGTTTTATTGATGAATACATATTATGCAAGATAGATACTGTACACACATCTCTGAAGGCTCCAAAACTTTAGCTCCTACTTAAAACATGGGGAACTCAGTGGCTCACAGGGTAGAATGCCCAGCCTCATCAGGAAGACTTATTTGTCTCAGGTTCAAATCTTACATCAGACACTATGTGGCCCTAGGCAAGTCATTTACTCCTATTTGCTTCCGGTTCCTCAGGATGAAAAATGAGCTGGAGGAGGAAAAAAATGATAAACCACTTTAGTGCATTCCAAGAAAACCCCAAAAAGAGCCACAAAAAGTCAGACACAAGTTAAAAAAAAAAAAAAACTGATGGTACAACAACATATCAGGCCCTATCCTACATTCTGAGGATACAAAGACAATAAGACAGTCTGTGCCCTTAAGAAACTTGCATTCTATAGAGGCAGCTAATGTAAATGCATAAATGTGTTTTCCAAATGGAGATAATTAGTTCCAGGTGATATGGTTATGGGAGGCAATGTTAGCTTGATGGATCAGGAAAAGCTCCATGTATAAAATGACTTTTGAGCTGAGCTTCAAAATAATTAGTATTCTCAGAGTTTGGAGAGAGTATATCCCAGACATAATATGTCAGATGATGCAAAAGTACAAAGAAGATGGAATGTCATGTCTAAGGAACAGAAAGAAATCCAGTGTATTGTACTCCCATGGTACACAAAGAGAACAGACATAATAACTCTAGAAAGACAGATAGGAATTAGGATATGAAGTGTTTCAAATGCCAAACAGAGAAGTTTGTAGTTGATCCTAGAAATATTCAGTAGCCATTGGAATTTACTGAGCAATCAGTAATTACTGTGATGCTCACTATATATAACAGTTCTTCCTAGTGTCTGTAGCACTTTATGCTTTGCAAAGCACCTTCATATGTGGATCCTCACAAGCACCTTATAAGATAGGTCAAATACTATTGTCCCCGTTTTACAGATTAAGAAAATGAAGTCCAGAAAGTTTGTGAGTTGTGCTCAAAGTCATACTAGAGTCACCAAAGTCTCTTAGTTCTTAATTCACTGGGTTCTTCTTTGAATCATGTTATCCAACACAGTTAGGGGCAGGGACTGTCTTTTTGGCTCTTTTGGTATCTCCAGCACTAACACAATGTATGGCACTTAATAAATGGTTTGTTGATGAACTGACTTGTGATTTCAGTGGCATAATGATCTCAAGAGTAGTTTAACACAATTTCTGCGCTTGTTTGTCCTAGAGAATTGCCTAGAGCATAAAGAGGTTAAGGGACTCACTCATGATCTTAGAGCCAGAATAGAACAGGGCAGAATCTACCTTGGAGTTAAGCACAGCTTAGCCCATAATAGGTGCTTACTAAACTGCTTATTGACTGAGTGATTCAACATATATATATATATATATATATATATATATATAGCAAAGAGTAAGTTCTGGGAATAGTCATATATTTGATGACATTTTGTCAGTGTCACCTATTTTCTTATGGAAGAACCTTCATTGTAGCATAAAAAATTTTTAAATACACTTTCCTTGAAGGAAGGAAGGAATTAAATAAAGAAAAAAAGTACAACAAATCAGATCCCCTTCCATGAAATTTCAGGAAAGAATCCAAAATCTCTTATATGGGAAGTAAATGTTGAATAAGTTAACTTAGCCTCTGCAGACAACAGAACTCTAGAAATCTCTTCATTAAACAGTTTTATCCTTGTACATAGTAGGCAGTCAGTAAATATGTGTTAAATGAACAAATGTACAAATGAATGTCATTAAATGCTATATAGAGAGTTTCACTGAGATGAGTTGTTAATTTGTACAAAAGACCCAAATTATAACCCTTAGTCCTATTAATACCTCCTTAATAGAGATTTGCTTTTAAAACTTTTGGTTAGTCTATTAAATAGGAAAAATTAATCTTAAAATAGAGAGTGTGCCCAATGTGGTCAAATTAGTTCTATGATTAATAAACTAGCTATTACCATTTTAATTCATGAGCTTGATGCTACATGTTATAGTGAGTTTTTATTTGCCCTTCCATAGGATAGGAGCTCATTCATAAAAATGCAGGCCCTCATTTGCTGAAGGCTTGGTTGCACAAAACATAGGCAGGAGTCAGCTTCTTTTACAATTACTTTGGACAATATGCAAATGAGCCTACCTGAATACCTTTTGCTCTCACACATAAGGAGTTGAGCCACCAGGTTTAATTATCCGGTCTAAGTGTAAACTCCCAAATGCTTAGGCCCCGATTGTGTCAAAAGTGTTTCAAAGCACAGGATAAAACAAATGCTTATTTTGCCTTACTGGTCTTTCCAGGTTGCGAAAAGGGGATAGGTCATGATCAGCTTCTCAACACTGAACAGGTAATGAATGCATTCCTGGTTAGTAGTTATGATTATAGGTTGCAGCTAATGTCATATGCCCTGACTTGTTTCTTCCTTTGAAAGTTCCCCATTGGCTACAGCATGGATTGTGCTGTAAACCTCCTGAATTTGTCACCAAGCCCACAGCTTTTCTTTCATTTTTAATTGTCCTTTCACTTAGACAAAATATGTTTTAAGTAAATCCTAAAAAAAAAAAAACCAAAACAAAACAAAAAACAGTTGTCATCAGCTGAGATCAGAACTTCATATGATTTATTTTTTCTAAGTTGCAGAAACACTGTTTGTATTAGAAGCTCATTCTGTTTCTATCTCGGGCCTATACGAGAATTTTGGCAGGGTGCCTCAGAAGGAGTCCTGGTTTGGGAATAAGGAGATTGCTTCAGACCAGATAAAGCACTGAATTTCTCCTAGGTTGAGATTCTTCATCTTTAAAGTGCGCACATTAATACTCGAGTTGTCTCCATCACAAGAATGTTGTGAGTAAGGTATCTGGGAAACTGCAAAGTACAAATATGGATTTATCTGTTGGCTCAGACAGAGAAGTCTGAGTTTTTGCCAGAAACTTAATTTTTGACAAAGTTTTTGATTTTTTTCCCCAATAATCAAACCTGGACTTTCATGAGGTGGTCCTGAGTGGCAACAACCATGTTGGTATAATAGAACACAGGAATAGGAAATCTGAGTTCTCTTCTCATCTTTAAAGCTAGTTCTCCTCATTTTTAAGTTCTGAAACCTTGAGAAGTTGATCTCTTCTCTTTGGGCTTCAATTTCTTCATCTTTAAATTAGGGGCTTCTGGAATTCTATAAATCTGTAGAAATATTTGGATTAAAAATTTTTTGTTTTTCCTTTAACACCTTTCTTTGTTAAATATTAGAGGGGAAAATGGGATATATAGTTTGTGTGAAAAACAGATTTCTCACAAAAGGGCATCCAGGTTAATAGTTGGCAACCCAGTTTTGCTCCAGGAAAATGACAATTTTAGTCACCTTATTGGTTTTGGTATTTAGTCCCAGAAAACCTTTTCCAGGCAGCTAGGTGGTACAGTAGATAGAGTGTGGGGCCTCAAGTCAGGAAAGACTAATGTTATTGAGATCAAATCTACCCTTAGACGCTACCTGTGTATCTCTAGGCAAGTCATTTAACCCTATTTCCCTCAGTTTCCTCATCTGTAAAATGAGCTGGAGAAGGAAATGGCAAACCACTCACATGATTGAAAAAATTGTTTGAAGAACAACAAAACCTTTTCTCAGAACCCTAATGCTTAATGTTTTTTCCCTCTTCAAGTTATCCTGAATTCAGTTCTCTCATTCCCCAATAAAATTGCAAGTTTCTTCAGGTCAGGGACTGTATTTATTTTTTCTTTCTAGTCTCAGCATTCAGCGCATAATCTTGATTATGGTAAGTGTTCAGTAAATGCTTATTGAATTGAACTGTTTGTTGGCTGTGCATTTCTCTTACGATGCATTCACACAAACTGAAGAAGTGGTGCAGGGTGCAGAGACAGCTGATAAAAATGCTGAGTGTAAAAACACAGTTTCCAACGGAAAGAACATGGTATGGACTGCGCTGTCCTTAATTCATTGGTCCTCATCATCACCAAACTCATCACACACTTCCTTTATTTACATCCAAGATTCATTTCCACAGGGAAGGATTAACAGAGTGGAACTGGTCCATAATACACTGTAACACAATTATGGGGATTAGTCACAAGCCCAGCCCCACTGCACTAAGGCCCTAGTGTCATTTTGAAACTCACTTTGAATGAGAAAGTATTGGGTTGGAAGCTTCTTAAAGGTGCTAACATTATTTTCCTAAACGAAGAATTGATTTTCTTTTTTTTTCTTTTCCTCTTTTGCTTCCCTTTATCATCGTCTTGTCCCATCTCATTTTCTCTTTCTGTATTTCTTACTCATTAAGACAGATGATGGCCAGGCATGATGGTGCATGTTTGTAATCTCTGCTAATGGAATGGCAGAGGCTCATAGATCCCTGGAGCTCAGGCGTTCTGGCTAAACCAGTGTACTGTCCACATTAAGTTTAGCATTAATATGGGTGAGCCATTGTCAGGGTGGCAGTGGGGGTTGGAGAAAACCAAGTTATCTAAGAAGAGGCAAACTGTCTCAGGTCATATACCAAGCAAGTCAGAGTTTCCTGCTGATTAGAATGGGATCAGGCCCATGAGGAACCCCAACACTTCAGCCGAGCAGAAAATTAAATTGAAAGAAAAGACAGATCATAGTTCATTTTATTTGTATGACCTTTCAGATGGGAATTTGCCTCAAGTAAACTGTAGGCTCCTTGCTACCATTGTCCATGGGTTTGATAGACATTCTCTCCCTGTGCCTCCTGCTCCTCAATCATACATCCTGTGGATACTAACAAAATATTAATGGCTGCCTCACAAAGGGACCTAGAGACCCCTAATTAAATATTCTGAGATGGCAGTGCCTCCTAAATAGTCTTCTTTACTTCATCTAACTCTCAGCTCAACTGGGAAGCTTACCATTCATCATGGTGTGTATAATAATCCTGTACCTGGGTCAGAAAGACCCGGTTTGATCCTGGGCTGAATATTTCCTACTGTGTGACCTTGAATAAGTGATCAAGGATCTCAGTTTAGTCATCTGCAAAATGAGGTAATTGGACTCAAGGACTTCTAAAAGTCCTTTCCCACTCTTAACATCTGTGATATTGGGTGTAATTGCTATTATTAACAGAATCTTATTAATCTAAGACCATCAACACTGAGGAAAACCTAGTTCATGATTTGCTTCCTGCAATATACTTCCAGAAAAAGTGTGAAGATATAGCTGAGGAATGAATCACTAATTAGTCCTCAATATTCAGTCTCCAACATTAGGTGAGATTTCTTTGTTTTTCTAGAATGCCCTTTTATATATTTTTGATGTCATCTTTTATGCTACCATCATTTTAAAATACCTCCATAATTTTCAGCATAAAAACAATGAATTTTTAATTGCCTTTAAAATATATTAAAGTGTCTCGTTTCCTACCAGTTCTTATCCTCTGTGGACTACCCCTTTATGTACAGAAAAGATCTGACAGGTCACTAGAAGGAATTGTGACATTCATTAAATATGAACAACAGAGATTGAGATTGAAGATTTCTGGCCTCTTGACCCTCCCCATCTTAGTTATTTCTATCCTGGCTTAGGGAGGTTAAGGAAAGGGCTGTTTTTCTTAATGAGAACAGTCTTTTAATTATATCATATTATAATAAAATACTATACTCTCATATCCTCTACAAAGCCTTTACCAAAGCTTACTGGCATTTTCAGCCCAAACTCAAGGAATACAGCATGAATGGAAACCCCCATCACTAGTTCCTTCCTTCCTATGAGCCAGCTTCCTATGTCTCTCTGTGTTATTGAGGCATGAATTTCAAGGAGACAATGGATAAATCTCTTCGTTGGCTCCAGTGCCCTTAAATGTTCTTATTTCTATCCTTTGCCTTCTAATGTGGTTTGTGAGTTAGTGTATATTCCTGATCTGGGAATGCCCAAGGGAAAGAGAAAAAAGTGAAAGTCAGAGTCATTAAAGAGCTTTAAATGGGGCTTTCACAATCAGTAGGTTAAACAAGAGCCATGACTATTGCCATAAACCCCTTCCCCATCTTCTTGTATTTCCAAAGTGCTAAGGTTAAAGGAATTTGGCATGGTAGGAGTGGACATGGTGTTGGCAAGTAGTTCTAGATAGAAGAATGGATGGATGGATGGATGGATGGATGCCTCTTCAGGAATTTATATTTTTTATAGGTTGCCTTCTCTTTTCTTCTTTTTTTAAATGGAAATCCTTGTTTTATTTCATAAATTAAAAATAAAATCAATTAAAAATTTAAAAATTCTATTTATCTCCTAGGCTTTTTAAAATTTATTTCATAGTTTGATTTATTTAACTCTGAGAAGGGAAAGTTGAGGTCTCCTACTCATATAGTTTTACAGTTTATTTTCTCCTGTAATTCATTTAACTTTTTTTTTATTAAACCTTTTTATTTTCAAAACATATGCATGGGTAATTTTTCATTATTAACCCTTGCAAAATCTTGTGTTCCAATTTCCCCTTCTCTTCCCCCCACCCCTTCCCCTAGATGGCAAGTAATCCAATATATGTTAAACATGGTAAAAATATATGTTAAATCTAATATATGCATATATATTTATACAATTATCTTGCTGCACAAGAAAAATCAGATCAAACAGGAAAAAATGAAAAAGAAAATAAAATGCAAATAAATAACAATAAAAAGAGTAAAGGTATTATGTTGTAAACCACACTCTGTTGCCACAGTCCTCTCTGTGTGTAGATGGCTCTCTTCATCACAACATCATTGGAACTGGCATCAATCATCTCATTGTTGAAGAGAACCACATTCATTAGAATTGATCATTGCATAATCTTGTTGGTGCCATGTACAATGATCTGGTCCTGCTCATTTCACTCAGCATCAGTTCATCCAAGTCTCTCCAGGCATCTCTGAAATCATCCTGCTGGTCATTTCTTACAGAACAATAATATTCCATAACATTCATATACCAGTTAATTCAGCCATTCTCCAATTGGTGGGCATCCATTCAGTTTCCAGTTTCTGGCCACTACAAAGAGGGCTGCCACATACAATATTGCACATGTGGGAACTTTCCCCTCCTTTAAGATCTCTTTGGGATATAAGCCCAGTAGAAATACTGCTGGGTCAAAGGGTATGCACAGTTTGATAGTTTTTTATAGCCCTCTCTTTTCTCTGTGTCTCTCTGATTCTTTTCGTTATGAAGCCCAAATCTAGGGTGTATGAGCTTGATTACAGGTTCTGTAGCTTGGGATCTAGAAGAAAACAAAAAACATATTATCCCTCCTCTGCTAGTTGACTCATCATGAGCAAGTCACTTAATAGCTCAAGGTTTTATATTCTTCGGCACAATGAGGACTTGATCTTGATGACCTTTGAACCTGCATCCAACTCTTATGTTTACGAACTTAGTCCACTCCTCTCATTTTACAGATGATGAAATAGAGACCAAGAAAAATTAAATTGATTTGCCAGATCTTATTGATCTACCGTGATATCTGTCACACTTGTCCCTTTCTCCCTACTCATGGGGCAGCCACCTTGTCACCTGGACTTTTGCAATAATTTCTTAATTGTTCTTTCTGCTTCTTTAAAAAGTCAAACTTTTCTTTACAAAGCTATCAAAGTGATGTTTCTAAAACGTCCCCAACATTCTGATCATGCCATTCCCCTGCTCAGTCAACTATTGTGGCTCCCTCTTATTTCTAGGGGCAAATATTAATCCCTATTTGGCCTCAAAAGCCTTCATAGCTTGTCTACATTCTGCTTTCCAGTCTTATTATACGTTACTTCTTTACAGACTCTTGTGAAAGCCACAAATTGGCTCTCTTTGTTTTCCTCAAATCAGAATCCCATCACCTGTCTCTATGCATTTTTATAGGCTGTCCCTCTTGCCAAGAGTACACTCCTTCTATGTCCACCTCCTAGAATGCCTAATTTCCTTTAAAACTTAGCTCAGATATTGTCTCATAAATAATGCTTTCCTTGATCCTCCTCAGTTGCTGGTGCATTACTCCCTCCCAGAGTGCCTTATATTTACTTTCTATGTACTTTGCAGGTACTCATTTTGCATTTATTTATGGAATTGTATTCTGCCTCCTCCTATCAGGTCCTTGTGGATGGTTTCATTTTTTTTTCTGGCTCAGTATCTTATACACAATGGGCACCTAATAAATGTCCCTTGATTGGTTGATTGCTGAGGTAATATAGGAAGCAAAGTCAAGATTTCAATATAGTTCCTCTAACTCTAAATCCATTTTCTCTCCTCTGTTATATACTGCCTTTTAGTCTTCTCCTGATATTAAATTGGGCTGTGGGAGGTCAGGGGAATGAGTTCACACCATATCAAAGAGCCAACATTTAGAGATAAGTGCTTCCTTGAGGAGATTCCAGAGAGATTCCAAAGGGTTTTTATAGGGTTCATTGGACCCACTACATTCTCCTCTCCTCTATCCCACCCCCAGCTAAAGCATGCACAACCCTTACAAATTCTAGGGGGGGGGTGGGAGAGGGAATACGGAGAGAAGGGGGGTAAGAAGGGGAAGAATAAGTAGAGAGGGAGTGAAGAAGGGAAGTAAGGAGGGATGGATTGATGGAGAGAGGGAGGGAGGGATTGAAAGAGAGGAAGGAAGGATAATTAATGGAAAAGAGAGAGAGGAAGGGAGGGAAGGAGGAGGATTGATGGAGAGAAAGAGAGAGGGAGAGAGATGGGAGGGAGGGAGTGAGAGAGTGAGCACTGGTGCCTGAACACGAACATGTCTATATCCACATTTTGTGATATTTCTCTGGGGACCTGGAAAGTTTTCACTGCATGGTGCAGCAGTCCCTTACTCTTTCTTTTTGATTAATATCTTCTATTCCTCTGAGGAATCATACACATCCAAGGAATACAGGACAAAGTCATGTTAGCAGTATCCTCGGAACAGCTCAGAGGCCCTCATGTTTAAGTCTGTACCTCCCGGAACTATTAAGTACCCTGACCTCTCCACAAATATTGTATGGTACTCATCTAGGTTCATGGTTACCTTAGTTCTTACAAAGATCTGTCTAAACTTGGCCATATAGGGCCAGCCTGGTGAGTTCCTCCTCAGGGTACCTTTATCTCCTTAACAAGGTATTAATTCTTTGAGGTAAGGTATGAGCTAGTCCAACCCTGGTTACTCATTCCATCACCACCTCTCCTTCTCCCTCTTTATCCCTTTAATTCATTAAGATTAATTTGTACCTTGTCATTTCATACACCTTTAGACTTGGTTTTTAAAAGAGGGAGAACCAGAGAGAGATCACAGAGCCTTACCAGGTTCCTCGTGGTCACGCCCTCGACACTGGCAAATAAAAGATTTGGTCTCTGGCATCTCTTAGCTTTAGCTTCTCTGACTAGTCTGTCATTTCCCAGAATGATTTGCCTACTAGACAGGAAATAGATTATCAAAGGTAAATAGATTTTGTATGAGTCACTTGATGACTTTCCTGCACTTAGGAAATAGTATAGCACACCCTGGAGTGAATAGGGTTAGTTAAGACTATATGATAAATGACTGAGTGTGAGGGGAGGGGAGGAGGGAGAATGTTAAAGAAAGTCTCTATTGATTGAATTACTCAGATTTTTAAGAATGTTTTAAACAGAAGTGAAGGGTGGGGGAGGGGAGGTTGTACAACTAAATGTGAAGGAGGATAGAAAAAACTGTATGAGGCATGGTTTTAAATAAAATTCTTCATTTTGAACAAATGACAAGGGAGATTGGCTGTTATAAAATTTAAAACCATTTCACCCAGTTTCAAAATAAGAGAAATAAAGAATACCTTTATTCTAGCTAGAAAATAATGTAGATTTGGTATACATCCAGTTCAATTCAATACCTATTTCTTTAGCACTTCCTAATATGCAAAGCACTGGATCAGGTGCCAGGGAAACAACAAAAATAGAACTAATCCTGCCACCAAATGGGCTTGCATTTTACTTGAGAAATACAGCACATGTTGATACTTAATATCTTTTATCATTTGGGGCCAAATAATCTTTCTAGAGCTTCATCTTTCTCATCTATATAATAAAGTCAGGTGGACCGAGGTTACTTAAGGTACCTTTGGGCTCTAAAACTGTGATCTTATATACTCTGGAAAGTAAGTAGGAAGTAATATAAAGAAGAAGAGATCACTAACAGCCTCAAGTAAGGACTGCCAAATACAGCTGGCAATAAAGTTATGGAATTCTCTACCCACCCTGGCATGGAGTTTATAATAGACTGAGAAAGTAAATGCGCTTGTGGCAATGCTCTTTCCCAAATAGCAATGTGGCTCATAGAATGACTTTTATGCAATGTGTATGAGGAAGTAAGAAAGCATAAATGTGTTTTGAATAGGATACATTGTGAAAAGGTGTGCCATCCTAGAGCTAGAGGACCTCTCTGGCTTCAGATCCTCCCTGTGATGCTACTTATATGACTGTGGGGAAATTATGTATCTCCCTGGACCTCTGTTTTTTTCATAAGTAAAATGAAGTGTTCTTATAATAGGTTAGTATGTGAATTTTTGCCATTTTTCATTCTAACTTAGTACCAGCTATAGGAAACCAATGAAAGTTCTTCAGAGCCCTAGTACACGCCTTTGAATTTAATCTCTATACCATATGCCACCTAAGAATTATAGTAAGAGTTTTTGTTTGTTTAATCACCCACACAGATTACAGACTCCTATGGGATGGGGAAGTCAAAGTTTTGAAGAAGCAAAAAGAGAGAAGAGGGAGGTTTCCCATCCTGGGATGGAATTCCCATCCTGCACATCTCAGGAGTGGCTCTTTTCTGTAACAGCTTGAAGTGGATGGATAAGGAAGTTCAGAAGATTCAGTAATATCAATCATTTCTTTCATTCTAGTTTTTTACCTGCTTTTCACAAGCTAACAAAAATTAAGAGATGCTAAATTACTTAAAGACTTCCGAATAACATGAACTAAAGTATGGCAGAGTAGACATTTTCTTCAATCCCCATGACCTCTCAGACCTCTCTAAAACAGAAATTATATGCCAAAGATAAATGAATCTTGGCTATTTCCATTGCTTAGGATCCCCAGAATCCAAAAGAAGATTAAAAAACAAACCCTAAAAAAACCAGGAACTAATACTCACTAACTGAATTTACTGTATCCCCTCTTCTTTCTCCCTTGCTATCCACAAGTAAAGCAAAGAGATAACAAAAACTTACATCATAATCCACTCCTATGCTCTGAGCTCTCCTCCCTCTTTCCAGTGCTGTAAAGACTATGAACTGGCTCTAAACTGTGGAATTCTCTTCTGGCCTCAACAATAAACTTGGCCACAGCCCTTCAGAAGCAAAAGACTGTCAAGGGCTGCAATCCAGAGGCACTAATGCTGCAAAGCTCTGAACTGCTTAGCGCTGGGTAAATCATGTTCTACTAGTGTCAGGAGAAGCAGGCTTTGAATTACTGGTTCTGGGCCAGAAAATTAAGGAAAAGAGAGTGAGATAGGCAATAAGGACAGGATACTGGGCATGTAGAAAACTGTGCAGCATTCTACCAAACCAGAGGAAAGAGCACAGTATCCAGCCAGGGCCAATTCTGACTACCTCAAAGTTAGCTGGGGCAGAAACCTAAGGGTGAACCATGAATTATCTGGTATGGGAGGAGGCTGAGACACTTTAATGTCCACCCCTTAAGGAAACCACAACTAGAGAGGTGGGAGTCAGAAAGCAGTATAAGGAAAATAAGTTGGAAGAAGGCACAGAAAGTACTGAAGATTCTAGAAAGAAGAAATCTCAAAGACCTTAGACATAAACAGATAAATCAGTAGGAAAAACAGTGACAACAGAAGGCAATATGGCCTCCAGATTTAGTAAACAAGTTCAGAAATCTATGAATAAATACTGCAAAATTAAAGAAAATGATCCAACATTGAGGAGAACATGGAACTGCAATATACTATTCCTGAATAGTTTAAAAAAGAAATGGGAATCATGAAAGTGAAGTTTAGATCCTGCATAGCAAAAATAGCTATAAGCAGAATAGAAAAACATGAATCTGCAGTGCCAAGCTTTGTCAAAAAAAAAACAAAATAGAGAACAATAAATTAGGAATGTAAACACAAGAAGTGAAAGATGACCTAGAGGAAAAGAAGCAAAAACCAAAACATTAAATCAAAACATGAAAACAAAACATAGGTCTCAGAGAAAAGATGTGTGGAAACAGCCTACAGATAGTAGATCTCCTAGAAAAAACTGACAGAATAAAAAACCCTTAAAATTGTAGTGAAGGAAATAATAAGAGAAGAACTGCCCAGACCTTTTGAATACAGAAAATGAAATTCCAATTGAAAGAATTCACAGATCACCTCCAGAAAACAAACAAACAAACAAAAACCTAAAACTAAGGCTGAAAACTACAAGACATACAATGATCAAATTTAACAATTCAGAAGCAAGTTCTACAAGTCATTTAGGAAAGATATCAATGTCTTATACCTCCTCTCAAAAAACATTTAAAGATCAACTCAACAATAATAATAATAGCACATAACTAATTTTTAGCTCTTATGATTTGCAGAGCATTTCACAAACATCTCATTTTATCTTCTCAACAACTCTAGGAGGTAGTTGCTTATATTATCCTTATCTAACAGATGAGAAAACTAAGACAAAGTTTAAATCACCTGCCCAAGTTCACACAACTTAAATGTCTGAAGTAAGATTTTAATTCATCTTTCTGACTCCAAGTCAAAGGCTCTATTTACTAGTGCACCAGCTTTATTATTATCTGAGTACATTATAACTTTTAATTTGGTCACTCAGGATAATTATATAAATGAGCCAAATTAAGAACATGGTTAATATTCTTAAATCACCAAAATGATTATTACATATTTATATGAAGAATATTACTGCCCTTCCTCACACCCAGTATTTCTATCTATATTACTTGATCATAATAATAATAAAGAGTTGTGCCAAAGAAATCATAATTTCAGTATCCCTGAAACAGTAGCAAAATTGAGCTGTATGGAAATTACTGATTAGTTTAGCATCCTAACTGCTATTAAGAATCAGAATAAATAGATGGGACAGTGTAGAATTACAGGCTGATTAACTTGAATGAGCAGTGAATTGATCACTTTGACACCAGTATTATCAAAGCAAGGGGGGCAATTTCGTTGTGTCCTGATAGCCCAGAAAGTGAAAATAGAACAGAACAGGTCAGAAATGATAATATTCCATCAGCTTCAAATGCTTCTAGAAAAATGGTACTGCCCTCAAGTGAAGTCAAACCACAAGTGCCCATAAATTGGATTTAGAGAAAGGAATACTTTCACAGTACACTAACTATACTGTTTCATAACAAAATTTGAAATATCTCACCAGTAATAGGCAAAAGTTTCGTGTCACTTTTTTGTGAATGATACCTTCTGCTCCAAATCATACAATAAAATATTGCCTACCAGTGTTCAAAATCATAAGTGATAATTCCATTCTTAAGATTAGATTGGACAGAGTAAGAAATGAATTTGAGGAAGTCTTAACAGTCTGAAGAAGAAAAAATTAAAGAACAAGAAGTCCTTGGGGAAAACATCATTAAATGCAATCTCCAAATTCTATCTGATAGCAAAACTGTAGAGGGCTGAAGCTATTGAATCAATGCACTGAGGTCAGGACTGCCAAGCACTTGAGGCTAACTACCAATTGGACAATACTCTATGAGCATATGCTTGGAAAATGATCCTTCTCACTATCCTGTGCTGGCTCAATGATTAGTGTATACAGAGAACTCTAGGAAGAACTAGGAGGTAGAGTAAGACTAGCCAGAGTCACTCTTTGGCAGTAGAAGAGGGAGAAGGTGGTGGAAGAGATTCTGCTTCCATCCTGTTCAATCCTGCGTCTAAAGACCAAGAATAAAGACTAAGGACTTTTGCTTATCTTGACTCCGGCTGATTCTGAGGTGTCTGGGGTGCTAGTGTGGTTGTCACACAAAACAGATGAAAGATAGCAAATCAAATAATTTTGCAAAAGAGATGGTCATGCTTTGACTAGAATTACAAACCCCCTTTTTAGTTTTATATCTTAATTAATTAGTTGACCAGTTTCAAGATTTAAAAGTTAGTAAATCGTTCAGCCATTGTGAATGCATACATTGACATTCTCCCATAGTATTTAACCAAAAAAAAGGTGTACAGATATTTCTGGACTCCACACATAATTACATATGATGATCATTGTCACAGTAGAAATATAGAAAGAAAATAAAATAATCAAGGAATATTCCTAAGGAGAGACATCAAACAGTAATACGGCAGAAGCAAATTGAGAGAGAGATCAAAGGTATATGGAAAAGTACTGGAAGTTAACATCATTATGTAAGATATAAAATAGGAAAATTACATCAATATGTAGCTAATAGGTGTAGTAGAAAAGTTTTGACCATTACATTGTCCAATTAACAACAAAAAAGATGTGCAGAAAAGTATCCATATAACATGTTTTTTAAGAAATTCTGTATTCCTTTAACCAACAATTGAAAGTAAAAGTCAGAAGTTTAGAGTCTATAATGAATCAAAGCACTATAAAGATAAGCAATTCATTATCATTCAAAAGCTTTGCTCCCAGCATTTGAGAATTAAAGAAATCAAATGCCAAAAGAAACGACAAAGAAAGAAGATATGGAAAATTTGTAGCCAGACATATGACCACAAAAAAGTCCAACATCAAAAGTACAATTGAATCAAATGAGAAACTGCTTGAACATCATTAATATAACCCTACAGAGCCATTACATTAATGGAAGTGACTTAAAACTGTTGCTTCTCTGTAAAACCTGAAAAGGTAGACCACCAAAATATTCAAAATTATTGGTTCAGGTATTTCACACTGGTGCCTGAATTTTATCAACTTCCTCTCAA
Organism: Sarcophilus harrisii; assembly: GCF_902635505.1. NCBI lineage: Eukaryota > Metazoa > Chordata > Mammalia > Dasyuromorphia > Dasyuridae > Sarcophilus > Sarcophilus harrisii. Next base: position 216,352,740 of record NC_045426.1, read on the forward strand.
ATGTACACTTTTTTTTTTAATTTCTTTTTTTTTAATTTTTTATTTAATAGCCTTTTATTTACATGATATATACATGGGTAATTTTACAGCATTAACAATTGCCAAACCTCTTGTTCCAATTTTTCACCTCTTACCCCCCCCCACCCCCTTCCCTAGATGGCAGGATGACCAGTAGATGTTAAATATATTAAAATATAAATTAGATACACAATAAGTATACCCGACCAAAACGTTATTTTGCTGTAGAAAAAGAATCAGACTCTGAAATATTGTACAATTAGCTTGTGAAGGAAATCAAAAATGCAGGTGTGCATAAATATAGGGATTGGGAATTCAATGTAATGGTTTTTAGTCATCTCCCAGAGTTCTTTTTCGGCATAGCTAGTTCAGTTCATTACTGCTCCATTAGAAATGATTTGGTTGATCTCGTTGCTGAGGATGGCCTGATCCATCAGAACTGGTCATCATATAGTATTGTTGTTGAAGTATATAATGATCTCCTGGTCCTGCTCATTTCACTCAGCATCAGTTCATGTAAGTCTCTCCAGGCCTTTCTGAAATTATCCTGTTGGTCATTTCTTACAGAACAGTAATATTCCATAATTTTCATATACCACAATTTATTCAACCATTCTCCAACTGATGGACATCCATTCAGTTTCCAGTTTTTAGCCACTACAAAAAGGGCTGCCACAAACTCAAATGTACACTTAATGCCACCTTTTAAAAAAGGAGACATTATATTTATTACCCTTCCCTTCCCAAAATGAGAACACCAGTGATCCTTGCAAAGTATAGAACAAATAGATATTTGTGTACTTTATTTGTATTTCTACATCCATACATGAGTGTGGTAGGGGCAGAGGAATGCATATACATATATACACTATTGCCTAAGGAGCAAACAAGCAGGTGCCAAAAATCCCAGAGTTATAAAGAATAACATCTTAAAAATTTGGTATTATTGAACAAGCCTCCTGAAAACATTGTAAGTTATATCAACTTTGTTGATTATTCCAAAGTCTTTGACTCATTTTTATACCATTGGTTCATTCACAAGCTGCAAAAATATATAACAGATCCAAGTATGAGAACAACTAAGTATTTGGTGTTCATATGGAAATTGTCCTTTTTCTAAAATATACTACCAAGACTGTGATATTAATAAAAGATAAAGCATGTCATTTTTCAGAAAGATGGTTTGAGACTATTAATTGCCTATCTTTAAATTCATTAGCATCTTTTCTAAATAAAATTACATGTGGCTTCCAAGTTAAAAATAAGTAGGACCAAAGTATCTTAAATAACAAGATGTATATGTATTTGCATAATATCAAATTATATGGCTTCACCCAAATTACAATTTATCATCTCATGGAGTCCTTCTTCAACCATGCCTAAATGTCATTTGGACTCAGTTGTCTCATAATGATAATGATGGTTATAATAATAACGAAAATGTCTAGTAAAAATCCACTGGATAAAAGGAAAATCCTACCTTTTTCTGAAATAGCTAATTTGTACTTGAAATATATGTTCTGTTGACTACCACTTCTGATCTGCAGATAATGAGAACTAACCAACTGCCTGGCTTTTTATTGACGTACTAGAAAAATGGTGAAATTAGACACTTCTGTTTCCTACCCTATTATTTGACTAATTGGTACCACTCAACTAGTTGGGTCCCAGTATGTATTTCAGGAAGATTGGTTATAATAATAATAGTTATTTTCTACTTAACTGATTCCTTTCATCTAGTGATCTCAAAGCACTTTATATATTATCTCATTAATCTCACCAAACCCCTGGAAGTCAGCAAATATTATTTCCTTCTCTACATGAGAAAAATAGATCAGAGATCTGGAATATTTGTGACTATTTGATAAATCAGTGGTGGGGTAGAATTCAGTTCTTTTTAATCTCTGCTCCCCATGTTAACATTTCTCCCAAAGTGTTAAGTGTAGTAACCCTTAGTGGTGAAGAAACTTTTAAGCTTCACATTGATATATTGTAGTCAGCCATATATATGATTCATCTACTTTTACCTCCCTGTTGCCTATTTCTTGCCATGCTGTAGTCAGTGCATGAACTATTTATTCATTGATAGAAGTCAAGTTTTATGTTCGTGTTACTTTGGTAGTAAAGTTGCTTAAACATGGAAAATCCAACACCACAAATCAACTTTTCCTCCTTTGATTATAACAAGTGTTCTTATATATACTGGAGCCAAATGAATACCTTTTATCCTTCCATGTAATGAGTTGATACTTTTTCTTTAGAAGGGCTTGATCTATTCTCCATAGGAAGCTTTATTATAGTTTCTAATTCTATTCTTCTCTTTTTCTTTCTTATCTTTATTACATATTTCTGCTTCTGCCAACTTCTTGAAACTGAATTTTTTCCCCTTTTAAATTTCTAAGAATATTTTCTTAGAAAGTTTCCAACTTATCTTGGAATTTTTGGTCATTTTTAAGGAGCTAGAGAATGAAGATGTTTTTGAACTCATTCCCCTTATCTAATAGACATACCAACTTACATTTAATATGCACATACTCAAAGAAGGCATACTTCCCAGGAAGAAGGCAAACATAATGCAAACCATGTATCCATCTCATTCCAATACTGTTCCAATATCTAAAAAGGGAAAGAATTAGGGTTAGGTTTATGATGTTCAACTACAACCGTAGTTCACTGTAGTGCTACCTGAAACCTTCTTCTGATCAAATTGATCAGTGCAAATTTATAATTTCTAATGGCTCCATTGCTCAACTTGACTGAGCACCAACCCTGAAACCTGAATTTTGATAGCTAATCTGTGACATACACTTTAAATGATTTACCATTTGGATAGGGGAAAAGGACCATATCTGAGTATAAGTGTAGACCTGAAAAAATTTTCTTGATAAATAAATGTATATGTTGTATTTATATTTTTGTATATGTGGAATATATATTTGTATATTCTCTATATAACATTTTGTTATATAAATATATATGTATATAGTGTGTGTTTGTGTGTTGTGTAATTATGTATATATCATTCAATAGGCAAAATTTCCTTCCAGCAATAAGTATATTGAGATGAGGATTGTAAACTGAATGGCATTCTTTTCAGGACTGTGTTCTTTCTCCTGCATTTTTGTTCCTGGCTGTCACTCTTAGGATCCTCTCATTTATGGCTTCTGATGGAAATAGTCCTCAAAAAGAAAAGACCTAATAATGAACTGTTTGAAAAGCTCTCTTCTCAAAGTTATTGTTAAAGAAGAGAGTGATTGCAAAATTAACTGGTTTTTTTTTTCTTCTTTGGAGGGATGTTGTATGGAATAGAAGGTTTTAGATAAAAGGGCTGGGGAACAATTTTAGAACTATATTAAACTATATAAAACTTAAATTCATTCAAAAAAAGGTGAGAATAGGGAGAATGCTTTTTTCTGTCCTATAGATACCTAATATATATTTTATCATATTCACTTTTATTTATGATAGCCTTTTAGCTGAAGCTTGAGAAGCATTTCAGATTTTTGAGAACTTAATTTGAATAGTTTCCATTTTTTCCCCTCAAAATATCTTTTTATGTACTACATCGTTGGTCAAGACAAAACCCTGCCTTATATTTTTGGTTTTGAAAACAATCTCGTCAGTGCCATATTTTAATATTTTTAATAATTTATATTTATTCAGCCAGCTCAAAGGACCAGAAATTAGTAGTTTCAGTGCATTAAGCCAGTTTACACTAGAGACTTACAGCTAATTTTCATTTGGACTAAGATTTGTTGAAAATAAGCTAAGGCTCCAAATGCTAATGAAAAGCTTTGAGAAACCAGTGTGCTCTGTGTTTGGCTTCTTCTCACAGGAGAGGTTTTTAATAAAATGACACAAAATAATACTTTATTACTTTAAATCTATGGTAATACGGTCAGGTTCATTTTACAACACATTTTTCATTTCCTGTTTCCAATAAAGTTTCTTCTCATATTTTTTCTTTTTTTTTTAACTTGCTTAATTATAAGAAGTTTGACTTTCAGACGTAGTATACAGTTCCCTATTGGTCAATTTGTTAAAAATAAAGGCCTAATTATAAGTAAGCAGCCCCATTTTACTCTGGTAATAATAGAAATTTTTGGCTCTACCTGAAAGACTTTCTGTTGTCACTTCCCATGTAAGATGCACCTCTTGTTTCCCCAGATTTAGTGAGACGAATGAATTTTATTAACCATTATTTAGAGAATATTCTCAACCATTGAATGAATACCCTTTCCAGCAATTTAAATTGTTTCTCACAAATTAAATTGTTTCTCATGATTTAAGTCATGTTGTTTTTCTAAAATTCCTACCTCAAATAATTTCCATGGTTATCTTTCCATAGTTTAGTTTTCCCTTTTAAAATAACTTTAGATTCTGCCTCAGATGTTGTCCACCTACCTTGTCTCCCACCATCCTCCTCAGGGATTTTGATGTCTACATGAAAAATTCTTGACTTCATTAGTTCCCTACCTTCTAAAATTTAAAAATATTCATCTCCACTCTCCATTAGCTGTGCATCTTCATGGCTACTCACCAGAACTCATCACTCCACTTCACTTCAGTGTTGAGAATTCAGATTTGATGCTCCCTTCTCTTTGAACATCCCTCTTTGTATTTTTTTTAACTTTTCTCACCCTCACTGAATCAGCTCTTTACTCCTAGTAAATTCTAATCACTTAACATCTTAGACTTTCTATAATGTGTTACTTTACAATACTTCCTAACCAACCTGGACTTTCTGACCTTAGTTTCTTCTCATTCCAATAACCTAGTCTACCTGTTGCCACCAGACTAAGTCATTAGAACACTAATCCTTACGGACTTAAGAAGCTTTACTGGGTGAAGTAGATGGAGCACCAGCCTGAAATCAGGAGGACCTGAGCCTAGCTGTGTGACTCAGGGCAAGTCACTTACCCCCAGTTGCCTTAGCAAAGAAAAAAAAAAAAAGAAGAAGAAGAAGAAGCTTCACTGGTTCCTTGTTGTGTGCCATATCCAAATCTGAACTCCTTTCAAGATTTTCCTTTATTTTTTCCCACTCTGTTTAATGAAATTTATTTCCAGCCATTTCTTAGTCTATAACATTGTCATAGCAAAAAACAAAACCAGTTCACACATGTAAGAGGTCAATGAAAGTTTGAAGCAATAACATGGAAAACACAGAGCCATGGGGAGATAGTTTAGTGCTTAAAGGGTTCTTTTATGCCTTAAGAAAAATAGCAGGCTCCATTTTGCATTAGCCTTTCAGGTGAGCTTGTGGTGTTTTAGCTTAGATGCAGAGCTTGGTGTTTGCTTTTGTAGCTATAGCAATCCTTTATGGTCCACCAATACTGTTTTTTTGGCAGAAGTAATGGGATGGTTTGCCATTTCCTTCTCCAGTGGATTGAGGCATTCAGCAGTTAAATGACTTGCCCAGAATCAGACAACTATTATGTATCTGAGTTGGAATTTGAACTCAGCTTTTCCTGACTCCAGCCCAGGCTCTGTCTACTGCACCACTTAGTTACCTCATTATTATGATTGTCTTGTTTACAACAAAGACTTCCTGTTTTTTTTTCAGCCACATAGTAAGGACAAGAGTAGGACTGGTTTGGAAAATCAGGGATTTAGAAGAAGTGTGACTTTTCACTTTAAGTGAAAAAGAAAGCTAGTTTCTTTGATGGTTACTCATGCCTGAAGAAGACAAGGTCTCTGTCTCTCTTTCCCTCCTTCTTCCCTTCCTTATGCTCAAATCTAATCAATCCTTTTTCCTACATATACCAAGATATTTCCCTCTCACCTCCATGCTTTTATTCTTTCTGGTTTTTTCCATTTGAACCTTTCATCTCTTATCTCACCAACCTCTCTAAATCCTTCTCCATTTTCAAGGCTTAGCTCAAAGTCGTCCTCCTTGAAGACTTCTTTGACTTCTGTAGTCCTTCTCCCCAAATTCTGTTAACACTTCTATAGTTTTACCAGCCCCACTTAGAAATGAATTACATAGTACCTGACATTTGTCTACAGTTGTCACATCTTTTTCTTTTTTGCTGATGTCTCAGAGAATGAAGTGGCTGGCCCATATATTTGTGTTCTTTAATCCTGTTTCCTCTAGCAACTTGCCCCTTTGATCATCTCTTCAATTTTAATAATTTTCAGCTTCTCCTTATCCACTTGCTCTTTTCCCTATTGCCTTCAAATGTGCCAGATGTTGCATATCCTTTAAAAAACCACAGACAACATTTTTTGACCCCACTAAGAACCCTGAACTCTTGGGTTTCATCCCAGCACCCTTAGTCATCATCCTGAGAAGTGCCTCATGTGGAGATGCAGCCTGGCAACTGCTTCTGCAGGTGCTACAGTCACAGCTGCTGAAAATCCAGAAAAGAAAGCGTTGGGGGTTTTTTAACCAGCAAAGTCCTTGGAACTGTCAAATGATAACTTTTTTCAAAAAAAATCTGATGATTTTATAAGTGGAAATACCATTAAAGTAAAAACAGTATCATCTGTTTTGCCACTAAATACTTTTATATCTGGCTTGCAAGCCTTTCATACAGTGTTCTTCCCCATCAGAATGTGTATTCTCTGTGCTTAGCACACTACTTTGCACAAAGTAAGGATTTTTTCCATCCATTCTTTCATTCATAGTTTCTTCCATCCCCAAAATTACATTTATGTTCATTTTCTATACATCATTTTATAAGCATTTGTATGAGTATACATATACATATGTATGTCTCTAAAGACCTGTGTCCCCTCATAGAATGTGAGTCATAATATCCCTAAGCACTTAGCTTCTAGTAGGCACTCAATAATTGCTTTTTGATTGATCTTTTCTTCCCAGTTACATTTCATGTGAAAGGCAGAAAGCATGTCTTAGTTTTCTTTTCTGTATCCCACAGTATCTAACACAGTACTTTATATCTAGGTAACATTTAAAATATTATATTTTTGTATACTTATAATACCTTTATATTATATTTATAATAAAGAGGCAATAGATAAAGAAACAAATTGAAATAAAAAGGACCTGAGTAGGAATCATGCCAAAGATACTATCTGGGGAAATCACCTAATATCTTTCACCTTAAATTTTGTCAAATAGGGATAATAATTGCACCTAACTTCCAGGGTAATCATGAGTCTAAGAAGAGATTATATGCAAAAATGCTTTGCAACCCTTCAAGTACTACATATAAGACAGCTATTATTATTTTTTCTGCATAGTGACAACCCTATAAATAGCCAATGATTTCTGTAATCAAACTTCTCCAGATTAAAATTGTGCTTTTCCTGAAGTTATGAAAGTTTATCTTTAAGTACTTTAAGTATTTCCTTAGAAATATTATTAATTTTCATTGTCTTTGAAGAAAGGAAGAGAACCTTGAATTTAAAACTACTTTTAAAATAAATTTTCCTTGTCTTGTAGAAATAAAAATCACCTATCTGTGCTTCTCTTCCTTGTGGTTGTAAATGGTATCACTGGTTCTCAATGTGTTAAGTCTAAAATAGGGGTCAGTAAGAAAAACTTTTTTGTTTCTTGGTGTCTTCAGCCTTATGGCAATTTCTATTTAATCCTGTCAGAATATGTCATATTTTCCCAACTTCTTAAAGGGCATTTCTAATTAATTCATTAGTTGTCTCCCCCTAAGCAGTAGCAAAAATTATTAATTCATGAAATGCTTTGTACTTCAGCTCATAAGTGAGCCCTAGAAAGTTGAGGCAGTTTATTAAGGAGAGGAATATTCTGGGCTATCTCTCATGGATATTTTGGTCTTTGAGGGGAGGCAGAACTATTAAATGAGAATACTTTGAATTTATATAAAAGTTTTCTTCTGTGAGAGTCTCAAAATGTTTAATCACCACTGCATCCCTAATCCCAGATGTATTGTAGGGGACTGAAAAAATTTCAGAAGATAAAGTTTTTAAAAGCAAAATTAAACAATCTGTTGTTATCTCTTGTTCCTCAAATCCTTGAAGACATGCCTGCTCTAAGTGAGCATCAATTTGATAGGGAAGAGTGAAAAAGAAAAAAAAATCTCAATGACATTTTAACCTTGAAAAATTGTACAATTCCTGCACAAAGGGGTCAAGAGAAGATTAATAGTATCTGAATGGAGCTTTGAAACTATGCTCGGCGTTGTCATCTTTAATTTCATGTTACTGCCATAGCCTAACTGAGCATAAACCCACAATTATCTCTATTTACTTGCCAAAAGTCCTTCCCTATCCCTGCAGACATTAGATATAAACACACACACATTTTTTTTCCTTGAAGATAAAAATCCAAAAGCAAGGTTTAGAGGAAACTGTTTAAAATGAGGTGTCCTATTTAAGAACTGTAAATAAACAAAAAGCAGTTTTTCTCTGTATTAGAAAGAGCTGAGTGAAAGAGTGACCAAAAACTTTCAAAGAGTGGATCTTTCATATATAAGAAGTGGTTTCGAATGATTGTTTTTTCTTTCTGTGATTTTCTTCCTGGCTGTCTTTTTCTCTTTGTGAATATTCTGCAGTGACCAAGGTTCAAAGTGTAAAGATCATTATAATGATCTGGTAAGGGATACTCATCTAGAAGCAGTATAAGGCTGATTGGTTGACTGAATCAACAGTGGTTAATGAATTACCCTAGAATACATACAGAAAGGTCAAGATCAGCCCAAGAGAGTTGACCTGTAGGTTCTAGTGAGCATGAAAGTTCAAAAATTCTTCTGGAGATAGGTGATGGAGGGTAACTTCAAGCCAAAATAACGGGAAAAATTTGATCTATTTGAGCAGAGACCATGATTGTCTATAGATAACTAAGTAAGATCCGCAAAATCTTTGAACTCTCCCCAAGTGACTATTTTCTTAGTATGTCAGTGATTTTTCTTTTAATATTTAAGCCCCAAGTGCCTTCAGTTTCAGGATTAGCAAGAGAATTTTATCACTAAAATGTCTTCATAATAATTTTCACTGCCTTCCTTCTGTCCCTTCATGGACAGCTTCTGAAAGTAACTCTTTAGAATTCCCATAATGTCTCACTTAGCCCTAGACAAATCTCTGTAATTCCATGAAGCTCAAAGCTTCATTTTTGTTTGAAAATTAAGATTTCTCATGTGGTTGATTATTCTTTTTAAATGGTTTTTTGTGAAATGTTTGTTTTTTTCACTGTCTATGCACAGTGGACTGTGCACCCTTTTCTTTTCTTCCCTCATCAGTTTGGCTGTCAACTTTAGTATTGTCATTTCAACAATCTGAATTGTCTTTGAAATGTTTTTCTAGAGAAAACTTTGCAATCAAAAATGATTTTTTATTATTATGGGAATAGCTAACCATTTAGAAAAGAGTAGAACATTATGGTTATGATTTACCAGGTTGCATATTCAGGTGAAATTTTTGGAAACCTATTAGAGATTTTTGAGAAAATAAATAGCTTATCCTTGGGTTATTTCAGTATTGGCTGCGTGGGAGACAGAGGGAAGAAATAGATTTTTCTCTAAGCTCTTTTCTGATCTATTATTCCCTCACTGTGATTCTATATTTTTCTTCACCTCCAAGACTATACAATAATGGGCATAATGTTTTGCAAGATGCCAATATAAATTGGTCCCATCACCAACCAAAAACCCCTCCTCAAAGAAGATTCATCTCCTCTACTTAAGTTGGTGGGAACCCTTAGATAGAGATGTGCAATTCATTCAGGGTCATGACCCATAAAAAAAAGTTCTCTTGAACACAAGCTATCCATTGTAAGGGAACCTTCCAATGTCACACAAACCTAGGGCATTTTTTGGCAGTCCTGTTATTGCTAAATAGGTTCATTTTATCACAAGTTACAATCAGATTTGTAAACGGTCATTTTGGTACTGTCATCAAGTTCCACTTAGCCCATCAGAAACTGCTTAAAAAGTAAATTTGCTACAGTGTCTGGAGAAAAGGCCTTTCTGCAGAAACCCATTTCAGACTGGCTTATGGTACTTTTACCTACTTTTAAACGTGTCTTAAAAACATTTAAAGTACTCTCATTATGTTCTTTGTTACAAACATCATATGTGAAGAGGAAAGAAATATTTTAAGGCATCTGTTCTTGCTGTAAAAGTTGACAGTGCTATGTTTTTGTCATAGTCTTATCTTTTATCATATTGATCTATGAACATTTTGTAATGATAAAAAATGATAATACTTAGTAATATATTTGGTGCTTACTATGTGCCAAGCACTGTTTTAAATACTTTACAAGTATTATTTCATTTGGTCATCATAATCTTAGGAAGTAGGTAATCCCTATTTTACAGGTGAGGAAACTGAGGTAAATAGAAGAAAAAGTTTACAATCGGGGCAGCTAGGTGGTACTCCTGTGTGATCCTGGGCAAGTCATTTAACCTCAACTGCCTCAGCCAAAATTTTTTTAAAAAAGAATTCTACAATCTAACATGTGACAGGGGAAGGCAGTGGAGTCAGCCATGTGGCTCAGTGGATAAAATGTGGTCTTACAGTCAGAAAGAGGAGTTCTCAGACATTTATTATCTAAGTGATCCTGGGCAAGTCACTTTCTTCTACAGATAGGGCTCATAAGGATAAAGATTGAGAAATCATAAATTTAATAGATAGTGAGTTCTTCATCAATGGAAATCTTTAAGCAAATATTGGCTAACAATTTGCGTGCGCGCGCGCGTGTGTGTGTGTGTGTGTGTGTACATTATAGAGGGGTATTCCTGCTTATTACTCTTCCAGATGTGTTTCTTACTTTCTGGACCTCATCCCCATACTTCTCCCAGTACCAGGGGTACCTCTTAATCCTGGAACATCCATCTTCATTCTAGCCCCTTATCCCATTGGTGGATTTCTCTCATGACCTCTATTTTGGAGAAGAGTCAGGCTGGCTTCTCAGCTGTGCCTCTGATTATAGGGACTTCATCATTCTGTCTCCCCTCTTCCATCACAGATACTCTGACAAACAGGGAAAAGTGATGTATGGAACCTGTGCTGGTTTCTAACTCTTAACTCTTATGAAACAAAGAGAGTATTATGCTAATTTCCCTCCCATATTGATGAGAATATTTTGTACATTAATATTTGCTATCTAAGCAAAGAGAGAAAGGAGAATTTATGGATCTAGATCTTTGAGCTTTCAGGGGAAAGATGAAGGAAACAAGGTCAGAAGTGATTTGAGGGCCCCAAACAGAAATCTTTCTTGTTAAGGGAGCTTGGCACTATTTTCTAGGTCTATGAACAAAGAATATTTTTTTTTCTTGGTTAAGTCTTTTTCAGTTCTTCTGATTCTTCATAACCCAATTTGGGATTTTGTTGACCAGTGTAGAGGAGAAGTTTGCCATTTCCTTCTCAAGCTCATTTTACACTTGGACAACTGAGGCAAATGGGGTGAAGTGCTCAGGGTCACACAGCTAGTGAGAGTCTGAGACAGAATTTGAACTCAGGTCTTCCTGTTTCTAGACTTGAAACTCTTTCCCACTGCATATCTAGATGCCAATAACAACAGCAAAACTGAAGTCAGGGCATTTACCATTAATCTGCAAACATTTGTTAAATGTCTGTTTTGTGTTGGGCACAGTACTGGGTACTAATGATCCAAAAGAAAGATTGAAATAAAATTTACACACAAGGACTTTACATTCTAATGAGAAAGAACATAGGACGAGGGACATATAAAAATGGAGGATAGACACTAAGGGTATAAATATACTGAATGAAACAAAGAAAGAAATTTGCATTGTATTAGAGGATAAAAGTACATAGATATATTCAGAATAAATATAAAGAGAATAAATGCCAAAAATGCAAAGTAATTACCAGATAGTTTTTGAGGGAATGGTCTAACAGTTGCAGTGGGGTAGGAGATTAGAGATCATGAAGGAAAAAATTCAGCTTATCTCCTCTAATACAATGAGCCATATTTGGAAGAATGAGAGGAATTCTATGAAGTGCACGGGAGGATTGTATTCTAGGTCTGAGTTGATGGACAGTGCAAAGAGACTAAAGTATTGCCTGCAAAGAGCAGAGAAGGCACTGGAAAATAGGAAAAATAGCACTAGGCTTTGTAGAGTTTTAAAAGTTAAACGAGACTTTGTATTTTATTCTAGAGGCAATAGGAAACCCTTGGGGTTTATGATGTGAGTAATAGTTTTCTCCTGAGGAGATGATGCAATAGGAAGTCATTAGAGTTTGGGTGGTGGAATAAGCATAATGTGATTTTCTTGAGGAAAACTCTTTTGGTAAAACTGTCTAAAATAGGCTATAGTAAGCAATTAATAGACTGTGTAAATAATCTGGATCTAAGGTTGATGAAAGGGCCTCAGGTAAGGAGATAGTTTCATGAATATCAAGAAGGGGTCAGATTTGAGAGATGCTATGGTGGTAAAAATGTCAAGATTGGACAATTGATTGGATATGTCATTTTAGGGAGATTCATGAGTCAAGTATAACAACTAGCTTATGAACTTGGGAAACTAAAAAGAGAGTGATATCTTTGACCACAATAGAAAGGTTAGAATTCTGGTTTGGATCAGTTTAATTTGAGATGTTTCTAGGATATCGATTTAAAATGTCTAATATGTGATTAGTAGTAAAGGACCAAAACTCACATAGACTGGGGACTAGGGGTAGTTAGAGAGAAAGCTGTGAATCATCTTCATGGATATGATACTTAAGACCATGAGATAGTATAAGAAATTAAGAGAAATAAGTCTAGGATTATACCCTGGAGAATAACTATTGTGACAAAACTGAAAAGTGGTAATATCTATTATATAATAAGGTGAATTTTTAGAAGGTCCTAGTTGTTATTGTTATTGTTCTTTGGGATCCCATTTAAGGTTTCTTTGGCAGGTACTGGAATAGTTTGCTATTTCCTTCTCCAGCTCATTTTACAGAGGAGGAAATTAGGTAAATGGTTACATGACTTGTCCAGGGTCACACAGCTAGTAAGCATCTGGGACCAAGTTTGAATTCGGGAAGAGGAATGTTCTGTTCTAGGCTTGGTGCTCTATCCATTGTGCCATCTGACTTCCCCTGACTGAAAGAGTTGGTAGGAAAGAATTAATGGACACTAACAAACTAAGAATGGGGTCATGCTTATGGGGAAAAAGCATTTGTGTCATGCATGTGGTTGGTGATTATGCAGAAGCCACAATTTGAGGGGTCAGAAGCATTTGTAAGAAAAAAATAAAGAAGGGAGAGGGTCTAGCTAAGCCATAAATCAGCTTTGGTTGTTGTCCTTGTTTTAATTATATACAACTGTACCAAACAAGTTGAATAACATGAGCTTATATATGTGACTTGCTTCAGTTTTATTTCATGTATTATCCCAGTGTGTCCCTACACGATTGCAAGTTTTAATTGTGCACTTGAGGCAAACTGTTCATGGGACTGCACTTGACAGGATGTCAGAAAAAGTTTGGCAGAAGAAGAGAACAGGGATTCAAGGTCACTGTCTCAGACAGAGAAATCCTTTGCTATTTATTACCTTGGGTGTTGGCAGCGAAGATGGCATCTGAATCTTATCTAGCAGCAAGAAGAATGTTGTACCCTCTTTCATCACAGGATAAAATGCATATTTTATGTTGTCATTAATGGATTTTTTTCCCTTCAGTAGACAGAAAATTAGTACTAATATGATTATCATGTCTAATTATTCCTCAGTAATAATAACTGATATGGTGTTTTAAAATTTACAGATTTGTGTACATCATATTGTTTGATCCTCGAAGCAATCTTGTAAAGTAGGTAGGACAAATTTTAGTATTCCCATGTAATGAATGGAGAAACTGAGGTGAGTTCCAGTTTCATCTAACCAGAAAATAACAGCAAAGGATCTTGAAGGCAAATCCTTCCATTATACTATACTGTTTGACCTGTCTCCTCATATATTCTCAGTTGACAGATAAGTCACCTGAGATACAGAGGAGCTAGAGGACTGCAAATTCTTTGTATCAGGTGGCAAAATTGGCCCTAAACTTTGCATGAGATGATGTGATGGTACCACCAGTATATCACTGCATGTTAAGGTTTGCTAAATGCAACCTTTGCAAATATCTTGTGTAATCCTCACAATGATCTGGTAATATTATTTGCATTTTTGAGATGAGGAAACAGACACATAAAGATTAAATCACTTGTCCATAGTCACACAGCTAATAAGTATCTGAGGCAGAATTTAACTCAGACTTTTCTGACAAAGTTCATAACTCTATGTACTGTACTACCTTACAGCCAATTAGATTATATTGCCTAGTATTCTAATATGTGCTCAATTATTTTATATTTCTTCAAGTGGAAAATTAATTATTAAAAAGATTTCTTATTTGTTTTCCTTTGCATCTTTTTCTTATTTTTTTATTGTAAATGTTAACAACCGTCCTTGCTTACTTACCCTTCCCTACACCTCTTTTACATTGTAGCTTTGAGAGATTTGTCATAGGAATATTTAAATTTTGTCCTGTCTTGGAGTATATAGGTGAGAAAAGGTAGATAGAAAAGGCCAACTGAAAATAGAAAATTAAATCAGAGATGACCTATTTTCTAGAGACATTTATGCAAGTGAGCTGTATTTCAGTACTCCTAACTAATTACTGTAACACTCATTCAAAAAAGTTTGTCTTTGTTTAAACTTTATTGAAAGATGTGTCCTGTCTACTGATTTTAGATCCCCATTGTGCCTTAAAATAAGGTGAGCAGTTCTAGAGAAATCAGTGTGAATTTCCACAGCTTGGCAGCTTTGGGATCTTCTCCCTGCCCAACAGATTTGGACTTTTCCTCTTTCCAGGACTTTGTATTGTGGTCCTAGATGAGATCATTATCATTATAAGGAATACAGATCTGCTGGGGACCTTCTGAATGCAAAGCCCTCTCCTGAGCTAGTGACTGGGGGACAGAGAGTAGAACCCAGAAGATCACTATTTAGTGTTGCGTTTGGAACTGATGGGATGAACTGGATCCCAATGACTATTTATGTTCAATCCGAGGGGAGGTTCCTGATAGAGGTGCCAAAGGAGTCTATCCTTGGCCCTGTTCTTTTCAACATTTCTATCAGTGACTTGGATGATGTCATAGAAGGCTCGTTTAGTCCATTTAACGATGACAGTGTTGGAAAGAATAAGCTTTAGATTAAATGACATAATCAGAAGGGTTAGCTTTGGAAGGGGGGAGAGTGATTTTATCTTCTGAGACAGGAGGTCAGGATGAAAGGATTTGTTTCTCTGAGGCTTACCTTCTCCCCTTAGGAATCATCTCTACCCGTCTAAATTCCACAGTGCTGTGTGAATAGCTCTTGTATTGTACTTTATCTACTATTTTCCCAGCCCTGTTCTCATTTCTTGGGTTATAAGTTACTTAACCAATCAACCAATGTTATCTATAATGTGTCCAGAACTATTATGTAGCCAAGCTTATTTGTTTTTCTGAAATGCCCCCATTTATTGCAGCCTTTTACTTTAGTTTTAAGTTAGTTTCATTATAATTATTGTAGTAAAAATATGGATTGTTGAAATTTCTCTTTCATAACTGGGATACAAAATGAGTAACCATCAGGCTGCTAAACTATTCTTCTTCTTTTGAAAGTATGAATTACTTAACTAATTATCTAAATATTTGGCCTGGCCTTAAAGGTGAAAGTCTAAGGTTGAATATAAATGAGTAACTAAGGGTGCTAAGGTTCTGGGGAAGTTTGCCTCATTAATATTATTGCAATGGGGGAGGGGAGGGTTTTATAGGAAGGGAGAAGTCATCCTGTAAAATTAATTGTTGGCATACCTGAATGTAGCACTTGGACATATTCAAAGTCAAGAAACATGAGTTCATTTAGTCTCAATACTTTCCTAACTAGTTGGTCAGAGTTTATAATCTGGTACTCTGAGACCTTTTGATAGGAACTATATAAAATGATTTGGTATTTACATTTATAGGAGTGTTTGAGCTAGCTAGACATTATTTTATGAATAGAGAGCATTTTTATGGTAGACTTCAGTGATTAATTTCTTATATGAAAGTTTATTTTCACCTTTAAAACTAATAATTTGAGTGACCTAGAAACAAATATATAATATAGCACAATTTTATTTTTCCTTTTAAAAAAAAAAAGTTCTATTTTTCAATTGACAATTATTTTTGCTCTTTTTCACTGCTGTCCTCAATTGAAAAAACAAAAACATAAAATAAAAAAAGAAATGCCTTTAACAAATATGTATACTCAAGCAAACCAAATTCCCTGATGATTCATGTTCGTCTTCTTCTGCATGTTAAGCTGTCATCTCTCTGTCACGATCAGAATTTTCTTAATTACATCCTCAGCGTGTGTCACTATCATACTGCAAATGAACTGACTCACCATCCTTTTGTTTCCTTTACCTTATAGTTAGCCGCTTTTATTATGATAAAATTATTTTTGCTGAGCTGGAGCCATATTCTCTAGGGAATTTCCCACTTGCCTGGGTTAATATAACAGCCACTTTTGCATTTAAGTGACCCAGAAATAAGCCCTAAGAGGGAATGTAACCTAGGTCAAGTAAGTCACTTAACTTCCCCAGACCTGACTTTCTGACATCTAGAGGTTGGATTTAGATGATCTCTGGGGACCTCCCAGCTCTAATACACAATGATAAGTGATCAAGTGACCTCTAAATGGGTCTCTAAGAGTTGTTACTCTCCTTAGCATCCCATCCTCCAAACAGCTGCCAAAGTGATATTCCTAAAGCATATCTGCACTGAGTCTCAAAAAGTTCCCCTATTGATGCTAAGCTAAAATAAAACTTTATTTTTGCATTGAGCCATTAATGAGCTGGCTTCAGTCTATTTTTCCATGCTTATTATACACTTGTGCTCTCCACACTCTCCACATTCCAGGCAAACTACCTACTTACTCTTTCTCATCCACAACATTCCATATCCTGTCTCCATGCCTTTGCACAGACCATACATCCCTCAAGCTTGAAATGCATTCCTTCTGACATGTTTTGAGATTTAAGTGCTTCTTTCTATAGGAGGTCTTTCCTCATTCCCCTATCTGCTGGTATCACCCCTTACCCCCAAATTATTTTGTATTTGCTTTGTACATATTTAAAGTATAATTTTTGATGGAATGCAAGCTCCTTGAGGTCAGGAACAGCTGAGGTTTGTGTCTTTGAACTAGCTTAGTATGTGGCACCATTGTAAGTGTTTAATATGTTGAATGAGTTATTAAAATTTCTACTGAATCAGAACTTCAGATGGCCTCAGTGCTTTACATAGAACCCCACATTCCAGATGACTTAGAAATCAGTGGAAAGAATTCTGGATTTAGAGCCTGGGTTTGATACCTTTGTGGCCCACCTCTCTAGTTTTTAATTTCCATCCTCTGTTTAAAAAAAAAAAAAGGTTGGAACCCAATGATTTCTAAAGAAAAAAATCTTTGAATAATATGTTAAACATATGGATAATTTAGTAATCAAAACTATAAGATGTCCTCTGTCTTGGAACAACCATCATTGATTTTTTTTTAATCCTAGATTTTTAGATAGACAGATCTGACCTTCAAAATAACTTTGAAAAAGAATTTCAACAGGATTCATTCAGTGATCCTATACTTGTAAATAAAAATCCATCATCAGATTTTTGATTAGTATTAAGTAGCAGATATACAATACTCTGGAAGTTCATTGGAGGGTGGAGAGTTTTAAAAATAGATTAATGGGAGTAAATTTTAGAAGTCTCCCTCTCTCTGTACCAATCTCAACAACTGTCTTTGTTTCTCTTATGACCTGCTCACCCCCAAACAAACTAAGAAATTATTTCTCAAATAATTTTACTTTTCTCAAAGTTGGCTTGAAAATGTAAATAAGATATAAAAGAATAGCTAAATTTTAAGTTCAACATATGCTCTTTCTTTTGAGAGAAAATGAAGGAAAGATAAGCCATCAGTACTCTTGCAGGAGAATGTTCAGTTGATTGAATATAACTTTGTTGTAATTTTTCAACATTGACCCTTACAAAACTTTGTGTTCCAAGTTTTCCCCTCCTTTTCCCCATTCCTCTCCTAGATGCCAAGTGATCTAACATATGTTAAACATGTTAAAATATGTTATGTTAAATCCAACATATGTATACATATTTATACAGTAATTTTGCTGCACAAGAAAAGTCAGATCAAAAAGGAAAAAAAATTGAGAAAGAAAACAAAATGTAAGAAAACAAGAACAAAAAGTGAAAATGCTATGTTGTGAACCACATTCAGTTCCCTCAGCCCTCTCTCTGGGTGTAGATGGCTCTCTCACAACATCATTGAAAATGCCTTAATCATCTTATTGTTAGAAAGAGCCACGTCCATTAGAATTGGCCATCGCATAATCTTCTTGTTGCTGTGTATAATGATCTCCTTGTTGTGCTCATTTCACTCAGCATCAGTTCGTGTAAGTCTCTCCAGGCCTTTCTGAAATCATTCTGCTATTCATTTCTTACAGAACAATAATATTCCATAATATTCATATACCATCAGTTAGTCAGCCATTCTCCAACTGATGAAGAATCTCAGTTTCCAGTTTCTTACCACTACAAAAAGGGCTGCCACATTTTTGCACATGTGGGTCCCTTTCCCTTCTTTAAGATTTCTTTGGGATATAAGCTCAATAGAAATGCTGCTGGGTCAAAGGGCCATGCACAGTTTGGTAACTTTTTGAGCATGATTGAACACAGCTTTGTTTGAGGAATCAAACATACCCTATTGCACTAGCCATGGGCACTCACTGATAACTTCTTCAAATTCTGGTTCCCAATTTTAAACCTTCTCTATTCAGACCTCTGTCCTAGCTCTTGACTTATTCGAAACAACATGTCTCTTCTCATACATCTCTTTCTCTGTGTTCATCTCTCTCAATAATATCTCACTTGAAAGGAAGGAAACTTTCTACTTAGATGAAATTTCTCAGAGTTCATTCAGGTAGGTCTCAGAGCCTCTCAGAATCCAGAAACATTGATGCTGACATAAACAATGAATTCAATTATTTACATTAAATAAATTTTTAAAATTCCCTAATCAATGTCTACCCCCCCCTCCACAAATCATATCTCTAACTGTTGTTGAATGTTGTACCCTGTGCCAGGCTTAAAAGGGATATAAGAATGTGGAAGACATGATTCCTTCCTTTGGGAAAGCTTATTGTTATCTCCTTAGGGATACACTTGAAAATGTAAACAAAAATGCAAAATGTAAATATTTCAAGACAATTGAAGAGGTGTTCCCAATGTGAGACTGATTAATTACCAAAGAAATTATTCATGCAATAACTAATATAATTGCACAGAAAAGAAATATCTCTTTAACTTGAAGTGTCAGGAAAGTACTGTGGAGGAGGTAGAGATTTAGGCACAGGTGTGAGAAGGATTTAGACAATCTGAGAGGAGGGAGGTAAGCATTCCAGGAATAGCAGAAAGAAAGGGGAATGTGTTGGGAGGGTTAGGGAAATGCTGGCTGACAGCCTGAGGAATAACTAATTCAAACTAACCTACTGAATTGTAGAATATTTTAAGAAGTATAGCTTCAATTATAAAATTAACAATGGAAAGTAATGACATGAAGCATTAAAGTAGCTTTATTATTCTTGAGTATTTTGTTGTTCAGGTATTTTTCAATTGAGTCCAACTTTTTGTGACCTTTTTTAGATTTTTGGTTTTTATTTGTTTTTTTGGCAAAGACACTGCAGTGATTTGCCATTTCCTTCTCCAGCTCATTTTACAGATGAGGAAACAGTTAAGGGACTTGTCTAAGTATAGGAAAAGTCTGAGGCCAAATTTGAATTTGGGTCTTCTTGCTCCAGGCCATTGCACCATCTAGTAGTTCAAACTAGATTGAAAAAGTTTTCTGAGTAAGCTGCATAACCATGGAACTTGATTTTTAAAATGAAAATTTTTTCTCTAAATTATTTTAAATATACTATAGTATTTTTGCTCTATTTTGTTTGTTTTGCACTGTGGAAAAAAGTTTGATTTTTTTTTAAGGTAAAATTCACTCAAATAGAACCTCAGTAAGTGAACTTTCATTCGTTTTTAATAGCATAAAACATTGATTAAGTAAACATAATTTTCTTCTCTTGTAAAAAGAGATTATTTGATTAGGGCAGCTAGGTAGCACATTAGCTATAGCATTGGACATAGAGTTTGAAGTGAATACCAGTTCTGCCTCAGACACTAGCTATATGACTGTGGCAAGTCACTTTAACCTTTAACCTACCACCTGGAATGGTTTCATCAAATTACATAACATGATAAAATATTTTTACAAATTTTTAAGTGCCATATAAATATTACTTTCTTTAAAATGCCCTATGATTTTTTGATTCTGTTTTCCTTTTTGCCACTATTCTGAACTAGAACTCCATGTGATCATAAATCTCTTAAATAACTAAGGGGAGGAAAAGTTTCAACAAAATTCATTCTTTGACCCCACACTAATTTTTTTTTAAATCCATCATTAGATTTTCTATTGGCATTAATCCACAAAGCTATATAAGACTCTTTAGATATTAATGGAGGGTGGAGAGTTTTA
Source organism: Sarcophilus harrisii (assembly GCF_902635505.1). Classification (NCBI taxonomy): domain Eukaryota; kingdom Metazoa; phylum Chordata; class Mammalia; order Dasyuromorphia; family Dasyuridae; genus Sarcophilus; species Sarcophilus harrisii. The sequence continues at coordinate 216,373,246 of NC_045426.1, forward strand.
AAAATAGATCAAAAGACAAACAGGATTGAATATTAGAAGAAGACATACACTAGAAGAGATTAACAAAAATTCCTTTTGGATTGAAAAAAAATCAGAGTGGTGTGTTGAGCATTCTTTGTCATGCCCAAATGAAAATGAATGTGTAGTTTATACTGTATGATGTGTATATAGTAACTGCCTGTGGTTTTTATTTAAACTCTGATTGTCCTTGAACAAACTGGAAAAGGTGAATAAAATCTAAAGTAGGCTTGTTGGGGGATTTTTCCACTCAGATAGCAGCTATGATGAGCCAGCTGCTAGGCCCCTCCTCTTTTTTCCCCTGCCCCTTTAAACCAGCAAGCTTGCCTGGAGATACAGCTTAAGCTGTCAAGTGGCATTGTTTTTTATAGTTCTTAGTTGTTGGAAAAGTGCCAAACCAAAGCAGATGATATACTTAACTAAGCACTGAAAAAGAAGGCTGTGCCTTTCCTGTGTAAGTCCTTCCTTAGGGTTAGACCTGGTATTTTGAAGCTGTTTGATGCTATGCATGCAATGAATTTGTACTGAGATACTTTGGAATCCCTTTTTGGTGCCCTCAAAATATGTTTTCTTTAGTTATCAGTTTTTCACAAAAACTGCCCATTTCTGTCAAAGATACAACGCGGAGCCAAGTTTGGAGGCTAAAGAATAAATGTGCAGTTCCAGTGCAACCAAGAAGTTATAATTAGAAATTGAGATGAATTTTGCAAGACTAATCAAGCTATGGCCACCATTTAAATTACCATGTTTTTGTTTTGTTTCAGTATCTTAGTCATTTCCTTATTTGGAGATTTAGAATTTGATGACATGTTGTAGAGAAAAAATAGAATTCGTTCAAATGGATTTATTTATTCTTGACTAGAGTTCTAGAAAGCAGGAAACTTCATTCAACAAGCATTTATTAAACACCAAATATGGGCCAGGCACTATTCTAGACTTTGGAAATATATAGACAAAAATAAAAATAGTCCTCTCTGCTGAAGTCCTCTCTACATTCTACTAGGGAATCAGTCAACCAGCATTCATTAAATGCCTTCTATCTGCCTCGTCTATGTTAGACACTAGCAAGATAATGACTGGTCAAAGAATGAAACAATCATTACTTTCTAGAACTCAAGAGTATTCAACAATAAAATGCAGTAAGCATACAATCAATCAGCAAGCAATACAAGGATTAGAATCTTATATAAGACTTTTAATATTTAACAAGACAAAACTATCTGAATTCAAAAATAACCAGCAAAAAACACTTTCATTCTGTGTTCCTTCTACGTTGTTCTGAAGTTCTACTGGTCTTTACTTTCTTGGTTTTCTTCCTTTTTAATATAACCAGTATATATATAATTTGGCACTTAGATGGCATAATGGATAAAGCAGCAGTTTGGGAGCCAGGAAGACCTGAGTTCAATTCTAGGTTCAGATTTTTCTGTGACCCTGGGAAACTCACTTAACCTTCGGTTTGTCTCGGTTTCCTCATCTGCAAATTGAGCTGAAGTAGGAAATATCTGTGCACTTCATTATCTTTGCCAAGAAAACCCCAAATAGAGTCATGAAGTGACTAAATATGTTTTGGGTCTTCTGGTGTGACTTTTCCAAAGTTGCTTGTATGCTTCATATCCACTATTTTTTATGATACCACAGTATTCTATTCTGTAAATCCTATTATTCGGCTAGCCATTCCCTATTTGGAGAATATAGGATCACAGTTTTAGAGCTTGAAGGGGCCTTGAAGCCATTGAGTCTAGCTTTATATTACAAATGATTAAACTTAGGCACAGAAAAGTTAAATGATAAACACATTGTTTTTTAATTTAATTTTTATCACAAATAGAACTATTAAATGGCTTTGCACAAATAGTCCCCTCTCCCCCTTTTTTCTTTTTATGATGTTTTTGGCAAAGAATTCTAGAATAAGGAAACAATGGATTAAAACAATTATAAAAATCCATTGAAAATTTTGCAAAAGTATTGAGCATTGAGATACACTTCTATTCAGTTTCACAAAAATTGAGAAACAAATCCTTAACCAAATATTTAGAATACACTTATGTATATGTTTTTAATTACTTAATTAAAATTTCCTTATCTGTCACTCACTGGCAACTTGTTATTATTTGATACTCTCTTATCTTCCATATTAAAACATATAGATGATGAAAAGTATTTCAATCTTGATATTATATCAGTATAGATAGCATCAAGCTAACCTGGCCTACAAGGATGTCTTAACCTTTTTTGTCAGAAGTCCATAAAAGAAAGTTATAGTATTGGAAATGTTGTTGTGTTTGTTTCTCACTTGGGCATCTAAAGAATGGGTACCTGGTTCAATTTTTTTTAAAGTATTCTCATAAAAATGGTCCTTACTCTACTGTTTTTCTTACATAATGCTACCTATTAAAGACCTGTTTGCATGCTTTATTTATTTATTTTTGGGGGGGCCACCTTTTCTATCTTATTTGGCAGCTTGAATTGACTCCAGATAGATACAGTCAGTCAGGATACATTGCATTTGCAGTTCCAAGTTCACCCCATAGTGATTTGGTTTCTGGGAAGGCATTATATCTTTAAAAAAAATAATATAATAAAAAAAATTTTAAAAACAGCTCTTGCCTGTGTTGTTTTTGGAATTGTAGAGGATTGTACCATGTTCCCTCCAAAAAAGCCTTCCCCTATCATCATCCTTTCAACTCTCCTTTTCAAATAATATTTTATGCTCTAGTGCACATGGCACAATACTTTGGGCATCATAGGTCATGATTCATACCAACCCTAAATTACTACTTGACCTCAAAGCAATGGGCATAAATTATAGACATGAACATTGAGGCTTGATGCAAAGGAAAACTGTCTTCAAGCAGATCCTAGATGACCACATGTTAGATATACTAAAGGGGAATTTGTTCAGATAGGAGACTCTTTGGCTACTTGAGGACCCTTTCACCACTGATATGGTGTGGTTTTTAAATTAATATTAATCCTTTTCCTTTCTTCTGAGGAAATACTATATTTGGGTTTTCCAGATTTTTAAAATTGATTAAGATCACTGAAAATCAAAATACCTATAACATATCTATTTCAGCTTCCTACATTGAAAATGCCTCCAGCCATACTGAGTAAGTACATGCTGAGAATTAGCTCTCTACAGAGAAACTGTACTCTCTCAATAGGAGAAAATGAAATGTAGGATAGCTTCGATTTATATAATATTCTAAAGTTGGTAAAGTGGTTTGTATATTATTCCTTTTAATCCTCATAGTTCAGTGAAGTGGGTTGCTACTATTATCGTGCTTAATGAGGTTCAGAAACATTAAGTAACTTACATAGGAATATACAACTAGTAAGGTATAAGGTGAGACTTGAATTTGGGTCTTTTTGGATTCTTTTAAGTCCAGAACTCTTTCCAGGAGACAAAGGTGAAGCAATATTCTTGGCAGAAAAGAACCATCGCTGGCTACCTTAGTACTTTTTGTCTCAGAGGCATTTCTGTGCAAATCACTCTCCAAGCTGCGGACAGACTAGAGAATAACTAGGAAAGGCATTTTATATTAAGTTTTATAGCTGTCAACACACTGCTGTTTCTATACAGGAGGGACTGTTTCTGGACAGGAGGAACTGCTTCCTTGAGGTTTAGCTGCAAATGTAGGTTATAACCCCTGCTTGGAGCAGGTGCTCCCAAGTCCCATGACTGCCCCTATGCATATGAGTGAGTCTCTTTTGTAATTGCTGGAAGATTGACTATTGTCATAGCATCAGCTCATTCTGTGCATTAAACCCGCTCCTTAACCCCTTTTGAAATTATTACCTATTTTCTAATAATAGGATTCCTTGCCAAGCAAATACCAGAAAATCTTATTTGTAAAAATAGTTTTTAGTTCTCCAGCAAAGAACAGGAGAGGGATTAACTGGGCTGACCTTCAAATATTTTTCCTCAAATTTCACTGTCGACTTTGCCATCTTGTCATTCAGCTGCTGTAAACTAGCCAAGAGTACCGAGAGGTTTTTAGTAGAAATAATCTGGGCTTTCAACACTATGTCCACATAGTAGCCAAAGGGAGGAGATTCATATGATACACATAACAAAAGAATCCAGTAATGTCCAGTTTCCCTGGTATAACTCCTTCAAGTAGATATAAAGTGTGATGTAAAATTGGGAATGTGAGTATGTATGTGTCATCATATTGGCAGTCTATGATGTATTAAGGCTGTTGCCAATTTCCTTACAAGGTTGTCTCAAGGATCAAATGACATAATATTTGTAAAGCACATTGCATAGACCCTGACACACAGTAGGTGCTTAATAAGTGCTTTTTTTTCCCATCCTCATCCTCTTCTTGTTTCCTGTTCTTTCTTTAAAGCCCAACTGCACATTCTACTGCCTTGGACAGAGTGGTCTTGCAGTACAGAAGATCTGCTTTCAATACCTATAGTGGTTGCCTCCTAACTTATAGTTGAGCAAGTCATGGATACTTTCTCAGCCTTGGTTTTCTCTTCTGTAAATAATAATAATAATACCCCCTTCAGAGGTTCTTAGGAGGATTAAATGAGAGAATATTTGTAAAATATTTTACAGAATTTGAAGCACTATAAAAATGCTAGCTATTTACTGCTACCTCTACAAAGTTCTTTCTTGCCTTTCACTCAGCACTTTTTTTTACGTGTCTGAATTTCATTTGTCATGTCAAATTGTGCATTATGCTTATCTGCAACATTTTATAAACAAGGAATCATGAAGAATAAATGGTATAAAGGATATCACCAAAGGAAATGTAAATGGAAAAAAAATGGGCCACTCACTTGCCAACAAGCAAGGGATATTTAGGGGATAGCTCTTATGTTCCTCCAATATTCTTGTGATGTTAAGAAAAAGAGGAAGGTCCGCAAAATTTTGGGTGGGCGCCATATGGTGAACTTATGGGAAAATATATGAATAAAAGTTGGAGATAGATTGCAACCTCTATCACTGGAAGGAATGACTGACATGATTGATATCACAGATCCATTGGATTAGCTTGGTATTAGTATTGGTGTCTTGTGTGCCTATTTTACTCCACAAAGGAAAAGGCTTTATCTTCTTCAAACCTTGTATTTTCCTCAACATGTAGTAATAGTGTTGAGGTTAGGGAATATTAGATCGCAAAAGTATATTGGGGTTCAGTTGCATTCCAGAGTCAGATTCTTCTGGTTTTCCACCAAAAACTAAATTTCCATTTTCTAAAACCAGATTGTTTTTTTGGTCATCCTGACCCAGTTTTTCTTTTTAAATAATGTGAACATATAGTTTGTTATGTCATTAATAGTCTTATTAATAACAATAATAAAATGAGATGTCTTTGATAATTAAAAAAAACATTCACATAGAAGCATAAAGCACTTACTCGATATTTTTATGAGTTAGATTAGGCTGATAATAAGCCTGTCTTTTCTGAGATGAGGAAATAGAGGTTCATAGACTTTAAAGAGTTTGCCCAAGGACCACATTGCTTTCAGTCCCTTCCAGTTTAATTTCATTTGCAAATGTTAGTAAAATGTCCTATTTTCTGATGCTGATCTGGAGTCTTGATCTTTTTCTCTGGTATCACCTCAATGATAATTTTTTTCCTCAAATTTTTTTTCAAATTAATGTAGGTATGTACTGGTAAATATTGGACAACTAGTTTTCTAGTAGTAGTAGGTTTTTAGGAGAAATAAGGAAAGGAATAGGATGGGAGAGCTGGGAATGGGGTTAGGGGTAAGAGATATACACATGACACACTTCTAAGTTTAATCTTCATTATTAACATTTTCTCTATCACTTTTTTAAAAATCTAAACAATCATCAAAATATTAAATCAAGATCTTATTTGTAGCATTTGCCAATTCCCAAGGTGTAAATGACCACACTGAAAATTCAATTATCAACCCTCCTGAGCCAGTATAAGAAACTGCCTTATCTCACCAAGATGTCAGTCTCTGAAAGTAATTACTTGGTTGATACTTTCTTCTTTATTTTTAAAAAGTGCTGCTTAATACTAATATTAAAATTATTCTTTATTTGTGGTCTTAGGAAATCCTATGGAAAATTAAATGTCATGTTAAAATTGCCCTCTTCTTCCAGGTTCCTACTGTAATTGTTCATAATGGGTTCTCAAATACTGCCAGTAGACCTCCAAACCATGGAATTTTCTTTCCTGCTGGAAAAACTTTAAATAATGTTCAGACAGTGAGCTATATATGAGCAGTTGCTGGTGCAGTGAAGAGAGGGTCAAGCCTGAAGTCAAGAAATCTGACTCAAATCTGACCTCAGACACTTCCTAGATCTGTGATCTTATGATCAATGACCCTTGATCTATGATCAAGTCACCTGTTTAGCCATGACACTAATAAAAACAAAGGAAAGAAGAAAAATTGGCCCCTAATCTTATAAAGTAAAAAAGCATGGGGAGGATTGCTTTGGGAAGGGGGATGGTTAAGATTAATTTACCTTTAATCATCCAAATTTAGCTATTGGTACTTTAAGCTAAGGAGCATTGGCCAATGATTGATGAGTTAATACTAAAGGAAATGAATACTATCAAAATTGACATTCTCGATGTAAAGGAAAAGAGAAAACAAGCAAATCATAAACAAAAGAAAAAAACGACATATTCTCCTTTAAGAGGTAATTAACAGAGTTTGATTGTATATTGTGCATCCAGAGGCAACAAGAAGGCTTGATTACTTTGTAAGGTTTCTGATAAACATAAGCAAAGAAATCACCACGAGCATTACATCTTACAGCTCAGAATATTGAGGTCTAGAGAAGTTGACAGGTATTATGGTCATCATTGAGTATGCTCACACCAATCTGTTCCACACCTACATTTGAGCACATACTTTCTGTGGGTATAATGTCTTCAAAACCTCACCATTCCTTCAATACTGTGTCTTTTCAAAATTTAGTATGACAACTGATGCTAAGTGAAATAAGCAGAACCAGGAGATCATTATATACCTCAACAACGATACTGTATGAGGATGTATTCTGATGGAAGTGGATTTCTTTGACAAAGAGAAGATCTAACTCAGTTTCTATTGATCAATGATGGACAGAAGCAACTACACCCAAAGAAAGAACACTGGGAAATGAATGTAAACTGTTTGTATTTTTGTTTTTCTTCCCGGGTTATTTTTACCTTCTGAATCAATTCTTCCTGTGCAACAAGAGAACTGTTCAGTTCTGCACACATATATTGTATCTAGGATATACTGTGACATATTTAACATGAATAAGACTGCTTGCCATCTGGGGGAGGGGTGAAGGGAGGGAGGGGAAAAATAGGAACAGAAGTGAGTGCAAGGGATAATGTTGTAAAAAATTACCTTGGCATGGGTTCTGTCAATAAAAAGTTATAATTATGAAAAAAAAAATTAATATGACTGACAAGAAATTTAAAAATGAAAGGAAAATTCCTGTTGTTATTCACTTCTATCCTGCTGGTATTATTAACTCAATTTTATTTTTAGAGGTATCTGTATTCTGAATTTATTCTATCTAATGCCAGTATGGCTCTCTTGCCCAGTTATTATGAATTATACGCTAAGGCTCCTCTCCCTCTTGTTTAGTTCAGAACAAACATTTTATCTTCCCTAGGAAGGAGGACAAACATCTTTCCAAGTCTATAGAAGAATCAATGAATTGGTCCTTTGCCTTACCTCCCTCTCCTTGCTGTGCTACAGTTGTATCACTGTATCCTTCTAGACCCAAACTCTCAGAAGCTTCCTACTTGCATATCTCCTTACCCTGTCTCTTCTTCCTGGTTAGATCATATTCAGATCCCTGATTTATTATATTTTCTATTCATAAACCTTTTTCTTAAGGTAGGGGGAGAGAGAACAGGTCAAACTTGAGATTTGAATTCAGGCTGTAGTATCAAGACCAGAATGTCTTGTTTATATGAATATACATTATATACACAGATAGATACATGTACACATATATCTGTGTCTATAATAGATCTTTTGGTCATATCCACAAATGACAAAGGAACAAGAACTTAAACCTCCTACTTTTCATAAAACAATCTAAGCACATTTTGTAATTCAAACAAATCTTAAACATTAAATTAATAGATTAGCAATAGAAAAGGAGTATAAAATCTTGCAGCATATGTCTTTAATAAATTATCTCCTGCATATAGTGGGTTGTTTTAGAGCCCTATGGAAGACTTATCCATGGTAGCATTGCAAAAACATTCATTAGCCAGATGTTTCTTTCTAAATGCTCCTTTTGCATTTTAGAAATTATTTTTTGGACTTTAGAAATTATTTGCATGGTTGAGTAAATTATAGTGTTTACAAGAAAATTCACTTGGAAATCATTTCAAATAATTTCACTTTTGTGCTGAACAAGTCTTGTTTATACACTCTCTTGAATTATATATTTACTCATTAGGCTATGATGTAATAAATTATAGGATGACCAGCAATCTGACTAGTTATTAAATTTGTATAGTAGTTATTAGTTAGTCATATGATGATTGTTCACCATTAGATCATTTCAAACAGGGAATGTCATTTAGATCCCAACATATTTGTGTTCAAATGATGCTTTCCTCATTATTTTCAGCATCTGGAAGACTGAATTACAGTATTACTTAGTATATTATCATTGGGGTTTGTCCTTTGTTCTCAAAGAGGACCATAATATCAGTGAGGTGCCATTGAATTAATAACTTATTCCAGGATTTCTGGAATGGGAGTAGGTTTGTCCTAGATTTTGATAAAAGATAATAGTTGCTCATTTGTCCTATGATACTTTGATAAAACTTAGCCCATAATCTCCATATGGGTAGCTGCATGGCTAACACTCTGGAGTCTGTCTAGCAATAGTGACAAATTTCTGAGTAAAATGTTAACCAATAAATAGGATTTGAAATAAAAAATAAAATCCTTTTAAGTAGAAACTATTGGTTTGTATTTACAGAAGGTTTTAAGTATATACGTGTGTGTATATATACATGTACATATCTGCCATTTTAGTGCTTTCCTCTAGTATTCAATGTTTGCTTTACAGTAGTTTTTAATTTAAGATGTATGTGTGTATCTGTCCTGATAACTATATTTAAGTAGAATTTTTTTCCTTTGTAATCTTATGGAATCTTTTTTATTTTATTCATATTAAAATACCATTCTGAGTATGGATCCATAGGCTTCTCCAGACTGCTTAAGTGGATCCAGGACACAGAAGAATTCAATTCCTTCTTTAAAGCAAAGACTGATGACTCCCAAACTTTATGTTTTAGGGTTCCAATAGTATTAATGGGACTGATGGACTTGTGGCCTTTTAATGCAAAGTTTTTCATATGTTTATCATTTATGACATTCCTAATCATGTCATTAACAACTACTTAATCTGAGTTTCAAGTTTCTTCACATGTAAAATTGGAGGATGAGGTGACAGTACAGTGGTACCAAATGGCTTCTAAGGTTATTTACAGATCTAAGATTATAATGCTCTAATATAGGAGAGCTATGATAATATTATAATACAGGGGTCTTCAAACTACGGGCACGGGCCAGATGCGGCAGCTGAGGACAATTATCCCCCTCACCCAGGGCTATGAAGTTTCTTTATTTAAAGGCCCACAAAACAAAGTTTTTGTTTTTTACTATAGTCCAGTCCTCCAACAGTCTGAGGGACAGTGAACTGGCCCTCTATTTAAAAAGTTTGAGGACCCCTGTTATAATACCTCAAAGATATTGCAGGTTTGGTTTCAGACCACCACAATAAAGCAAGTTACATGAGTTTTTTGGTTTCCCAGCACATATAAAAGTTATGGTTATGTTATCCTATAGTTTATTAAGTGTACATAAGTATTATATCTAAAAAAGCACATACCTTACTTTTAAAATACTTTATTTCTTTTTTTTTTTAAATGCTAACCATCATCTGAGACTTCAGTGAGTCTTTTTGCTGGTGGAGGGTTTTGTCTCAATGTTGATGACTACTAACTAATGAGGGCATGGTTGCTGAAGGTTGGTGACTGTGGCAATTTCTTAAAATAAGACAACAGTGAAGTTTTCCACAATGAGCGACTTCTTTCACAAAAGATTGCTCTATAGCATGCTGGGCTATTTGATAGCATTTTACCCAACTGTAGTCTTCCTTCTCAAACCTTGAGGCTGCTTTATCAATTAAGCCAGTCAGTGGAGCAGTCAACATTTATCAATTAAGTTTGTCATTTTGTATGGGTGCAGAAAGTTACAACAGTAACATCGAAGTTCAGTGATTATAGATCACCACAACATATATAATACTAATTAAAGGTTGGAAATTATAAGAATTATCAAAATGTGACAGAGAGACATGATGTGAGAACACACTATTGGGAAAATGGTGCTGGGTCTTACTCAATGCAGAGTTGCCACAAACCTTCAGTTTGTTAAAACAGTAACAACAAAAATAACCCCTGTAATATCTCCCAAATGGCATTAAAGCAAAATGCAATAAAATGCATATAAAATGAAGTATGCTTATAGTTTCATAATGATTGTAGTAGCAAACTGTTTCATACAAACAAGATATTCCAAAGCATTACTATAATGCTAGTTATCCTCATTATTAAGATCAGTGGACCACTTTTTTTGGTAAAGCAGACAACTCAATAGTCATTCATAGGCAAAACATAAGGTTTTGATGTACAAACATTAGTTTCAGACTACTGTCACAAGTCAGGTCAATTAACCATTCTTTTCAGATAAAAGTAAGACCAACTGTATCATATTTGCTTATAGCAAATGGATTCCTGATCTACCCATATTTAGTAATGTCTCAATTCAGAGACTGAGAGCTCAAAAGGATGTTGTAAATTATGTAGGTCTTTTAAGATCAGATGAGAAGTACTTCTTTAACCTGATCAGGTGACAAATCAGCATGTTTTTATTTTCTTCTATTTAACTTTGCAGAGTATAAGTAGTTTTCAGATGGGAAAATATGTCAAAATGTTTGTAAATCTATTATTTATAATTCTTTTCTTTAAAAGCACTCGTTTTCTCTTTCTAGAACAAAATATGTTTGAAAATTTTAATTGATTTATTTAATATGTATTTTTTCAAAAACACCTACCAAATATAAATTTTAATAGCTTTTTATTTTCAAAATACATGCAAAGATAGTTGTCAACATTCATCCTTGCAAAATCTTGTGTCCCAAACTTTTCTTCTTTCTTTTCTCCCATCTGCTTCCCTTAGATAGCAAATAATCCAATATAGATTAAAAGTGCAAGTCAATATATTTCCACATTGACTGTACAAGAAAAACAAAAATCAAAAAGGAAAAAAGTAAGAAAGGGGAAAAAAATAAAACCAAGCAAACAAGAACAAAAATGGTGAAAATACAATGTTGTGATCCATCAAGTTTATCACTATATTGGAAATTTCTTTTTATGTGGCGTCTCCATTAATGTGTTTATAAAGTAGCAAATCTTCCCCTAATATCACTTTCAACTATGTATCTTACAAATCTAATCAGAGAAGTAAAATAAGTATATTTAATTCTGTCTGTTGCTTCATCCCACTTGAAATGATAAGTTAAATTAAATAATTAAATTAATAATTAAAATCATTTATTTTAATTTCTTAGTAATTTGATCACAAAGGCCTTTAGACTTTGGGCAATTCTTCCCTAAGCGAAATTATATTCGAAGCTACTTTGTATATGATTCACTAAGCATCATTTCCACCAATCAGTCAGTAAGTATTTATTTAATGCCTACTTGGAGTCAGGTCTTATGCTAAAGATTAGAAGCATAAAGAAAAACAAAAGACAGTCTCTCTACTGGAGGTGTCAGTGTCTATCAATAGCTGCAGTTAACATGATTGTTTATATTATATGATGTTTTTGTTTTCATTTAGCAATTCTATAAGCTACCTTTTGCCATGCAAATCTTTTGTTACACAGACTTTTTAAAAAATTGAACTACTTTTTAAAAACATCTGATTTTCTCAGAAAGTTTTTCCCGTTTTTACATATAATAAATAAGTGCTTTATTTCAGTCACTCAGTCATTCAGTATAATTGAATTTCTCATATAAGTCTTGTTTGTCTCAAGTTTGATTTCAAATCTATCCTCTTTAAAATAGATATATTTATATGGGAGTTAAATTTTAAAACATAGTCATTTTTTCTATTGTTTCACACGTCTCCCCATTAGGAGCATGCCCCCAGAATTTGGTAAAGTCTGCTTTAAAGTCTTTTACATTCCCACTAATTTATTTTCAGTAATATGAGCACATGGTTCTGATGCATAGATCTGGTCTGCTCAAAAACCATCTGTTTCTCCCTTGCCTGTGGAATCAAGTTAAAAGGCCTTTGCCTAACATTCAAGGGCTTTCCACAATCTGATGGTACCCTCATTTTCCAGCCTTATCTCATGTTTTTCTTCTTCACATTCTCTTCCCCCTAGCGAAATTGGACTGGCTTTCTATTCCGCCTTCTCTCCAACATGCCTTCTGTTCTCCTGCCTTTCTGGCCTTTCCTCAGTATTATTCCCTATTCCTTTCATGTTATCTATTTCCATCTTCTCTGTTAAATTCCTGTCCACTGTTTAAAGCCCAATTCAAAATGGAACATCCTATCATAAAACATTTTGAGTTGTACTTCACTAATTGAGAATATCTTATTGGTGCATTTCTTTTCTTCCTAAATGCCTTTATTTTTTAAAAAAGATTTAAGTAAACTATCTGACAACATGGACTATAAGTGATAGTATGTAACTTATAATCATAATCAACTACATTTTTTACAAGTGCAGTTCAATAGTTATTAAGTACTTACTATATGCTGGACATTGAATTAGGTATTGGGGATACAAATAAGAAAGACAGTTCCTACTGAATGGATGTCCATCAGTTGGAGAATGGTTGAATAAATTGTGGTATATGAAAATTATGGAATATTACTGTTCTGTAAGAAATGACCAACAGGATAATTTCAGAAAGGCCTGGAGAGACTTACATGAACTGATGCGGAGTGAAATGAGCAGGACCAGGAGATCATTATATACTTCAACAACAATACTAGATGATGACCAGTTCTGATGGATCAGGCCATCCTCAGCAACGAGATCAACCAAATCATTTCTAATGGAGCAGTAATGAACTGAACTAGCTATGCCCAGAAAAAGAACTCTGGGAGATGACTAAAAACCATTACATTAAATTCCCAATCCCTATATTTATGCACACATGCATTTTTGATTTCCTTCACAAGCTAATTGTACAATAATTCAGAGTCTGATTCTTTTTGGTACAGCAAAATAATGTTTTGGTCATGTATACTTATTGTGTATCTAAGTTATATTTTAATATATTTAACATCTACTGGTCATCCTGCCATCTAGGGGAGGGGGTGGGGGGGGTAAGAGGTGAAAAATTGGAACAAGAGGTTTGGCAATTGTTAATGCTGTAAAGTTACCCATGTATATATCCTGTAAATAAAAGGCTATTAAATTTAAAAAAAAAAAAAAAACAGTTCCTGCCCTCAAGAAACTTACACTTTAATGAAAGAAAATAATATATAAAAGGAAATTGGAAAGTGGAAGGGAATTGGGGAAAAAACCAGCAAGAGTTATCTGGCATGGGGACATCTAGTTACTTGGAGTTGAAACCAACCAGTGCTGCTGGTAGAAGTGGGAGAGTAAGCTGGAAATCCAGTTTCTGTCCTCTATAAAGGAAGGTTTTGGATAGTGTCGAGTATTCCATCCTCCAGTCCCTTAAAGGGTAAAGGAGGCTGAGGGAGTTGGGAAAGTATTGAATACAGTTACAACTCTGCAATGAACATGTAATACAATTTCCCCCCTAGAATGTGAGTTCTAGCCAAGAGACAAAAAACAGCCAAATTTGTCCTTGCATCCCTAGCATTAAGCACAATTCCTGGTATGTGTTTAATAAGTATTTATTGATTACCCTACTAATTAATTTTGACTCTTAACTATGAACTCAAAAATACAGAAACCGTGTCTTGATTTTATTGCTCCCTCAGTACCTAGAATGAAACCTAGTACTCTTGCATGAAATAGGTACTCAATAAATGTTTGTTATTGAATGAATGAACATGCAAAAGGGAGCATATCAATCTACAGTATGTACCAGATACTATATTCAGCACTGGGGATACAGAAACAAAACTGAATATACATCCCTCCTAAATATAAATGACCTTATCACAAAATGGGTAGTGAAAGTAAATATAATATATTATTTCTTTGGGGCATGTGAGAAAGTCATTAATAAACTTTATTTTTTATTATAGCTTTTAATTTACAAGACACATGCATGAGTAATTTTTCAGCATTGACAATTGTAAAACCTTTTGTTCCAATTTTTCCCCTCCTTCCCCCCACCCTCTTCCCCAGATGGCAGGTTGACCAATACTTGTTAAATATGTTAAAGTGTAAGTTAAATACAATATATGTATACATGTCCATAGTTATTTTACTGTACAAAAAGAATTGGACTTTGAATAGTGTACAAATTAATAAACTTTAGACCAGATTAACTCAAAAATTATGTTATGTATAGACTCTAATAACTTGCTTATGAAGTATACCATTTCAATTTATGGGAATAACAACTTGAATTCTGCATTTATAATTATTAAAAAAAAAAAGCACAAAAACCTTGAGGAAGGTCTGTCATAGCTTGAGTGAGTCCTTCACAGAAACAGTTCTCTGTGGAAAAGCATGAACAAGAATCTCATAGGAAGCCATGGGAAGTTATAGTCTGAACCAATGGGGGAAAGACCTGCTTAGATTAGATTGTGGCTCCATCTAAGCCTCGATTCAGTGAGCACGGCTGCAGGCCCACGCTTCCACATTGTCATTGTCAGTCTGGACATCCTCATCATGGAAGGCTGCAGCGGGATTGATGAATTTTATAAATGCCAGGGAGATTAATTTATACTTGGAGCCTATTCATCTCTTAAAGCAGTTCCTGAGAAAAGAAGATTGAGGCCAGAAACTTGCCAGACCACAAAGAGGCACTTCCTGTCAGACAGCTGGGGTGGGCACTGGTGCAGAGTTCCAGAAACTCGCTCCCAGCAGGAGGGAAGAAATGACCGAGGAGGCAGCTAGTGTACTGCCAACCCCCACCAGATGTATTTTCCACGTCATCTGGCCAAGAGTAAATGCACTTGAAGGGAATTTCACAGCACTCCTTTGCTTGATTTGCATGCTAGTGTTTACCAGAGAAAGTGACCTTAATCATCTTTCTGAATTGCATTCTGAGCTCTCTGGTCAATATCATTTGGAGAACAAAGTTAGGTGCTGGCTGGTGGTGAGAGTGCTGCCCAAAGAAAATGCTCAGTGCACATATCACATTTTGAAAATGTCCATGCGTCTCTCCTTATGAGCCTGGCCCCCTGCAGGCTGCCCCATCTGCCAAGTGTCAGGTTAGGAAAGGGGGCAGAAGTGGTCGCAGAGCCATTGGCTACTCTTGTCTCTGGCTTTGAGGTTTCAGAATGAGTTATAAGCTCTTCCCAAGTCACCCAGTGCTCAAGGTGAGAGGAACCATACTGAGCTGCTGAGACCTCAGGGAATCAGATCCGCCTCCAGCTCTTGCTAGCAAGCCGCTTGTCAGTTTCCTGAGCCGAACAATGAGGACCACAGTAGCACCCTCCTCCCAGGGTTGTTGTGAGGATCAAATGCGCTCTTTGCTCAGCACAGTGCCTGGCTTGTAGTAGGTACCATATAAATGCTAACTTGTTATTGATACCAAAGAGAGATTGTGAAAAGAGCAGTGGCTTTGTAGCCAGAGGATCTGGGTTTGAATTCTACCTCCGGATGGCCATTGCCTGTGTGACTTTGGGCAAGTTTGTCAGGGTAAATGGGGTTGGCAGTAAATTGCTGCTGCTGCTATGATTGTTTGAGGGAAGAAAGCAAATAATTCTAGTACATTTTCCCCTGCTTCCCCATTACCAACCAGTCTAGACCATACTAAAGGGAAAATTTTAAAAAAAATCTTTCTGCTTGTGATCACGTAAATGAACTCTGAAACCTAATGTACTAGTCACACTAAAGTATAATCCTAGTGCTGTTCCCATTTCATGAACCTCAGCAAATAAACGCCCTTTCTACCCAGACTAAATTTCTCATTATCATCTATAATGGCCACTCCTGAGTGCCCAAGAAGCTATGCTATTTGTGAAGTTTGCTGATGGGGAAAGGGGAAACCCACATGCACATTTTCTTAGTTTAATGTCTCTTGGCCAGAAGTCATGAGTCTAAGGCTTCAATTATAGGGGAAAAGCAGCAGCAGTAGCCTTATCTCCACTAACCCCATCCCCATGAAGCTTACCTTCTCATCAGAAGTGAACAATTAAGATTTCTCAATGATTATCACAACCCCCATTACCTGACTGTTCTTATTGGCCTCTGCCTTCTCTCTTGGAGACATTGTTTGTTCAGTCGACATATATACTTTATAGGTAATAGCAAATTTTGTCAAAACGATTGGGCCCCAAGGAAAAGCCCAATACTAACAGGATGAATTTCTTGACTCTAAATCTAAAGGAACCAGTGCTTTCAGAACCTAAACATATTTTTTTATCTTGGCCTTAGGGGAACCTATATAACTTTAGTCAGAGAGACTTCCGATATCTTGGATTTATTATTGTTGTTGTTTAGTTCATAAAGTTAGCTTGCCATCCACTGTTAAACATAGTCCTTCCAGAGGAATAGTTTTTGTGTCATTTCAATAGTGTCACTGTGTAAAAAGACTGTAGAGAAGCCAAAAGTTCTCTGAACTGTGTTTGTTATCAACAAGATCGCTATACTTAAAAAGGTTTGGTTTGAGAATATGTTGATTAAAATGTATGTTCTTTCTGACTTTGGAGAGTTCCAAAGTGTTGAATTAATCATAACTTCATTGAAGCCAAGAGTGACTTTCTTTTTGTCTTTGTTTAATGTTTTTATAGCTGTATCTGGTTTTTGTTCATTCTAATCCATTTTACTCTTCAGAGATATGTTCGGAATATCTATGCATTTCTTTTCTCCTACAAAATAGGAGTGTATGATTTGACCCAGAATTATACACTAAATAGTATGGGAAAGTAAGGAACCAAGGACATAAGACATCAGTATTTCTTTCCAAAGCAAGAGCTTTCCCTGAAAAGCAAATAGTTAGCTCCATAAGAAGATTAATTCTCAGCAGTGGATAATGGAAAGAAGGATATCATCAACCCATTCCTTAGTGCTTAGATGTAAGGAGTAGTGTGATTTTTCTGCTGTCATTCCCTTTGCATTTTGATTAGCACATTTCTTAATTTTCTGCTCAAGTTGGAAATCATAATGTTGACATTGAAAAGCATGGGCAGAGAGGCCTTTCTGATCTGCTCTGTCTGCATCATTATTTGTAAACAGCCGACCTCAGAAGACAAGACAGATATTTTTATTATAATGTCCCATTGAAAGCCTTTGAAACCTTAGTCCAGTATGAGGTTGGAAATCAGGACCTGTACATCTGACTTGTACCTCTGCCTCTAATACTTATTTCTTATGTGATCCTGGGGAAAATCACTTGATCTTCCTGTTTTCTTAACTAAAAGAAGGAAAGTGTTATTTTCTACCCATCCACTCTCTCACAGATGTTTGTAAGGACTAATGAAGCATCTAGAGAGCTTCTCAAAGTAAAAATATCATGTAAATATGTATAATCCTAATTTCCTTTATTTCAAGATACTCAGCATTTCTGATAAATGCTGTTGATTCCTCTTATGTGACTTGTTATCTTCTTTTGTTCCCATTGTTTTCAGTACAGTAATAATTCATACTGCTTTTTTCATTGTAGTTACTATCAGTGTTCATTTTAAAAAGCAGTTTTCCAATTCTGAAGTCTTCTGTTCTTAGACTTTTCATCTTCTGAGATGGGATCTAAATGATTCTGAGGATCAGTACAAATTATCAGCAAGTAATTAAAACGTCCAAAATATATTTTTCATTTTGCTCATTTTTCTGGAAAACTCGTTCTTCTAATGTAGTGGATCAATACTTGCTTTGTAATTTCAAATCTAAGAAGTTAAATGACTTGTCCAGTTCAGTCTCACATAGGCAATATGTGTGCATAAAACTTGATTTCCTGAGCCTCCTACCCCAGAGCCTTTCCTTCCCCAAATTACCTTGTGATTTTTAAAAATTTTATATATATCCTCTGTATTAACAGGAAGTATATCATTGTTTGCTTCCTTATAAGGAAGATCTGTTTTGTTCTGTTTTTATTTTTTGACCCTTTTGCACATTTTAATAAAATTGTGAGTAGTTAATAAAATAATTCTAGTAAATTTAAATTACTCTTCTGTGGTTACTATACTCCCCACCAGTCACTCTTCAGTCCCATGACACTATCCTTCATCTATGGGCTCCAGGAATTTTTTCTGGCTATTCCCCCGAGTCTAGAATACTTTTCACTCTTCATCTCTGCCTATTGGTTCTCCTGTATTCCTTTAAACCCACTAAAATCCTGTCTTTTCCAGGGAGGTTTTCCAAACTTTCCCTTTGTTAATTATTTCCTATTTATCCTCTCTATCATTTGTTTTACAGATGTGTTTGCATGTGAGGAAAGTAAGTGGTGATAAGAATTGAGCAAACCACTCTGACTCCATCTCAGTTTTCTTTCTAGTCAGTTATGGATCTAGTACAATTTCAGTCTTGTGAGAAAACTTTATTCAAGTGTGGAAATTGGAAGAAAACTTTATTGCATAGTTTGAACCTAGACCTGTATGGGGAAGCTGGACACCTCCACTTGCTGCTTAAAGACTCTTAACTAAGGACCAGAAACCCAGTCAGATACAAAGATTAATTGAGAGTTCTCTCTTACGCATCTTAAGTAACCCATATGACTTACCACATTTTATCTACCCATTAGTTTGTGAACTCCTTGAGGGTTGGGACTATCTTTGTTTATCACTAACTTTTGCCTCTATTTGTATTCCCAGCCTTAGCACAGTATCTGGCATATAATAGGCATTTAATAAATGTTCGTTGATTAAGCAATATATGTTTTTCCTCTCCTATTTGGCCTTTCTGCTGTATTTGCTCTTGACCTAGGTTCCATTTCTTCAAACTATTCATTCATTTAAAAAATATCCAGTAACCATTCTTGCCATGTCTTGCGGAAGAAACAAAGAAGGCAAGGCTCTATCATGGAATTAGTAGTCCAGATTATACTACTTTCAACCCAAACTTTGGCCTGTTACCTGCTGACATAATAGATAAATGTAGGGGAAACTATTTGAACTTGTTTTCTGGAAAGACTGAGGTTCAAATCCCATTTCTAGCAGTTACTAGCTGTACAACACTGGACAAGTAATTTATTTTTTCAGAGTCTCCATTTACCTGTAAGTAGAAAGATAATAATAACACTGTAGTACCCACTACAAAGGGTTGTTCTTAGAATGAAATGAGATCATATAAACAAAGCATTTTCTAAATCTTGAAATGCTATACAAATATCATTATTGTTGTTGGATGTGGATTTTTAAGGAGGGCATTTTGCCCAAATGGACCTAATATTTATCTTATGATCAGCAAACAATAAACAATGGTGAGATCCCTTATTCTCTGCATCTTTCAGTCAATCATGTAACTGTAAAGACATGGTCTACTATAAAATATCATTTGTGAAAGCCTGCCAACTCTCACTTCCTCATATCTTCATGAAGAACTCTTCAATGTTTATGTAGAGCATTCTCAAAAAAATTTTGAAGAGATGGGAAAATAGACATATGGGTTGTTAGTTATTGGTATTTTCTCAATTGCCTTTTTTTAAAAATTGGTCTTAGATTTGTTTTTCTTCCCTCCTCCTGAAGTGTTTGGAAATTCTCCCCTCTTTCAGATGTCTTGAGAATAAGATTCCTTCAACACTCTCAAAATGGCATCATTCCTCCTCCATACAGACTTCACCTACTTCAGTTGCTTTTTCTGCACTTTTAAAAAAGTGCCCTTTAGTAAAATAGAGGTTTGTATTTGCTCAAGACAGTGTAAAAAAGGTACCCACCAGAGCCCAGGGAAAGCCCAAGGTTTTTATGAGGAGAAGGTTAAGTTCTATTGGCCAGCATTAAGCTGGCTTTGTTTAGAGCTGTAGAAATTTATTTGGTATGTTCTTACATATGCATTTGAACACAGGGGTTCCCAAGAGTCATGGAGCAGTTAACTACACTAAAACTAAGACTCTTGAATCATTTTTTTTTAATGTTAATAGTTTGACAACTACACTTGGATTTTGGGACACCTGGTATAAGCTCTTTATGAATTGGTTCACTATGACATAGGAAAAAGTTGCACATATGCTTTTGAGAAAGCATTTTGTCAATTAATCTATAATTATAAGAGACAAAGGTGAAATAACCCCTGCTCTCAGTGATCTGATATTCTATAGAAAGAGACTAAACAATCATAAGAAAGCTTATATAAAGTAAATACAAAGTACATTTTTGGAGAAGGAGCACTAATAACAGGAAAATCAAACAAGGCTTCGAAGATGACTGTTGAGCAGTAGGATGGAATACTCATGCTGATGAGATCAAAGAGCCACGAAAATATTATCATCATCATTATTGTTTTCATTATGTTCTTATCTTTTTTGATGGGGTTCACATACATCTTGTGTCAGGACCAGGTTTCCTATATTGCTATTATTTTTTATATATTTAATATTCTAGAAATTCTCACAGATTGATTAAAAAATCAAACACCTTTTTGTAGCTGAATAAACTATTAAGATACAAACTGATTCCCTGCAGGTTTATTTGACAGCATCTTTGGTATCACTCCAATAGCAGATAGAATGATATTCATCTCATCCTATTCCCCACTTCTGAACTAGGTCTCTATATTTTGAAAGCTTTTTGTTACAATAGTTTAGAGATTGAATATTTTGTGTAACATCATCTATTTTTAAAAGTTGTTCTTAAGTTTTTGTAAATAAATATTATGTCTGAGTGACAATGGACAATAATGGCTTCAATAAAGAAACCTAAATGACTCAGCCTTTGTTTGTTGGTCTTTGTTGACATTTATAGTTGACTGAGTTCATGTACTTATCTTCCATGGAAGATCTTTTGATTTCTTTTTTGAATCTTCATCTTCATTCAGAGGCAAACCACCTTGTTACTTTTGACAAATCCAAATAGGGTGAATATACCTTTTATCTACTTTTCTTTTTATCCATTTTATCTCAGTGAAGTGATGATAATTTGTTTGTTCCAAAAGTATTTGTCACTTTTTTTATTCTGTTGGTCATGTGCTTTGAGAATATATATTAATGGCCTCCTTCTTTTTGGTAAGGAAATGTTAATTTTTTCCATAGCTATCTCAGGGTGATAGGCCATGGGTTTTGTTAATATTTTAGTATTATTTTTTGTTAAGATATTTTCAAAATCTCTTGTGTTCTGTTTTAAAGTATACAATAAGATTAATGTTGTCTTGCTTTAAATAGGATGAGAAGCTGAAGTTGTACAACTAGTTAGGAATTACTGTGATGATGATGATGATGGTGATGATGATGATTATTTTATTTAATAATTTTATAATTCAGTTTTTTATTTTACATTCTACTCACATATTTTATCTTCTTTTTAATACCAAATTTCTTTTATTAACATCAATTTACATTTTTAGTTAAATTATGTGAACTAATAGAGTGAGAATAAAGATGTGATTTTGAAAGCAAGCCAGAAATTCTGATTAGAAACTTGGCTTTGTGCCATATGAATTATCTCTCATTTAGCACTGTAAAGGAACTTTATTGAAATCTTGCCATAATGCAAGTAAGTGATTATCCCAGTCCATAAAGACAGTCATAGGACCAATATTTCATATCTTTTAGTATTATTTATTTCCATGCCACATTTCTGTGATGTTTTAGTACATATATACATGTATGTATATATCCACATACATATATACATACATAAACTAAGATTTTGGAAGTACAGCCATTTAAATGATATATGAAAACTTTAGCTATAGTAACAAATTCTGCTCATATATTTTCAAAACATTGATGAAAGCATGGCAAAGTGTTGGGGGTGCAGAGCTCTTAAAATTATTTCCAAAAATGAATGGGTTCTTTTTCCCTCACAAATAAAGTAGGATGGCATGCTGAATAGAAAGCTAGCTTCAAAGTTAGGGTTTGCTATCCTTTCTGGACTTGATGTCAAAAAGACCTATTTCAAGATCTATGCTGACATATGTGACCATATCACCCTGCGCAAGACAACTTAACTCCTCAGTGCCCCCAAACAATTCTCTAAGACCATAAATTAGATAGCAGGTGCTCATTCTCCTTGGTAGAGAGTTTCCTACTAAGATAAAATGAAACCCTAAATGTAGCTATTTTGGTTGGGGGGGGGGGTTCTTTTGTTTTGTTTTGTTTTAAGAAAAAATAAGTTTAAATAGGATCACTGAGTCTATGTTGGCTGTCCAATATGCAAGCTGGGAAATTCACACAGGGACAAAGAAGTATCTCGAGATAGGAGATAGTTGCAATTACTTTTTTTCTACCAAGTTCCTCCTGATCTTGTTTATCTTACCTAACTTATGTGCTATTCTGCTTTGAGGAGTGTGTGTGTGTGTGTGTGTGTGTGTGTCTGTGTGTGTCTGTGTGTTTGTGTTGGTAGAGACAATGAAAGGAAAAAGAAAATCAGGACACTTAATTTCACTACTTGTGTGGAGTCCTGCAAATAAGATTTAAAGGAAGTAAAATGAGATACTTGGTATATCCCTGAGCTTCACTTATCCATACCAGCTCTGTCCCCTGTCATCATGGAAAATCAAGAGCCAGCCTTGTCTGACAATTTTAAGACTGGTTTTAATGATGTATAATTCCCACAGCCAGTAGTCTTCCCTTACCCCCCCCCCCCAAAAAAAAAGTTTCTTCTCATCCCAGTCTGGTTTTTTGTTTTTAAGCTTAGCAGTACAATTTAATTAAAACTTTGATGAATGCTTTCTGGTAATAAGACCTTTCTACACTAACAGACTTTGTCAAGTTTAAGATGAGAAAAGTTACCCAAGTTTTTCTTTAATGCTGAGTCGTGAAGCTTGAATGTTTTAAGTATGCATACCTAATTAGTCAACACTTTAACTAGGGCAGAATACATCACTGCCTCAGGTTTTAGTTTGTGTTGTTGGATGTTTTTGTTACACCTCAAAAGTCTAATTAAAACAGATTACCTTTCTTCTCCATAAAAATATCAGAGAAAAGTAGGTTCCCAGAATGTTGCAATGAAAATAACCTTCAGTACCCTGGGAGTTAGAAGACTTTCATTCTACTACTAAGTCTGCTACTAACCATCTGTTGTGATGTGAGGCTTAAAAAGATTAAAGAAATGCCTAAAAGAACAATCCAAAATAGAATAGTCAGTTTTATAAGGTAGTGGTGACTTTATTCTCCCAGAAGTTTTCAAGCAAAGACCTCAAAACCTCTTCATGAATTCCACCTCCCACTTGTCCTCTCTGCAATCTGTCTGTCTATACAGCTTTTGTTTTAATATTCCTTGCCATATCACTCCCCTGCTCAATGAACTTCAATGGCTCCCTCTTTCCTCCACAATAAAATACAATGTTGACATTTACACTCTGTCATCTAATTCCCCTTAGTCTCCAGACTCAAAATTACTTCCCACCATGTATTTTGTGTTTCAGTCAAACTGGCTTATTTGCTGTTCCTCATAAGTGATATACCATCTTTCAACTCTGTCTCCTATACTTGGAATGTTACACACACACACACACACACACACACACACACTCTAGCTGTATACATATTATTTCCCCAAGTCAAATTTAAACTCCTTGAGATCCAGGACTTTTGGGTCTTATTTCTATATCCCCACACCTAACTTAGTTCACATGTTACAGGCATTCATTCCATGCTATTTTAATTTGATCATGTGTATGTTGTTCAGTATATCCAACTTCTCATGACCCCATTTGGGCTTTTCTTGGAAAATTTAACAGTGGTTTTTCCACTTTCTTTTCTAACTCATTTGACATATAAGGAAACTGAGGCAAACAGGGTAAAGTGACATGCCCGGATTTATCCAGCTAGTAAAAGTCTGGTACCAGATTTGAACTTTAGAAAATGAGTCTTTCTGACTCTAGGCCTACTTCTCTCTCCACTGTATATCTAGCTACTCTAATTTAAACATAGGGGAGCTTATTCTTCAGATCTCATTTTCCTGTAAATGAAGGATGAATGGAGATGGATTAGATGATTTCTCTGAGTATTCTGTAGCTTTATAGGCTTCACATTGTTCCCAATACTTGCTTTTTGAAATTTTTCATTCATAATAACAAGAGTCCTGGAATTCAGTTTCAAGGAGTTTATATTCAGAAGCAATAGCAGAGGGCCATTTTGATTTTCTGTCCTTGGTGCAGTGGATTGGTATTAAACAAATATCCAATGATAATGACTTTGGGAAAAGTGAAATGAAGAAGGGGTGATTAGTAGGCTTTCAACTAAATCCCCAGTATTTGTGGGGACATCTGGATAGCATTTATTTGTCTTATTTACAAGTGAGTTCACTTTGGTCAGCCCTTTCTGATAGCATGGGATTGAGTCAAAGGAAAATTATGTTTTTTTGCCTATAATTTTGGGTATTGTCCTATGTATCTGATGTAATCACCTTTTATCCTTTATTTCTCCTGTGCACTAATTAGTGTAACTTGTTTCTCTTTTCTGTTGTTTAAGAGGTTCAGAACCTTTCTTGCATGTGTTAGTTGTGGTTAACCATATTGTTGATTATAAATAAAATTGTCGACTTTGGAAGCGAGCATCATAACACCCTTCTGTGTTAAAATCAGAGCTCTTCATGTGATTCTAGTCTGGCATTCATATCTACAGGCTAAATATATGTTTCTTTCACACCAAGGTAGTGGCAAAAGCCTGGGAACATTTAACTGAAGCAGATTCCATGTCCCCAACTCACCCTATCACACCAGTGATTCGGGAATTGAGCTTTAAAACTGACAAACAAGCCCAGCAAGGTAAATTAGAAATGAAGGGCCTATTTTACATTTTTCAGCCTCCGTCATTTCAAATTAGATTCCTGCTTGTCTGCTCCCCTCTGGTATTCCTACA
This sequence comes from Sarcophilus harrisii, assembly GCF_902635505.1. Classification (NCBI taxonomy): domain Eukaryota; kingdom Metazoa; phylum Chordata; class Mammalia; order Dasyuromorphia; family Dasyuridae; genus Sarcophilus; species Sarcophilus harrisii. The sequence continues at coordinate 216,398,355 of NC_045426.1, forward strand.
GATCTACCTCCAGGGATGCAAGCACAGAAAATGGCTAGCCAACCCTGTTCAAATTCTCTGAATTGCTTCAGTTATAGAGCAACCATTGTGGATCACCAGACTATCAATTTTTGCAACTGTCTCTGCTCCTGTTTTCTATCTTTAAACTATTCACTTAACCTTCTCTCTCTTTTCCTCTCTTCTATTCCCACCTATAAAACAAAACAAAATACTCTAGTATACAAATCACAGACGTGTAGTTCACCTTTGTTTTTTCAATATGTTAATTGATCCTGAGTTCCCAAATTTCATTCATAATCATTCTGTATGTCTGTTTCTCTATGCTCCTATATTCACCCCCAAGTAGTAAAAAAGGGAGATCAAAGAACAGTTGTTAGAAGTCCTGCTGGTAGCTATTGCCTCCAAAGGTGACCATCTCCAAGGACCCGTCTTGATCAATCCTCATATAACTGGGGCACAGGAGAATAGATACAAGGTCATATGAGAATGCAACACAAGATTGTGCAAATGATACCAAGAACTATTATCTTAAGATGAGGTAGAAATCATAATAGATATTAAAACTAAAATTGAGATCAATCAACAAGCATATATTAAGTTTCTTCTATGTTTCAGGTACTTTGCTAGATGCTGAGGATAAAAGAACCCTTACTTTCAAGTAATTTATATTATGACAAGGCAGGATTGTATGCACTGAGATAGCTATCATGTTTCCACCTAGGTCTTCTCATCCCTCATTTTCCTTGTCTGATAAATTAGTCAATTAACAATCATTTCTTAAGTGTTTTTTGTTTTGTTTTGTTTTGGTTTTGGTTTTTTTACCAAGTCACAGACACTGGGCTAAGCAACAAGGATACAAAGAAATGGAAGTATTGTGTGTGTGTGTGTGTGTGTGTGTTTGGGTATATGTGTATATATGTGTGTATTTTTAAAATGTATAAATATGATTTTTCCCTTCAAGGAGCTTAAGAGAGAAACAATTTGCCCATGGCTTGTTACATATAAAATCAAGACAGTATAAATAGAAGGGAATCTTAAAAGGAAGAGATTTAGCAAAGGTTTCTTAGAGAAGATAGGATTTGAACTGAAACTGGAACAAGTCAGGAATTAGAGCTAAGAAAGAATAGTCCAAGTATGAGAAATAGCCGAAGTTGAGAGATGGAGTGTTGTGTGAGGGACAATTAAGCCTGTGTACATGGACCACATAAAGGGATGGAAGATAAATGAATTGAAAGGGGGAGAAAGGAGCCCTATCACAAAAGGCTTTAAATGCTAAACAGAAGATTGCATATTTGGTCTGAGACACAGTAAAGATCCATTGGAGTTCACTGAGGTGGTAGTGGGATGGAGGATAGAGGTAATATGGTCAGCCCTGAATTTTGGGAAGACAACCAAGTGGAGAATAGCTTAGAGTGGAGAGACTCAAGGCCTGGAGAGCCAAATAGATTACTATTACAGGTGAAAGGTGATGAACATATATGTGAGTTATGAAGGTACAAATGAAAAGATGTGACAACAAATTGGATACATTGGCTGAGTGTGAATAAAGTGTCAAAGTTATGAGACTAGGTGAGTAGAAGAATGGTGATACACTTGTGCTGCACTTGAGAGAACAATTGAAAGACTTCATTTTTTTTTTTTTTTACAAATTTGAGTTCCATATTCTCTTCTGTCCACTCTTCTCCCCATCCTTTGAGAAGGCAAGCAATATGATGTTGATTTAATATATATAGCAAAAGAAAACGCCCACAAAAAAAGTAAAGAAAACAGTATGCTTCAATCGACATTAAAAATTTGTCAGTTCTCTCTCTCTGGAAGTAGATGGTAAATTTCCAATTCTTTGCCACTGCACAAAGAGCTGCTATATTTTTATATAATTAGATCCTTTTTTTTTTCTTTGATCTCTTTAGGATACAAACATGGTAATGCTAAATCAAATATTATACATACAAAGACTATATAAACACTATACATATACATATAGCCTTTGGACCTAATTCCAGAATGGTTGGACCTATTTATAATTTCACCAACAGTGCATTAGTGTAGTTGAGACCCGTTCAGCTAGACTCCGAGTATCTAGGGGATGGAGAAACTGGTGGTATATAGATGGTATTTATTTACCATTATTTACAATATTAACAAATATTTTACAGATTTACAAATTAATTACAAATTTACAAATATATTACATTACTTAGCCTCTTTTGACTGGTCTTTTCACATTTTGGAGTCAGTCAACTAGCATTTATTAAGCATCCACTATGTGCCAGACACTATACTGAGCCTTGAGAATATAAAGAAAGGCAAAAGAGCAGTCAGTAGTGTTACTTGAATTACAAATAAATAACATCTGATTGAGTTTTAATGACTGAAATGATTGGAAAGATCATTAAGCTTCCAAGAGACAAGGCCTTTTGGTTAGGTGGGACCGACTCAGATTGATTTTTCTTAGGTGACATTCCAAAGTGAATGTGAACAGTGACCTTGAGGAGAAGAATCCTGTAGTTAAGGTTGCCTAATGAATTGTAGTCCATCCTGTAGGAGCACATGGAAAGAGGTCAGGGAAAAAGGTCTGACTGCTAAGAGATTTAGTTTATAGGAACTTTTGCCATTAGGACATTTTTATGTTTATCTGTAGTGCTTAAAGTAGCAGGAGCTTCCCTGAGATTTCCCTGAAGACTCATAAAATCCTGTAACCAAAGGGGCTTACCCGGTTAGGCACTCCTTATTCTCCTTCCCTATATCAGGAAAGCCCCTTTATCCAAAATATCTTCCATACACTTCCTGAAATGTCAGATTCTACAAAATAGAGATTAATTAGTAAGCTTCTCTTTTAGCATTATAAGCCAGCCATAAGACGAGGTCAAGACAGGTTAGTATAAATTAGCTTAATCACATTGCTTTTCCTGGAATATCTAGCTGATTTTGACTGCTGTGGAAGAATGGAAGCTTTGATGAAGAGCTAGAAAGAGGTGATCTTAACAGAATGGGATGTAGTAAGAAGGAAAATAGATTTAGGTAAGGGACTTCAGGCTATATCAGAGGAAAGAAAAGGAAAGGCAAGAAAAAGATGCAGCAAGAAGTTACAGCAAGATAAAGAAAAATATGGCAGGACACCAAAGACAGATTTCTTCTACTTCAAATATTTGTCTAAGGCTGGTCTTAATCTTGTCCCTGCCTCTTAGAGAACAGATGGAAAATGGCCTTTCCCTTTGGAAATCTGGGCCCAGGAGAAAAGCTATCCTTGTTTGCCAGAGCACCTGTCAGGACAGAGTAAATTGAGAAATGTGGGTAAAAGCCAGCTTCTCTGAGATATCAACTTGCTTTTCAATAAGGGAACCTTAGAGAAGTGACATGGAAACCCGATCAATAGAATGAAGAATCGAAGGCAGCTCAGTTGTACTGAATAAAGCACTGGACATGGAGTCAGGAAGATGTTAAGACTTAAAATCAGGTCTCAAATACTTACCCTGAGCAAGGCAATTAACTTGTCTTCCTTAGTATCCTCAGTTGTAAAATTGGGAATAATAATGGCACCTCCCTCCCAATTGTTGTTTGAAGTGAGATAATATTTGTAAAGTACTTTGAATAGCGCCTGATACGTAGTATTCTTATTAAATGCTTGATTTTTTTTCTTTCTTTCTCATTACACTCCAGCTTTCTAGTGGGTAATTCTAAAGAAACCTCACCCTCCTTCCCAGTCATCCTACCTTATGAACTGGCTGACTCTATGGTTTAGTGAACAGGAGCTAGAGGGAAAGCTTTGAAAGTTCAGGATTAACTAGACCCAGTGAGCAGAAAGTATGCACAGAGGTATTTAGGGTCTTGGCCATGCAAAAACTGATGGGGTCAGCAGAAAGAACTGGACAAAGCCTTGACCTTAGCTGGGCTGTGTATGTTTATAGTGACTGACTCACTAAGCTCCAATAAAGCTTTCTACTTTTTCCAGTGGCAATGTTTCTGAGTCATGTGTGAGAGTTTATGGGTAAAATTTATTATACCAAAAATCTTTATAAAATAATTTCTTGGATAAGTGGCTTGTAGTAACAATACTTTTTTGGTTTAAACAAATTTTTGGTTTGTATGTCACACAGACATCCCTGTGTATGACCATCCCTGTCAGTATATGTGAATTAAAACACTTCACAAACTTTAAAACACAAACAAAGCATCATATAAACAAAGCACTTTGTAAACTAACTATATAAGAATTATTGTGTTGTTGTTTTGTGTCTTAGAGGAGTATAGAGAGTGATGGACTTAGAGAGATGTAAAACTAAGCAGTCACTTAACTCTTCTCAACTTTTTATGCATTAATTAACTACTCAGTTTTTAACTACTCAGCTTCCCTGATTACCAGCACTACCCACATCCTCGACTTATACTTCTTATTTCATATTTCTCAAACCTTGACCTAAAATTTCAAACCAGTTGAAAAATATAGAGAAAAAGCTTCTTGAAGGTATATCTCAGATATCTCTCAGAGCTCTGTTCTGTGCTGATTAAGAATTATATCTTATACTATTTACTACTGCTCAGTATTCCAGGGCAGCTAAGTGGTGTAGTAGATGGAGTACTGGGATTGAAATTAGGAAGATTCATCTTTCTGAATTCAAATCCATCCACAGATACTTACTAGGTGTATAACCCTGGGCAAGTCACCTCACCTTATTTGCCTCAGTTTCTTCATCTATAAAGTGAATGGGAGAGGGAAGTGGCAAACTTCTTCAGTGTCTTTGCCAAGAAAACTCTAAAATGGGATCACAAAGATCTGAAACTACTCAACAACACCAGCACCAAAACTCATTACTCCATTCTTCCATTACCAGTCAGCCAATTTAATCTCCTTCTATTCCAGAGAATTGGAAATAGCATGAGATTCCCAGCCAGGGCCACAAGGTGTGGAAGGAGAATTTTGTGGGCAATTTCTGGGAGGTAATTGTCTCCTCTTGTTAAAATTATAGAATCCACGGGTGAAAACTGGAAGCTAGTGCTTAGAGACCCAACCATTTCATTGTATTTATCAGTGGTTCTCAAAGTGTGATCCAGGATTCCTGAAGGTCTCTGAAGCCCTTTCAGAGGGTCTACAAATTCAAAATTATTTTTTATTTCTAATATAATAAATATTTATATAATAACTCACAAACAAAAACTTTGGGGGCAGATCCTCAATAATTTTTAATAGTATAAAGAAAGTGAAAACAAAAATTTGAGAACTATTGTTACAGATGAGATAACTAAGGTCTAGAGAAATTGGACTTGCCTAACATCAAGTAGGTAAGATCTTGTAAAGCTGGCATTTGAGTGTTCTTCCCACTCCCAATATAGTGCCTTTTTTCACTGCATCACAGAGATTCCTAGAAAATTGGAGGATGTAGATAAGCATAGCTATAAATAAAATTATCGTCACCTTTGAAGTTTGTTGTATGATGGGATCTGACCTGTATTTTCAGCTTTCTGTTTTTGATCAATTGATGTTGTGACCAAAACTCAGGAAAATAAGAGTTTTTTCTACAGATTGGCAAAGCTGGCTAATTATATTCCAGATGCACTAGGGCTCGAAGAGACTTAGATCTCTGCAGGATTCATTCCCTAATAAATATTAAATGTTTGATCCATAATGACCTCTACTCCAGCTAGCCTTCTCATCTCCCTTTTTTGGAACCTTGGACTTCCACTCCCCAGGACACCAGGGGTGTGCTTTCTCCCTTTTCCTGGAACCAGGCCTCTATAACCATCTCTATAGTATGGTGTTCCCATTTCCAGGTTTTTCTAGCACTTCTCTGTATGTTGCTTTCCCCTCATTAGGATGTAAACTCTTTGAGGGCAGATACTGTCTTTCTTACTTATCTTTACATATCTAAAGCTTAGCATGATACCTGGCATATAGAAAGAGCTCAGAAATAAATGACTTTTCTATCCATTTACTTTAAAGAGAATCAGTATATGTTAATTGATGAATAGCAGGACATAAAAATAATAGAAAAAGTGAGGAATAGTTGCTGGAAAGCCTTGAATTCTAGACCTGAGAAAGGGAGAGCAAATTTTGGACAATTATTTTTTTGACATTAGAAGGGGATGAAAGAATCAAGGAGAAACCTGAGAAAAAGGATATTATTGTATTGGTGAAAAAGCTGACTGGAAAGAAGGAATATCATTTTGTGATAGTTATAACTGTGATTTTTTTATAGCTTAACTATGGTAGGCCTGAGTTAGCTGTGGCATATTGCTGACAATGCCTTAAGTAAAAAAGATATCTCAGAAAATATATAACTATAAAAAGGAAGCTAAATATGTGAGAACAAGGGATAACAGCTGGACAGCCTAAGGCCTGTACTGGTAATTCTGAAATGATAAAGGCAGGTGGTCGGGAACCAGCATTTATTAAGAGTTTATTTTGTATCAGTCTCTGTGCTAAGAAGTGGGATGAGGGTATAAATATAAGCAAAATGACAGACTGTCCCTGACCTCCAAGTACTTATATTCTCGTGGGGAGAAGGGAAAGTCCATGTAAAGGGAAGCTGAAAGGGAGACAGAAGTGGGGGAGGAAGAGAAGGTGGAAATGTCCTTAGAGTAGACAGTACACTTGGAAGGATAAAATGAAGCCTGACTGATATGGACCCCTTTACAAAATGGAGAATCTTAGGAATTGCTCACCGGTGGGAGAAGAGGGTGTGGGTTTTATATTAATATGGTGTGGGTTGAGAAGATTGAAGGGCTAGTTGGATGTCCCAAGGCTAAGGGGCTCATGTCACTGAGAAAAATTCCAGAATGAGACAGCATGGTGTATAAGTCCAACGATCAAAGACTTTAAAAGAAGCTTATACTAGGCAGACCCCTTTCAGAGGATGGTTGTGAAAATATGGACAAGAGTTGCACAGGGGAGAAAGTGAATGGCACTATTGGAGGGAGATCATAGAGCTGCAAAACTAATGAGGCATTTAACTATGGAGATAAAGAAAAAAAAGACTTCTGGGGGCATGCGGTAATGCAATGGAAATTTTGATCCCTCTGCAATTACATCAGATGTGACCACTTAAAAAAAGCAGGGTTATAAGGGTCACTCATCACTTGACTGACAGCCTTTTCTTATTTTCGTCTCTCAGGGATCTTTGCTTTCATTAGTACCTCCTCTATGAATGCAGATTCAAATCCTTCACACTGTGGTAAATAGCTTCCTGAGGTGCCAGGTACTTCTCTCCCTTGGTGGCCAACATTTTGATGATGAGCTTTTTAAAACTTGACTAAGCAAATCATCATGCCTCTCCCAGAGTCTGTATACAAAACCCTTATGTCTTACAAAGACCTGCCAGAACTTGTAATCTGCCTGGATAGCCTTTGAGAATCCAGAGGTCACCTCCACATGTATGAGTCACTAGAATTGGACTTTTACTAGTTTATTTGAGAGCTGAGTTCATATGTTACTGAGCTGGTGGTTTATTTCTCATTAATTATAATATTTATCTAAAGCCTTAAATTCCACCCATTGTTTTACTACACTAGTAATGTAGGGACTGTCTCCTTGTTTTCTCAATTTTATAAAAGAATTGAGTGTTTGGAGCTTTTATAGAATGAGTGTGGAAAAGAGTTTTGCTGTATGAAGTCATTGGTTAAGAGACCTATGTTCTTAGTTGAATCAAAATGTGAAAGATAATACATTTGTGTATGATTATGCACTAAAGTCTTCCTTAGTAGAAACATGGTTCTTAATTCTTGGAATAAAAATTAAATGTATAGTACAATAATTACTCATTTCCTCCCATGTGATTTATTACAAGACTTATGGACATATTTCTTATTGTCCTCCAACCAAGGGCAGGAGATAATATTTTATCTCCCTGATGGAGGTTATAAAATTAGTTGCATTGTTATTATTCAGTTTTATGTCTAAGCACAGCTAGATGGTCTTTAGATTATGATGGGGGTGATATAAACACCAGATAATGGTAGGCACCAAAAGTTGGGCTTCAGTCAGTCACATGAAGAATGTACAATGGCCATTCTCTTTGGCAAAAGATAGATTTATTTAGGGGAATAGGCCACAGACAAAATGAAGGGATACATAGATACCAGGAATGGTAAATATGAAGTAGAGTGGAAGAGCATATGCAAGACAAGTTCTTTTGTGGAACTCACAATAACCCAGTAGAAAGGGAGCATCCCATGAGATTGGGGCATGTCCTTAGCTGACATGTTAAATCCTGAAAGGGACTTAGCACCCTAAGAGTCAGTTAGCTGTAAGAAGAAGTGGGGTTGCTTTTATCAGGAAAATTTAACCTCAGGGAACATAGACTGGAATTTTTGACAGGACATGGAAAGGTGAGAGTGCTGGAGAGCCCTACAGAAGGTAGGTCTTAGGGGTTTTATATAATTTGAATTTGAGACTGGATGACCTCCCTAGAGGGTGGGATCATGAAGCTAAACTGTTCTCTATCAGTGCCTTTTTTCCAGCTTGCCTCAGGGATCAATTCTTTAGTTTTTCTCTGTAGAACATACCATTCAGGACCTCATCAGATTACACTTAAATGCAAAAACACTTATAATAATGATATTGGCTAACATTTATAAAACATTCTGTGCCAGACACTGTATAAGGGCTTTACCATTTTATCTCATTTGATCCTCACAACAACCCTGGGAGGTAGGTGCCATTATTATCCCCACTTTACAGATGGAGAAACTGAAACAAAAAAGGAAAGTTTTTTGTTTTGGGGAGGGGAAGGTTGCAGAGACTTTTTTGTTTTGTATTTGAGAAGTCAAGGTAGAAAACTACTAATTAGGAGGATCAGAAGGAGCTTTGTGTAGGATGAACTTTGAAGGAAACTAGGGATTCTAAGAGACAAGAGTGAGTAAGGACTTCGTTCATACCAAGTATCAGTCAGCTATTGAAGGCTTTAGAGGAAGAACAGCAAGAAGGCCAGTTTGCCAAAACATAGAATACATGAGCTGAGGTTGGAGTATAGAAATTATTGTGTAAGAGGAGGAAGATAGGGGAACAAAACAGATTAGAGCCAGTTGTGAAGATCTTTAGATGCCAAATCAGAATAGTCTTTTTAACTAGTAGTAGTTTGATCCTAGATTTAATAGGGTGCCATTTGTTATTGGGAAAGAAAAAGGGAGCCTGAAGTGCTTGTTTTCTATAGTAATGTGCTCAGATTGAAGAGAACTTTAAAGTACTTTTCATTTTTTATAAATATTTTGAAATCCATAGAGAACTTTAGCATAGTTTCACCCATGACCTATACAGTCATAAACATCCAATAAAAAAGGCCACATAGAACGAATAGATGAATTGATATTGATGTGTTTCTATATAGTTACCTTTTTAAAGGAAAAAAATCAGGTAAATTCACTGTTGGTCTTGATTTTTCCTTTTTCACTTTGTTTCTGTCCCAACCTCTCTAGCTCAGAGCTTTACAACACAATAGGCACTTAAATGCTTTTTCATCCATTCATTCAAAGTCATCTGCTGGGAGTTAAGAGGATAGTTGTTGGGATTTAAGAGTTGATTCTATCTGAGATTCCTTCCATGTCTCTACAAGTCATTCTTTCCTATCCCTCAGCCTCCCTCCCTGTGTGAACATTGGCAGATCATCACCTAATGTGTCAAGCAATGTGATTACATTGGATCCCAGCTCTGGTGTCCGATGTCTTCCCTCTGTTGAATTTAAGCAGGTCATTTAACTTCTCTAGACCCCAGTTTCTTCATCTATAAAATGAAGGGGAGGGGTAAGCTATGCCCATTCATGACCTCTTCATAGGTCCTTGTTACAGCTAGTTCACAGTTCTTGGAGACAATTCTGTCACTTCCCAAACTAGACATGTTCAATTGAATTCATTTCATCAAAGAAGTTCCTATTATGTGCAGAGTACACTATACTAAATTTGAGTTTAAAAAGACAAAAATTAAATAGCACTTGTCTTCAAGTTTATACTAAACAAATTTTTCTTGTCCATTTCACTATTAGTGGTGGTGGACAGGGCCTTAGTTTAGGATAAAATTGTCCAATTATAATAAATACCATTGTATTTATTGTAGGGTGTAGATTTGAAGTGATTAGGGCAATCCTACCCAGTGAGTCAGGATACTTATAGGGAAGGTTTTGAAACCAATTTCTTCTAGCGTCTGGGAAAGTATCCTAGTGCATCCTAAAGGATTGAAGATTATAAACAGATATGATTCCCTATCTTTCTGGGCTCTCAAAACTATATGATGATAATTCTCTCCCCTACTCCATTTCCCCCTTATATACTTTGGTGACAAATTTAAATAGAAAGACTATGTAGTCTGTATATTGATTAAATAAAAACATAAATTAATATTACATATGCTGTGTTATATTTTTATTTTGTTAAACATTTCCCAGTTGCATTTTAATTTGGTTCAGGCCCACATTGGGGGGAGTATTATGGGCAGCTTGCAGCACCATGGTGTATACCAGCTATTCTCCCAGACTAGGTTACCTCCAGCTCCTCCAGTAATTATTGAATGAGGAAATCATAATGAGATTAGTTGGGGAGTAGGAAGAAACATTTACTATGTACCAGTCACTCTTCTAAGTATTGGAGATCCAAATACAGGCAAGCAAAATAGTCCCTCTTCTTAAAGTTCTTACAGTCTAATGGGAGAAGACAACAGGTAAAGGAGAACTGAAAAGGGAAGGAAGAAAGGAAAGATGCAACAGGGGAAGAAGAGGTTTGTGGCAGCATGTGGAAAGATGCTTGTGGACCTTCCCAAAATAAGGGGCCTTGGGAGACAGTGCCTCAGGTGGAGGTTTCTAAAGGTGGCATTGAGCAGGCAAGGAATCAGGAGGAAAATACAAATAGAAGCTGTACTTTATGTGATAGACAATGTAAAGCAAATCATAACAAAATTCCATGGTGCTCCATTGTCCTGATGGGAGGAGGCAAAGCACAGTATTTCTTTCCTTGGACCTGCAGGGGCTTGATCTGTTGAGTCACTGGTCTAGACCCCAGCTTCTTAAACTGTGATTCACAATCCCATATGGGGTCTCCTAAGTGAACGTGAGGGTAGAAGGTATGATTCATTATCAACAAATGTTTCTCAGGCAAAAAAAGGATCGCGAGTGGAAAATTGTTTAAGAAATCCTGGTCTAGATCGCTGTTTGCCTATCAGTTATTTCTACTAACTCTGTAATAACACTGGATCCTCTAGAGTGTTCCTTCTTATTAAGTCAGAATGATGAAGGCCATAAAATTCACCCAAGTACCTGAATTCATCATGGCTTTGACCAGCAAAAACTAGAGCTCTGGCAGTTCAGTCTCAAGGATCAAACATAGGTGGGGTGAGATGTGAAGAACAGGGGTAGGAACTCTCACTAGTTAATGTCTGGTAGGCTATTGTTAGAGCTCTGGTCCCAAACAATCGATAGACAACAAGCATTTATTTTATTTATTTTTTTTATTTTATGAAAGCTTTTTAATTTTCAAATGATATGCATGGATAATTTTTCAACATTAACCCTTGCAAAACCTTGTGTTCCAATTTCCCTCCCTTTTCCCTCCCTCCCCTAGATAGCAAATAATCCAATATATATATTAAACATGGTAAAAATATCCAGTATATGCATACATTTTTATACAATTATCAACAAGCATTTATTAAGTACTTACTATGTGCCAAACCCTGAGGGTACAAAGAAAAAGCACAAAAAGAAGGAGGTTATATTATAAGGGGGGGGAGGAATATTTATAAATCAGAACATACAAGATAAATTCAGAATAACCAGAAGGTAACTTCAGAGAGGAAGACACTAGAAATGTGGGGATCAGAAAGGGTTTCCTGGAGTAGAGGTAGCTTTAGTAGAGTCTTAAAGGAAGGTTGTGGGGAATCAGAAAATTTTACTAGGATTATACAGATGTACAAATATAAGTTGGTACATGTGTCCCTAGAAATGTTTGAGATGTTCACGGCTGTTTGTACAGGATACTCAGCATGGGATGGACACACACAAGCACATATCCATGTTCCAAGTGAGTGGGCTGGAAGAATGATAAAGTTTCTACCACAGCTTCAGATGCAACCAAAGGAGGATACAAATGTTTCTAGAGAAACAAGTTGGGCAAGTTGGTCTCTGGGTCTTCTCAGGGTAATTAATTATTGACAGATGGATGGGGCCAAACTCTTGGAAAACTGATCTACTGAGGCAGAGATAGGAAATTCCAAATCCTTACTTAGGGTAACCGAAAATCTGGTATATCCTATGACCCTAATGGAACCAGAACACCTGCTGGTTAACAACCTTTACTGTAAACACATATTTGCTTGAGCTTCTAAAGCAGGGGATTATTTTCTGTGGCCCTGCTTGGCAGCCACCCTCCTAAGGAGAATGTTACAAAGGCTTCCTTGACCTCCTCCTTGGAATAGAGCTTGGGGAGCCCAGGCGACTTCAAGTGTGGTTCAGATCCAGAGTGGAAGTAATCAGACTACAGTTCAAACAACAGCACTAGGGTCATTTTTATAAAGCCTGAAAGCTAGGAATATGGTTTTGGTTTTTTTTTTTACATTTTTAAATAAAGTTTTATCAAAATTTTAAACCACTCAGCTCTAGGGCCATAGGAAAATAATACCCACCCCTGGTTGCTCCAGGATGTCTGACAATAGCTTCTGCTTGAACCAGGGTTTTCATCATCAGTTAACACATTCCCCTTGCAGCCCATGCAATTTCTCAGTAATTTGGGCCAACTATCTCTTTCAGTCTTCCATCTCCCATATTCTCTACTAGTGTTCTAATAGCTTGTATGGCCTATGATCTCTCCTATTGTCAGCTGAAAGGTAGTCTGTTTAGGGAGTCAGCCAGATACTGTCACAGCTGATGATTAGGGGCAGCTGCAAGGGTGAGATAGGGGTTAGAAATCTTCTCCTGGAAAAAGAAGGGTGGGGTCTATCAGGAGATCCAAACAAGGGCAAATCAATTAACAAGTACTTTTTAAGGGTTTTCTGTGTTCTAGGCCCTATGCTAAATATTTATAAAGAGAATAAAAAGACATACAAAAACTAGGGCTCTTCCCTCAAAGAGCTTGAAAACAACAAACAATATGTAAAAACAATATAGGAGAGTCTTCTCTGAAGGAAGGCTGAATCAGGAACCTGGGTTTCTCTGAAGTAACAGCATCCATGGAACTGAGACAATTAAATAAACATATGTAAGAACACTTCCTGTGAACCAGATGAGACAGTGTGGAAGAATTACAATCTACAGTGCTGGAAGAAATACATGGATTAAACATATTCTGAATTCTCTAAATTATAACTGTGCACTGTGGGCTCTGTGGGTTCAAAATAACTGACTTAGTGGATTATGTAGTTTTGTTCACTTACCTAGGTCTCAATTTCCCCCTGTAAAATGTGGGGTTAAGCAAGATAATCTCTAAACTCTCAACTTTAAAGGGGTGGGGTAGGCTATCCTTAAGTAACTATTACGTTCCAACCATGTTAAATAATTGAGGTACATCTCTCTTTGGAAGCTGTAGGGTGTTTCAGTGACTGTGCTTATAAACCCCTATAAATAATGCTGTTCGTGGACTCACCAAAAACAAAAACCTAGCTATCAAGGCCAGGTGCTTTTGTGATTTTCTCAGCACACAATATGAAAAAAAACGCTCCTGGTACCTTGGCCAAGACTGCCTGCTTGAATGGAATGCAGATTTTTTTTAACGTCTTTATGGAAATATTTGGAATAAAGGTTTAATCAAAATTCAAGCAAACTAAAGACACTCATTACATTTCTTGTCTTTGTGTCTAGTTTCCCTGTGACAATCTTTCTTCTCCTGAGGTGGCTGGGGGGGGGGAAAAAAGAAAGAAAAATCCACCCTGTCAATTTAATGCTCATGTACTCTGACTAAGAGGCATGAAATAGCCACCTGCCACCTCGGTATTAAAGGTCATTTTCTATGAATTTATAGATAGGCTGTAAAAATAACATGATTTAAAACATATGACCACTGACTACTGTATTAGATAGATTCCTGGACTCCTGAATGTTGGAATCTGCAATAAAGAAAGCCCACACAAAATTTTTAGCCAAGAATAAAGGCTATATTTGACTATTTGGCATGAAATAATTGCTCCCTTTCTGTATATAAAAAATGGAGTGTTACCTTGGAAACCAAATAATAATAATTAATAATTGTAACTGAAATTTATAAGGAGCCTTAAATTTTTCAAAGCTCTTTACATACTTATTTATACAAACCTTATCTCTTTTGATATTCATTGAAGTCTGTATGGGAAATATCCTTTTTTACAGAGGAAAATCAGAGGTTTTAGGGAGGTTAAGGACTTTTCCATGGTCACCTAGCCTACTAAATTCAAAGACAAAGATCATTGTGAGAAAGGTAAGTGTCCCAGTGGATAGAGTATTGGGTTTAGAGTCAGGAATACCTGAGTTGCAGTCTTGCTTCAGATATTAATTGTGTGACTCTGCTTGAGTCATGTATGTAACCTCTGATTGCCTCAATTTCCTCAACTATAAAATGGGGATACTAATAATATCTACCTCCCAGGGTTGTTGTGAGAATCAACTGAGATAATATCTGTAAAATACTTAGCTCATAACCTGAATAAATGTTTATTTCCTTTCTTCCTTTCTTGCTACTGTATCATATTTCTCTAAAGTCTTGCTTAAGGAATAGAAATAAAGAAGAGAAAAATTAGTGTTTTCTAAACTGCTTTAAATAATGTAAGTCAAATTTGTTTAAAATTTTGAGTTTTCATTATTTTTGCTTCAAGTTTTCATATCTTAATAGAAATTTGATTTTCGCATTTAGTACAAATAGAATCCCATTTTCATGAATAGCTTTCATTTAGTGATGCCATTCCGTATAATGATACTGCTCTTTTCTGGTAGAGTGCCAGTTCTAATCGGGCTTTTCTGATGTGCTCTAATCATAGACAAGAAAGCAAGTATTAGGACCACAAGAGACTTTAAGAACCATCTAGATCATGGGGTTTTGACCTTTTTTTGTGTCACGTCTCAGATCCCTTTGGCAGTTTATTTTCTCAGAATAAAGTAAGATTATAAAATAAATTATGTAGGAATTCCAAAGGAAACCAATTATATTAAAATATAGTTATCAAAACACTTGTTTAAAAACAAATCTATGGGCCAACCCCAAGTCAAGAACCCCCTACTCCTACCCCCTCATTTTGTAGATGAGGACAAAGCTGCACAGTTAACAGAACTAAGACAAGAACCTTCTTTCTTAATAGTTAGACTGAGTCCCTGTGTAACATTTCCTTAGTGATTTGTCTGCAGTGTTAGTATGGTTACTCTATCTTAACCAGAGTTGGACAGCAGGCTCTGAGCTGAAGTGTAGTCCATTTCCCATAGGTAGGATTGTCCTGAGAAACTTTTCAGCTACATTTTTTGCTTGTGATACTTTTCATTTCTGCCCATTTGGAATGCTACAATGAAGAAGCATCTTAGGGCTTTTAAGAATTTAGTAGGAGAACTGAGTCTAAATGTTCTGTTTTTTGCATCACATTGAAATATTTACCACTAAGATGATATCCCCATCATCAAATTTACTCTTTTTCATATTTGATTTTGAATTTCACCATATCAGCATTCTAGCATTCTAACTTAAAGAGGACTCCTGGATCTTCACAAGCAAGGTACAAGAGACAGATTCTGTCCCACTGCATCATATTCATTAAGATGAGACAGGGAACATTTTCATACTTGCTATCAATGCATTTCTGCAGCTTATCTTTCTTAGATTTAGACATACATAATATTTCGGAAGGACTATTAAAAACTATATGACATATAACATATAGGGTATTGTCGGACTATCAGAATTAATAGAATTTAACAACTGAAATTAATCAAGGTTCTATAACCAGACAGCAATTCACCTAAAGGAAAAACTAATATTTAATATCTAATAATCTGTTTTTCAATATTTAGTTTTTTCCCTGTGACCTATCTTAATGTTTGACTACATATCATCCTGAGAGATGAGATCTATATCACATAACTCATGTTGATTATAAAATACCAATCATTAAAGCAGGAATTCTTAATGTTTTTTCGTGTTATGGAACTCTTTGGCAATCTAGTAAGACCTATTCATTCATTCATCAGTTATTGAACACTTTTGATATACAAGACACATCATCCATAATATAATAAACTATATGTTTGCAAAAATAATCACTGCAAAGGCATGGTAAACTTTACCAGAGTCCTTGACGATTTGTAAAATCAAATTAGTTGAGAAATAAAAGCCTTGAAATTCAGTATTAGGAGAGAGTAACACAGTAGGTGATGGAAACTTCATCCTGAACTGAACAGCCCAAGGGCATAATATTCTTTGGGGTAACAAAGAGCCAATGTACCTACATCAAACAAGCTCCATCATTATCAACTGGGACTTATATTAGTGTCTAAAAGACCATTATTAATCTTAACTTTCATGTGTATGATAAAACCCCTCTCAAAAGGGTTGTTTTTAAATGCACAAAATATATAAGATTACAAAGGAAACTTAACTATATTGAAATAAAGATGTCACTTTTTTCCTCCATCCAAGTTCACAGACACTTCTTTCTCTTCTGCCTCGCTCCCATCCATCCAACTCCCCACCTCCACTCCTCACCCCTGCCAAGAAGCCCTGCTCCAGGGGATATATAGATACATAGATAGATAGATAGTAGGCCATAGTTAAATAGCCAACCTGCTGTAGTATAAAGAAAACTTGATGTCAAATGAGAGATCTGAATTTGATTCTCAGCAGCTCTTCCACTTACCTGTGTGATCAGGCAAGTCAGTTAACCTTTCTTGGCCTTAGTTTCCACATCTTGCATTGTCCAGTACATAAGGTTTTTGTTTAAAAAAAAAAAAACACAACACTTTTTAAAGCACTTTATAAGCCATAAAATCCTATTATACATATGTGAGCAAAGATTTATAGCAGTCTTAGACACTTATATGAGTCCTTAGTTACTAATGGAGCTTGGCCAGAGTACTCACACTGGCTCTTTGTTGCTCAAAAGAATAAACAACCTTGGATTGTTCAATTTAGGGTATAGCATGTATCATCGGCTCAGTCCATTACTCTATCTTACTATTGAATTTCAGGGCTTTTGTTTTTAAATTAATTTGATTTTTTTTTTTTTTGAAATTTGGTCAGGAATTCTAGTATAGTTTATTTACCTTGCTTTTATAGAAATTATCTGTGTAAAAAGTTCCACTATATTAAGGATTCTGTGTGTGGTATTTAAAAAGCATTCAATAATTGTTAGGTGAATGAATAAATTAATGATTCTAGACATTATTGGTCTTTTGAGCAAGGATTTGGAGGAAATAATCTCTAGGTCTCTAGGATTCATCATTATATGTTTATATCTGAATTATTTTTGTGTATTTTTCTAACTTTCATTCACAGATGATTCTTATTTACATCAGATCCCTAGATTGTAACATCCTGTCTAAGACATTAAATTAGTGCTAGTGAATTAGGCAAATAACTGGGTGGAGAAAGGCTTCTTTTTCTCCACCTCTGTTTGGGTTGGGTTAGGGCTGGGAATATAGTTCAAATCAGGAGCTAAGCAAGCCAAACCAGGTTAGTTGGGTAACAAGGCTGTCTGCAAAGCACCACAATACAAAGGGTTGTGGGAAGTATGAGTGGGAAGGAGGGGGTATCTGGTACTGAGATTTGGACTGGGGGGTCAATTCTTGATCGGAGAATGCAGAGAACAGCAAGGAAATTGCTATTTGTCTTACTTGAACAGTCTCCCCAAAACTAAAAGTGCCAGACCCTCCAAGAAATAAAAACCAGTATTCACTGAGCTATGGCAGCTGCCTCCCACCCCCAACTTAAAGCACTCAGAGGATGGAAACGCCATCCTCACATCTTCATGTGACTCAGCCACATCTGTCAAGCTTGTGGGTGTATGTACATCCATGAACCTTTGTTTGGGAATTTCTTTTTTCATCAGTCTCTTAAACATGTACTTAAAAATCACAAAATTGCTTGTGGATATCCTATTACTCATAGTTTTACTAAGTCAGACAGGCCTATTTACAATTAACATGAACAATTGAAGCTTTGCTTCACTCAGTAGATGATTCTTCCTCCTTTTAGGGCAGTCTCCTATGTTTTTGGTATCACCATACCAGAGGCTGTGGTTGAAGTTTTAGGCAAGAGATTATTTTCAAATTATTTCTTGGATAAGATTTTGAGTTTTTTTATTTTTATTTTTGGTTTTTCTTTTTCTAATTCTAATGATCTAGTATTTTGCTAGGCCCTTGGGTGGAAAGAAAAATTCAGGTAAGATACTGTCTACTTTTTTTTCCCTGAGGCAACTGGAGTTAAGTGACTTGTTCAGGGGCACACAGCTAGGAAGTCTGAGGCTAAATTTGAACTCAGGTCCTCCTGACTTCAGGGCTGGTGCTCTATCCACCGCACCAATTAGCTATCCCCAACACTATCTACTTTCAAGAGATTTTTTGTTATAGTATGAAGATAAGACACCATTGCTAATAGCTCAAATGTTCAATATTAAATGATATAAGTACATTTGAGAATTATAAAACAAAATTCTACATGAAGTCCAAGGGGATAATTTATTACAGACTAGAAGGGATAAGCAGAAGCTTCCTGGAAGGTATTGCATTTGAGTTAAACTTTAGGATAAGAATGTAATAGATGAAGAAAATATGATAGGTGCATATAGAATGTATTCTAATTATTTATGTATATATGTTTAACTCGCCTAATAAATTGCATTCCCTTTGAGGACAAGGGCCACATGCTTTGTGAATTTACATCTTTTTCCAGTAACCAGCATAGATATTTGCAATACTTATGTGCTTGCCACTTAGTCATGCTTGATAAATGTTTGTAAATGAATTTTACTATGATCTCTGGGAGTAGTGAAAATATAGTTTTTAAAAGACCAAACTAACTTTTTTCATTCTTGAACGTTTAACAATAAATATTTCATACAGAATCTGAATGATAAGATTTTTTTCAGTAATATACAAAGATAATTAGTAATTTTAATGATGCAGCTAAGGTCCTATAAAACCAATGAATTATTAAGGGATAATTATATTCTGTATAGTTTTACTATTTTATGACCAGGATCAACTCAGACCAATGTGGTTGTTTAAGCTCAGGGTTGAAACTATGTAACATATAACAAAAAAAGTTTACTTAATAGCATAGAAAGGATGTTCAGGAAAGAAAAGCATTGATTCAGTGAAACTTACCTTTGAATTTGCCATATTGAATTGTCAGATCTGAAGGATGTGTTAACCTATAGCCACAGTTTTGTGTCCTAGCAATTTGAAGCTTTAGTTCTCCCTCCCCCTTCCAATCTAATTAAGTCTCTCATCTCAACCTCCTTCCTTCCCTTCCTTCCTCCCTTTCTCCCTTCATCCCTTCCCGTTTTCATTTGAAAAATATCGACTTTTGTGGCAAGGATTTTCCAGTCTTAGTTATATTATTTCTGTAGCATACTTATTTTATTGTCCTTTTGTTTTTTGAAAATTGGTAACACTGTGGACTTTTTTTTAAACTGAACCTCTGATCTCATCAAAGTAGAGAGCTTTTCATAAGATCTCCCTTTATCTTAAAAAATAGAGAATTTGTGGCTGGGGTATTGAGAGGTGATGCAATGGTTAGTACACGGGATTTGAAATCAGGAAGATTGGACTTCAGATGTGGGCTCAGATACTTACTAGCTATGTGACCCTGGGCAAGTCACTCAATCCTGTTTGCCTCAGTTTCTCCATCTGTAACATGAACTGAAGAAGGAAATGGCAAAGTACTCCAGTGTCTTTGTCAAGAAAATCCCAAATGGCTTCCTGAAGGGTGAGACACAACTGAAAATGACTAAACAGCAACAGTAGGAGGTTAAAAGTGACTTACTCATGTTCACCAACCAGGTGGTATTTGAACTTGTTCTTCCTGACAGAAGGCCAGCTTGATGTACACTACCTCATACCATCTCTTAATGTGTATGCCCAGTTGTTTGGTAGGGATTTATGGGGTGTTCGAGGAGAATTAGCAGCTCTTGAGTGGTGCCTTTCCAAGCCCTTTTCAGCAATACCTCTCCACTTTTGGTGTCCAAGGAGCTCTCACCTGTGACTATATAGCATGTGCTGTAGTCATACCCTGATAAAATTGTCTCAGCACATAGGCTAACCCAGGGTGAAGGCAACCAACAAGCCTTCAACCCGTTGATGAATTAGGGTGATGTCTGCCCTAAGCATGTGAAGACTTTCCCTAGCAGAAGAATGGGCACACTTTGTCCCAACAGCTGTAAGGCAGCTGAAGTTATGGAAAGCTTAGAGTTTGATGAGGCATCAAATACACAAGGACATCCACTGCATCCCAGGCCATCAGCTGCCTCTTATCTTGACACTGGCCTTTGATGACTTTGGGAGAGAGAGGAAGGCTAAAGACTTCAAACAACTCTGCCTCACTTAAATCCAATTCACAATCAATTTTCATTGGTTTTCTTGAAAATGAGGACAGACAACAACTATTGTTTGGTTACCAGAACCTTCAAATAACTACAATACTCTTTTCTCCAGCTACTTAGGATTTTTTTTAAGTGTTTCATTTGCATGTTTCTTTTTTATTAATTATTTATGTAGTTGTTTCTCCATCTGTATATTGTAAATACCTCCAGAGCAATCAATTATCAATCAAGAACTTATTAAATGTTTACTATCTTCCAGGCATTGTGCCAAAGACTAGAGTTGTAAAGGGAAAGCAAAAATAATTCCTGCTCTCAAGAAACTTATGTTTTAGTGGAGGAAACATCTATAAATCATTACACATATCACCTACAAAAAAAGAAAAAAACAACAACAACCTATAGATATGAATGTGAGTAAATCAATAGATTCATCTATATGTAGTAAGTAATATTAGAGAGGATGGCACTGTCACTTGTGAGGCCCTCGAGGAAGTGGTGCTTGACTTGTGTTTAAAAGGAAAGCCAAGAACCCCAAGAATCCAGAATGAGTGCTGAAAGCCTTTCAGGCATAAGTGACAACCTATAGAAAGGCACAAGGGAGAGGAAACACTGTCCCGTACATTGTGAGCAACAGGTTAGTATAGCATAAGATGCAGTAATGCCTTAAAAGGCTAGAAAGATAGGAAATGGCCAGAACTTTAAATGAAGGACCAATCCCTATCCTATCTCTTTTTAATACCATGTACCAAGAACAGTGCATTACATATAAATAGACGTTTAAAAAATGCTTGTTGAATAAAGTTTGCATAACAGATTCCCATCAAATCACATTAATGCCATGGTTTTTTTTTTCCTCTGCAGAATTTCAAAGGCAAGAAAGTGTGAAATCCCAGAATAAAGGTGTCCAGTTGTATGACACACCTTATGAGCCAGAAGGCAATGGTGTGGATTCAGATTCTGAAAGCTTGGTCAGCCAGCGTTTAAGAGAAAGCAAATTGCCACAGGATGATGACAGGCCTGCAGATGAGTATGATCAGCCTTGGGAGTGGAACAAAGTCACGATTCCAGCCTTAGCAGGTAAAAGAAAGGAGTTAATGCTCACATTTTTAAAATTATCTATTCTGGATGTATATTCACTACTATAAAACATGCAAAGAGTTCTCCAAAATAAGCAAGAGCATTTTTCAGCTATTTACTTCTTGCAAGTGTTTCAATAAAAACCATTTTGTATGTATGTATTGGTGGCCATTGATATCATTGGAGAAAGTAGCTTAGAAAATACATGTCCACTGAAGTATACAAATTTATACACCTTTTATTTGAAAATTCAGCAATGTTTCTGTAGATTATTGCCCAAACTGCCACTACCTCCTTGAGTTAGGTAAATCAGTGTCCCAAGAAAAGGGAAAAATATGAGGGGACTCAAGCCATGGTAGAGTCCACTGCTGTGTCCAAATCTGAGCCTTCCATCCTGGCTTCCCCTGCACTGACCTTACAGAAGTTTCCTTAGCCTTTCTCCTAGAAGTATCTTGGCCCCTGAAAATCCAGCCCTTGCCATTTGATTACTGTGGTTTGCCTGAATCATCTTCACCAATTGGATGCTTAGCTCAGCTATTCCTTCTGTGAAACTTGTTGTGTTAAGGTAGCCTTTAGACCCATACTCTGTAGTCAGTCTGTCAGGGAGCATTTATTAAGCACCTGCTATTTCTAGGCAAGAAGGTGGTGCAGCAGCTGGAGTGCCAGGCCTGAAATCAGGAAGAATTGGGTTCAATTCGGGGCTTTGACCCTGACTAGCTGTATCGAGCCCAGGCAAGTCATTGCCTGAGTTTTCCTCCACTATAAGATGGGGACAATAATAGCATCTTTCTAACAGAGTAGATCCAATGAGACAATTCTAAAGCACTTGGCACAGTGCCTGGCACGTGTTAAGCACTGTGTATTCTGTGAGGTATTCTTCTCTTCTATTGTATTTGCCAAACACTGTGCTAAGTGCTAGGTATACAAAGAAAGGTGAAAGAAATGTCACAGCTCTTCTCAAGTAGTTCCCAGTCTCGTGTGGCCTCTAAAAACCCGTCACCTTTGACTCCACATTAACATCGGCCCTTTTGAATCAGAATAGCACCATTTTACAGCTAGTTCAACTTTAAAATTTAATAGTTGGGAAAACTGAACTCCAGTGAACTGAGTGGCTCAGGCGACCAGGAGCAGCCTTCCTTCCTATCTCTTCCTCTTTCAAAGCCTGCATGACATTTTGGGCTTCCCACCAAATCCTGTTTCCTATCTGAAAGTGGGCTGCCTCCAGGTCTCAACTTATTTGCAAAGCAGAGAGAATGATTAATAGCCCTCAATCAATATTCAACCTTTCTCTTCTCAGATTCTGGCCTGGCCACTTTCCAGGTTCTCATCAAGCAGGTACTCCCAAGGAGAATGTTTTTCTAAAACTCTGTCATTACAATTTTATGGTATCAAAAATCCCTTAAACATATATTGAATGATAGAGAAACCAAAAGAAAAGGAGGAGCTTTTTCTCTCAAAGGGATTTGAGGGAAAATATTTTTTTAATGTAGAATGAAGCTTTTTTCTTCTTATATTGTTCTAATCTAGTCCATACATAGGAGAGAGTAACAGGGAAGTGGGATTTCAGTTATGTCCATTTCATTTAAAAGCCTATTCTCATTTATAATGAGTAAATATTAATTTAAACTAAGATAGAACTTTACAACCATCAAATTGGCAAAAATAACTTGCGTGTCAAAACTCAATGTTTGTGAATCCTAAAGAAATAGTCTCACTCATGCATACATCACTAGTGGAATTCAATTACATAAATATTTATTAAGTAACAACTCAGTACAAGGCACTGTCCTAAGCACTGAACTACAGTAATAGTAATAAAGCCTTTTCAGAAATTATCTGGCAATACACAATCATCAGAAAAATAATTGTTCTCTGATTCATTCTCATTAGGATTATACCCTTGATATTATCCTAAAGAAAAAAAGAGAGAGATGAGAAAACTGAGAGAGGAATATACATATATGCATATATAAAATTATTTGTAATTGTAAAGTGCTATAGACAACTTCAATCCCTAACAAATATGAATAATTAAATATGCTATAGCAAAGTAATAGAATTCTACACTTTCATTAAAATAAGGAAAATATAGTTTAGAGAACTTTTAGAACACCCTATTTAAGGTAATACAAAGTGAAGAAAGCATAAATTTATATACTTAGTATGACTACATTAAAAGGAAAATGTGTTGCAGATACATGGATAAGTGAACAAACATGAACAGAATAGGATGACAAGGAAGTAATTAAAAAATTTTCATGTATGCTTTGTATGTAGAAATTTTTTTAACGTAGTTATAAATGTTTGTTAATTTGGTGAGGTTTTTTGTTTAAAGCTAAGTATGTATTACAGTTAAAAAGACTAAGGTTCAGACAAAAGAGACTTAAGTTTCTGAATACATAAATATATAAAATTTTAGACTTGTTCTTCTAGAAATCACAGACTACTATTGTGTAAAAGGGATTGTAATATCTGAAATAATTTTATCTCTGATATTTCAGGTCTGTAATGCAAAAGACAGAAGAAATAAGTTCTTAGGTATTTCTGTGTTGAGCAATTAAGAATTTAGCTTTTTTTAAAAAGTAGATATTTGATATCTTTCAACTCACCAAAAAACCACTGATCTCTCAGTGTTCCCCACCATGGACCCCAACCTCTGCAAAGAAGCACGAAGAGGTATCTTTCTTATTTCTCTTCCTCTGGACCAAGTTTGTTCTTCATAATTTTGCAACATTGACTATGAACATTTTCAATAATTTTTCTTCAATTGATTCAAATTTTTAAATCCTTTAAGAAACTTTTCGAATGGTTTTAGGTACATAGACAGAATAGTCTGTCTGGGCAATAGAAATGCAGTGGTTATCTTTGCCACCATTTGTGGCCACTGAAATACTTTGGAACCTAAGTAGCATAGAGCATGCCCGACTTGAAGAAGGACCACATGTAACAAATAAATTGATGCATGATGGTTATTTTATTAATTTATGTCACCTGGAAATTAGATGGAGAGCTTACATGACAGACTCTCAGGCAAAGGATTTTTAAAAAATTTTAGTGAGGGGAGTTCAGTTGCCTCAGTCATGTCCAACTCTTCACGACCCCATCTGGGGTTTCTTGGCAAAAGTACTAGAGTCATTTGTCATTTCCTTCTCCAGCTCAATTTACAGATGGTTCAGTTAGTGATTTAAAGTTAGTAACTGTCTGAGGCCAAATTTGAACACAGGAAGAAGTCTTTGGGACTCCAGGTTAGAGACTCCATCCACTGTGCCACCTAACTGCCCCATAGTCATGGAGATTGCTACCACATTGAGAAATGAATGGCCTGTGAATCTGCTAAAAAAAATAAAAAATAACTCCACCAATGAGAGTTATAGATCCAGGTCTTAGAATTCTATACCTGGGTACATTACAATTTTGATAACTAGTTCCCAGGAGAATATTTCAGGGTTTTAAAAAATATTTGATAATTAGCCAATAAATATGGACTCTTATTAAAGGGAGTCTGACTTATATCTGGATCAACTGCCAGGGTAAAAAGTTATCAAAACGTTCTGAGATTAGAATATCTATTCAGATAGTTTGGATGGTATCCAAAAGCTTAAAAATCAGCCCTGAATTCCTGCAGATGCCAAGGCGGATCCTTGATATCCCATGATCTTGTCCAGAGCTTCTCAAACTTTTTCCACTTTTTACCCCCCCAAAATTTTATGTGACCCCAGCTATGTGCAATAAGTATACAAACCAAACATTTACATAAATCATAATTTTGTGACAACCCATATTCAGTTATGAGACCCCACATGGAATCCTGACCCACAGTTAAAGAAGCTGGAATCTGGTCAGCTCTTGCTTGTCATCTCTTTCTGCAGCTGTTAGATAATAAACTATTGTTATAGGTTTGCCAATAAATAGTAAAAAGGGGGCGAGGAGGAGCACGATATCTACCAAGTTTACTAAGCTAGATCCCTTTTCTTATCAGTGATAATAATGTTTGCATTATTCACCCATTAGGTTTTCAATGCGATTTCCAAGGTACTACTATTGTAACTCCAAAAGATATATCACTTTGCAAAGTCTTATCAGCTGCTCATTGCCAAGAAGTCAGGGATGCTGGAACTCCCTTCATTTCAAGTCCTATTTCCATTATATATCTCAGATTTTCCCCCTTTTTCAGTCACACAGCCCCATCCTATTTCAAAATCTTATTACCTTTCCCCTGAACAATTACAGTAGCTTCAAATTGTTCCCTCTGCCTCTAGCCTTTCTTCTCCAATCCCTTTTCCATATAGCTTCAGAATTAATATTCCTAACACAAAGATCTGACCATGTCTCTCTTTTGCTCTAGAATCTTCCTGTTGAGAAGATTCTCTCCTGTTGCGTAAAATGCAAATTCCTGTTTGGCTTCCAAAATCTAGCTGTGATCCAGCCAAACTGACTAGGTTGGTGTTGCTTCTACATGAGCCTCTGTGGGACAACAGAAAATATACTTGCTTTTCAGTCAAATCCCATCTTTGATCCTTACCCCCTGAGTGACCTTGAGCAAGCTTAATCTATTAACCTTTATTTCCTTATCTGTAAAATGAGGGAACTAGACTAGATGGTATCTTTGGTCCCTTCCAAAACTAGAGCCATGATCTGCTGACCTTCTGAGTACTCTCTCCTCATCACTTTTTATAGGAAGTCCGTCCCATTCCTCCCCATGCTTCCAGTTTCTAATGCCCTTAACACTCACTTTGTCCATTTTTATATTTAATTTTCCATGCACATGTTATTCCCCCTCCCCAAAAGAGAACATAAGGTCCCAGAGGGCATATTGTTTTGCTGTTGACTTTATATATCTAGCAACAAGCACAATGAGTAATACTTAAGTGTTGGACCTGTGATTTCAATTGGGAGTAAGAAGCAAGGAGATTCCTATGAAGAATTTCTTCTACCACAATAGTATCTTCTTTGTGATTTATGATTAGTTTCCTGAAGTGCTGGGGAGAGTTTATGTGACTTGTCCAGAGTGACACAGGCAGTCTGTATCAGATGTGGGATTGAACTTAGTCTTTCTAAGTCCAGCTAAGCTATCCTATACACCAGATTGCCTTTCTCTCTTCCCCTCTCCTTATCTTATCCCCCTTCTCTCTCTCATTCCTCTCTTCCATCTCTCCTGTCTCCTGTCTGTCTTTTTTACATCTTTCTCTCTTTTTCTGTGTGTGTGTGTGTCTTCATTTCTTCCCTCCTCTCTCTATGTCTTTCTGTCTCTATCATTTTCTGTGTCTCTCATCTCTTTATTCTTGTTTTTATTAGCTTTTCCCCATAT
This sequence comes from Sarcophilus harrisii, assembly GCF_902635505.1. Taxonomy (NCBI): domain Eukaryota; kingdom Metazoa; phylum Chordata; class Mammalia; order Dasyuromorphia; family Dasyuridae; genus Sarcophilus; species Sarcophilus harrisii. Next base: position 216,425,201 of record NC_045426.1, read on the forward strand.
TTCTCCTATCTTTTCTCTTTCTTTCTTTCCCTGTCTTTATGTTTATCTCTGTTTGTCTCTGTCTCTCCTGTCTCTATTTAACTATTTCTTTCTTTCTTTCTCTCTGTCTTTCTCTCTCACATTTTTCTCCCCTATTTCTCTTGCTAACTCTTTCCCAGCTTTCTTCAACCTCTCTTTCTCTGCCTATCTCTCTGTCTTTGTCTGTGTCTCACTTACATTTTTCTTCTACTACTCTTTTCCATCTCTCTGAACAACTTTGTCTATGTCTCTACTTCTGTGCCTCTTCCATCTCTATCTCTTATTTCTTTCTCCCATCCCTTTCTGTCTTCTGTCTCTCTGATTTTTACTCTCTTTCTTTCTGCTTCTCTTATTCTTTTTCTCTCTGTCTTCACATAGTAATTGCTTAATAAATGCTTGTTGAATTAAATTGACAGTTGAGAAAAGTTTTCATTAGTTTGTGTTTCTTTAAAGGCCTTTGGAGAAGAAAATGGTAGAAGGACTAATTGATGTAATATGATTGCCTTTCTCAACAACTATAACCACCTACTTGTAAACCCAAGCATTGCAGACATCTTAGAAATGTTACTCTTCTATAAAGAAATGTAAAGCTTATACTAATCTAAAGGATGATGAGTTATGTTAGTTTTGGTTGGGATTTTCGTTACTGTTATTTGCTTGCTTTCTTTAAAAAAAAAAAAAAAAAGTCAGCCAGGCATAAGGAAATAAATATCTTTCCACCCTTTCTTTTAACCGTTTGCTTTAAATTGTCCTATATCTCTTCCATTTATGAAACCTCCAGGATATTATAAGGGGGGGGGGGGAGACTTGTTGCAAAGAAGAGAATAAATCTGAATTATTGCTTTGAATTTCTACAACACTTTGTCCTTTTGCAAACTTCTTTGGCATTATGGAAAGGAAGGTTTGTTAGCGAAAAAAAGAAATGTTTTGAATTTTCCAGTGGAAGCATCCATTTCACATTAGTGGTCTCTGAGTTCTGTGTGTGCACAAACATCTCCAGGAAAACTAGAACCCACATTCCATGAGATCAGTGCAGTGTCACAACCTAAGTAAAATTGTGTGCCAGCCCTCTTCCAAGTCACACATATAAAGTGTCCATGACTCAGTCTTTCTCTTGGAATTTTGCTAGCATTATTTGAGACTTTCAATAGGAGGCAGGTGAGAAACATTTTAAACTCGCAAAAGAATCTTGACCAGTAGCGTGTTTCCCCTATTCAGCAGCATGAGTCTGCAGCCATTGGCTAAAATTCCCCCAATGCCAGAAAACATTAGGAACATTTGGCTTTTGATGAGTCCCAGCAGCAGAGGGCAGATCCTGAGGATCTGATTTCACAGCCCAGCAACCCACATAGCTTACAGAGGGAAACAATATAGGATCTCAATGGGAACAGAAGGATATTGTAAGTTTAATCAGCCTTGCACGCCACCTACCCTTCCACCAGCAGGACTTCTGAATTTTAGACAGGAGAGCATCTGTTTCTATCCAATTTTGAAATTCCCATTGAAGCTTTTGTAGGAACAAATTGCATGGTCACAGCCCCAGACCCCATTACCAGGTGGGTTCTTAAAAATCACTTCCCATTCACTTAGAAGGGGTAGTCCAGGCATGAAACTTGGCTTTCTCTATTAGCCCATCAGTCTCCCTGAAAAAAGGAAGGGATGCATTACAGCTGTGGGCAAGCCACTCAAAAAAAACCAAAAAACTCTTCAAAAAGCTACTCACATCCCAGACTGAGCTCCAGGCCAAGTACCTTAATTAAAGTGAGCCTCATGATATCCCTAAATTTTCTGCTTTCTTTTGTCAGTTCTGAGCTGGTTTTATCCAGCTTGTGTAGGGTTTCTGATCATAGCATCAGAGATTTAGAGCTAGAAGGGACCATTCAGTTCAACTCCCATCATTTTACAGGTGAAGAACCTGAGGTACATTTTTTAACCCTTAAATACATTGTATGTGCATAATATCTTAATAATGGTGTTTCATTTCTGAATATAACCCACAGAGGGAATATCCCTTTTCAGTCTGGAGAAGTCTTAAAAACTGCCTTGCTTAGAATAAAGCATTCTGCATTTTAAACCTAAAACGTATCTGCAGGTTTTATTTGGAAAGCATTTGCCCCAAGTTCCTTTGTTTTGACATTGAGGATTAAAATTCAGGAAGAGAAAAGTTTTGTTATTTATATATGTGTGTGTATGTGTATACACACATCATTCATAGTCACTTCCTAAAGACATCTTCCCTTGTAATAAGTAGAAAAAAGTCAGACAAACAAATCAATGCTTTGTCCATAACTGTAGATAACATGCTTCTTTCAGATTCTGTAGTACACTATATCTTTGTTGTTACGTGACAAATGTGTTCAGCTATCAATCTTTTGGCATCACGACTGAAGTTCTAAAGTCTTTTCATTATTGTTTTCTTTTTACATTGTGGTCTGCATCAGTTCCTATAACTGATAGCAAATTTCTCTGAATTCTTCATATTTATCATTTCTTATGACCGCAGTATCTTGTTATAGCCATATTATATTCATGAGAAGTAGCATGGTTCAGAGAAGAGAACCATAACTCGATCCTCAAAGATCTTAGCTTCAAGTATAGAGGTGTACCTGGTTTCTTCACAAATGCTTCACAGATATAATGTTTCTTTTACAAATTAAAGGTTCCTGTGTAGAGCAAGTTCTCTCACCATTTTTCCACAACCTGTGCTCCCATTGTGTCTTTATGTCATATTTTGGTAATTATTGCAATATTTCAGACTTTTTCATTATTATTGTATGTTTGGTGTTCTGTGATTAATGATCTTTGATGTTATTATTGGAACTGTTTTGGTTACCGTGAACCCCTCCCATATAAGACAGCAGACTTAATCAATAAATGCTGTGTGTATTCTGACTGTTCCACTCACTGGCAGGCAGCTTCTCCCATCTTCTCCCTCTCCTCAGGCCTCCATATTCCCTGAGATACAACAATATTGAAGACTATTACACAAACTTAGTTGATAAAGCAGCAGCAGGGATTGAGAATATTGACTCCCATTTTGAAAGAAGCTCTACTATGGATAAAATACTATCAAACAACATCGTATGCTACAGAGAAATCTTTCATAGTAAAGAATCAGTTGATGTGGCAAACTCCACTGTTGTCTTATTTTTTAAAAATTGCTACAGCCGCCCATCCTTCAGCCACCACCATGCTGGATCAGTCAGGCACCATCAATATCAAAGTAAGACCCTCCAACAGCAAAAAGATCACAACTCACTGAAGGTTCAGATAATAGTTAGCAATTTTTTTTGCAGTTGGTTTTTTCCCTAAATTAAGACAAACATACACATGTATTGTTTTTTAGACATAATATTAATGAGCACTTACTAGATTACAGTATAGTATGAATATAACTTTTATATGCACTAGAAAACCAAAAAATTCATGTGACTCGCTTTATTGCAGTATTCACTTTATTGCAGTGGTCTGGAATCAATATCTGAAGTATGCCTGTAGTCTTTGTTGCAAACTACCTAAGCAAATGTGGGAATTGGACTAGATGATTTCTGATTTATCTTCAGGTTCCATATAAATCATTAACCGCAGTGTGTTCAGCCATTTCCTATCAGTGAGCACCCACATTCCAGCCTGTTCTTTTTTCTACTACAGGTGTTGAGATAGACATATATATGTATATAGAAGAAGAACATACATACATACATCTCTTCTCCTCTCCCTCTTCCTCTCTCTCTCCCTCTAACTCGTTACCCCCACATATCTATACAGGGCATCCCACAAGTCTTAGTATTATTTTAAATAGAGGTTGGGCATAGAAGTGAGGTCAAAGCTAATTTTTTAGTTCTAATTCCAACCTAGTTTCCAGAATAGTTAGGAGGTAGGATTCAAACCCAGATATTCTCACATTACTTCTCAGTGATCTCCACTGACTTCCTACTACCTATAGATTAGGATGCTCCCTGATACAGAACTGAATATTTTTTAAAGCCAGTATTCTTGTTAACATGTTATAAAGCTATGCAATCATCATAGTGCCCCCAAAGTATGATATGCCTAAATAAGTGTCAGGGAAAATCCGGGAATTGTTGAAAACATTTCACTGCTTCCCAGATTCAATCCCACTCTCTCCCTCCTGTTCAATCATAGGCCTTTTATTGTCTATCTTCAGTGTCCATCAAAAATAGATATTGTGATGAAATAATTCAATAGATTGCCATCCAAATATATATGAGTTTCTTCAGGAAGTATTATTCTATATGCATTTGGTTTTTCCTGAATGAATTGTGGAGCTGATCCTCAACAGAGGGGTTTCACAACAAAGGGCTTGGTGCAATCAGAATAATGCCACCCATAGGCAGGAATAACTAAAATATCCTATGGGGAAGTTTTCTTCCTTTAAACTCTGTACAATATAGCCGTAGTGACTATAGCAAACATTTTTGAAGAACATATGTTTCTTGTTTTATGCCTCACTTAATTTTGATTATCAGAGTATCCTTTAACAGTGTTATGTTTGTGGATGCATCTCTCAAAAAATTCATGTGATCCAAACAGATATATGGAAATCACCTTGTTGGAGGAGAGCCTTTAATATGCTATATTATGCTCTACTGGGTAAGATTTTATGTATTGATTTACTTTTTTTTTTGGTAATCAACAAACAGTTGACACAGCAGAGTCTTAAATTATTTGCATCTTTCCATCAACTGAGTAACTATAAAACGCAGTCTTCCATTAAAAATAGTCTATAAAATTCTATCCATTGATTTTTCATATATTTATCAACCAGCAAGCATTTATTAAGTGTTATTATGTACCCAGGCACTGCACTAAATGCTGGAGAAGCCATGCAAGTCCTCCCCCCCAAAAAAAAAAATCCAGAGTCTCCTCTAAAGGAGCTCATATCCTAATTAACACCCTCAGCATTTATATACATAAAACCAGAGAGATTTAATCTCTAAAGACCTCACTTAGCTCTCATCTTCCATCCATGACTAACATAATGATGTCATTCTGATCCTCCAAGAATAAAGGAAAACAACCAACTGATCATCTATATTTATTACTAATTTCTATTTTTCTCTTGAATAATTCTGGAGTTTCTTGTTTCATTGATCTCTGAGGTTCACAGAATTCTCACTTTAATGAAGCACTGTGGATCCACTGTCCTTTATATTCACAGTATTTCTTAAGTTTGAGTTCTCAGTTTTACTCGTTCTCCTTTCCGTTTTTGGAATCCTCTCTGCTTATTTTTCTGCTTAGGTGGTGGGCTTTTATTAAGGTATTTTCTCTTCATATCTTTGGCATACTACTCTTTTTCTTGTATTCTTCCATTACTTAACTCCTTAGCTACTTTTTTTCTTCCTAATGCATAGACCACCCAAAGCTGGACTCAAGACTCCTTGTGGTGGAGCACGGGAATAGGAGCAGGTGATTTTCCAGTCCCCTTTCCATCAGGAAGCTACTCATGCCAGCATATTTTTAACCTGCTCTTTTTATGCTTTACCCTCCTTTCCTTCCTATGACTATCCAGAAAAAAATGTCTTCCATTTTCGTGCATGGTAGAAAGGGTTTGGGAAATCATTGAAATAAAGAGGAATCTCTACCTTGGTCTGGCCTCCAGGCACAAGCCTTTCTTTAAGTTTGCTTATTCTCATTGTCTGGAGGAGGAGAATGGGAGATAAGAGTGAAGTGAGGTCTATAGAGATTAAATCTCTCTGGTGATGATTCATAAGAGTTTTATGGTGGTAAGAGAAGAAAGTCTTATCTTCTTGCTTAAAGATTTTGTTGTAATTACTCTATCTCTGGCATAATTTTTTTTGAGGTTAAAGATAATTATAGAAAGCAACTATTACTTATCTTTCTGGTCAACTTGTAGAGCTCATTCCCATAAAAAGATCTTATAGCAGAGAACATAAGTTCAATGTGATAGACTGAATTCTAATCCCAACACACATTACCTTTATGACCATCTGACCAAAAGCAGCTAAGTATCACAGCCCTGGTCTGGGAGCCAAGAAGACATGGATTCAAATCTAGCCTGAGACATTTACTAGCCATATCACGCTGAGCAAATCACTACTCTGTGTAGAAACTCTTGTTCTGGGCACAATTATCAAATCAAAAAGCAATCTTTTTTACAATGATGGCATCCATTAACTGACCTATGGATCAACTCACAATTATAATGATTTCCCAACCATTCTTCCCTGAGCATCATTCTCTCCCCCTTATCTCACCTTTTCAAAATATGAACTCCTCAAAGTCAGGAACTCTCTGACATTTTCAGTGCTTTGCTCAATCCATGATAGAGTTTATTACATAGTTTTGTATCCATTAAGTTCATATATGGAAACTGAAAAAATTATGACATCAGATTAATATAATGGAATACTTATATGCAGTATGAAGTGACAAATATATGTAATTTGAAGAAACATGAGGAAATTTATATAAAATGATGCAGATCAAAATAAACAGAGCCTAGAAAACAATGAATATTATGACCGCAATGATGTAAATGATAAAACAAAATCCCTAAAAGGAAATAGAAAATAAAAAACTCAAGGAAGGTTCATGGAAGCCAAGTCAGCAAACATCTATTCAATACCTACTGTATGTCAAGAACTGCATTAAGTACTCATGATGTGAAAAAAGACAAAACACATTGCCTGCTCTCCAAGAGTACAACAGTCAATTGGGAAGTCAGTGTGCAAACAACCATAAAAAGAATGAATTGGAGACAGTAAACAGAGGGAAGGTACTACCTTTAAGGGATTCTTGCAGAAAGCAGAATTTTGGCTGAGACTTTAAGTTAGCCAGGGAACCCAGAAAGGAGAGAAGGAATGAGAGAATTCCAGGCATGAGGGAAAACCAGTGAAAATACATTGAGCAAGAGTATGTTCTTTGAGGATCCATAAAGGAAGCCAGTGCCACTGCATTTCACAGTACATCAACAGAAACTTGCAAAGAAAACTGTCCAGGAGAAGAGGGTGATTGAACTTGTCATAGGCTGCCGAGAGCAAGAGGGATGAGGTTGAGAAAAAGCACATTAACTTTGCAATTAAGAGATCATTGGAAGCTTTGGAGAGAGCAGTTTCAGTTGAATAAAGTAAGAAATCAAAGTGTAGCAAATTAAGAAGAATGAGGGAGGAAAAGGAAATGGAGGAATCACTTGTGGACTGCCTTTGCAAGAATGGAAGATGTGATAAAGATCTGATTTTCTGCCTCCTGGCTAAAAGTTGAGAAAACTGCTAGGAGAAAATATTGTCAAAAAAGAGTTCTGTAGCCAATATTTTTGCTTAGTTGTTTTTTGTTGCAAGAAAAGCTTAGTTGGAGAGTAATGTGGAAAGAACTATGATGCAGAAAGAAAAAAATCAAAAACATATTTAATAAAGACCATAAAGTATGCATGTGTCCGTGATGGGTTTTTAATCATTTTTTATCTTTAAAATAATTTTATCTGGCTTCTTCATAATAGTTTAGGATCTATCCCAATTTGAGATTCCTTGAAAATTGATTTCTTGGTGCTCTCAAAATTGAGTTGACTCATCCCGCAAAAGATTTCTTTTGGATATACTTGGTCTGGTCCAAACAAAAGATGACATCATCTTCTTAGTGCCATTTCTACTTTTACTTGTAAGACATAAAATACTGGGATGTGTTACATGCCAAATGCAGTAGTAGTTCCATTGACAATTATAAGAAAATAATGCCACCAAAGCCTTGGCTTATCCATTCCAGTTTCTGTCGATTTGTTAGTCTTTTTTTTTTCTTTTTTAAAATTTACCTGAAAATAATCTAGCTTAGTTGGACTTTCCACCACACCTTCTGCAGACTCATTTTTGCTTCCATTGTTTTTTTTTTCTGCGTAGTTATGGCTTCTAATAATGGTCTGCTGTAATATCTTGCAATTAAATATACCAGAAACTGGTAATTGTCCTTGGTTGCCATGTGTCTGTTTGACAAGAAGATAGCATATGTGAGCAGAAACAATTTCTGTGCTTCTTTGGTTGTGGCAAAATATGTTATATCAATTAAAATGCTGTAAGAAATGGTGATAATCAGAGTCAATGTATTTTTACATTTATCCTTTTCTCATTTTTCAGGGTCAATAGCCAGCTTGAATAGTTCATTTTGGAGATGTGATAATTGCAAACAGTGTCTTCTCATATTTATCCTAATTTGTGTTGATTTTGACCTTTGCTCTGATTGTCAGTGGTCTAAATGCACACAGACAGCTAATTCCAAAATGACTAAATGCTCTTTAGGTCATGTTTCTACCACTCTAACAGTTTTCAAATGAATAATAATAGTTGATATTTATGTAGTATTATGAGGTTTGCAAAGCATTTTATTAGTAGCTGCTTATGTACCAGACACTGTAATAAAACAACCACTTTCTTCAAAGAGCATATATTGAGAAAAAACAATGTACAATCATTATTTAGTTAAAGTCATTTTTTTCAGTTGTGCCCAACTCTTTGTGAGCCCATTTGGGATTTCCTTGGCAAAGATACTGAAGTAGTATGTCCTTTCCTTCTCCACCTCGTGTTACAGATGAGGAAACTGAGGCAACAAGGTAAAGTACCTAGCTCAGGGTCACACAGCTAGTAAATGTCTGGGACTGGATTTGAATTCAGGAATATGACTTCCTGACTTCGGGCCCAGCCCTCTATCCACTGTGCTATTTAGCTACCATACACACATATATAAGTAAATATATGTATATACACAAGTAAAGACACAACATAGTAAAGACAAAACATAAACAAAATCATTTCCATGGATAAGGTACAATCAGCAGTAGTTTTTTAACATTAGAATCAGGATTCCACAAAGCAAATCAGAAGGTTAGAAAGAGTGCAATGGAGGCTCTGGAAAAGAAACTTCAGCCTCAGTAGCTTACATACAAATCAATCACAGAGATTCTAAGGGAAACCAGAGGAAACAAGTTGCTAAACCTTTCTCAGGAACAAGAATCATGTTGGTTTGATTATCAACCCCTGAGAAAGAGGTGAAAAGGAAGTGGGGGCAGGCTACGGCATTCAGCAGGGCAATTGTCCTGCCCCAGCCTGATGGACAAGAAGGGGTTTGAGAGTCCAGCCTGCTGGGCTGGTTATAGAGTAGTGTAGCATGTCTGAGATTCTTGGCCCATGATTCATTCCCGTGCTGAGTAAAATTATCTTCCTCCCCCAACCCTGGAGACTCAGATTCTAATTCTGAGCCTAGTTCTTTTAAATTCCAAGATCAGGACTCTTATGTCCCATACCACACAATCCCATTCTTTAAAAGGAAAAACAAATCAGTCATCATTTACACACTCACATCATAATGACTTTAGTTTTTTTAATTAGTTGTCAATTCTTTGTCACTACTTGTTCATAATGTGACACTAAAACTACTCTCTTGATTTCTCTGAGCTTGAAATATCTCAGCAGTATATAAAGATTTTAATACTTTCCACCACACTTGGCATTACAAATGTTCTTAGATTCCAGGGTGAATAGATTGGTAATTTTAATTTTTTTAATGCAAGTGTGGAACTAATAATCACAGCATAAAGAAGAGCTTTTGTATCCATCTAAAGTAGAAATAAACAAGGTACTTGCTCCAAATGAAAATCATATTTGCAAAGGGCACATTTGTCAACAGTTTTGGCAAATGAACCATTTCCTTATAACTATCATCAGAGCAAATATCAGAAAGCAAGAGTGGTTTAGTTTTTTTTCATTCAAATAACCTCTCAGGTGAGTCTGCCTAGAGATATCCATAAACTATGAATATGACTTTCACGGCATATAAAGAAAGAATTGTTGAAGAAAAAAAAATGTTTTCACAGTTAATTGGTTTTCCAAAAATAATATTTAATTCTTCATTCTCTAAATAAATATTTCTGTTCTCTATGAGAATTACACTATGGTGATCTACTGATGTAGCCAGCAAGATGTAAACTAGATACGGATAAATGAAATCCAGAAGTAATCCCAAAACATTTTTATGAAAACGTCAGGAATGCCCTCGGAGTTTCTCCTCCTTGTTCTTCCCATTTTTAGAGTTACATTATGGCCATCGTTCTTGCACAAAGAAACCATTCTTCCTATACCCTAACCCCATCCCCTTCTGTGACTGTTCAATTAATCATTCCTCATCTCTTCATCTGGTTTCCTTCTGGCACCTTATCCATTGTCCTTTAAGCACTAATTATTCCTCAAATTTCTCTTCTTAGCCAACTTTTCCTCTTTGTACTGGCTATTTCTTAGATGGAAGGTAAGAGTGTGGAGCGGGGGAGGGAGGAGTAGGAGAGTGTAGAAAAAGAAAAGGAAAGGGGAAAATATCCCATTGGAGAATATACCTAAATTCATGTATGAAAGAATCTGTTAGCACATCAAATAGACCATTTGAATGAAGGGGAATGAATGACAGGGAATAATATGAATTAAGCCTACAAAGGCATACCGGAACCCAGTGATAAAGACCTTTAAATTCCAGGGTGGGGAGTTGATATTTTAATATCTAGCAGGGGAATGACATAGACTTTTGCTGAAAATTATCAATTTTTCAGAGTAGTGAAATAATTTTTAAGTGTTGCAGTTGCTCAGGCAAGAGGTGATGAAGACCTGAACTATAGTGGCAGCCATGTTGACAATGAATGGGCCATTGGGCCTATAAAATTAATAGATTTTGTCCACACCATTTGTGATGGTTGGGTTTTTGTTTTGTTTTTATTTTTAATATTTTCTTTTTGCAGTTTGTCTCAACACCAAGCTCTTGTGATTTTACATGCTTTTTTATTTTGCTATTTGTTTCTTCTAAGAGCTTGAGTTTATGGGGGGTAAAAGAAAAGGGAAAGGGAGATCCAGTGGGTTTTTCTGTCTCTTTCAGTTTCCCTCATTTTCTTGTATCAGTCAGTAAGGAAGCTATTTTATTTGTACCATGAATATTGGACATGCAATAGAAAAGCATTATAATTAATGTTTAACATGTGTGAGAGAGTAAAGGGATTTAAATAAGTCAACTAGTAACATTGACTTTGGATAATAAGAGGTTGGTAGCAAGGTTTTGGTAGCTAGTTTTCCTAGTTGAAAAATGAAAGTATTCATTTAGTGACTTCTCAAAAGTCAATGTTAATAGCATTCGTTCATCTGCATGTGATAATTAGTAAATTTGAATTTTCCCTAAGATTACTTTTGTATGTTGTTTGAAAGGGATCCAGACTCAATATATTATTTTCTTTACTTTTTACTTGACAGATCAGTAACTTTTTCTCCTACAAAGATTTGGGCAAGAATGATTTCATCTGATGACATTTTAGGAAGGAAAAATATGTGATTTTGCTGTTGTTCACTTGTTTCTAAGCATGTAAGGATATTTGGGGGTTTTCTTTTTTAAATTTAATTGTTTTATTTTTATTTTGTTTAATTAATTATATTTATTAAACTGTTTTATTCTCTTTTTTATTCTCGGAAGAAAAGGAGAAAATCATAACAGAAGGGGAAAAAAAAAGTAAACATAACGTGTCCCATTTGGGGTTTTCTTAGCAAAATTCTAAAATGGCTTGCCATTTCCTTTTCCAGCTCATTTTTACAGATAAGAAAACTGAAGCAAACAGGTTTAAGTGATTCATCCATGGTTACACAACTAGTAAGTGATTTGAGGTCAGATTTGAACTAAGAAAGGAAAGTCTTCCTGACTCCAGACCTGGCACTTTATTTACTGAGTTTTTTCAGTTTTTATGCTAACTAGCTCATGAAAGAGATTTATTCAATGGAGAGTCTAAGGATGGGTGCAAGAAATTGTAAGGAATTATGAGTAGGCAGAGACAATGGACTAAAATATTATAAAAGCCATCCATTAGCTAGTGCCCCCAGAATGCATAGGGTTACATTAGCATGCTGGGGTGCATCAAGAAGAACAGTGTGTACTATTGAATAATAACACAGTACTTGGCACATAGTAGCAGCATATGAATGTTAGCTATTATTACTAATAGCTGACATTTGTATGGCACTTTAAGGTTCACAAACAATTCTATCTCAGTTGATTTCCACAAAAAACAGGAGGTAAGTTTTTTATTTTAATCCCCAGTTTTAAACTGAGATAAAGAGAAGTGATGGGACTTTCCAGGGTCACACAAATAAGTATTTTAGGCTGGATTTGAACTCAAGTATTGCTGACTCAAGGCCCAATACTCTATATATTGAGCCACATACCTCCCTCATATTTTAATATTCAGTTTATATGTATCAGTGAACTCATCAAAGTAGCAATTCTAAACAGGAATATCAATCACAATACATCCCATCCTCTGCAACCTTTATCTGCCCATCTCCATATTGAGGACATTGATTGGTAGCCCTTCTGCCAGGGCTCTTCCTCATTATCTCTGGTTATCTCAAGAATGTACCAGTGGTACCCAAGCATCATCCACTTGCCACATGGCTAACTCATCTTTTTTTCCCTGTGTTTCCTCAATGATATCATTTACTGTAGTTCTTTATATTTCCTGGTTAGTGATGTGTGGCTGCCTGTTACCACCCTCTGTGTGCCTCCCCATTGCCCTCTGGGTACATTCATTTTCAGTTCATCAGAGACTGTTGCATTTTGTGGCTTACAGCTATACAATAAAAGGTTAGGCTTATTAAATGATTTCCTCTCATGAATTTGTTTTAGTCATATCATCTTTGTTGTCATTGTTTACCATTCCACATGCCAAATAATAAAAACAATATTAGTTTTTTTTTCAATTTTTATGCTAACTGGCTCATGAAAAAGATTTATTTGGTTTAAATACCAGTGGATGGTCTAAGGATGAAGGCAAGAAATTGTAATGAATTACGATTGGCAGAGATAATGGACTAAAATATCATAAAAGCCATCCACAAACTAAATGGGCTAGGCAGCCCATTAATGAATTGCACTTTTGTCAAAATAAAGGAGAAATGGAGTTTTGGTGCTTATATTCTCTGTCCCATCACTTCCTAATGAACAAAGGTTTCAGGCTAACATATACACATTTATCTAAATACATCCAATTCCTTGAATGATGTAATTCAACTTCTCTGTCAAAACAGTCAGCCTGCTAAATTTGGATGCTTGATGATGTGCAGATGAAAAATTAAGCAGCTTTGTCATTTCCTGTATTAGGCATCTGCAGGGTATGTTATGTGTCTCTCTCTATTCAAGGAGATAATTGTCAAGTACAAATATATGTAGCAAGGCATGTAACTGAAACAGGTAGGCTTTTTTGTTTTATTTGCAAATGATTTGATTTATAAACACATGAATTCCTAGAATTCACCTTAGAAGCACATGTAGAATTTATTAGAATTTATCTGTATTTACACTCATTTATCATATACAGCTTGAGCATGTTACTTTTTAATAGCCTTCCTTGTCTGTAAAGCAAAAAAATCACAAAAATGTTGGATAAGTTAGGATCCTCTAATCCAAACCCCTCAATTTTAATATTAAGCCCATATAGCATGAGGAAGACCTAAGCCTAGAGAGTGGCAACAACTTGCCCCATATTCTACAGCACATCAGTGACAGAGCTAAGACTCAAACCCAACTCCATTTAGTGTCCTTCCCATTCCAACATGCTTGTCAGTTCATGTTTTTAATGTGAGAGAAAACTAAAAGGGATGGTCCTGCTTTTTTCCTTTTTTTCCCCCTTCAAACATGAAGATTCCTGTGTTATGCATTGAAAAACATGCCTCCAGATAGGGAACATTTGGGAAGACTCAGCATGGAGCATTTAAAGTGCCTTCCCATTCACCCTGTGGGATTGGCACGATGAATGCCTGAAGAATTTGATGAGAAAAAAATAAAAATATTCCTTGGCTCTTATTGACACCTTTGGAAAAGCTGTATTGCTAAGAAAGGGAGAATGAAAATAAATTGTCCGTGCTTATTAGGCAATTAGAGACCCAGGTGAATGAGCTTTTGATCTTGAAAGACTGAGCCCAGGCTAAAGAAAGATTAATGGATCTTGTAATTATACATGGGAAAAGGCCAATGTTAATGGAAGTAGAGATTAATAGAGTACAGGTGGAAGGTATGATCTGTGACTTAGAGGTTTCTCTGGAGAGTGTCTTAAAACCTGGCAAAATTAAAGCTATAAAAGAGGAAAATAGTAGCAGGGATAATCATGAGTGGGAATTAGCACTGGAGGTGAGAGCCTATGATTTATCCCAATATTTCTCTCATCCCTATCCCTTGTTTTAGGATGTTATTTTCTGTAAAATGGCATCCTTTATAGGAAAGGAATAAAATTGTTGGGTTTTTACTACCAAGGAATCTGGGTGATTAAAAGAAAGTTTTAATACTAAGCCTATATAACATTAGAAGTTAGTCTTTGGGATAAGAAATCACTATTTGATAAAAACTGCTGAGAAAACTGGAAAAAAATAGGGCACAAACTAGGTATAGATTAACATCTCACTTCACATACTAAGATAAGGTCAAAATGGGTACATGATTCAGACATAAAGGGTAACACCATAAGCACATTAGAAGAGCAAAGAATAGTTTACTTGTCAGATCTATGAAGGGAAGAATTCATGTAGAAAAAAATAGATATAGAAATAAAGTAGTACAAAATGTAAAATAAATAATTTTGATTATATTAAATTTAAAAATGTTTGCATGTATAAAACCAATGCAATCAAGATAGGAAAGCAGAAATCTGGGAAACAAATCTGTATAGCATTGTCTTTGATAAAGGTCTCATTTCTCAAATATATAGAGTACTGAGTCAAATATATTAGAATATTAGCTGTTCTCCAATTGATAAATGGTCAGATAAATGATACATTTTAAAATAAAAGAAAATTATCCACCCCCCCAAAAAAAATATAATCTAATTGAATAATTCAGAATATTTGTCAGTTGAAGGGTTCCATCCTGTAGAGATTATAGATGACTTGCTCTTGGCAAGTTAGTCAAATCAATTGGAACTCCAAATGGGAGGATTGCATTCGGTGATGTGGATGAAATAGGGCTTTCTGCTTATTTGATTCCATCATAATGAATGCCTTCTATAGACAATTCTCAAGTGAGGCAAAGAAGAGTGTGAACTTTTTTTTTAAAGAGACAGGTTTGGTGAATTAGCTTTATAAATTCCTTTTTTCCCCTATCTTTTTTATTTAATATTTTTCTCTAGTTACATTTAAAATAATTTTTAATATTTGTTTTTAAAAACTTTTGAGTTCCCTCAATTAAGAAATCACATGTGAAGTTATGCAAAACCTTTCCACAAAAGTCATGTTATAAAAGAAACAGATCTCTCATCCTAATGGGAAAAAAATCCTCAAGAAAAATAAAGTTTAAAAAAGAGAGAGAGATTATACTTCAATTTGTATTCAGACATAATTAGTTCCTTCTTTGGATGTAGATAGGATTTTTCAACATAAATCCTTCAGAATAGTTGTGAATCATTGTACCACTGAGAATAGCAAAGTCATTTACAGCTGGCCATCCCAGAACATTGCTATTACTTTGTATATAGTACATTTCATTTTGCTTATGTTCATGGAGGACTTTCCAGGTTTTTTTTTTTTTTTTCTGAGAGTATCCTACACATCATTTTCCATAGAATAATAATATTCCATAATATATCTATATTTATATGCCACAAAAAAACCTCTTTGGGTATTCATGCCTAGTAATGATGTTATTAGGTCAAAGGATATGCATGAATTTATAGCCTTTGGGGAATAGATCAGTTGATCATTTATCAATTGGAACATGGCTCTTATTTTTTTTATAAATTTGATTGAGTTCCCTCTATGTTTGAGAAATCAATCAGAGAAACTAGCTTCAAAATTCTTTTTACATTTATTACTGCTAACTGTATTTTCCTCCATTTATTCTCTCTCTCCTTTTTACCCTGTCCTTCCTCAAAAGTATTTTGCTACTTACCACTCTCCCTCAATATGATCACCCTCCCCCCTTCCCATATCCCTTTCCCCTCCTTTTTCCCTGTAGGATAACATAGATTTCTATATTCCTATTGGGTGTATATGTCATTTCCTCACTGAGGATGAGTAAAGTTAACTCTCTCACTCTCTCCTCCTTCTCTTCTCCATTGGAAAAGCTTTTTCTTGCCTCCATTTTTATGCCAGATAATTTACACCATCCCACTTCTTCCTTTCCTTTTATCCTAGTACATTCTTCTCAGTGAATTAGCTTTATGCCCCCTACTCCCTTCTTATGACCTGTCTGCTTTAGGTGTAATTAATTTCTTACTTTTGAGCAGAACTATTACAGGTATAAGATTCACACTTTTACCCTCGTGTGGTATTTCTACCCTTACATATATAAAAATGTTTCTTGTCAACAGGCCCAGATATCTGTGATAATTTTTAAAGTAAGATAATTGTATCTGTGATTAAGAAGTTTTATAAGATTTTAAAATTTACAAATAGCTTTCTTTACTATGTCCCCAGGAGTAATTATTCATCAGCATTTCAATGGATCTCATCAGAACCTATATCCCTCCAACAGTATATAGATCACAAGCTAGTCTTTTAACATTATATTAGTACCAGGACAATGCTCAACTTGTCTATCATCAATTCTCACTTTTACTATGGGACTGGTGCATTTCCTTTTATCCCCCCTTACAAGCACTGCTTGTGTGTAGTCATTGTTAGTGTTGTGTTACAACCTACTTGTGCCAACCAAACATCTCGTTTCTTTGTTTTGTCACCTGCAATTTTGATTCTTTAGAAACTGAAATGTTGGAAGTGTATAGTTTTTCTGAAAAGCATCCTGGTCTGTTTTCCTTTCATTTCTGGGCCTGGTCACTGTCCATCTGCAATGCCTGTCCAAGATAGATGTGCAAATAGAACAATCCAATTCCCATTCAGCTATGTTTCATATTCTTTTTCAGTGGTTTTCAGTCATTTTTGTTCTTCCCCTCTTTTTCCTCCCCTTTCAATAACAATAACAATAAAAATATGTTATGAAACCTCATGGTAATTTAGCACATTACTCATAATATTCTGCAATTATTTGCTGTTTAAGGCAACATTAAAGAATTTTTCATGTGAACTCATTTGACCAATGACACAAATTCCCAAGGGATTCAGGAAGCACTAAGTGGGAAGCATTGGTCTAGATAATAGTTATTCTTCAGCCACTTGGTTTTTCCTATGTCATAGTATTAAACTAAATTTCTTAAGGAATTTGAATATTTTCCCTGTTTTATTGCTGAAGAAACTGAAATAGAGAAGATTGAACAGATAGAAAACTTGAACTCAAGATCCTGGCTTTTAGTTCTGAATTCTTGTTATTAAATTATGCTGTGATATGAGTTCTTCACTGTCCTCGTGCTGAAATGCCAATAGAAATAACATGTTGCCCTTTTTTATAGAATGAAAATATAGGGCATTTCTCTCTCTCTCTCTCTCTCTCTCTGTCTCTCTCTCTCTCTCTCTCTCTCTCACACACACACACACACACACACACACACACACACACACACGTTCTCCATCAACAAGGAGGCTGCCTCCTGAGGCAGTGATTCCTGTCATACACAGAAAAAGCCATTTTTGTGCCATTGACAAGGTTTGAAAATCATAACTACCTTTCTGTGCCTGAAAATTACATGCCCTCCAGTACATATGGCTCAGTACCCAAAGCTTTGAGCTTTCACCATGACTTATCACAAAATAGGTGACAGTCGGTATGAGCGAGGTACCCACTTGGTGGGTTTCCCTGGTGCTAGGAGTAGCTTTAACCTGAGAGACTGAATTCCCTGCTTTTCTGGTGTGCAATGTAAGACAGACTGTCAGTGAAGCACTGCTGCAGCTCCGGCACGTAGTGCACAATTTGGCCACAGTATGGCATTACCTCCCCTGTCACCAGCTCATTGGCTTTCTCCACTGGTTTGTGTGCATGTGCTGCCTCTGTCAAAGGTCACTCTTTACTCATCCCATAAGTTCTCAAAGTGTGGTCCAAGGACTCCTAGACTTCCCCAAGACCTTTTTTTTTTTTTAAGAAATGCATAAAATCAAAACTTTTGGTAATAATCCTGCAGCATTAGTTGCCTATGAAAATACTTCTTGGGGCAGCTAGTTGGTGCAATGACAGAGCACCACCCTGAAGTCAGGAGGGTCTCAGACACTTAACACTTCCTGGCTGTGTGATCCTGGACAAGTCACATAACCCCAAGTGCTTCAGGAAAAAAAAAACAAAAACACTTCTCCCTTTTCCAAGATAGAGTGCATAGTGATTAATGCATCAGGCCTAGATCAGGGAGACAAGAGTTGAGATCCATCTTCAGACACTTCCTAGCTGTGTAATCTTGGATAAGTCATTTCACCTCTGTTTTTATCTATTAAATGAGGATAATATTAGCACCTCCCTCCCAGGGTTGTTGTGAAGATCAAATGAAATAATAGTTGTCCAGCACTTAGCACAGTGCCTGATACATAACAATCACTATATAAATGTCAGCTTTTATTATTAATCTATGGGAGGCCAGATTTTCTTCAAACACTTCAAGCCAAAACAACCTAACACAACAAATTGAATGCAGAAGCAGATGAGAATCCAGCTGTCTTTTATTAAGCTAAACCTATTTTGCAAAAATATATCAAACAAGGCCACTCTTCTTTCTAAATTTTTTTATTTTGGAAAATATGTTTCTCATAAAAAATATGTTGTTTATGTTAACATGTAATGTGTTTATTATAATATGGTAAATGTTGAAGATACTACCCATATAAATGGAGAGTCTTTGGAGTCCTACTAAGAGTGTAAAGGGGTCTTAAGAACAAAAAATTAAGAGAATTGATATCTTAGACTATTCCTTCTTCCATTTCCCTAACTTGTTGACCAGCGCCGGATGGATTTAGTCAGTACAGTAGTATGGAAACAAGGAAGTGTAAAATATGAATATTATAGATGTCAAATTTTTAAAATCCATAGCCCCCATTTGGGAATTCTCTTACTCAACTTAGACAATGAACTTTTTAGTGGCCACATGAATTCTATAAACAAAATGAGTGACAAGCTATCATATAGCAAAACTCTAAAGAAACTACTTTGTCAGTCATCCTCCAGACCACCCTCACTGCTCTAGATTAGGAGAAGTCTTTAGACAGTAGGAGCCCGCCTTGGACCAATCAGAGTAAATAATAGGAGCACCATATTTTGGGATAAGTCTCCCAATCTGAACTGGAGTTGGAATCTCAAAGGGAAGCCTTAACATTCAAGAGGATCAGGCATTTCTGGTCTCAAAATTTGAGAAAGCTGAGGAACCCATAAAGGAATGGAGAGGGAGAAAATTCTAGGTATAGGGAATTAATTGCCCAGTAAAAATTCCCAATTGAGAAATGGAATGGCTTATTGAGGAACAGCAAAGAGGCCCTCGTTACTGGATCATAGATACATGGAAGGGAGTAAGTTGTAAGAAGACTGGAAAAATAGGAAGGGTCTAAAGGTTTTAAACTCCAAATAGAGGGTTTTGTAATTTATCTTGGAGGTGATAAAGAGACAATGCAGTTTATTGAAGAGGGTGGGGGTGGTAACGATATGGCCATATCACTTTGATAGTTAGTTGAAGGATGGACTGGACTGGGAAGAACCTTGAGGCAGCGAGATCAACCAAATGTCTTTTGCATTAGTCTAGATGTGAATGGATGAAAAAACTATTTATTATGCACTTACTATATACAAAGCATTGTGTTAAGTGCTAAGAATAGTAATAGGTCCCTGTTCTCAAGGGACCTCAAGGACCCATTTTAAAGAAGAAGACAATGTATACAAAAGGTTTTACTTACAAAATCTGTCCTAAATCCTAAAAGATTTAGGTGATAAGGGTCTATAGAGTGTTTGCAGTATCCAGAAGAGAGAAGGCAGCCCAGCAGATGAAATGTCCACAACCTGGAAAGAATCAATAATGTTCTCCACCAAATTACATCTCATATTTGGTGGTCAGAGTTGTCTGAGCCAAGAAAAGCATTGTTATCCTAGTGTGCTGCCATCATTTGGGTTTAACTTACAATTTGTTGGATTCAGATTAAATTTTTAATCACCTACATGTTAAATTAATTCATTTCCACCATTTTAATGACTTGTGAGGGTGGTATGTTTTTCCCTAAATACAATTATTTCACATTTTTATCTTCTGCAGAAAAATCACTAAATTAAAAATATTGCCATTTTAAACTGCAGACTAAAGAGAAATTTAATTAGAAGGAAAGAAACTGTTATGTGTTTAGAGCTTCTGTGATTTCTTTTTTTCACTCCTGAATTACTACGATTGGAGCTTGAATATTTTTATTTTAAGGGAAAATGATTTGCCTAATTAAGCTTGCCATTCAGTTCCACCTGTTCTCTCTAAAATATATGGGTTGCAATATATTTTCTAAATATTAGGGTTGCAAATGAATATATAAATTAATTCAGTGGGGAATCAGAGTATTGTCTAGGACATTATTAGATTTTATCCAATTTAGCTGATTTGAAAATTGATACTATTCTATGAAGAAGAAAAACAGCAGGCGTCAAGTTTCTTCCATTAATGAACCCTTATATCTGTGTATAGTCATAACACAGTTTTCTATGCTAATAATAATAATAATAACTAACATATAGCCTTTAAAGATTACAGAGCATTGCATATACATTTTCTCTTATCTACACTGTGGCAGTCGATTTAATTTTGAAATTTTAAGTCTATAAGTAGTGTAAACTTCTGACTTTAGATAGTTCTTCTCTCCCCAGCCTACTTTATACCCTTATGGGATCAAAATTAACTGATTTGAGTTTCTCGTCCTTATTCTTCCTCTGTTCAAATGATGGGAAAATCAAAAATAGAAACAATCAGTCAATAAAGTATATATGTGAGGTGCTGGGCTAACCATTTAGGCATGTAAAGAAAGGAAAGGAGAAGAGAAATGTGACCCCACTCACTTTTCAGTATATTATATTGCTTCCCAGCACCATCTGCTTTAGAACCTTTACATATCATTTATATATACCACAATTTTTGTCTTTTAAAAATGAGCTCCTCCAGGAAGGAGACCAAATCTTAAGCTTTCTTAGAATGCCCCATATAACCTTTCATGGCACTGCCCACATAGACATGCTGTACATAAAATAAAAGCACAAACTGCACAAAGTTGCCCTGAGCAAATTTGCTTTGAATGAAGTTAACACATAACTGCAAAGCTAATTTGCTAAAGTCAGATCTGACTATGTCACAACCTTGCTCAAGAAACTACTGTGATTCCCTTTTTCCTCTAGGAGAGACTAAATTTCTTTTTTTTTAACTTTTAGAATTCTTTGCAATCTGTCTGCCATACTTTACAAGCCAGCTATGTGCTTTGCATTTCAATCAAATTGGTCAGCTTGCTAGTAGAGTTTATCTTTTCTGTTTCAAGGAGTTAAGGTGCAGAACCTCTGAGATTTGGAAAATCCCACATAAAAGTTTTGGCCCTTTCTTCATACCAGAGAAAAAGTCTGGATTCTTTCTTTTTCTTTATAAGGTGCTTATAAAACCTTATTGTAAAATGTGGGTTGATATTATATAATACTATACACACATTTTATGCATTTCTGAGTTTTTAAACTTTTTCTATGTAAGCTGCTGGCCTTCCAATGTCATCTGTGACTTCTGCAAAACTCCTAAAAAATTTCCATTTAATTTCTTACACCCAACCCCATAGATAAATCTAAACCACCATGCAGAAAGTCGCTATGTGGAAGGGACATCTGTGCAATCTTCTGTCTCTTAATCTTTACGCTCTAAACTTCTCCCCTAGTTTGGTATGGTAAGAAAAGCACTGGCTGTGAAAAGAAACATCCTGGGTTCAAATCCCACTTCTTTTGCATACTCCTAATTGGGTGATTTTAAGGCAAATTACTTAACTCAGGTTACTCATCTGTACATTAAAGGGATTGGACAACAGAACTTCCAATTTCTCTTCCAGCTCTACATGTAGAATCCTATAAACAAAATTCTACACTAAGTAGAATGTAGAAATCTACTTAATAAATTCTACATGAAGAATATTAATTTTTAATATGGTACAGTGGAAAAGGTACTGAATCTGGAGTCAAATGAAACCACGATTTGTGCCCTTGCCTCCAAAATTTATTAGTTCATACCCTTTGATCCAGCTCTCTACTGGGCCTGTATCCCAAAGAGATTATTACAAAAGGAAAAGGAACCACATGTGCAATATTTGTGGCAGCCCTTTTTGTAGTGGCAAGAAATTGGAAACTGTGTGGATGCCCATCAATTAGAGAATGGCTGAATAAGTTATGGTATATGAATGCTATGGAATATTATTGTTCTGTAAGAAACGATCAGCAGGAAGATATCAGAGAGGCTTGGAGAGACTTATAAGAACTGATGCTGAGTGAAATGAATAGAACCAATGCAACATGGTACACAAAAGATTATGTGATGATCAGCTCTGATGGATTTGCTTCTTTTCAACAAAGAGGTGATTCAGGCCAATTTCAATAGACTTGTGATGGAGAGAGTCATCTGCATCAGAGAGAGGGTTTATGGGGACTGAATGTGGATCATAACAATATTTTCAACCTTTTTGTTATTGTTTGCTTTTTTTTCTTTTTTCTTTTTTTCCTTTTTGATCTGATTTTTCTTACATAGTATGATAAATGTGGAAATATGTTTAGAAGAATTGCACATGTTTAACATATATTGAATTACTTGCTCTCTAGCAGAGGGGTGAGAAAAAGGAGGGGAAAAAAAATTGTAACCCAAGGTTTGCATTGGTGAATGTTGAAAACTATCTTTGCATATATTTTGAAAATAAAAAATTATTATAACAAAATTTTAGCTTAGTGACTAGGGATGGGGAAGAAATAAGCATTTAGAAAGTACTTACTATGTGCCAGGCACTGTTCTAATAATCACTTTACAAATTATTTCATTTATCTGGAAGGTAGATGCAATCATTTTCCCCATTTTACAGTTGAGGAAACTGAAACAAGAAGTAGATAAGTGACTTGCCTAGGGTGTTACAGTTAGTATCCAAGGACAGATCTGAGTTCAGGTCTTCCTGTCTCCAGTCCCAATGTTCTCTCTACTGACACACCAGCTTCCTCTACTGTGAGCAAGGTAGTTAACTTTTTTCAGTTCATTTTCCTGAGATTACCAGAGATTCCTGAGGTTCTTTGCTGTATTGTTTAGCACTTTTGCCTGTTGTCTATTTTTCAAGTAAATTAGAAACCATGTTATGCTTCCCCTAGGGCCTAGACTCTACTGGAGACTTAACCTTCATCAGACTTCTGACTTCCTAGTAAATAAGTAGAAGTATCCCCTGGGAAGGCGACTACGTAGCCTCATTTTGAGGGATTATCTCATTTCTGTTATTTAGTCAGTGCTCCAAAAGGTCTTTGGACAGTTAGCAAATCCCACAATTTTGGAACTGAAGTAAACCTTAGCAATCATTTCTTTTCTTTTTATTAATGAGGAAATCGAGACTCAAAGGAATTAAGTCATAGCACTAGAGATTTAAAACTAGAAGATACCTTAAAAGATATCTAGTTCAAATCCCTAATTTTATAAGTAAGAAAGGTTAGGACCCAGAAAGTTGAAATTAGTTAAAATACAGGACCCTTTTGTGAAAATGTGAACAATACACACATACTAGTGAATACTTTGGTTCCATGAATATAACAATATTACTGCACAGTTTTTCTTTTAAAAAGTTAATGTATACAGAGACCTGTGGGAAGAATTATGTGAATTGATACAAAATGAAGTAAACAACCAGGAGAGACAAATACATGATAACTACAATAATATAAGCAGGAATAACAGCATCTCAACAATCAAAGCTGCATCCTGCAAAATTATAATAATTAAGCTTGACTCCAAAGAAGAGAGAAGAGAGAAGAGAAGGCACTGCTCTACCTTCTTCTCTTCAGAAGTGGTAGATTATGGTATGGAACATGCCATATAAACATCAGATTTCTTCAGTATTGATTTAATTTGCGGAATCTTTTTTTTCCTCTTGTTTATTTCTTATATAGCTCTCTGAAAGGAAGCGCTATGTTAATAATAATAATTTTTTTTAGGTTTGCAAAACGTTTTACATATGTTATCTCATCCTCACAACAACTCAGGCATAATTAATACCCCCATTTTACAGATGAGGTAACTGAATCTGAGTCAGTCAATAAGCATAGCTGTCTATTGGAAATTATAGATAATTTTATAATAAAAGATATCAGTAGTAATTTTTAAAGAAGAGAAATATTCTCAGATATATATATATATATATATATATATATATATATATATATATATATATATATTTAAAGGTAATCAGAGTTAAGTAACTTGGCCAGGGTTACACAGCTAGTAAGTGTCTGAAATCAAAGTTGAATTCATGTCTTCCAAGGCTGGTGCTCTAGCTACTGAATCACCTAGCTGCCCCTAGATTATGATTATTTTAAAAAAATAAAGAAAACCCCAATATACTAAATGTAAAAGGAAGAAATAAAATGAATGATTATTTAATATAAATGTATATATATTTAAGCAATAGAATAGTACTCAATACTTATAAGTATTTTCAATCTCTTTTGTTCATTAGCTACCTTGAGAACAAAAATTAACTTTACATTATATGGAATGTTAGGAGCATTGCAGAGTCTTTAAAATTTATGATTTCAAAAGTGTATGTTTATAGTATAATCAAAAATATGTTATTTACCTCCTAGTCATAGAAAGAGAAAAAATGTAAAAATTCAACCTCCTCCTCTATTTATTTTTTTAATGAGGAGGCCTAGGACCCAGTAAGAGACTTGGCCAAGTCCAGGTTTCCTAACCCAGAGAACTAATTGCTTTTTCCATTGTACCATTCCCATTCTGAGTTTCTCCCTTTAGGCTGCTCAATTTTCTTGGAAAAGAAGAAATTCTCTCTCTCTCTCTCTCTCTCTCTCTCTCTCTCTCTCTCCCAGTGATTAGAGTATAATCTTCCATTCTAGAACCCCAGTATACTTCACCATACTGTTGCCTGAATGCCTCATTGAATGCTTCATTTCAGCAGCTAAGATTATTTGTCACACACTTTTCTCACTCTAGAGTCACTTGAAATTCTTTTTCTTTTTTTTTTTTTAATGAATCAAGATCCCCAAGCCAGATGTTTATGTCATCCTGGCTGAGACATTAATCTGTAGGAGCCTTCAAATTTAAACTACACACTTCTTTGTCAAAGGATTTCTTGTGGGTACTGATTTTTAAATACAACATTACCATCACAATATTACTATGATGGTTACATCCAGGAAAATGTGTTAGAGGGCTTATTTTTGCTGGGTTAAGTTAAATGGTTTTCAGTATCTAATTAAGTATATTGTTCAGGGGCTCCAGGCACAAAGCTAGTACATTAGCATTCATCTATCCCCAACAGACAGAATATTTCCATATTAGAGTGGCTGTTTCCAATTTTATTCCTATTGAAAATAATAGCTGATTGCAAGTTGTATTATAGGCCTGTGCAACTGCCTTTAGCCCTGGTTCATTCACAGAATTACTCCTTGTTTAGGATGTTGGATTTTTAAAGGAAGTATTTGTGCAATATGCTGAAATTAGGAAAGGAAATGTTTTCTTTTACTTCTCTAAGTATATTTTGGAGAAGAAATATAGTTGACATAAAAATATTAAACAAAATGGAAAATGATTTGTAAAGATATTTTTGCAAACGTAAGTTCGCATTTTGATTGCAGTACATAAGGAATGGAAAACCTGACAACCTTCACTCACACAATAACAGCCTGAAAAGAGTGCTGGACTTGAGAGGACCTGGATGAGTTCCACCTCAGGCACCTGTTACCTGTGTCACTAGGCAAATCATTGCATCTCCCCAGCCCTCAGTTACCTCGTCTCTATAATGAGGGAGTCAGACTAAAAGAACTTTAAGTCCCCTTTGGCTCTAAATATATGAGCCTGTGAACTCTGACTCATATCTTTTAATCATTGACCATGGAGTGGAATTGCATGGCGTGTAAATTAGTTAGTTAGTATTTAAGGAAGGAATGACACCAGCTGTGTAACCACGGGCAAATAAATCACTTACCCTTTCTGAACTTCATTTACCTCACTTGCAAAATGAGGATAATAATCCCATGTTGTTGCAAAATACAAATGTGATAACATATGTGAATTACTTTGCAAATCTTAGAGAATCATGTAAAGTGCTAGCTATATATAATTTTTTTTTGCTTTTTTTTTTCTTATTTTAACACAGTAGTTGAAGTATTTACTTAACAGTCTTTCAGTTACTGAAGGCAGAGAGTTTGTAAAAGCCAGTGTTCTCAGATTCGCTACACTAATTCTGTCAGGGGAATAAGTAGGGGACACATCACCCTAACTGTTTGTACCCTTAAGATTAGGGCTACCATCCTGGTAAACATTTGTCCCTGACATGCGGTATTTAGCACACAGAGACCCCTGGTGTCCTCTTCATCCCACAATTGAAGAGACATTCATGTGGTTTCAGTTTCTTGCCACCTTAGTTAGTCATCTTCAACCCTAAAATGTACCTGTCACATGAATTTAGAAATCTATGAATTTACCATGTCTCATTAAAATCATAGAAATGTGAGTTCTGACATGCCCTGATATACTTTCTTAAGATGTTTCTTTCCAAGGGGAATATATTAATATTTCCCCATAGTATTCTTTACTTTTCATTCAGGACTAATTTCAAAATAAAGGACACAGGTCTCTAAGAATAAAAAGAGGGATGAAGTATCTAATTAGCCCTACCCCAGTCAGGGATGAAAGTAACTGATTTTATTCCACTAAACAAAAGTATTCTTTGTAAACTTACTTTTACATGCCCAAAACATAAGCTTACTTAAAAATCAAAATCCATGCTCATCAATTAGGGATGATAGAGTAGAATGGAGGGAGAGAGAGAGAGAGAGAGAGAGAGAGAGAGAGAGAGAGAGAGAGAGAGAGTATATATATATGATGGAATATTAGTGTTGTGTAAGAAATGATAAGTAGGCACATTTCAGAAAAACCTGGAAAGACTTATACAAACTGATGTTGAATGAAGTAAACGGAACCAAGAGAACATTGTACATAGTAACAGCAAGATTGTATGAACAACTGATAGACTTAGCTCTTCTCAGCAATACAGTAATCTAAGACAGTTCCAATAGACTTGGGATAGAAAATGCTACCCTTATCTAGAGAAAGAATATGGAAACTGAATGAGGATCAAAGAATACTATTTTCACTTTTAAAAAAAAATTTCTTTCTAGCAATTTTTCCCTTTTGTTCTGAATTTTCTTTCTTTCACAACACGACTAATATGGAAATATGTTTTAAATGATTGTATATGTGTACTAACCTATATCAGATTGCTTGCTTTCTTAGAGAGGGGGAGGTAAGGAAGGAAGGAAGAAAAAAATGTAACTCAAAATCTTACAAAAAAGTTGAAAATTACTTTTACATGTAATTGGAAAAAAATAAAATACAGTTAAGTAAAAATAAATATCCATGTTTGTTTAGTCATTTTCAGACATGTCTCCTCAACAGTGGCCTGGATGTCTTATAACTGAAGCGCCCCATATCATTCTTTCCTAAATTCATAACAATTCTGCTGTGCCATGTGTGGCTCATTGGTATGGCTTTAATAATATATTATTCTTGCATCCTGAATCATGCATAAGATCCCAATACATACCTCATATCATACTTGTGATTATCAGTACATGGATCATTAATATCTTTTTTTATATATCAGAGAGAAAGTAAGTATTCTGAGGCTATTCTTATCCAATCTCAAGTGTAAGCCCCATCCATGCCAATCTGTTAAAAAAAAAGTGGATTTCACCTGTTTATAATTGAGTGTAGAAGAACAAAATGTACCCACCCAATCTGAACACTCATCAGTCACAACAAAGTGTGGAAGAAATAGTAACTGAGTCATCCTGAGAGATCCTCATTCCAGTTACATTCACTTTAAATATTTTAAACAAAGAACACCAACAGTTGCCTCATATGTGATTTCAGAGCATCTGGATTATCATGTTCTAAAAAGCCAAATATATTTTTAGCCTTGCAGTTTTCACTGTAGGAAAAATTACTTTAGTAAGGCACCTTACTGAGAAAATTTTTCTTTGCTTAAAACATTAAATACTGGTTTGGAAAGAGTAAATAGCATCCTTATCTTGTGAAGGAGGCCTTGTAACAAATTGGACCCATCTTCAGATACTTACACTTTTATGAAACATGTTATCCTGACTCTTACACTCTCTGATAACTCATTTATCTTAATCTCTTACAGCTCAGTTTAATGGTAATGAGAAAAGGCAGTCTTCCCCATCACCTTCCAGAGACAGACGTCGACAACTCCGAGCCCCAGGTGGAGGCTTCAAACCCATCAAACATGGAAGCCCAGAGTTCTGTGGGATATTGGGAGAAAGAGTCGATCCTACTGTCCCATTGGAAAAGCAAATGTAAGTTCAAAGAGGAATTAGCTTTATCCTGGAGTTGTGGTAACTTTGTTAATTTAACTGCTAAGTCATATAGTGATACTTGGGGTTTGCAGGCTTACCTGGAATTTTGATGCCATCAGCTCATACACTATCAACACCAGACTCACTGGTGACCCATCCAGCCTTGGTTTGAAGACCACAACCAACTGAGCTCATTTGTACTTTTGTTCTTGCACTTGTGCTCAGTCCCAGTTCTTCATGATCCCATGTGGGGTTTTCTTGGCACTGACACTGGAGTAGTTTGCCATATTCCTCAGCTCATTTTATAGATGAGGAAAGTGAGACAAAGTTAAGGGACCTCCCCAGTGTCATCCAGTTAGTAAGTGTCTGAGGCTATATTTGAATTGGAGAAGATGAGTCTTCCTGACCTCAGGCTTAGCACTGTATCTAACCTGGCTCATTTTTCCTTTTAGATAGTTGTAATTTTTCAGGAATCTGCTTTGAGATGTTATCAGTTACTGCACATGTACCTCCTTGATCATCATCCCCTTCACCTTGTCCTTAAGAAGGAGACATTTCTTTTTCTTTAACTTTAAGAGAGGCATCTGGATATATTGAATTCAAAGAAGTGACGTCCAAGTTAGGAGGACCTGAGTTATGTCATGTGGGCATGCACCTCTCTAAGACCACCCATAAATTATAGAGCAGATGCTGTTCTTTGTTGGAAGAGGGAGTTTGCTCATTGGGAGTCCCCTATGTAAATGAGATCATTAGTCTGGCTCACCAAAACAAATCTTTTATATCTTAGATATCTTTTAAATATAGTACATTTTTAATCCTCTTTATCATCAGTGAGGAATAAGAAGAAATGATGAGCCTTCAAACTGTTCAAATTACTGCCTGTCCTTTAAAAAAGAAAGTGCAGATTTCATTTAGTGCCAGTCAAAAAAGTTTATAAGGGTCATAATAGATTTAGGACTTTAGTGGATATCAAGTAAATTGTACAACTGAAGAAACTGAAATAAAGGGATTCATTGACTTATCCAGGATCACACAGCTAGTAGAGGAGATAGGATTTGAACGAACTTCTGGCCTACTATACAAAAAGACATGAGAATAGGGCCTGGGTTCCAATTTCAGACCAAGGGCTGATCTCCATTGTAGAGTGAATTTCCTGATTAGAAGTTTTCCTTTCAACAAATACATGAACGACATGAAATTACATGTCTGTTCTCCCAAAAGTATCTTCCTCTAGGGCAACAGTAAGATTAATAATAATAATAGCTAACATTTTGACAGTGCTTACTCCATGCCTGACATTGTGCTGAAGCTCATTACAAATATTATCCCATTAGATCCTTACAACGACTCAGGGATGCAGCTGCTATTGTTATCACCCCATTTTACAGATGAGAAAGCTGAGGCATACTGAGTCACATAGCCAGCAATTGTGTGAGACCAGGTTTGCACTCTCATCTTCCTGACTGTAGGCCCAGCACTACCTCTTAACCCCAATAACTACCCCCAACTAATACCTCTGTCCCATTTACTCATTATCTCTCATACACATATTTTCTTATAATTAACCATTCAAAAACAATCAGTTAAATTCACCAGAATATTTCATTTGCCTGAGTCCTTCCTCCATGTATTAATTCTATGAATCTGAATTTTCATGA
Source organism: Sarcophilus harrisii (assembly GCF_902635505.1). Classification (NCBI taxonomy): domain Eukaryota; kingdom Metazoa; phylum Chordata; class Mammalia; order Dasyuromorphia; family Dasyuridae; genus Sarcophilus; species Sarcophilus harrisii. The sequence continues at coordinate 216,455,344 of NC_045426.1, forward strand.
ATAGAATTTTCTTAAAGCAAAGTAAACCTTCACACTTCAGAAAATTCCAGGCAAATTAAAATCAGTACTTTTTTGTTTTGCTCTTAGCAAGTTTTCCATATGATCACAGATTCTTTCTTGAATAACATACTACCAGAGCTTTCGTCACTTGATAACCATTGTGGGAACAGCAGCTCCCATCCTGGTCACACGAGCCTCACCCTTCCCTGCTGCTCCTGGCCCCAGGCTTCTCACCAAGAGAGGCTTCCACTCCCATTGTGGACATTCTCCTTGGGAGGTCCCAGGACCCACAGCAGCCCAGTGCCTGTGATCTTCACTGGTTTCAGTCTGTGGCTACCTGTATATGCCCAGGGCACAGAGGAACACATGTGGTGCTTCCTTACAACCAGAAGTGACCCTGCTGTATCCATGTGGACATCATGTCATGATTTACCCGCTAGCAAGGGCCTCCAGATCCCTACCTGGGTCCCTCACCCAGCCCTGTGACATTACTCTTCTTGGGCTCCATCTACACCATCACCCCCACCTCCCGGGCTAGTCCTTTGTCTGAAATCAGCACTAAATACCCGATTCACCTGTTAGAAGAGTTCCTAATGTTTTTGTCTCGTGGATTCCTTGGGCTTGGTGATAAGTTGTTTTTCAGTTACCTCTGACTCTTTGTGATCCTATTTGGGGTTTTCTTGGCGAAATGGTTTGCCATTTCCTTCTTCAGCTCATTTTACGGATGAGGAAACTGAGACAAACAGGATTAAATGGCTTGCCCCTAGTCACACAGCTAGGAAATGTCTGAGGTCAGACTTGAACTTGGGAAGATGAATCAGCCTTACTGCACCGCCTAGCTGTGAACTGTGGACCCTACCCCTCAGAATAATGTTCTTAAATGCATAAAATAAAACATTGAAAACCTGGATCTAATCACAGAATGAAAGTGTCCGTACTTCAGTATGTAATCAAAAGGTGAGGAGATTGGGTTATGCTAGCACAATGCTAATCCTTTGGGAAGTGAGCAGTCTTGCTGAGTTGAATCAGAAGAACTGCCACGTCCCCATTGTCAGGGAGAAGAGGGACACTTCCTGATTATCTTTTAAAATTTATCAGTTTAGGAAACTGAGCGGATGCCCATAAGTTGGGGAATGGCTGAATAAGTTACGGTATATGAATGTGATGGAATATTATTATTCTGTAAGAAATGAGCAGCAGGATGGTTTCAGAGAGATCTGAGGTGACTTACATGAACAGATGCTGAGTGAGATGAGCAGAACCAGGAGCTCATTGTATACGGCAACAAGACTATACGGTTATCAATTCTGCTGGATGTGGCTCTCTTCAACAATGAAGTGATTCAAACTAGTTCCAATGGTCTTGCAATGGAGAGAGCCATCTATACCCAGAGAGAGGGCTGTGGTGGAGACTGAGTGTGGGTCATAACATAGTATTTTCACTTTTTTATAGTCGTTTGCTTACTTTTGTTTTCTTTCTTATTTTTTTCCGTTTTGATCTGATTTTTCTTGTGCAACAAGATAATTGTGGAAATATGTAGAGAATTGCACATGTTTAACATGCATTGGATTACTTGCTGTCTAGGGGATAGGGTGGGGGGAAGGGAGGGAAAAAACTGTGGAACACTAGTGCAAGGGGAATGTTGAAAATCATCTATGCATATGTTTTGAAATTAAAAAGCAATTCAATTTAATGTGAGTATAGACCTGTAAGGAAGCCCCCCAAGGAAGGGGAGAGGAAGAATTTCTCATTCCCTCCCATGCCCAGTGACCGTGTTGCTTCTAGGCACAGCCACTCAACCAATGAGAGACAGATCATCCAGCAAAGACACATACTCCAGGCCAACCTGGAGATGGGAGTTAGTCCATCAGTAGAGAGGGGAAACAGCTTCTTGTAGTGGGATTTCTTGGAGAAAAAAAGAGAATTGGTTATGGGAGAGCTAGCCCTGTAGATTGAGAGAGAATAGGAGAACTTTACAACCCAACTGAGTAACCCACCCAGGATGGAACTACATCATAACTCTATGAAAAGAGAAGCAGTCTTGTAAACACCAGAATTTTGAGTTGCATTGAAAGTATACATTTTGGAGTAGCCAGGTGGCGCAGTGGATAGAGCACCAGCCCTGAAGTCAGGAGGACCTGAGTTCAAATTTGACCTCAGACACTTAACACGTCCTAGCTGTGTGACCCTGGGCAAGTCACTTAACCCTAATCACCTCAGCCAAAAAAGAAAGAAAACATACATTTCCTAAACATGTGCCTAGCTGTTGTATTCTAAGTTTATGCCTACTTTTCTCCCAAATGCTGTGTATATTAACTGGGAGATCCCAGATTTATGAGGGGGAATGTTTTCTAGCTATATGTCAGCTTCCTGCTTGTTGTGGGAAATACACTACTGGGGACCTGGAAACTAGGTCAGTCCTGAAGATGAGACGGCAGGCATTTGGAGATCCAACACTGGAGTACAAGTACAAATTGTGGCCGAACCCTGGGAGGGATGACACCCTTACTAACTAATCCCTCCACTTTTTTCCCTTCCAATAATTCATTGTGAAATGAAAAGAATTCACGTTTTGAAAAGCTGCCCCACTCATGGGCAAACTTTGCCGAGTCCTAACAAACTAGACAGACCAGATAATGCATTGTAATTCTTGAACCAACTTAGCCAAGTTTGAAGGGTTCAGTTACCAAAAGCTTGGGCAAAAGATAATTTTTTTTCAGTCACAGAAACATATAAATGCCATTTACTAAGTCATAGAGGAGTCTCAATCAACAAAGAAAGTGCTAGTGTCAATGAAATATTAGATACTTCAAGTATAGAAGAATCCATCTCCTTTCTCTTTTGTAGCCTTTGTACTAGGACTTATTAATTGCCTCTTTTGGAAAGACTTCTCTGGAATGTTTATTCCAGTAACCTCTTCCATTAGAGAACTCCTAAAATGCTTTTTTTTCATCCTCAATAATGTACTCATCCAATACTATCTTTTGTAGCAAGCTAATTTGTTGGGGGGGGGGGGGTTTCCCCCAGTCTATGTCTTATCTCACCCAAATAATTTTAAGCTTTTTGTTAACAGAGACAGTGGCTTCTATGCCTTTGGTATCTTCCCAATACACCATATATAATAAGTGGTCAATAAATCCTTATTGGTTAAATAAAAGAAGGTGTCTTTGTAGTTTGTGAGATGCCCTTCTAATATGCATTAGGTCCCATGCTGAGATCTGGAAGATGGCAGCTTTTCTTGTACACAGCCACAGCAATATTCCCTACAGAAATTCACTAGAACAGAATTAGAGTTTATAGTAAAGTAATAAAGATTGTGGTCCCAGAAGACTCACATTAATTGAATTCTTCTAAGAGCATTACCAAATTTGTTCTTTGCTATTCACATCCTAACCAAGTTGCCGGAAGACACAAATGGCTGATGCAGCAAGAATGACATTCTTTTTGTTGTAATGGTTATTTGCAGAAACTACAAAAGAAAAGAGAATCAGAGGGTCAGGGCCTCTCAACAAATTGAATTTTTTCTGCATTCTTTTTTTTAAATTTTATTTTTATTCTGGATGTAAACACCCAGCAAAATTAGTATTTCCATATGCAAAGTAGAATAGAAAAAAAAGAATTGAACATGATATCTCAAATGTTTGTGACATACAACTCCCTTTTAAGCATATAATAAATTTAACATAAACTTTCAAGAATATCCTGCTTGTCTGGGGGTTTCCTTTTGACCTTCCTTCTATTCTTAATTTCTTAAAATGCTTCAATGGCACTTTTTTTCTTTCTTTTTTCTTTTTTGACAACCCTAACTCTAGTTTTAATTTCCCCTCTCAAATAGAAAAAGAAATAAGGATGGAGAAAGGAAGAAAGGTGAAAGAAAGAAAGCAAGAATGAAAAGTCAAACCCTTGCAACAAATCAAGCAAAAATAGATTTCCCACAGTGGCTGTGTCTAAAACAGCATATTGATAATAAAAAACAAACAAACAAACAAACTGGTTTCTGAATTATTCTCACTCCCAAGGATAGTATAATATCACAGAATTATGGAACTGGGAGAGTAATCATCTAGTCCAACTCTTCATAATATAAAATATTTTTATAACATTTCTGGAAAATAGCTTCCACTTAAATTTCTCAAGTGATAGGAAACACAAAACCTCAGTACAGTAAATATTTATGAAGCACTTACTATGTGCTAAGCACTAAAGATAAAAATAAGAAAAGAAAGACAGGCCCTGACCTCAGAGAGTTTTTCTGTTTAATGAAGGAAGACCCAAAAAGAAGCAAAATGGGGGAGGGGATATTAGATATGAAGCATGATGATGGCACAGTTGAAAAGAAGCAGTCAGCTAGTAGGAAATGAAGAATGTGCTTGTTCTGGGTCCTCTTCAAAGGGAAGATTTGGGAACAGTTTTTTATTCTATCCTCCAACCTTCCAGTCAGAGAGGCAGAAGTGTTATTCAACTGAAGTCAACTTCCGTATAACTTCCACCCATCAGATTCTAGTTCCATTCCTAATACTAAGCAAAGTAACTGCAATTCATTTCCAATTAAACAACTTTTCACATATTTGAAATATCCCCCAGTAATTCACTGCCACTTAGTAGAGACTTTGAAGTTTGAGACAGATCCATTGGAAAGTTTTATAATTTATCCTATATTATTACTTCATTCTAGGCACCTTGTTGATTTCATATCTACCTCATTCATCCAGTGAGAGGTGGGGTCAAATTTTTATAACATTGATTTAGTAATTGGCCTCCATATTCTAGGAGATAGCATTCTACCCTTGGAAATGGGAAGATTTGCCTACCTCAGAAACTTACTATGTAATCATAGTCAAATAACTTGACTTCAGTTTCTTCATCTGTAAAAGATGATAATATTTACCTTACAAATTTGATGAAAAGAAATGTAAACTATTTAGCAAAATTTAAGTCAGTCTATAACTGTGAGCAATTATTCAGAGAAGTATTACCGAACAGAGATGCTATTATCAAAATTCTGACAAATGTTTGTTTAGGAATAAAAATTTCTTATTTCTAAAAACTTGAACAAGAAGTTATGACATCTACTGTGAAATTAATGAATAATATTACACAAAACAGATTTGTAAATAAGAAGAAATCTCTTGAGCAGACAAATGCTAGAATTGTCTAATTCAGTTCCCTGGCAGAATTTCATTTATTTAGTCAACTCTGTGTTTTGTACCACCACCCCCCAACCCAGTTCACATTTCATTGGCATTTATCTGCTATTTATTAGTTCTCTTCATCCATTTTTTCTCTAATAAAAAAAATGAAGGTAATACTACATGGTATATCTGCTTAAAAAGATTATTTTGAGGAAAATGTATATTAAACAAACTACCAAGTTAATGTGGTAGTTATTATTATAACCATCTGGAGATTCAAGACCCTTATCAACTAACTAATATATTTATTCAAATACATAAGCCACACTTCCCTTCCCCCCAAAAAAAAATGACATGTGTAAAACCTGAGTGTGGTTTGTCAGTGTACTCTTAATACCAAAGACAAAAGTGATAGCCTCCTAGCAGCAGCTACAGGATCAATAGCATCTTCACTGGCTAACACTGTTGTTGAAAGGGCCTGTGCCTGATGCTCCTACTAACTAGTAGTGCTAGGAATTGACAAGGGAAGCAGATCCTTCCTGTATGCATTTTCTCACTAATTTCAGTTGTCTCCTTAAGATAAGGGTCTCCCTTGCAAAGACCTAACAACTATGCTTTCTTCCCCGTCCCATCTACCTACCTACATTCCCAAGGCTGGAAAAGATTACTGGAGAGTTGTGGTAAGGCAGGATCCTAGGAGTTCTCCTTCCCATGGGGTTTATACTTTTTGTCTTATAATTCTGACATTGCCCTTCATCTTCTCAGGACTGCAAATAATGCAAATGCATACTTATCTAGAAAGCAAGACCAGGAGTGTAGGGTCCATGAAATTGTTTCCTTGCTTTGTCACAAAAGAGAAGGGTAGGAAAGCAAGAAAAAAGAGATCCATTTATATTTCCCTCCTCTTCTCCCTTGAAAAGGCAAATTCCCATCAATTTCCCAACTTCTCTGAATTTCTTTTAACTTGTTATGATGCCCTGTTTTTTATGTTGCAAAATTTCATTTATTAAATAAAATAGGTTCTCCCAAGTAGGTGTTAGTTATCTTGTTCATAAAATCATACTCTGGTTCAGTTAATATTTATTGATTACTCATCATGTACAAGGCCTTCTGTCAGGTGTTTGAGGGCATTCAAAGATGAATTAGATTTGGATCCTGTGGAGCTCGTAATCTAATAAGAAAGAAAAGTCACAGACACGGTAAAAGGATAACTTTCCACCTACACAAGACATTAAACATCAGCAGACATATGAGTGAAGCCAAAAAGTCCGCAGTATTCAGAGAATGCTACACACGAAAGGGTCCAGGTGAGGACTTCCCAGAAAAGGTAGGACTTGAACTTTACCTTGAAAAATGATAAAGATTCAGATAGCCTGGGAATGATAGGGTTTGGAAGGCTGCAGCAGAAATAGAAGAAAGAGAGAAGTCCAAGGATTTGGCTTGCCAAAGTGACAGGAGTCAGCTGGAAAAGAGTAAGTAGCAGAAAAATTTTAAAAGAATTTAAATGTAAGCTAATGTTATTCTTGGATCTATTCCACTCTTCATCATTCCAAGGCATCTTTTCTGAATGGTATTTCAGTGTTAACATGATTAAGAATCAGTCTCAATTACTGTGTCTCAGGGTTAACCATCTACAATTTGAAGTATAAATTACTTCCTGGAGAGTGATGTCAGAGGAAAGCAGTGAATATGGGGTTACATATATAATATGTGCCATTCTTCTTCATTCTCTTTTCTTTTTAATGGAAATTCTACTTCCATTATGAGAAGAAAAGGGCTAGAAAAGAAGGTAGAAACAAAATATTCTGTTATTTCAGTCTTAAGATTGCATCAGATATACTTACTGCACTGTTGATAAGTCATGTATTCATCAAAGAATTCCTTATGGTACTTAGCATTGGGCCAAACACATAATAGACATTCAATAAATGCTTTTTCATTGAAGGAGTGATTGGCATAAATCACTATTTTGTGAATGAAGTCATTGGCCAGCTCATTTGCCTAAGTTATTTGACATTTTTATCATTAGAACATGGTAGCGGCAAATGGGACATGCCCCTCTAAATTCATATTAGAACAGATTGCAGGTTTTCCCAGACCTTATAATGTACCTTTGCCCCTTAAATTTTGTTTTTAGAATATATAGTAACAGAAATATGCTTTCTCATGCCAATTTAACAGCTTAGCTTTAGCTATGCATTAAGACAGCAGAGATGATTGCTCAGCAGGTGTTGTGTTAATCATTTATCACAACCACACAGACTGGGTAGCAGGTTTTTCTAGTTTTTGTGCACCATGCACAAAAACTGTTCACTTTCTAATCAACAAACAAAACAAGATCCAAAGATATCACACTTCACTTTACTTTTTAAATAGTATCTTTAGTATTGTTTTAAATTAATCTGTTCCTATGTAAACATCCAGTCTGTCAGGCTCTATTTTGCCCAGCACCCAAGTAATTCTCTACCTATAAATAAAGCATCTAATTAGGGCATTAATTCTTCTGGTGTATTACTTCTAACCTTTGATCATTACTTCTTAAGACCAGTAAAAATAATCTCTACATAAAACAGTTAATGTTGCTTCTTAAACATCTTACCCATTTTCAGGGAAATAATTTCTGATATGGAGCACTGTTTCCATTAGCAATTCTTAGATTTTAGGGATTCCAGATTATAGAATCCCAACCTCCTGCAGATAATGTCAGGGAAGCCAAATTAAAATGCCATTTTAAAGATAGAAATGTCAGTGTTAGTGAAGTAAAAATGTATTGCAATGTTTACTATCTCCTTTTATGAAAATATGGTTATGTGTTTTTTCCCCTTTTAAATGCTTTCATTCATAGACTCAGACTAGCAGAATTGAAAAGGGCTAGAATTTTTTTATCCATCAACTTCCTCAGTTTACAGATGAAGTTATTGAGCCCAGAAGGTAAAGTGACTCATGTAGAGTCAGGACTAAAACCTTAGACCTCCTAACTTCTAAGCTATTGCACTGTGATCCATTTGGCCTCCAAAGATGATGACTAACTTATTTGTTGGTATTATTTCTGGATTTCTTTCTATACAGTCCAGAAGAGAATTTTTAAAAATATATTTACATTTATCTAGATGCCAGTTCTTTGCATTATTTTATTCAAATGGAATAGCATAAATGCATTACAGTAACTAGTTAATAATCCTATGTGCTGCTGCCTTACACAGTAGCTTACATGCAATAAGTGCTTTGTTAATTTTTTTAATTAAATGAAATTGAATTGTAATGGGCTGAAACACTAACTAGATCCTTATTTCCAGGGGGAAAAAAAGGCGTTAGCAAAAATACTGAATTCTAATTCTTATAGGCTACTTCAGTCCTAAATAGGCTTACCCTCTCCCCCACTAGTAAAGCTGAATCCAGACAATTCCTATAACATCTAGAAACTGCTGCAGCCTGGGGTAGTAGAAAAATCAATAGTAAGAGAGGTAGAGGATCATAGATATACAGAATGATTGGTTTGTCACCAAGCACAGACGCTGGATTGATTTTGCACCGTATTTGGCACATGTGGGTATTTAATAAATAAGTATTAATCAAATGCTTAACTGTTTTTCCTCATGTTATACAAGAGGACTTATTGTGTATGGGGACAAGAGGTATATTTTCTAGAATCTCTGATGTAAAAATAAAAGAAATCAACTCATTAAAAAAAAACCCACAACCACTACCACCTTAGAATGGCACCAAAGAAACCTGGGTTCTAGCTCTTAAATCATTTCCACCTTGGACAAGACATTTAAATTTTTTCATTTGTAAATTAAAGAGTTGGACTAGATAATCTCTAAGGTAACTTCCAACTCTAACCTTCTGTGATCGTATAATGTTCTGCTGAACATGTCAGTTGTTTCTGTCATGTCCAACTCTTCATGGCCCCATTTGGGTTTGTTTTTTTCTTGGCAAAGATATTAGAATGATTTGTCAACACTTTACCTGCTTGCTGCTCTACCTAGCTACCCTCATCATGTGTGAACCACTGTTTAACTAAGCTCTTTGAACCTAATTTTTTATTTTATTTTTATTTTTTTATTATAGCTTTTTATTGACAAAACATAGGCATGGGTAATTTTTCAACATTGACCCTTGGAAAAAACTTCTGTTCCAACTTTTCCCCTCTTTCCCTCCATCCCCTCCCCTAGATGGCAAGTAGTCCCATACATGTTAAATATGTTAAAGTATATGTTAAATACAATATATGTATACATATTTATACAGTTATCTTGCTGCACAAGAAAAATCATATTTAGAAAGAAGGTAAAAATAACCTGGGAAGAAAAACAAAAATGCAAGCAAACAATAACAGAAAGAGTGTAAATGCTATGTTTTGGTTCACACTCATTTCCCAGTGTTTTTTTTGCTGAGTGTAGCTGGTTCTGTTCATTACTGATCAATTGGAATTGATTTGGATGAACCTAATTTTCTTAAACTTTCTTTGGATCCCCCTCTTTTACCACAGTGTCTTGCATATGGAAAGCACTTAATGAATGCTTATTTGTTGTTTGATTTGTTAGGTTGGGATATTAATATTTGAAATCTTAACATTCTAATAACATATTTTGCTGACTTGAAAATGACTCTTTTCTAAAATCTAACTTTTAAGTTATCTATAACTATTGAACTCAGGTAAAACCTAAGTTCAAATATGGCCTCAGACATTTACTAAGTTTTTTTGACTCATGGGCAAGTCACTTGACCCCTTTTGCCTTAGTTTCCTCATCTGTAAAATGAGCTGGAGAAAAACATTACAAACTGCTCTAATATTTTTGACAAGAAAACCCCAAAAGGGATCACAAAAAAAAGTCAGAAGTGACTGAGAAATGACTGAACAATAACATGAAGGACAAGCTTATCAACCACCTAATTTCAGAGCAGGTATAGCTCCTTTTCTTATAGAATGATGACATTAAGATGAATTTTGAGATGACTATTACAGTTATCTTTTCACCATCATTTTCTTCTTCTCCAATCATTATTGACTAAAAACAATCAGATGCTGCACAGGTTTTATGTTGTGCTTTTTAAAAAATTTTTAAATAAATCCAATTTTGGCTTGTGTGTAGAAATAAAAGCATCTTTAGAAAATTGTAAACAGGTGAGAGCAGAAAACTGTGACTTGAATTTCCTCCCTAAAGATAATCCCTCTTTTGTCAAATAAAATAAAATGAGCACAACTCTGTGTCTCTGTATTCAATTAAAATGTTGTTGAAGTAATACTGCAATATGAATCAGATACAACCCAGAAAAGGCCAGTAATTAATCAGTAGATCCTTCCTGAATATTTCCTGTGTGCCCAGGATATAGAAAAGAAAGATAAAATCACATGGACACACAAGCACACCCAGCCCCTCTGTCTCTGTCTGTCTCTCCCTCCCTCTTCATATGTTTGTGTGTGCAGACAACTCACATTTCTATAATACTTCAAATTTGCAAAGGGTTTTTGTATATATTATCTCACTTAAGATTCCCAACAATCTTGTGAGATAAACATTACAAATGCATGACGTGAGATTCCTAAATCTCAGGTTTGATCATGTCTTTCCTAAGTGTTAGTGTCTCCCCATGACATCTAGGCTCAGACAATATGTTTGCCACATAAACTCTTTCTTGGCCTTTTCAGAGTCATTACACATTATTCCCCTTCTTGCATTTTTTTGGTCCAAACAAACTGCCCTCTTTATTGCTTTCCACATGTGACGCTGCATCTTCTGTCTCCCTATCCCTTCTTTAGGCTACCTCTTTCCTGAGTTTCATAGCCCCAGCTCTAGGAAGGCACCAGCTCCCTGTCTCTGCCTCTTGGAATACCTAGTTGCCTTCAAAACTTAGCTCAAATGCCATCAGTTGTGAGGCCTTTTGGGGATACCCCTTCTCTATAACCTTATTTTTCATATTTTATTGTGAGCATCTATTATCTCTCCAGTGAAATGTAGTTGGAGAAGGCTTCAAATAAAGGAAGCAGCTTTTGCTGGGTCTCATCCCTAATTCCTAATATATCCATTAAATGAATGAAATTACTTCATCCTGGTAGGATGCTAGGAGACCACTAGGCAGAGAGAAGGAAGAAAGGGTTTTGAAAATGTGCAGCAAACAGTAGTTCCTTTGTTAAATTTTAAAACTGGTGAATTATGTCAGTTTAGACCTTGAGAATGTCTCATCCAAACTCCTCATTATTGTTGTCCTCAAGGTATTCTCCACTGTTTATTTCCTCTGACAGTAGAACAACCAAATGAGCCTTCCTTAACAACTGATGGAGGCTGGTTATTCATCTTCAATTTGCATAGTCCAGACCTTTAATTCCTCCTCCTTGCCTAGCCAAGTACTGTTTGCTACTAACTGGGATCTATAGATATCCTTTGGCATTTGCCAGCACTTAAGATCATGAGGTTTGGGGAAGGAAAGACCTCAAAGATCATCTTCTCTAACCCCTTCCCTTTTAAAGGGATAAAATCAAAGCCAAGAGACTCAAGTCACAGAGATTAGAAAATGACTGAACCAGAATTTGAATCCAGCTCTCTTAATTTCAATCCTAGTGAACTTTCTGCTAAATACCATATATTTAGTAGAATTTAATCTATTAAAGCATTGATTCCAGTGAGTTTTTTCTCTACTATGTTACATGTTTAATAGTATCTCATATATAAAGCATGCTCCCCAGAAGCTGGTTAATTCCTCCTAGACTGCTTTCAACTAGGAGTGGTTTTATATATTAGGATAATATAAATTCAAAAGATAGATTATTTCCCAGGTATAGATAACTAGAGAGGAATTAATGCCCACAATATAGCCAAATAGACTTTTTTCTAAAGCCAAGAGGCTCAAGTTACATAGGATATAAGGATATAAGTGAATCCAGTTCCTTTCATTTTAACCCTAGTGGGCTTTCTGCTATAGCACATATTTAATAGAATTTAATCTATAAAGTGTGCTCCCTAGATATCAGTTTGTTTTTTGTAGGCTCTGCCTATAATTGGAAATATAGTTATTGAAACAATCATTTTTAAAATATAAAGCTTCACAGTACAGTACAAAAAACACTGCCTGTGGAGTCAGGACATTATTTGTAAATTCGGTGATATCTGACTCTTCATGACCCAATAGATCATGTCTCACCAGGCCCTTCTGTCCTACACTGTCTTCCAAAATCTGACCAAACTCATGTTAATTGCTTTCATAACACCATCTATCCAATTCATACCTCTTCCTTTGTCTTCAGTCTTTCCCAATAGCAGGATCTTTTCCATTGAGTCTTTTATACACATTATGTGGCTAAAATATTTAATCTTCGGTATTTGTCTTTCCAATGAGTAACCTGAATTAATTTCTTTTTTTTTTCAAAATAATAGCTTTTTATTTTCCAAATACATGTAAAGATAGTTTTCAATATTCACCCTTGCAAAACTTTGTATTCCAAATTTTTTCTCCCTCCCTTCCCCCCATCACCTCCCCTAGACAGCAAGTAATCCAATATATATATATATTAAACATGTACACTGAATTAATTTCTTTAAATATTGACTGATTTGATCTTCTTGCTGTCCAAGGGACCCTCAGAAGTTTTTAGGGGTCTTGGATTCAAGTGTTGCCTTTGATGCCTACTAACTTTGTGACTTTAAACTATTCACTTTATCTCCCTGGGCCTTGGATCCTCAAATGCAAAATAACAAGCTTAGACTAGATAACCTCTGAGATCCCTCCAGCTCCAGATCTTTGATTGCCACTGTCATTAGTAATTACCCATATTTGAATATTAGTAATACTGATTTGGAACAAGATTTCTGAAAAATCAGTCTCTTATGCCAATAAACACTTTAGTTACTTGCCAAGAAGATATGGCAGCCAAGGGCAGCACCATTCTAGAATATAAACTTGTTTGTAAAATCTTACATCACCTCGTAAAACTGAAAAGCAGTGAAGAGAAACAAGTTTACAGAAAACTTGGCAAGATATCCAATTAAGCCAAATCTTCTGAAGCAGATTTAAGAATGAAATTGGGAAACAGCGAACAGACAGAAAATGGAAAATAACTGTAAAGATTCTGTAATAAGCATCTTGCTTTTTCGTTGGCAATGAAACTGCCAGATTAGAATTCTTAATATTAAGCTCTCCATTGTGCTCCATGAGGAAATAGAAATAGTTCTAATGGAAATAAAGTTGGGAAGATCAACTAGATTAAACCAAGTATATACATAACAAGAGTTCCATTCTAGAGATAATCCACATGTGAAAGTGTGGGAGGATGGATTCTCAGCATCCTTTAAAGAGGGTTTGATGGCCATTACTGGGTCTGTATCCCAAAGAAATCTTAAAAATGTAAAAGGACCCACATATGAAAAAATGTTTGTAGCAACTCTTCTTGTAGTAAAAAAGAACTGGAAAATGAGTAGATTCCCATCAGTTGGGGAATAGCTAAACAAGTTGTGGTATATGAAGGTAATGGAATATTGTTATTCTATAAAAAATGATGAACAAGCTGATTTTTAAAAGGCCTGGAAAGATTTACATGAACATGATGGTGAGCGATAACAAGCAGAACCAGGAATACATTGTACATAATAAGAGCAAGACTGTGTGATGTCAACTATGAAAGACTTGGTTCTTCTTGTGGTTCAATGATTTCAAAGCAACCCCACTAGACTTTGGACAGAAAATGCCAGCTGCATCCAGAAAAAGAACTAAGGAAATTTAATGTAAATCACCATGTGCTATGTTCATTTCTTTTTTCTGTTTTTTTTTTTTCATCTCTCCCATTGCTTTTTTCCCCTTTTGCTGATTTTTCTCTCCCAACATGATTCATATAGCAGTGTATGTGTTAAAATACATAAATAATAAATGTTTTTTTTAAAAAGAGGGGATGGTACAAAGTACTTGAAAACAAATCAGACATTATTATGATCCCCAAAATTTATCCATCATTACATTACCAATCCAAGTGCCTGTCCCACCATTACAAAATCTTTATGAACAAGAATATTATATTCTATTGCAAACTACATCTTTACAACCACACAATTGTCTGAAAAGTATAAAGACTATGGATTACTGGTTCTACTCAGTTCACTCTACATCAGTTCGTGTAAATCCAGGTTTTTTGTAAGCATCCTGCTCATCATTGCTTAAAGCAGAATTGTATTCTGTTGCCATCATATGCCACAGCTGTTTAGCCGTTACCTAATTGATGAGCATCTCCTCCAATTCTTCAATACCATAAAAGAGCTACTGTAAATACATGTGTACAATTAGGTTCTTTGACAATTTCTGGATGAGTGTGCTAAAAGAGAAAATGTGCATAGTTTATGGTACTCTTTGGAGTCACAATTTAGAATCACAATCCAATGAAATATACAGATGAACAGATAGGCACCTTCTCTCCAATCACAATTGTATCCACTTTTTATGTGTTCTTTCTACCTTTATATCTCAGGTTGAGTAATTTTGTGCTTTTAAAAACATAGAATTGCATAGTATGGGTGAAAGAGCACTCTAGCTAGAAAACATGAGTTCAGAGCTCATTTCTGATTCCTACTGTATGCCGTAGGCAAATCAGTTTCCTCATCTGTAAAATGAAAGGATTCGATTAAATGGCTTCTGAAATCCTTTCCAACTGTGGATCTATGAGCCTATGACGTTATAAATCATCCAGCCAGGTAGCACAGTTAGACAAGGCACTGTTCATGGAGTCAGGATTAGATTTAAGTTCAAATCTTGCCTTAGCTGCTTATTATTTGTGAAATTTGGGCTAGTCACTTAGCTTTTATTTGCCATGAGGATAATGATAGTTCCTTAGAGTATTGTTGTGAGGATAAAATGAGGTAATAGTTATAAAGCACTTTACAACTTTTATTGTTTAGCCATTTTCAGGCACATCCAACTTTTCATGACTCTATTTGGAGTTTTCTAAGCAAAGATACTGATGGAGTTCCTTCTCCAGCTCATTTTATTGATGAGGAAGTGAGGAAAAGTAAGAAAAAGACTTGTCCAGAGTCACATAGCTTGTAATCATCTGAATCCAGATCTGAATTTAGGAAAATGAATCAAACAACTGATTTCAGGCCTAGTCCTTCCACTGTGCCATCTAGCTGCTCTTGCAAACATTTTAATTCATAAATGCTTAATGTTCTGTCTAAGGTCACACAGCTAGCTAGAAGCAGAGCTAGGGCTAAAACTTTGTAAAAATTTCTTGGAATTTCGGAATTGCCTAAATTATTAATTGTTGTAAAACGGGAGCCACCTGCCAGTGGCTGCTGGAGGTCTAACTCAGCCCTGTAGAATGGATCTCTTCATGTGAGAGGAAGATGATAATACAAGGAGACTGAGAGGCAGTTGCTGTTCTCTGACCTCTTTCCTCTTCCCTCTTGCCTCCAATTTATTTCATTCCCAATCCACAAGCACAACTATAAAAACTGCTTTGCAACTCCTTTAAGTGTTATGATTCAGAGCAGTGGAGGCTCTTGGAGAATTGACCTGCAACAATGAGAAATGCAAATTAAGACAACTCTGAGGTACCACTTCATCCCTCTCAAACTGTCTAAGATGACAGGAAAAGATAATGCTTAATGTTGGAGGTGTAGGAAAGCTGGGACACTAATACATGGTTGATTGTGACCTGATCTAACCAATCTAGAGAGTAATTTGGAACTATGCTCAAAGGGCTATCAAACTATGCATACCCTTAGGTCCATCAGTGTCTCTCCAGGGTTCATATCCCAAAGAGATCATTTAAAAATATTTGTAACAGCTCTTTTTGTAATAGCAAGAAAACTGGAAACCGAGTTTCCCTATCATTTGGGGAATGGCTGAATAAGTTATGTGAATGTTGTGGAATATTATTGTTCTATAAGAAATGATCAGCAGGATGATTTCAGAGAGTCCTGGAGAGACTTACTTGAACTGATGCTGAGTGTAGTGAGCAGAACTATTGTACATAGCAACAGCAAGGTTATGTGATGATCAACTGTGACAAACATGGCTCTTTTCAACAATGAGGTGATTCAGGCCAATTTCAAAAGACTTGTGATGGAGAGAGCCATTTTCATCCAGAGAGAGGACTGTGGGAACTGAGGGTGGATCACAACATAGTATTTTCATTATTTTTTTGTTGTTGTTTGCTTGCTTTTTGTTTTCTTTCCCATTTTTTTCCCTTTCTGATCTTATTTTTCTTGTGCAGCATGATAAATGTGGAAATATGTTTAGAAGAATTACACATTTAACCTATATTGATACTTACTATCTAGAGGAAAGGGGAAGAAGAGAGAGGGAATAAATTTGGAACACAAGATTTTGCAAGGATAAATATTGAAAACTATCTTTGCATATATTTTGAAAAATAAAAGCTATTATATAAAAATGTTAGCTTTTTAATAAATATTTTCTATTCCATTAAATACAAAGAAAAGAAAATGAAGGACAAACAACAGAAATAATCATGAATGTGTTATGAAGATATTTAAATGTACAAATAAGTAATGATAGGCAAAGAGAGTCCAATTTTATACAGCTTCGCTGATATTTTTTGGGTCTATTTTCTCTATTTCTGCATATAGTTGACTAGTCATTGCTGATCTAGCTTTTTATTTATCCAAAGTCTTCATATTTGACTCTGGAAATTCTGTATTCTTAATCTCTTATTTCTAATTACCACCTGAAAAGTATTCTGTCTCCAATTCCCAATTATTCTCTAACTTGAGCTTTCAGCACAATTCCTCTGGTACCTTGGACAGTGCATCTCTTTGATCTTCAGCCACTTCTCAATGTTACCATTTCACTCTTTCCTATAAATATTTGGTGTTGATTTATTCTTGTGTGCGTGCTGTTTGTTTCCTAGTGGAATGTAAGCTTCTAGAGGGCAGGGATTGTTTGGATTTTTTTTTCTTTTCTTAATGTCCCTATTGACTAGCAAAATTACTAGCATAAAAGTAATAAATGTTTCTTCATTCAATGAATACCCTTTTTTGAAAGTCTTTGGGTAAAATCCAAGTGACCACTTTTCTGGTATATTGTAAAAGGGAATCCAGAGTTCAGGGAATTCTTGTATAGTTTGGCTTTCTGAAGTCCCTTCAACTCTGAGATTCTGGGATTTTTTTTAGACTACTTAACCCAGGATCATAGGTTTAGACCTTAGAAGTGATCAGATTCAACCATCTCATTGTACAGATGAAGAAACTGAAGAATAGAGAGGTCAAATAGACATTGAACAGAATCAGACAGTTAGTTATTTAGTATATATTGTTAGGTTTGGACTCAGTTCTTCCTGATTCTAGGCCCAGTCTTCTAGCCATTATTTCACTCTTTTTTTTTTTTCCTTCAAAGACAATTTATGTTCACATGGAGGGAAGAGGAGAACAGAAAGAGAAATTCCACTCAAAATAACTACTGCATGTTTAAAATATTTGGGGGGGGGTGTACCTACCAAGACATACACATAATTCTATGAATATAACTAAAAAACATTCTACAAAAATAAATTCTTATTTAAATAATTGGATAGATATTCATCAATCATGGTTGGATCATGCCAATATAATAAAAATGATTCCACCTAATTTACAGAATCAGTGCTATACTCATCAAACTACCAAAGCATTACTTTACAGAACTAGAAAAAATGACAAAGTCAAGAAACAAATGACCATAAATCTGAAGGGAAATAATGGAGAAAAAATGGGAATGGAGGGCTAGTTGTTTCACATCTCAAAGCATACTCCAAAATAGTAGTAGTCGTTCTGTAAGAAATGACCAACAGGATGATTTCAGAAAGGCCTGGAGAGACTTACACGAACTGATGCTAAGTGAAATGAGCAGGACCAGGAGATCATTATATACTTCAACAACAATACTAGATGATGACTAGTCCTGATGGATCAGGCCATCCTCAGCAACAAGATCAACCAAATCATTTCTAATGGAGCAGTAATGAACTGAACTAGCTATACCCAGAAAAAGAACTCTGGGAGATGACTAAAAACCATTACATTGAATTCCCAATCCCTATATTTATGCACACCTGCATCTTTGATTTCCTTCACAAGCTAATTGTACAATAATTCAGAGTCTGATTCTTTTTGTACAGCAAAATAATGTTTTGGTCATGTATACTTATTGTGTATCTAAGTTATATTTTAATATATTTAACATCTACTGGTCATCCTGCCATTTAGGGGAGGGGGTGGGGGGGGGGTAAGAGGTGAAAAATTGGAACAAGAGGTTTGGCAATTGTTAATGCTGTAAAGTTACCCATGTATATATCCTGTAAATTAAAGGCTATTAAATAAAAAAAAAAAAAATAGTAGTAGTCAAAACTATTTGATACTTATTGAAAAACTTCATAGAAAAATTGATCATTGAGATAAATCAGGTGTACAAGATTCAGAAGTAAATGAATATAATAGCCTACTGTTCTACAGATATAAGGAGGACCCCAACTATTAGAATAAGCTTATACTAACTATTCAATAAAACATCTGGAAAAAACAGGAAAGCCGTCTTTTAGAAATGCCATGTGCAACAGGTGGCTTTAAATAATTGAACTAGATTAAAAGGTCATACAGAAGTAAGGAATAAGATACTTTTTACAACTTTGAATGGGAGACAGTTCTTGAATAAATGAAATGGATAATCTTCATTACATAAAATTGAAAAGTATGGGCACAAACAAAATGTAGCCAAGATATTGTATTCACTCATAGAGAAGGAAAAAAAAAACATTCCCTAGTAAGTTGATGCTCAAAGGATATAAATAGATAATTCTCAAAAGAATTAATGTAAAAAAAGCTGAATCATTCAGAATGGTGATGAGATGTCAGTTATTGTGCTTGACCTGAGGGAAGGTATAAAGGAAAATTAAGAGCTGCTAATCTATTTGTCCATGGTTCCTGTTCTCCCTTTGCATCTTTGTTTTAGAAAATTAAAAGCTGCTGATCTATTTGTCCATGGTTCCTGTTCTGCCTTTGCATCTTTGTTTTAGTTATAGCTATCCCTCTACTGCTCTGTCTTCTTGTCCCTTGTCCTTAACTAGGTATTAGTACTTAGATAATTATTATTTTTTTTTTTTGGTGAGGCAGTTGGGGTTATGTGATTTGCACAGAGTCACACAGCTAGTAAGTGTTAAGTATCTGAGGCCAGAGTTGAATTTACATCCCACAGACTATCCACTACACCATCTAGCTACCCCAGGTGTTTATTGTTTAAAATTCATTTTTTGTTTCTTTATTCTTAATTGTGAATATATTTATTTTTCAAAGGGAGAGATTGGCCAAGGAAAATGAATAATTGTCTATCATTAAAAAATAAAATGTTAGAGGAAAACAGACATTCTAAAAGTAAATGACTGACACATTTTATATTTTCTCTTTAAAAGAAAAAATGGATGTCACCTTCCTTTGAATTTTTTTGTGGTTGTTCTAGGATTTAGAGATGGAAGAGACTTTGTAGGTCCTCCAGTTCAAACCTCTGCTTTATGGAGGAGGAAACTGAGATCCAGAGATATATGGAGTGCTTTATTTTCCACTGGTAGTAATCATCATGACTGGGATTCAAATCCATGCCCTCTGACTCCAAATCCAACCTGCTTTTATCATACTCCTCTGTTCCAATGGAAACATATTTCCCCAGCTCCGCTGTAACTGACATCATTTTCCCTCCTACATTATCTATAACACTTTTTGTGTTATTGATCCCACAAAAATGAATGATAGTGCTATTCCCAGATATCCAATTAATACCAAATTTGTTTGGCAACAACACATTAACAGTTTGCTATAATCCCATTCCAACTGATTAATGCTCTGTGTAATGAGCCCCAAGTAATGGCATCACAGCTGTCACCCCAGAACAAAAGAGAATCTTTTAATGTCCATCTTTGTGAGATTATCCAATTTTGAAAATAAATTTGTTTATTTTTCCAAATGTGTTTCTGTTATCTGCTTAATTAAATATACCTTTTTGTCTTTTTTTCAGATGGTATCATGGAGCAATCAGCAGAACAGATGCAGAAAATCTCCTCCGGTTGTGTAAAGAGTGTAGCTACCTTGTAAGAAATAGCCAAACAAGCAAGCACGACTATTCTCTGTCACTGAAGTAAGTATAACTTAATCATACTTTTCTGGCATTCAGTTTTCTAATCACTTAGCCGAGTCATGATAGGTATAGGGAGAAGACTTTTTAAAGATACTCCAAGGAATTTTAGCATTACCTTCATCAATAATGTACTATTCCCACTAGCAAGTCTTAGATTTGATCTTGTGTTCTTGGATCATGAAGAAATTTTTATTGTTCACCTTTGTTTTTCTAAAAGAAGAAAATGTACTTGCCTTTTCTCCCAGTCTTTTATTAAATGATTATTTTTCTTTTTATCTTTTGGTGGGTCATAGCATTACATTTAGATTACTGTGTTTTAATTTTATTCCCAGTAGAGTTTTTGATATTTTGGGGAAAAACTCTTCAGAATATAATAAAAAATCCTCTAGGGGCAGCTAGGTGGTACAGTGGATAGAGCATCAGTTCTAAAGTCAAGAGGATCTGAGTTCAAATCTGGTCTCAGATACTTAACACTTCCTAGTTGTGTGATCCTGGGCAAATCACTTAACCCCAATTGCCTCAGCACACACACACACACACACACACACACACACACACACACACACAAAATCCTCTACATTTTGTAGCTAGGAATAGGCCTGTAAGGATTTGGATGATTAGGCACACTCCTAATAGAGACCCAAAGTTCCATCAGACAGAAATGTTAGATGGTGCAGGGAGGTCGATAAATGAGTGATTAATAATTTTTAGAAGGGGGTGGGTTTTACGTATGCACACAAAATCCTCTATATTTTGTAGTATGGCCTTGGCATTATTTGATTGGTTATTGTATTTTAAAGAAAATCAGAATCTTATAGCTGGAAAAGACCTTAGTGATTTTCTAATCCAACTCCCTAATTTTATGGATGAAGCTAATTAAAGTAGAGACTAGGGGTTATATTTAGTCTTTCTCTCCATTTTTCCATGACTTTAATAGTATGTTGAATGTTTTACATAATTGAAGTTATCTGCTCTATTTTTATAATCTCTTTTATCCCTTTTTAATTAAGAATTCTTCCCCTACCTATAGGGGCAAAAGGTACCTGTTCTCATTCTCTCTTTTATTTTTTAATGTTGTGATTATTTATATTTAAGTTGTATACTCAGTTTTAATGTATTGGGGTATATAAAATGTTGGTTTAATCCTAATTTCTGCTAAGTTGCTTTCCAGTTTTCCCAGCAGTTATTGTCAAAAGGGATGTCTTCCTTCCAGTAATTTATGTCCAGTCAAATACTGGACTACTAATTTTTATTGCCTTTATTTCTTGTTTATTTAGTCTGTTCCACTAATCTACTTTTCTGTTTTTTAACTGGTACTAAGTCAGTTTAATAATCACTACTTCGTAATATAAAAAGACCATTTGGTAATGTTATACCCATTTCATTCATAATTTTTTATTCTTCTTGAGATTATAAACTGTCTGTTCTTATAAGTTAATTTTTTATTTGTATTTAGATTTTAAAAAGTATAGCCCTGGTAATTTAATTGATATAGCACCAAACCTGTAAATGAGTTTGGGCAGCACACTACCATTTTTATTATATTGACATGGCCCAAGCATGAACACTGAAGATCTCTGTAATTATTTAAATCTCATATTTTTATCAAGAGTGTTTTATAGTTGTATTTATATAAATCTTGGATGTGGGTGATAGTAAGTTAACTCAAATATTTTGTACATCTCAAAATTATTTGAGTCGAATGCTCTTATGATTGCTTCCTGATTTTTGTAATATATAAAAATGCTAGTTTACTTTTGAATTCTGCTCTCTTGCTAGTAATCATTTCAGTTTCTTCCCTGGCTTTCTGGGCTTTTCTAGTTATACCACTATGTTGACTGGAAATAGACATAAGTCTGTACCCTCCTTGTTCAATTTTTTTTTATTTTATTCTCTTTGCCTTATTACTATAATGGCAGTTCTATAACTATATCAAATAATACTACATATTAGTAAAGAATCTAGTCTTTCTCCATTACAGTTCCAACACTTGTTTTTTAATTATATAATTCTAAAAATTCTAGTACTTGGTTTTATTGATTTTTGCTTTTGATATGCTACATGATCTTGCCAAATCCAATTTTAGGGCTTGGATACATGTTTTTAATCACGTGAAAGAAGAGCCTTTATGTGCCTGTACTTTTTAGGATTTTTTACATAAATAACTGCTGATTTTTTTGTCAAAGATATTCTATACCTATTGAAATAAGCAGGTGGTTTATGTTATTGTTGTTGTTTGTATGATTAAATTGTCATTATTTCCCTACTGTTTCACTGTTCTTAACAAACCTATTTAAATCCAACTTGGTCATAGTGAATTATTTTCTGGGTATATTTCTTAGGTAGTCTTGGGAGGATTTTTTTGCATCAATATGCACTGATAAGATCGGTTTATACTTCTCTTTCTTTGCTTTGTTTCTCTCCTGTTTGGACATAAGAATTATAATTGTCCAATGAAAGGTATTTGGCAATGTGCTTTCTTTCTCTTTTGAGAATAATTTTTGTGGCATATGCATTAGTTACTTTTAAAATGTTTAATAGAATTCACTTGTAAATTTACCTGACCTGGGATTATTTTCCCCTTTTGGCCATTCATTTGTGGTTTGGCAAGTTGTAGGTTTTTGTTTTCTTTCTGAGATTAAGTTAAGATCTCTTTCTTGTTTTCTTAATTTGGGTCTTTTGGTTTTTTGTTGATCCTCATCAATTTCCTTTGAATTCTCAGTTGTGCTGACATGTAATTTCTGCTCACATTTAGGGTTATAAATTTTTTTGTATTTACTTCCAGCAGCTATTTATGTGACTATAGATTTGTAATATCAATTTACCTCTTCTTATATGTCAGCATTTAGGCTCTGCCATTTGTTTCTACAAATCTAATACCAGTCTCCTCCCCTTCCTCCCCTTCTCCTTCCCATCATCCTGCCCAAACCCCCAAACTCCTTAAGTTTACTTGTACAGTTTTATACCCCTATTCTCTCATTCTCTCTCTCTCTCTTTCTCTCTCTCTTTCTCCTCCCTCTCCCCCTCCCTCCCTCCTTCCCTTCATTCCTCTCTCTTTCTTTCCCTATGTATGTGTACGTGCACACGCTCATATATTTGTCTTTGTGTCTCTCATTTTCCTTCCCTACTCAGATAAATATTCAGGTGCCTAAGTGTCCCTTATCATCCATTATTCTATCTCAGTAATGTTAATAATTAATGCCACTCTCCAAAAAGTATTGTTTTCTCTCCAGGTCCTTTTTTATTCCTCCCAGCTTTTACGATTCTCTAGTCTTTGTTCCCAGGAATACTAATTCTTTTTTTTCTTTGTTTAATGTTTTTATTTTATCCAGTTACATGTAAATAATTTTTACATTTGTCTTTAAAACTCTGAATTCCATATTATATCTCTCCCTTCTTCCCCACCTCACCCCCCATTGAGAAAGGCACATGTGTGAAATTATGAAAAACATTCCCATAAAAGTCATGTTATAAAAAAAAACATAGATCTCCCTCCCCCCCAAAAAAATACAAGTAAAAAGTCTCCAAATTCATTAAAAAGCCACCAACAAAATAAGTGAGAGAACTCTGCACAAGATATTTCTTAAAGAAAAAAATAGTTGGATATTAATTCACTAACCTGCCAATTCCCATTTTCTCCAATGATTCCTGACCTGGCCATCCCAGTACCACTCCACCTAAACCAGTCACTACTGCTATGATTTTGGGTTCTTGCCTTTGAAGTTCACCTTTTTATTTGGGGAGAAGGGGAAAGAGTTCAAAGGGGTTCCTTTTTCCAGAAGAGGAGAAGACCTAGTAATCTATTTTCTATACCTCCAGAGTACTACAAAGCAATTATCAGGTCCCCTCGTAGGTCTTCTCTTCTCTGGCTAAAGAGACCCAGGTTCGTCTAGTGATCCTATATCACATATTTCCAATCTTTTCACAATTGCTATGATATAGGGGGAAAGGGTGGGGGAGTATGGCAGGCAAAAGTTGCACCTGGAAGTCTTTCATTCCCTGCCATCTTCCCAGGATTCACATATCATGTATATCTGGCTAATAATAATATTATTGAAGATCTGATTGTTTGTAGTACAATGTGGATAGGTCATTGTCCCAGGAAATAAGACATAATAGATATACCTCTTTGTATGTTTCCTCAAACTTCTTGACTTCTTGTCTATTCTGGCTTTCCATTTTTTATTTTATTTTTTTTGTAACCAGTTTACCATTCTACTTTGAGAATCTCCTTTAGGACAGATTTCCAAAATCAATTTACACACAGAAAGAACTTATTGCCATCTCCCTCAAATATAAGACTGAAGAGGAAAAATCATTACACTCAAAGACTCAGACTTGGGTTCCAGTCCCAGCTCCATCACCAACCCATTATGTAGCTCTGGGAATACAATCTTCCCTTAAGAACTTGAGTTTTCTCCTCTATAAAATGCAGACAGTGGATTGCATTGAAAGTTTTAAGCGTTAGGGTATCAGTGGACCTCCTTGACAGTCTGCGGGGGCCTTTGATCCCCTTCTCAAAATCATGCTCTTAAAAACATGAAATAAAATACATATGATAACAAAGGAAACCCAATTATATTGAGAAAATTATCTAAATACAGGGTATTCCAAAAGTCTTAATGCCATTTTAAGAGCATCTAAGAAACACAGTGGATAGAACATGTGGTTTTAGAGTCAGGAAGACCTGAATTCAAATATGGCCTCTGTCACTTACTAGCCATTGGGCAAATCATATAACTTTTTGCCTCAGTTTCCTCATCTGTAAAATGAACTGGAGGAACAACTGGAAAATCACTGCATCTTTGCCAAGAAAACCTCAAATGGGGATATAGAGTCAGACACAACTGAAAACAACTAAAGAAGCTTAAAATGACCCAAGACTTTTGGGACACCCTGTTTTGGTTTTCTTCTTAAACTCATCATCCCCAGATTAACAACCCTCTGGAACCCATGAAATTTCATATTGAGAAGGGAATGAGGGAGCCAACTCCAAAAACTCCCAATTGTCAAGTTCTGTCATTTCATACACATACTAGTATAAAGGTTCATGGGATTTTCAGTACAGAATTTCCAGTGGGAACTTTTAACTCCCCTTGTGTCATGGACTGGGTCCTTCAGCCTTCTGATGAAGTTTAACCATACTGTGGGCTATTACCTGCATTCATTATTAAAGGAAATGCTAAATTTTAATTAAAAGTCAGTGAAAATATGTAACTTTTTTCTCATTCAAGTTCACAGGCCCTCTAAAATCTATCTATAAAAAAATTGAATACCTTAAAGAAAGCAGAAGCTCTAGCACTGGAAGAGCAGGCCTACAGAGTATTTTAATTATGGAGTCGGGTTCAATTTTTAAAACATTCATTAAGCACCTGCTAAGATAGAAGGCTACCTGGACATTGTGGCTACAAAGAACAAAAAATATATAATTTCTACTTTCAAAGAACTTATAATCTTATCAGGAAAAAGAAAATGATCAGTAAAGGCAATGTCAGAGATGGGTTCTTTCCCTAATCTTTCCCCTTAACAATTCTTAATGAGCCAAATTACATGTTTCTCTCTACTGAAGACTGATTACAAACACCACCTTTTAATCTGCTAAATTCTAGCTTTAAAAAAAAAAAAAAAGAACATTGTTAGTTTGTTCCCTTCAAGGAACTCTTGGGGCCTTAAACACCTGAATATTAATTTTCACATTTAATCAGTCCAATTAATAATTAATCCCATTATCACATTTAAAAAAAAATTCAGTGTATTAAACTCCAAATCAACTAGGATGTGGAATTTGGTTTTATAAGAACCAAAAATGTCCTAATTTAGGTATAGAAAACCAGCTCTCTGAGAAGAGTACAGCTAAGTGTTCACACAAGTGAACACAAGTGTTGTCTATACTGAGTATGGAAAGCAAACATTAGTATCTTTAACTCCACATTGATCCTTCCCATTATACTATTATCATAATACTATTTTCTTTAAAAATATAATCACGTTGTGACCCATGTGAAAATCTATCTACTAGATTTCTACTTTTTTTTAGCAAACATCTCCTTTAGAGATTGATGATATGAAGAAGAATTACTGATTTTTTTTTTTTAATTCTTGGGATTGGGTTGGAGTCAGATAGAGATGGATAAAAGAACAGCATTAGTTTGAAGCTCTTTGACTGAAACTAGCATTAACAGAAATCAAGGTGAGGAGAAGCACTACATTTTCCCACACTAGTTCCAACTATAAAAGCAGCCTCAAGCGAGTAACAAAGAATGGAAAAATAAAAACTGCAGAAAGTAGGCTGTGGTTGATTTGTGTACAGGCCAAAAACTGCAGTATTTACATTAAGTAACTAGATAAATTTAGAAAGAAAGGAAGGGAAAATAGGGAGGGAATCTTATTGAAATACCTGATTATATAGAATACTAATGTTTATGTCATGTTTAAGATTTGTAAAGGACTTTTCATTCACTATCTCATTTTTAATAACTCTATTAGGTTGGTAATGAAAGTATTTTTAGTCCTACTTTATAGTGAGGAAATTGAACCTTAGCGAAAGGTAAAAAATAGCTTACCTGAGGTCACAGCTAGAAAGTGGCAAGGCTGAGCCTGGAAACCATAACCACTAAATTCAAGTTGAGTGCTCTTTCAGAAAGCTATAATAAATGAACTCTCCCACTTTCCCTCAGTTGTTAATATTACTTGCCTAAAGCATTTACAACTCAAAAATAGATAACCATCACAGTGACTCTGTATATTTGATAATATTATCATATCTACTCCTCTTTGCATCCTCTGAATCACTCCTAGAGGATTCTGAACCTTTCAACTGAGACACTGATCTTATCTTTACTCACCCTTTAAGAAACATATATTAAGCACCTACATAAGGCAACGTTTCATGACTCAAAGAACAAGCATTTATTAAGCATCTTCTTTGTGCCAGGCACTAAGCTGCAAAGAAAGGCAAAAACTGAACTGTGACCTCCAAGAGTTCAAGAGTCTCATGGAGAAGACAACCTGAAACAGCTGTGTACAAACAAGCTATAGACAGGATAAATTCAAGATAATCAACAAAGGGAGGGCACTGGCATGAAGAGAGATTGAAAAAGGGTTTTGGAAAATGGGATTTTATCTGGAACTTGAAGAAATACAGAAAATCCAGGTTATGAAAATGAGAAGGGAGAGGATCCCTCATGTTTTGGGGACAGCCAGTGAAAATACCCAGAATTAGGCAATGGAGGGTCTTGTGTAAAGTACCACAAAGAAGCCAGTGTCATAGGGGCTATAGAATGGAGTGAATAAGGATTAGAAGGCTAGAAAGGAAGGAGGGGACCAGTTTATAAAGGGCTTTGGACACCAAAAAAGATTTATATTTGATTCTGGAGAATCAGATCGAATCAGGAGATAACATAGTCAGATAAAGATAAACTCAGAGAGCTTATGTGTGAGACATAGAGTAAAACAACAACCAGAAAAATGAAGCTAATTCACTAAAATAGTATGGAGTGCTATGAGATCACTTAAATATATTTGACACTTACGAGGGATAGAATGGCAACAGAGGCCTGTGACAGAAGAGGGTAATCAAATTATAGGTAATAATATGAAAAAAGATGTTCTGGCAAAGTGATTACCACATTCCCCCCTCTGCTCAAGAACCTTCAATATCTCTCTCTTGCCTCTAGGATAAAATGTAATTCCTTAGCTTAGCACCTGACATCTTGTCTCTTCTGTGCCTAGACAAACCCTTCTAACTAGTAGGTGCCTAATCAATGTTGGATGGATTGGATTGGAAGGTAAGATGTTTGACAGAGTAACATGTGACAAAACTGGAAAGCTCATTTGGACCAGACTGTAAAGAGATCTCAGTGTTAAACCAAGGGGTCTGGTCCCAATTCCATAAGCAGTGGGGAAATCATTGAAGGTTTTTGATTAAAGATGTGATGTGGTAATAATACCTGTACCCCCAGGAAGACCAGACTAGCAGGAGTCTGCAGGATGGTTTAGAGTTGAGGAGAAATAGGAGACAGAAAGACTTTTTTTTGAGGGACATGTCCTGCCTCTGCCACATACTGACTCTGTGTCCCTCTTGTTGTTGAGTCATTTTGGTTGTCTTCAACTCTCTGTGAGCCCCATTTGGAGGTTTTCTTGGCAAAGATACTGGAGTGGTTTGCCATTTTCTTCTACAGCTCTTTTGACAGATGAGGAAACTGAGGCAACAGTTAGGTAATAGGCCCAGTCACACAGTTAATAAGTTCCTGAGAATGGATTTTAATTCAGTTCCCCCTGGCTCCAGGGCCAGCACTCTATCCATTGTACCACTTAGCTTCCGTTAGTGCCCTCAGTGACAATTATAATCGATGGTGATGGTGATGGTGATAGCAAAGGTAATGACAGCAGTTATATAGTGCTTTAAGCTAGCTTTGCAAAATACCTTACAAATATCTCATTTCATCCTTATAGTTGCTATGTTAGGTATTGTGATTATGATCTCATTTTACAGATGAGGAAATTAAGTCACAGAGGATTTAAATTATTTACCCAGGGTCACAGCTAATAAGGATCTAAGACTGAATTTGAACTCAGGTTTTCCTGACTCCAAGTCTAAGTCCATCACCACACCACTTACCTGCCTAACAATATTTCAGTGCTCTAATAGTGTTATCAAATTCAAATGGAAACCAGAACTACTCAGTGTTTGAAAGGATCCCAGAGGGCCTCAAATTGACTTAGAAAGCTGCATGTTAATATTATCTACATTTTATTGTAGTTTTACAATATTTGTATTTTAATCTAGTTCAGAAGTTTTATGGGCTGCTAGGGGCCATGCCTGACACCTTTGCACCTAAAGATTATACATTTCAGAAAATGTATAAGCCTTCATTGGTATCAGGAATTTCCTGATCTCAAAGTGCTATACACAGTGAAATCACAGGTCCAGTCATTACTTCTTATCTCCTTCGTTTCCATATGTAACTCTCCCTATTCCCTAAGTAGGGAACCATTTCTTGGAATAATTCCTAACCAGGAGGCAGAGGGGAAAGAGTTCAACAGAGCCAACTAATATTTTTATCAAAATCTAATAAGTAGTACAATACTCTATATCTATTGTCCTCCACCTCGGCAAAAAAGAGTTGCATCTTTCCTCACCTCTTCTCCAGTCCCAAATTTCTTGATCATTATAATGCACAGAAATCTAAATGTAAGAGAGAGAGGAAGGAAGGAAGGATGAAAGAAAGAAGTAAGGGAGAGAGGAAGAAGGAAGAGACAGGAGGGAGAAGGGAGGAAGGAATGCATTGATGACTTCAAGACCTACTCGATATGAGCATTGTGTCTATAGATGCATCTGTCCTTCCCCTTCAAGAGACCATGTCAATGCCCCATCCTCCCTTAGGGTGCTCAGCTATTCTCAGCTGTCATAAAGCTCAAAATGAGAGAAACTAAGCTTAAAACAACAGCTTAACGGAGAGAAGTTAGGCATTAGGACAAATTTTCTAATAAGGGTTGTTAAACATGAAAATAAGCTATAGAATGATAATCTCATTTTCACTCAATTACATTTTAAAAAGTGTAATCACCTACATGAGATGGGTTAGTGGGGAGAGGTACTTTCTAGGCCTAAATTCTGTAGTCTAGCACAGTCAGTCATTAACATGTCACCTGCTCCTTGTTTGCCAGTGGCAGCTCCTGCCTTGGAAATCCCAGGCTGGGAGACTCCACAGGAAACCATCCTATTGTATCAGCAGTACATCTTTTGCTTCACAAATTTTAACAACCCAATCTCCCTGAAATCCACATGCCTTCTGTTTAGCCTGTCGGATTATGGATGAAATCCAGCCGGCAGCCCTCACATGGAAAAAGAATAAAATTGTATTAACCATAGAGGGAAACAAAAGAGGATACCTAGATAGAAATAGAAAATAAGCTTACCCTAGATTGGGGGAAATTTGTCCACCACAAGCTAGCATGGTGGATAGGCTTGAGTTCCTTTTAGAGTTTTTGTTCCCCTCGGACATCTAGGCAGGAATCTGCACTATTCCCTATTCCTGACCAGCTGGGTCCTGTGAGGGAACATCTGGTTGGGTGATCTGTGTGCCCCTATCACCAGACAGACCTTTCCTCCCCAGAATAATGACTCCTTGCATCTGCATAGCTCTTCTTCAAGTTCAATTGAGATGTTTGCATGTCTGTTTTATTCTTTTAATCCTTACCACAGGTCTGTAAGGCAAGCAAAGGAGTTATCCCAGATTATAGGTGAGGAGAATGAAGTCCAGAAAGGGAAAGGAATTTACCCCCAAATGGCAAAGACTAAAATCTGGCTCACCTAATTCTTAGTCCTCCCAGCCCCAAATGCACAAGACTCACGTCATCAATCTAAATCATCCCTATGCTCTCGGGGCTGGCCTGCCCATGTACGCCCAGAATTAAGCCTGAAATTCTTCTCAAAGCACACATTGATATAGTATAGTCTCTCTGTGTAACTATGGCTGGCACCCTTGGCTTAGCGGATCTTGGCTGGAGGCTTCTTAACCAAAAAGCATTCCCTTTGGACACCCCTGATCTGCTCAGTGCACAATCAGAACATAGGTATCCAATAATTTATGTGGCACAAAAGAGATTCCTAAGTTCTTGTAATATAAAGTTTTTTAAGACCTTAGAAATATAAGGGCCCTATATAAAAAGATATATAAAGCTTGTTGATTTAGAAAAATACTATTAATATCGTCTGTGTTCTACTGTATTCTTATTTATTTGGTTAACTATTTCCCAATTATATTTTAATCTGGTTGGGGCCTCTACTCTAAAGTACTGTTGGTAGGCTTGTGAATTGTTCTGATTATTCTGGGAAATGATATGGAATTATACAAGAAAGTCACACAGTTGTACATGCTTCTAAATAAGCAATACCAGTGCTGGGCATGTATCCCAAGGGAAGACAAAGACAAAGGAAAATATCCAAGATATGCAGTAATATTCTTGGCAACATTTTTTGTGGAAGGGAAAAACAAGAAACAGAATAGCTGCCTGTTGTTTGGGGAATGGTTGAACAAATTGTGATGTGGGAATATAATGGAATATGGTTGTACTGCAAGAAACTGTGAATGTGAAGAATTTAAAGAATTTTAGGAAGATTTTATGAACTGAAGAGAGTAAAGTAGGTAGAATCAGGACAGTTTTTTACATAATGACCATATAATGTAAGGAAAACACTGAAAGACTTCAGAGCTCTGAACAATTGATTTCAGAAAATAAATTGGAAAATAAATATGCTTACCTCTTTTTGGCAAAGAGATGATAAAAGAAAGTTTGAAATAAAGCCTTTATCATTACAAATTTTATTTTACTTTGCTGTACTTTGCTCCTGGAGAAGGTTCTTCTAGAAGAGAAGAAGAATCTTGGGGGGGGGGGGGAGATTGACTTAATAAAGAAACAGCAATAATGAAACATTTGTTGTTGTTTTTTTAATGACCTTAGGGATCATCTGCTCTCATCAGAGAGGGAAACTGAAAAAGCTAATTGGTGACAGAGAAAGGGACTAAGTCTCTTAATTTCTAATCAGTGGGACTTATCACTGCACCAGTAATGGAAGCTTGATTACAGTAACTTTTTGTTCTCAGAAAGAAAAGCATCAACTACAAGGTAGAAAGGATTATTCCTAGCATTAGTAGCTAGCTACCTCTTCTTTTCTTACATTATTTTTTGAGACCATATTTGTGTAGCTCTGCACGCCTCTGGGTGATAGTTGTATTCCCAAGCTTCTCCACATGAAACTTGGAAGTTCTTCACACTCAGCCGGTGAATGCCCTCAAGGTAAGAAGGTCATGCTTCAACTAAAAAGGGAAAAAAAATTTAATTTTGCCTCGAATATCCCACATAATTCATTTATTAAGCCACCATTCTGTTGGAGTCCCCGGGTTTTTCCTTTGGAAGCTCAAAAACCCCTTGAGAAATAGACCAAGTATTAATGTTACTGGCCCAAGGTCCAATTACATAGATATTTTAGTAACTCCTTGGGCATAATTCCAGATCACTCTCCAAAATGATTGGATCAGTTCATAATTACATAATTGGTCTACTTCTGAAGATAAATAGGGAAAACAGAAAAGAACTTATGTGTTCTAAAATGTTTATAGCAGCTCTCTTGTGGTGGCAAAGAACTGGAAATTGCAGGGATGCCCATCCATTGGGAAATGGCTGAACAAATTGTGATATATGATTATGATGGAATATTATTGTAATGTAAGAAATATTGAGTTCAGTGATCTTAGAAAAACATGGAAAGACTTGTATGAAATAATGAAGAGCAAAATGAGCAGAACCAATAGAACATTGTTCTTTAATAATATTGTTTTAAGAAAGGCATTGAGTAAATAAGTTATTTTGTCTATTATAAATACCTAAATTAACTATAAAGGACCCATGAAAAAAGATGCATCTGCACCCAGAAAAATAATTGATAAATAGAAGTTTGTGTGCCCATTTGCCTTTTTGTGTCTGATGATAGCCATTTCTAGGGCTGAGATGAGAGAGTTGGGAAGGGGAAAAAAGAAATTTACATGATAGTTTTGTTACACATTTGAAAGAAATAGCAAGTTATACATAGTAGATTTGCAGTTTCATATGCAATCTTTTTTTTAACTGTACTATATCATAGAAATGCTTGTTTTAGTTCATAAGTTAAAAATAACAATTTTTTGAAGTCCTTAAAATTGCATCTGCCTGAATAGCAGACAGTTCATGAAGGTGAAACCTTGTTATCCTAATACCTCTCTTCCCTTTTGTCACTTGCACAGGAGTTCTTTTGGTAGCTGACATCCATTAGAGTTTCTGGTCATAAGAGATGTCTAAAGGATGGGACTCCTCCCCCAGTGTCAGTATACATTTCATCATATATATTTTCAGAATGGAGTCCCACAGGATGACATTTTAACTTGTCCATGTCCTTATTCCTTTATGAGGTTCAAACTCTTTAGTTGCACAATTGATTGAGCAAGTTGGCCACATCTGGAGCTTTATAAAATGCTTGTTTTGGGATATATCATTTTAGCCTTCCAGAATTAATCTTTTTTCCTTAGAAAGTTAAAACAAAACTTTTTGGAGAGTAATTGGGAAGAGGTTTCTCAGTGTTATTTTCAAGAAACAAAAATCCCAAGAGAATGAAAATTTAGACTTTTTGGCAAAACATGATAGATGCAAAAAACACTAAGTAATAGTCTTCGGTAAGTCATGAAGTGCTGTAAGTATTCCATATCCTGTTTCAGTACGAAGGTGTATTGCTTTACTCTGCTGCTTAAGAAAGCATTTGAGCTGTCTTTGAGGATGGCAGCAAATCAATTAAGTATTTTCTGTTAAATTTCCCTAACTACACTCCAGGACCTCACTTGCATGTGTCTTGATTAGTCTTGTATTGATCTTCACTTATATCCCTAATTTGCCTACATCTTAGTTGGTTCTTTCACTTTTCCATGCAACTTTATTGACTACTGTTTAATCTCTCAATGAATTTGTTTACTGAGTTGTCATTTTTATCAATCACAAAGTGATGCATTGAGAAAATGGCTAGGTTTGAGTCAGAAAACCTGAAATCAAATCCTGACTCTCATGCCTATTGTCTGTGTGACTTTGGGCAAGCCATTTTAATTCCTAACCTCAGTTTCCTCATCTGTAAAATGAGTCTGGAACTAGATAGGATGATCTCTGAAGTTCCTTCCAACCCTAGAGCTGTGATTTTACCAAAATACCCAAGAGTATGAGAGAAACTATGTTGGATCCTGAAAGTTAAAGAAAATAAGAGTTTCCAAGTACACCTTTTTCTTCTTGCTAATTTCCCATCACTACTTTCAAAGCTACTTGCCTCCCAACATCAGTGTTTATAAAGCCCTCTGTAAATTGTGAAGCTCTCTATAAATGTGAGTTGCTAGTATTCATGGCAACAACTGCTCCCATGGGATCATAGATTTAGAGATGGGTCTCAGATCATATAGGGCAAGTAGGTGACACTGGACAAAGATTCTAGCCTAGAGTCAGTAGGACCCAAGTTCAAATCTGGCTTCAGACTGTTTCTAGCTAAGTGATTCTGGGCAAGTCACTTAACCCTATCTGCCTCAGTTTTCTCCTCTGTAAAATGAGCTGGAGAAGGAAATGGCAAATCACTTCATATCTCTGCCAAGAAACCTCCAAGTGGGGTCACAAAGAGTCAGACATGATTGAAATAACTGAATAACAGGTACTATCATTATCGTCATTTTACACTTGAGGAAATGGAGGCAGGCTGGGTCACACAGCTAATCTGTATCCTAAGCTGTATCTGAACTCAGATCTTCCTGATCCCAGGCACCACATTGCCCATTGAACAACCTTACTCATATCTGATAACTTTTTCTGCTCACAACCCTTTTTTGCTTAAGAAAATTTAAAACAATCCCAGGCATCTAGGTATATAAAATAGGTATACAAATGAAACATTTACTGATAATAAATTCATTAGCATATAATTTTTACTATTTATCATTAACATTTAATTTTACCATTTATTAAAGGGGTTCAAATTTCAGCCTACTAATCGGTTGACTTTGGGGCAAGTATTTTAATTTCCCAGAATTTCAGTTTCCTTTTCTGTAAAACAGGCTTAATAATAGTTTCATGAGTTAATGATTTTAGAAATACTAAGCACTATACATAAGAGATTATTATGATGTCACTGGACCAACTAGGCATTTCAAGTTCCTTCAGTTCCTTTTTTTCAGGAAAATTTGTGCATTGTTTTTCATTCTTTTTGTCTGTCAGTTTTTATCTTGCAGTAAATAACTTTGTAATACATTTATTGATTCTTTTAATAACTTTCTTCAGTTTCTAGAGCTATAGATCAACAAGAATTGTTATGTAATCATATGTTATGGCACTCAAGATCCGGGGGAAGGAATAACAATAAACCTTAGAGATTTATTCCAGTTCTGAAATTCTTTGATTCTGTTATCTGTATGGAATGAGTAAATCAAAGGGAAAAGAGAGGTGTCTGTAGAGACCCAGAAGAAAAAAAGAAGGCCCTTATTTCCTATTCAGGGGTTTAAATAATAGCACTCACTAGAAACTTTGTGTTCTGTAGAACAAAAGATGGAGGAAACTGGAGGATGTGTGATAAATGTTAATAAACATCTACAAATAATAGGAAGCGAACTTAATAAATGACATGAAAAAGAATACTTAGATAATTTAAGTTAATCTGAATAAGCAGAACTTATATGGCTGGTGTCCAAAGGCTTTTAAAGAACCAACAAAGAAATGTAGCAAATTGATTATTTTTTTTAATTTTCTCTTTGGAATCATGTAATGAAGAAAAGATGATGAGTAAATATCATTCCGGGCAGGTAGGTGGCCCACTGGAAATAGTGCTGGTCCTAGGACCAGGAAAACTCATTTTCATGAGTTCAAATTCAGCCTCAGATATTTACTAGTCTTGTGACCCTGGACAAGCTACTTCATGCTGTTTGCCTCAGTTTCCTCATACATAAAATGAGTTGGAGAAAAAAATGACAAACCACTCCAGTGTCTTTGCCAAGGAAATCCTAAATGGGATCATGAAGAGTTGGACATAAATAAAAACAACTAAACAATAAGCAAATACTCTAGAATCAAAGAATGAGAAGGAAAGGGGAGGAAAGGCTCCAAGAGCCACCACTGTACTTTATCTTCCTAAAACATGCATGTACTTTAACATATTTAACATGCATTGGATTACCTGCCATCTAAGGGAGAAGGTAGGGGGAAGGAGAGGAAAATTTGGAACAGAAGGTTTTGCAAGGGTCAGTGTTGAAAAATTACCCATGCATATGTTTTATAAATTTAAAAAACTATAATAAAAAAGACATGAAAAAAACATGTATGTAATTAAGAATTTGCTACAAATATGCTGATTTCCAAAATAAATCTAGGAACTTAAAGTATCTACAAAATGGGGAGGCTTTGGGAGTGGTGGGATAGGAGTGGGGGTGGAGACAATCAGCAAAGGTTTCAGGTAAGAGCTAGCACTTGACTTAAGCTGTAAAATAGCACAGAATTGAAGAAAGAAACCATTCCAGGCCAGAAGTAGGCAATAGAATGTTGGTCACGAGAAAGTTGAAATATCCTGGCATCTTTCAGTTTAATAGAAGTTTTTCTTCCCATTCTTGATTTTGGATAACTAGGTGACACATTGGATAGAGCATTGAGCTTGAAATAAGGATGACTCTTCTTCCCAAGTTCAAATCTGGCTTCAGACATTTACTAGTTGTGTGACCTTGGACAAGTCACTTAACCATGTTGCCTCAGTTTCCTTCTCTATAAAAGGTTCTGGAGAAGGAAATGGCAAACCACTCCAGCATCTCTGCCAAGAAAGCCCCAAATGGGGTCATGAAGAGTTAGATACAACAGAAAAAAATAACTGAGCCACAATTTAACCAATTTGTCACTCTGCAGAATAGTGAGAATAGCTTGCCTTTCTGTCTGTCTTGGTAACGCAAACTCAGAACTGGCACCAGGGGGTGGGCAAGGGAAGGCAGCCCTGTAATATTCGGAGGGTACCATGAGGAATGCTTTAATTTTGCATTTTGGGAATACACATATTTTGAATTCCAGAAAATGGTGCTCTCTGTGGTACCCGGACATTTATTTAGTAACAAGCCTTCTGAGTTTAGTTTTTAAAGCCCTTCATAACTTGGGCTCCAATTTATCTTTTCAGCCTTATTTCATATTCGTCCCATACACAGTCAGGTCAAACTGGCCATGTCTTTATTCTGCCTTTGCGCTGTCCTTCCATCCTTAAAATGCACTCTTTTCCACCCCTACCTCATAAGTCACCTCCTCCTTCCTGATCCCCCCCAACCACTGTTGCTACTGCCCTTCCTCTTCAAACTGCTGTGTATTTAACTGCTTTGAATTAATTCTCTTTATATATATATATGAGGCTGCTAGTGGATAGAGCACTGAGCCTGAAGTCTGTAAGTCCTGAGTTTAAATTTGTCCTCAGACACTTACAGACTTTGTGGCCCTGGGCCAGTCAGTTAACTTCTGTTGGCAGGAATCCACTGGAACCGTAAATGGCAAATCACTCCAGTATCCTTCCTGAGAAAGCCCATGCAGCGTTACAAAGAACCAGACATGATTGAACAACATTTACTTGTTCATACTTGTCTCCCCGTTAAAATGTAAATTCTTTGTCAGGAGGAGTTATTTCCAATCCAAACAATATTTGTTCCTAGTCCCTGGCACATAGTATTGTTGTTTAATTCTTTAATCATGTCTGAGTTTGTGATCCCATATGGACTTTTCTTGACAGATACAGGAGTAGTTTGCCATTTCCTTTTCTAGTTCATTTTATGAATGAAGAAACTGAGGCAAACAGAATTAAGTAACTTGCCCAGGATCACACAGCTAGTTACTCTTCTTGATTTCAGTCTCATTCTATCCACTGTGCCACCTAGCACTTAATAAATGGTTGTTGATTGATTGATTTTATTATAGCAAAAGCACAAAGCTTTCAGTGAGCAATGCTTTACTCATCTAGAGGGAAAGTCATCTGCATTTTATCATTCATTTAAAAAACTTCCATAGTTTGCAACACTACTTACACTTTGCTCTAAATTATTTTGTTACAATTACAGGATCTAGCCTTTAATTGAATTTCCTAGAATAAACCCAAAGTCCTGGCAAAAATTAATTTCACCTCCTGTTAAGTTCTTAACCTTCAAGGATTTGGATTCAGGTGATCATATCTTAGAGTCTATAAATAGCTTTATCCTGAAGTGCTATCAGGTAAACACACCTGAAGGAGTGTTTAACGACCAGCTCACCAGAAAAATAATAATGTGCATATATACTTTTAAGTTTGCCAATTAAATCAATAAACAATAAAAAAAAGATTTCAGGTCAATAGAGAGATTGTACACTCTAAATCCTAAAGCCTTCCAACAGATTACAACAGTGAGGACCAAGGTGCCAACTTCTTTATAAAGGAATGATCTAGCATTGTGGATAAAGCTATTTTTACGGCCAGAGACGGACAAAAATCAGAAGAGACACCAAGTTCCCATTCACTATTACTATGTTGAAATGCAGATTAGGAAATGTCTTAGGTGATTTTGCTTGCTTTCTGCATTTGGTTGTTGAAAAGTAACAGAAAATGATTAAATTGATTAAAAAAAAAGTTTGATGGCAGGATGAATCAAGTCTGATATGGATTCCAGTGCAAATGACAAAGCATTATCTCCTAAAACAGTCACAGATTATATTTTCCCCAACAGGAATTTTTTTTTAAAGCTTCAGAATTGGTCAAATTATTCATTTAAAAAAAAAAAACTTTGTTGTTGGGTCCTAATTAACTGAATGATAGATCAAAATTTATAAAGAAGCAAAAATGCTGAATATTTCAGCAAGCCGTTCTGTTTTTAAAATAATATGTGGTTCTCTCTTTTAAGGCAGTAGAAAGGGTTCCACCTCAGTCGGATCTAATTTCCAGTTCTTCTGAGTTTTGTCATGGGCTTGATAATGAGTGTCCTAAAGAGAAAAAGGCAGTGAATTGGATGTGTGAGTAATATCCTGCAATTAACCACTAGAGGCCATTAATGGCCACTGAATTAACCATGTACTTGAGTTTTCTTCCTTAGCCCTCCAGAAACTAGGGTGTGTTATCAGATACTTCCAGCCTTATTGAAAAGGGTGGTGGTTTTTTCCCATCCTGCAAGTACCATTTAAGTTTTTTGACACTGGAATTCAAACAATTTTCTCTGCTCTCTTGCCATTTTAATGAAGAGGCTTAGGCTGAAAAAGGATTCCTGCTGAGGAATCAGTCAGCTCTGTAGTTGGTGGGGTTACTGTTGGGGCAGGTAAATGGAATAATGTTTCTGGGGCATACGGAACAGGGAGGGAATAACCACTTTTTACACTCAGTCCCCAAAACTTTCACCAGTTCACAACCAGTTCAGATCCAGAATTCCACATTCAGTCCTCCTTCACTGATCCCATACACAGACACACTCACAAAACCTCTCATTCTAACCCACCAGCCACCAGTGTTCCAAACACCTCTTCCTCTTCTCTTCAGTTATTAAAGGATTAGTCCAAACCTCGCATCACTTCTTCCCAAAGCCAAATGCTGTTCCCCTGGAAGAAGGGAGGTACAGTTTTTAATAACTAAAAGAATCACTAAATTTCAGTTAGAAGTTAGGGAAAATAAAGAGGTATTTTTTACCCATCCAAGTTTATAGACTTCTTGAAATCTGTCCTCAGATATTTGTGGACTTTGGAGATCCAGATGACAGGTTAAGAACCCCTGGTTTATGTGGTGACCCAAATGTCCATATTAGGGGAGAGGAAAGGAAATCCACAAGCCTAGTACATCTAAAGGAGATTTGTTGAAAATTTGTAGATAGGATTGAAATGCTTTGGGTCTCTAAGTTTGTTTCCAGATTGCAACAATTTGGTGAGAACCCCAAAGATACCTAGCCAGCTCTTCCTTTTGTCTTCCATTTTCCCTTGAGGAAAAGTCTCATCTCTGATGAAGGGATGTTCCTTCCTTTCTGTGAACTCTAGAATAGTGATTGATAAGAAAACGCATTGTTAAAGATCTGTAATCTCAGCTTCCAGGTCTATGTGTTGGGATCTCAGCATGATTACTGAATGGAATTGCAAATATGAGAGTAAAATGTTATCTGATTTTCCCCAGAGGTAGCTAACAAGAGAGTAGTGGATCACGGTGCCAGATATTGGGGGAGTCTGAGTCCTGGCAGAAGCTATCTCTGAAGTTATTGGAAAAGAGAAGGTCTTGTCAGCTGGATGGAAACCAAGAGACAGTTAACAATTAGAAAATGTACTTGCACTTGTGTGGCAATTAGTGCCAAGAAGCTAGCGTTGGATAGCTCTCTAAACTTTTCCTTTGGAAAATATGACATACTGACTCATCCTATATGAGAAGTAGAATAAAATTCCAGGTGCTGCCCACTATGAAAATAAAGGTTACTTATTAAAGTAGCTACGTACAATTGTATATAGTCTGTAGTAAGTAGTATTGATTCATTTCTAATCCTCTGAATGTGGCAGTTACAAAATTTTAAGAAGTAAAACCATATCATTATATACATAAGAAAAGAATATAGAAGTACAAAGACCAGACATTATAAAAGGCATTACAGCAGTTAATTCTTTTTTTTTTACTTGAACCTGTCTACATATTTTAAAATCTTAACCCCTTCTGTTGATCCACTTCTTGCTAGTATTTTGAGAAGGACTAAAGCCAGTTTCTATTCACTTCAATCCTGCAATCATTTATTATTAGGCATTTGCTACATTAACAAGCTAGTTAAGTACTGGGGATACAGAAACAAAAAACTAAAGTGCCTCTGTCTTCAGAAAGCTTATATTCTTTTGGAAGAAATAACATAAAATTGTGTGTTTCTTTGCATGTTTCTACTCCAGGGAACCAAAGTGAATTTGGTATCATTCATGCGATCGCTGGAAATCACCAAAGTGTAATTTATTCTCACTTCAGAAAAGTGGGATTTGAGCAAATTTGGAACCCATAGGATTTGCAGCTCATTTACCTTTGGCCAAAGAAACAAAAGACTTGGTTTCCTGTCTTTAAGGGAAAATATAGTGAGAGAAGGGGGATTGAAAATTCTTTTAAAAAAGCTTTTCAGGCACTTTGGGATATTGAATAGCTTTTAGCAAGTATGATTTTGATGAGTTTTTCTGCAAAGAAATAAGGAACATATGAATTAAATCACACTTCAAAGACTGGGATTTAACATGAAGAGGAGAAAGGACTGGCAAAATGAACTTTGGGAGACTCCCTATTGCTTTCTAATTTCATTCTACCTCTTATTTGGTTCGTCTCTGCCTGAAGAGAGTTACTTGGGCAAGATTCTACATCAGCCTTCACTTACACTCTTGGTTTTATTTTACTTGAAGGACATCTTCCCTAGAAAGTCACAGTGTGAGCTCCCTTCCTTGGAGAGGAATCATTCCCTTTTTTTATAGAAGAGCAGTGAAAAATTCTGACCACAAGAGAATCGTAGACTGTCAGGGACAGGTAGCCCCTTAAAAATCATGTAGCCCAACCCTCTGTTTTTTGGATTTTTTTTTCATAATTACAATGATTTTTACAGATCATTTTTATTGCTGTTCTTAGAAGTTAAGTAATTTGTCCAAGATCAGACGGCTAATTAATAATGACCTAAATCTAGTTCTCTCCACTCCAGATTCAGTGTTCTTTGTCCCACACAATTAAATTGTGTCAAAAATTCTGTTTTCCACCATTTCTCCACCCCTCCCCCTTCTCACCCCTCTCGTTTCTTGTGGAGCTGAGTGGCAGGTGCTCAGGTATCATTGCAAAAAATAACAAATTTTTTTCAATGTATTGCTCAGTTTGGCTGATTTTTATTTCTGTTGTTCTATCATTTTTCTTTTCAAAAAATTCTTTCATATGTTTTTCATGATCACATGCGTATAATTTTTGTTGTTATTGAGGCAATTTGGGTTAAATGACTTGCCCAGGGTCACACAGCTAGGAAGTGTCTGAGGCCAAATTTGAACTCAGGTCCTCCTAACTTCAGGGCTAGTGCTCCATTCACTGTACCACCTAGCTGCCCCATCCATAAGTATAATGTATATCAAATTGCTTATCATCTCAGGGAGAAAGAAAAGAGGGAGAAAATTTAAAACTCAAAGGTTTTTTAAAGGAATGCTTAAAATTGTCTTTACATGTGAGAGAAAAAAATTAAATGCTACTAAAGAAATTCTTTAAGGACTGGATCTCTGGGAGAAAGGGATATAGGAGGGAAATCTAGATAATGAATGAATGAATAAATAAATAGATAAATAAGTAAATGAATGAATAAGCAAATAAACGAATGAATGAATAAGATTGTTTTGCCATTTAGGCTTCTTTAAAATTTCTGGAGGAAGGCATTCTACAGTATTTCTTGGTAACA
This sequence comes from Sarcophilus harrisii, assembly GCF_902635505.1. Taxonomy (NCBI): domain Eukaryota; kingdom Metazoa; phylum Chordata; class Mammalia; order Dasyuromorphia; family Dasyuridae; genus Sarcophilus; species Sarcophilus harrisii. The sequence continues at coordinate 216,497,534 of NC_045426.1, forward strand.
TGTGTCTCTGGGTCTCATACCCTAAGTCAGGAAATATTTTGAAAAGAACTGTTCTCATCCCTATGTGCTGCATATTAAGCCTGTTCTCTCTGTCTTTCTTTAGTGAGTGAAGAGTTGCTCCCTTTTGCCCCATCACTATCTCACTATCTCTGTCTCTACATATGCTATGGGGTTATCATGAAGGTTATTCAGCATGGACAAAAGAGTCCCCTGCCCAGTTTTATCTTGTTAGTTTTATAATAATTTTAGCCTTTTGCCACTTGGTCTATCTTCTGGAGTCTCTCCTCCTTCTCCAAAGTGAGCATCCCTGTTCCCTATGATTATTAAAATAAGCCTTTCTCAGAACTGCAGTAATGGCCCTTGGTCCTTTTGGAGAATGGCAGCTAGAGGAGAATTCTTGGGTTTCAGCAGAAATATCACCCTGTTCAGTCAATTACTGATCTTTAAACACTGAGACCTTCTCTTTCAAGACTGTGATGGCCTGTTAAAATTCCCTCCATTAATTGTTCAATGCTTTTGATATATTTTGTTTTCCTAGCAGAACATACATCCATTGGTCCTCTTGACAAGACTTTTTTTCCCTTTCACATTGTGCAGACACAATAGCAGCTTTTTAAAAATTAAATCAGTCATGTTTTCCCCTTTCCCAGCCTTAATCAGTTGTAAGGTAGAACGGGAAGATGACAGGAATTTCTCTGACCCCTTCCTATTTCCTTCCTCTCACCCACCCCCTTTATTCAGGGAATCAAATCGAGTTTACAGAACTCATACCCTTCCCCACTTCTCCCCCCCTCCCCGACATATGCAGCTGTCAAAGAGGAAGAGGGTTCCAAGAGGATTTTATTTCATCTGTTGTGAAAAGTCCCAGAAGGTATTTAGGGTGGAGCAGACATCACAGGAGAGACAAGTGAACAGCTATGCTCTGCCAGGCCCCCCTTTTCCCTTGTCCTTTGGAAAGTATTCTGATAGAGGCTCTTCCCCAGTTCCAGACTTAATGGCAGGTGAATCTTGTCATTTATGCCCTAAGGGTGGTAGAAAGTCTTGGCTCCTTAAGGAAAGAACTTGAGAAGGGGATGACTGTCACGGCAGGCCAATTTGTAGAGCATGCACAGCGGCATGTTGTACTAATAATTTAATAACATCCTGTTATTTAAATAGTTTCATTTAAATACAGTTACCGTTATTTAAATACATTTAAATAATTATATTTAAATACATTTAGATATAGTTTCATTTAAATAGAGTTACTGTTATTCAAATACAGTGTTATACTAATAATTTAATAACATCCTGTTATTTAAATGCAGTTTCAGAGCAGTAATGAGTTTGTGTGGAGTTTGCTTCCAGCACTTTTTGCTCAATTGACGAATTTGTTGTATATTTTTTCCCCTGCTCACAGATGAAAAGAGGAATGGAAAGAGTTGATAGTCTGCATTCCAGCATGGATATGTATGTGGTATTTTGGTCCCTCATTGATTTATAGAGCAAAAGAGATGGTTGTCAAGCAGTAGACAGGTTGGAGTTTGGTTGTGTAATTAATCTGGATTTGTAGCTGCTGACAGCCACAAGCAAGAAACTAGGAAGATTATTGGGAATTGACAATAAAATATGTAGTTAGTAAAAGAATACAAGGAAGAGTTAGTAAAAGAATATTAAGTGGACAGAAGTTGGAGGAGAGAAAAATACATAGAAAATGCAAACTCAGTCTTGCTGTATCAGTAAGCAACATGTAGTCTTTTCCTCATCTTTGCTTAATTAACTTCATTTTGAATAAATGCCTTATTAAGCTCCCAACAGCCCAAAGAGTTGTTGTTGTTGAAGTTGTTGAGTCATTCATTCATGTCCAACTTTTCCTGACCCCATGAACCATGGCATGCCAGGAAATGCTGTCCATGGGGTTTTCTTGGCAAGAATACTGGAATGGTTAGCCATTTCCTTCTCCAGTGAATCACCTTTTGTCGGAACTGTCCACCCTGCATAGCATAGCTCATGGGTAAGGCCCTCTGCCTCACAAGGTAATGATCCAGGAGGGGTAAATATGCCTGCTCTTAAAACACTTTTTTTCCCCTTGTTAACCATCGTCCATTCCCCTGAGGAGGTTGGTATCTGACTGAATCACAGAGGGCTGCTCTGCTTTGGCTATTTTATTCTTATCCAATGCAGAGAAGTCAGGAAGTTGTGGCCTCTGCTAGTTGGGGATGCTTTCTGAACTGCTCCTGCAATAGCTAATTTAAACAGGTTGGCTTGGCTGTCCCATAGCCATAGGCAGTATCTTCTCAACTTTTTCCTCTGCTCTAATTTTGTATTCATCTTCACTTTTGCTAGTTAGTGCTCTGACCAGCAGCTGTATCTGAAAATGACTGCTACATCTTTAACCGTTCATTTTGTACCCATTGAAATGAAATCAGTTTCTTTTTTTTTTTTTTAAAGAATATGTTTATTCACCAAGTCCAGACTCTTCCAGTCCTCTTAAATAAAGTACTCAGAATGCCTAGTCATGAGGTTTGGTCCCAAACCACGTGCTCCAGCATCGTTTTTGCTGTCTGTGTTGCATCAATTATCAAAGGAATGGTTGACTTGATTTTAAATGTTTTTGTCAAGTTTTTCATGAAATTTCTTTATTTCTTCATGCTCTGAAACCAAAGTTGGCATATGAGAAACTAATTATTTTCGTAATGGTTAGTCTGCATGTTCTTATTTGCAAACACTGAAAAGAGAAGTAAACAAGTGTTTGATGAAATGATATTTCTGGTTACTTTTGGATATAAGATGAAAGCCACTTCACCAACCCCTTTATTGATTTTTCCCAGAAGAACCTGCACGCCTTCCTTCTTTCTAATTAGCTGCAATTAAGAAAACCAGAAGTTAAAATTAATACTTAAGGATAGGGTCTAGACCTTGATTTCATTGATATAAGAAAACCTCAGATGGGGAAACTCCCTCCACCAATGCCAATCATCACCATCTTTGCAACTTAGAGAATTGCCTGGAGCACTGAGAGGTTAAGTGCCTTGTATCAAAGACTCTTGTTCTACACAATTAGTCACTGAATGGAAATCATTATAAACCCATTCGATAAAATGATTTTTAATAAACAGTCCGCCTTTTTATGTTTGCTATAATTTGACAGTTTTCTAGCTTGCAAAGCGGTTGTATTATATAAATCATTTGTTTGGAATTTAGGACACATTTCCTCCTTTTGGAATTTAAAAAACACATTATCTCTATAAGAGACAGTCTTATAATTTATGGTTAGGTTTCCAACACAGCCCACAGAAGTCACTTTAGCTCACAATGTAGCTGAAAATAATTTATGCTTTCTGTTTAAGTCAATCCACCAACTACCACTATCCTATCACAGTATGTCAGAAATAGAAAGGGGCAACTTCAAAGACCATCTCATCCAGCTGCCTCATTCTCCCAATAACAGGAAACTGAAATGGCAAAGTCAGAATCCAAACCTGTCTTCTGGGTTTGACTCTGAGTTCAATGCTTTTCTCACTATACCATACTTTTTTCTCCCCCTCTTTTTTGTTTACTCTTTTTTAAACTATAAATTAACCAAAATTTTTCAGGCTAATCTTAAATAATAATAGCATTTATATAGCATTTTAAGGTTTATAAAGTGATTACCTCATGCTCCTCACCATTTTTGTAATGTCATTATTATTATCCTCTTCATTTTAAAGATGACGAAACTAAAGCTGAGAGACATTAAGTAACTTGCTCAGGATCACACAACCAAAAATCTGAGGCAGGATTTGACCTCAGACCTTCCCGACTCCAACTTCATCACTCCACCTCACTGCCTCAAAATAAACGTTCTTGTTCACCAGTATTTTTCATGGTCTGAGGCAGAGCTATAATCCAAACCATCTAGCTTGCATTCTCCTATCTCCCCTCTTCCACACTTCAAAATTGCTGGACACCCCCCACCCCATCCCCATCATCTTTGCTTTATTTTCAAGGCTTTGGAACAAAGCTTTAGCATCATTTTTTCTCCTTATCCCTTGTCTCCTTGAACCATTTCCCTATTGCTCTGACCAGGAGTTTAACATCTTCCATCATTCTCTCCAGGCTCCTACCTTCAATCCGCCCTGCCATATATATACATATATGTGTGTAAGTGTATCTGCACACACATATATATATGGGTTACTTACAAACATGTCCATATGTACACATACCTATAAATAACTAAACCAAGTTTCCCTCATACTTAAAAAAATGATCTTTCCTTAATTCTGCCTTCCCTTGTATCAGGCATACAAGATGGCAGCAAACTCCTAGTCACCTAGACTCACTAGCTCTCTTTACCTTCCTCAAGTTTCTAATCTCATAATTCCTGAAACTGCCCTCTTCAAGGTGTTCCCACAAATAATGATCTCTGAATACTAAATTTTAATGATCTTTTTCCTCTTCCTTACCCTCTCTGAGCTCTTTGTAGCTTTTGCTTATAATCCTCCTCTTCCCTCATTCCCTTCCCTCCATCTCTCCTAGACCAGGAATTTCTCCTTCTCTTTCCCCCTTGGCCTTTTCTGACATTACTCTGATTCTTCTGTTATCTCTGTTCACTTCTCTGCCTCCTTTGGCATTGTCTGTGTTCTTCCAAAGCATTGTTGTATCTTCCAAGGTTCTTGGTCCCTAGCCCCTCTTCTTTTCTTTCTCTATACATGCTCTCCTTTTGGTGAGTTCATTTATTCCAATGGGTTCAATTATTATCTAATCTCTATGGAGATTTCCAAATCTATACATCTCTTCTAAACTATAGGCTCACATTACCAACTGCCTGCTAGACATTTCCACTTAAACATTCCATTGGCATCTCAACTCAACACACCCCACACATAATGTTATGTTCATCCTTAAACCATCCTTCAAACTTGGTCATCCAGCTTCATCATCTCTGAATTATCCTTGATTCTTCCATCTCCCTCACCCCCAAAATCCAGTCATTGGTCAAGTCTTGTCAATTCTGCTTCAACAATATCTTTCCCATGTCCTTTACAGTAAAAATGGCCTCAGTTTCTGACACATAGTGAGCACTTAAAAAATAGTTCCTGAATTGTTGACTTGCTAGTTCAGGCCCTTATCATCAATGCTATCAAACTGAAGTAGAGGCTATTAGACTGTACATAAAGATCTCTGTATCTCTGTGAGCTGCATATTGACTCCACTTTTAAATGCAGTATTATGTTTTATTGTATGTAAATTTATTGTGTTAAATGTTTCCCAATTACATTTTATTTTATTTCAAGATATACTTGGGAGTGTTGTGAGCCAAATGTTTTTTTTTTTTTTTTTTTTTTTTTTTTTTTTTTTTTTTTTTTTTTTTTTTTTTTTTACCTGTGCGCATCATCTCTCCCTTTGCTATTTTATTAGCCTCTTAAATGGATCTACCTCATTTTCAAAACCTATATTGCCTAGTGGCCAAAATAATATTTAAAAAAATAAAACACATATATGTCCAAGTAACTCCCCTGATCAAAAATAATCTTTCAGTGGCTCATTTTTAAAATAAATACAAATTCATTATCCTCTAACTTAAACTCTCTATGATAACTCCCACCTACCTCCAAATTTAATTTAATATTACTTCATCAGCATCTATCAAAGCACCTACTCTTTGAGAAGTTCTGTGCTACAAAGACAAAAACAAGAGTTTCTGACCTCAAGTTACTTAACATATGGTCCAGAAAAATTGAACTACCAAGTTATTTGAGCTTTGTGTCATCTTCCCCTTCCAGATAAATTCATTGATAATGAAACTGTGATGTGACACCACGGGCCATATAAGGAATCAATACTTTATATAAGGAAAGGATTATGATTTAGTAAGTCCTCTACTAGAATACACTCCCTCCCTTATCTTGTCCCTGAATACTCAACTTTAGTGTCACAAAACCTCTTCTCTTAGCCTTCCTTCCCTTCCTTCCTTCCTTCCTTCCCCCTTTTTTCAGTTTTCCAAACATATATCATCAAGATTTCTCCTTTGTTCCCTTTACTTCCTAGTTTGTACAGTGCTAATCTCCATACATGTTGTATCACCCTCTGTCCTCAAAAGAATGTTCATTACTTAGTGGGAAAGATTTTGTAAACTTCATATCCCCAGTACCTTGCACACTTTCTTTAACATGTTGAAGAAATGTTCCATAAATGAATCATCCTATAAGGTAAGTTGTGTAGATGTTGATTCCATTTTTGAGATAAGGGTTTTTGATGTCCAGAGAAGTCAAGTGATTTGTAAAAAGGCTTTGCCACGCTATAGACATTAAGGGAAAATTCTGTGCACAGCTCTGAGCTTCCATTTGGCATTGTTCACAAGAGATCAAAGCTCCTGACCAGAAGGTCCATGTTGGGAAATAGTGAAAGATAAGCAAGCTGCCTCTTGACATCTTAAAAGGAAATAATCCCCTGATCTTCCATTGGAAAAATTCTTAAAATGAGTTTTCTCTTTCCTAGTATATAGCTGAAGACTATGTCAAATTTCTCTGTACTTTATTCCGTTTTTTCTATTTGAGCATTAGAAAGATCATTGCAAAGATTTCTCTTTACATATATTATTTGTTCACTTCATTTTTCCCTCCCAGGTCCCATTTCACATCTCATAGCCACTCCATCTCCAGTTCCATCTTCTAAGTCATTTATGATATTCACCACCCAATCACCAGCCCTCATTGCTTGAGGATTATATTCACATTCTCTTTATCTTCTCATTATAAATATCAGGAACTCTGACAAACCAGTTCTTTTTCAGTCACTATCCAAAAAGCTGTTTTTATTACAGGTGAGGTATAAACATGGAGGGAAGGTTTCTTGGCCATTGAACTATCCCTGGAAGAGGAAATTCTTTCATTGTTTATTTTTTGAGTGATATGTATGCATCTACTTTTAGTTTTTACCTAAATTTAGATAGAATTAGCTTTTTTTATCATAGCACATATACATTAAGGAAGAGTAAGTTTTTGAATATTCATTCAAAGATTAAAACTGGATAGGAACATCTGGTTTCTTTCCTGAATTATCATTGTATACTCAGTGTTAAATTTAATTAGAAAATTGTATTTGTTAAAATAATAATAATTGCTTTCATCAACTAATTCTAAATGGAAGAAATTTTCCCAAAAAACCCAGTACCTAGTATAGTACCTGGCATATAGTGGTATTTATTAAATCCTTGTTGGCTAAATCTCATAGTAGGTATTTTGTGTAAAAAGAAACAGCAAACTTGTTATGAGCATCTACTTGTGGACAGATTGCTACAAAGTAAACCACAGGTTTTGATAAAGCACTAAATCATAATTTAAAAAAAAAAAACAGAAGATGCAGCAAATGCTTACATTGTACCAAAGCTACTATGTTTGGTACTTGCTGATTTCCTATAAATATAAAAGCGTAAATATTTTTTCCTGCCCAACCCAATGACAAACTGTGAAAGAAAGGCCCCTGGGTAATTTACTGCCAATACCTACTAAATCACAAACCTTCCCTTACATAATGTATTGATTTCCTTACATGGCCTGTGGTGTGTAAGAGCACAAGACCACACTTTCATTATCAGCGAATTTATTACCAACAATACGCCTTTAGGAGAGTTGATTTAATATAGAAAAATAGCCTTCAGGCACATTTCCCCAAACTTATTAACTAAATGGAAGCTATATAGTCAAGGCCTTGTGAATCCAGTGGCAGACATGCACTGCTTACTACGTCAGCTTGAAATAGATTAAAAGCAGAAGGGTTTTTTATTATTATTATTAAATTTGGCATTAAATGGGATCCCTAAAATACTGCATTATGCTTACTTTAATATTTATTCTATGGAAAATTTTATTATTGTTTCATTTATTTCATATAACTAAAAAGATTTTGATGAAATTTGAAGTTCAACATTCATAATATATCTTCACTATAGTATTTGGCTGAGACTAGGGTTAGCCCAGCCAAGGACTGGTAGCCTAGCAAGATACCTCAGGGCTTAAAGGGCCAAAGAAGGGTACAGAGCAGGTCCAACTATTAGGACAATTAGTAAGAAGAAAAATATGACTCAAGAAGAAAGAAGTGAATGATTGAGGGGGTTGTGGGGGGCGGGGGGGGGCACGTGGATTGTTCAAATTCTTGGGTTCTCACTACAGAGAGAACCATTTTTTTTCCATCCAAATTTCTGGCTTTCTTTTAAGTCCCAACTAAAGTCTTACCTTTTACAGCAGGGACCTTTTTTCTGCCAAAGGCCATTTGGATATTTATAACATCATTCAAGTGCCAGACAAAATTATCAACTTAAAAATTCATTTAGTGGGAGGTTGTTGTACCTCCCTTTCAGCTCATCAAAAACTAAATGGTTTCCTTGGCAAACAATTTCACGGACAATATGTGGCCTGTGGGCCACACATTCCCCACCAGTGCACTATAGGAAGTCTTTCTCAATATCTCTAATTCTAGGGCCTTCCCTCTGTTAATTATTTCCAATCTATCCTGCATACAGGTGGTTGATGCACATTTATTTGCATATTGTCTTCTTCACTAGATAGTGAGTTCCTTGAGAGACATTTTAAAGTATATCCCACATCACCATGGAGCATCTGTTGCCTTCTTTCTGTCCACTGGCCTGCTCATTTGTGTGTGCTATAACATCCCCCAATAGTGAGGAGGTCCAGCCCGCAGAAACGGTGGGCAGAAGCTGAGTGGACCTGGAGGAGATGGTATCTAAAATCATAATTGGACAGGATTGACATCCCTGGCTTCCTTTTTAAGTCCCAGCTAAGAATGGGTAAACACTAAAACAAGTTTTGGAATTTCAGGAAGGAATGTTCTCTACTGTTCTGGGATCATGGCACACCCTAAAACCTATTTTGAACAGTACAAATGTATGTATACCAAACATATCCTTTTATGTAGCTCAGTTTATTTTTGCAGCCTCAGTTGTGTTACTTCAAAAGTCAGAGTATTAATATCAGTTCGCTGAGCAGTGCAGTGAACTTTTCAATTATGTTTGGTTTTAGAGCCTTGCCGATCTCATCCATAGTGGGTTTTCCATTATCTCGTATTACTCCATGTAAATCTTCCAAGAAGTCTTAAATCTGTTTAGGTTGTAAAGGGAAAAAATTCAACAGCATACCCTGGAGCCAAGAAATACATACTCTAGCAGCTTTGCTTTGAGTTGCTTGGCTTCTTGAAAAAGGAGGAGAAAAAATACTTCAATTGCAATTGTAACATCTTGTTAACAAGATGTTTTTAAGCACATATTTCTGCAAAAGTCATCTATCTGGGACTGGGTTGTTTGACTAATGAGAACAGGATACAAAGAGGGAGGCAGCACCAGCCAGCAGTAGGGGAACCTGCCCTCTCTTCCTGTGAGCTTATTCCTAAACCTCAGGGACTTTTCAGGTCATCTAATCTTTTCATTTCATAGATGAGGCAACCAGAGAGGTCAGGTAATAATTTAACTGTGGTCATACAAGTCATAAGCAAGAGTCCCAACCCATGGCTCTTTCTACTCAATCACAAAAAAGCCTGCCCTTTGGTGAAAATGGCAACTTCTGACTAATCAAGAAAAAGGAAAAAATAGTTCCACAAAGGAGCTGTTGAGAAGATTAAGGACAGCTTTTTCTAATTTCTAGAAAAAATTTGCTGAATCAGTCTTCAGATTAAATTTTGGCCATAGATGTTAAGATATTTATTAACTATTATCATGGAGATATATTACTCTTACCCCCAAAATAAATTCCTGGTAAAACTGGAAAATTACCATAAATTTCACTTGTGTCCTCTGTATCATCATGAAGAAAAGCAAGATAAGACCTTGTTCATTTTATCTAAGCAATAGATTTTTGTTCCACAAAAACAAAAAACAAAAAAACCCCTCAGCATTATAACTGGTCCAGCAACCATTATAAGTATCTGTGGTTTACTTAAACAAACAGCTCCTTTAGTTCAGTTTCCTTTTATTGTGACTCACTAAATTTCTGATCTATTTACCTTTTTTCATATGGATTCATGGTACTCAAATTGGTTCTACAGTTAATACCTCCATGACTTCAGTACTAAGAGTAGCACAAATAATTATCAGAGAGCTCACACCTATTGAACTTACTGAAAATGTGTTTTAAATTGTCTAATTTAGCTCTGTTCTTTCTATCTCTTATTTGTAATTGGTATTTTAGAGGACTTCAGAAGAAATTTCCTTAGTAGTATACATAAATATCTGAGATTTCACTGAGGAAGGCGACTCTGAGTATGGAAACTCTCTGCCAATGAAGGCTTACTTCCTATCCCATGGTCTTTCACTCACAGTTACCATTTACGTTCAAAGCTTCATCACCTCCCACCTAGATTATTGCACTGGCTCCGCTTTGAGTTCTCTGCTTCATTTCTCACCACTCCAGTCTACCCCACACACTAGTGCCAAAGTAATTTCCTCAATCATAGACCTGACCATGTCACTCCCCTGCTCAGTCAGCTCCAGCAGCTTCCTGTTGCCTCCAGCATAAAATACATATTCCTCCACTTAGCTTTCAGTCTGGCCCTAGTCTGTCTTTCCTTGTTGCACCATACCTTTCCCCTCTCATATTCAGCAATCCAGCCAAATGAGCTTTCTTTCTACTCCTTATACAATGCTTCATATCCCATCACCATGTTTTTGCATTGGCCATGACCTTACATTCTGAAAATACTTTCTCCTTATTTCTACCTCACAGAGCCCCCATTTCCTTTAAGATGCACCCCTGAAATAAATTTGTAAAGAAAATGGAAGTTATAAGGAGATAAGGAGAAATGATTAAGGGAAAAGTATGTGAAATGGATGGATATTTATTTAGTTTACACAGTTATGAAAATTAAATTGGAGAAATGAAACTTAGAAAACTCAAACCCACAAGGACATCAAAGAATAATCCAAGGTGCAAGTTCTTTTCCCCAAAAAGAATGTAAGCTCCTTGAGATCATGGACTCACTTTTGTAATCAGGAATGGTAGCCTGAGATTTGAATCTTTTGTTCTTTGTCCTTAGCCCTCCACAGTTGCCTTCCCCTTCTAGAATGTAAACTCCTTTGGAGTAGGGTTTGGCTATGTGAGAAGGGGTGAAGATATCTTGTCATTTCTGTAGCATCCAATTAATGGGGAATCAGGGGAGATACTTATGTTTCAGAATAGAAAATAAAATGCTTCCTTTGGAGTTTCAAAAAAGAAAAAAATTTTTTAATGAAAAGAGGCAAAAGATAAAAAAAAAAAAAGATGCACCCCTTACCCCATTTTCGTCCCTGATCTTTCTCAAATACCAACACCCTCCCTTATAATTAACTACTTTGTATGTGTTTATATTCATTTTATATCTATATTGTGTATATTCACATATGTCCTTGTTGTTCCCCCCATTAAAATATAAATTCTTGTGAGTAGTGATTGTTTTGCTCTTTGTACTATACTTTGTATCCTTAGTGTACTTTGCCACTACCTGGCACATAGCAGGCACTTAATAAACACACATTCTTTGATTGCTTTATTAATCAATGTTACCTGAGATAGAGATTAAATGACTTAAAGTCTAGTGGATGGCAAAGGTGGGATTTGAACATAGATCTTCTGTGTTCAACACTCAATCCACTCCTCCGTGTTGCCTCAAAATCCCTTCTAGTGTTTTAAAAGAAAAGAGATTTTTAGAGGGAAAAGGGGAGGACAACAAATATAGCTTTATCCAAGCAGCTTTCATGAGAACTAGAAGTCCACAGCTCCACCACCTCTATGACTTTGGGTGAGTCACCTCAGCCATGGTTTTCTCATCTATAAAATGAGGCACTTGGCAATAATCCTTTCCACCTCTACATCCTAGGATTTAAGGTTAGAGACAACTATAGCCCAGGATTACTAGTATAAAATTGTGCTAACTTTACCTATAAGGAATTTTTTAGGGAGTTCTAACACACTAAAAAGCATCCTAAAGCACTTCATTTGCGTAAAATACTGACTTGATCTAGAACCTCCAAACTTCCCAGTATCTACTTGTTGAAAAAAATCTAAATTTGTAAGCCTCACATTCAATGCCTTTTTCAAACTGGCTCCAATTTCAACCACTTTCAACTCCTTCCAGACTAGTCTTTTCAATGAATCATGGTAGAGATTCTAAGGAAATAGGTTCAAAAGGAAAATGACTTACCCAAAATAATGCATCTAACCAAGTGGCCAAGATGAAACTTCAACATAGACATTCCAAATTCAAGTCCAGCACCCTTTATTTTATCCTAGATTGTTCTCTTCAAAGATATGAACATTCTGGGCCCCTTTGTTTGCACAGTGAATGAACTTTTTAGGCATCCCAATCCAACACTTTCCTCAGTGCCCAGCTGGAGCTCCTCTTTCTGCCAGTTTTCTCCTGTGGCTGCTCTACCTTTTACATTGACCTCTTCATAATCTAGAATCCTACAACCTCCTTGCTCCAAGTACTTTTTGTCTATGTCTTGACTCCAGGCATTTTCTCTGGCTGTCTCCCATGCCTAAAGCACTCCTCATTTCTACCCCTTAGCTTCCTTCAAGTCCCAATTAAAATCCTGCCTTCTACAGGAGACCTTTCTCTTAATTCTACTGCTTTCCCTCTGTTAATTGTTCTCTCTTTATCCTGTGTATAGCTCATTTGTACATATTTGTTTCCCCCATTAGATTTTTGCCTCTTTTTTTGTATCCTTAGTACTTAACACAGTGCCTGACACAAAATAGATCCTTAATAAATGTTTATTGACTGAATTATTATTTTTATAATATATTTCTGTACTGTGGTATATGCCTACCCAGCCTATAAAGCTCAACTTATATGACACATTGTCCATGAATCCTTCCCTGATTGCTTCACTCTCGGACTTCACAAAGCTCTTTGCTTTATGCTTTTCTAGTTATACACTTTTCCTGTCTCTCATAATTATCTGTCTTTATAGCTTCTCTTCCTATAAGACTTAACATTCCACTTCGAAAGGGATCAAAATTTATCTCAATTTTGTATCTCTCCCAGCTTAGCTGAGTGCTCTAAGCACAGAAGGCAGCTAATATCTATTTGTTAGATGAATGAATATTAACTTATATTACATTACATATTATATTGTTTCAAATACATTTCTTATATCCCTTGGAAGGGAAGACCAAATTTTCTAATTGTTTGTGTATCCCCCCTAGTCCCTAAAACAATACTAAGAGTCTAGCACAAAGTAAATACTCAATACGTATTTGTTGAATTGGATGAAAGGTCAATTACTGAGCTTGAGATTAAGGTCTAATTATTCCTTTGGCTCTGATCCACATGGGGAAAGTACAAAAAAACAATCCTGAGGAAGCTAGACGTAAGAAAAGGTAGAAAACTCTTACCCAGTGTGTTTTCTTTCTGTCCCTTCCTCCCCCTCTTTTTTCGCTTTCTTCTTTTTCTCTTTCTTTCTCCTTCCTTCTTTCTCCTCTTTCTCCCTCTCTTCTCTTTCCTTCTTTCTCCTTCCTTCCTTTTTCTCATCTCTTTCTCTGTCTCTCCTCTTCCTCCTTTTTCCTCCCTCTCCTTCTTTCTCTTTATTTTCTCCATCCCCTAAATAACCTCTTCATTGCAAAAGGGCCGGAGAGCTATTGAAATTTGTCAAGATTTATCAAATGTTTACCTTAGGGTCCAAAATATTTGTGAGCATAGAAAAATCAGACTTCTATTTTTGTGATCGTCTTTTCTCTCAAATCAATTAAAAAAAAGAAATCTGGATAAATAGCTCTGAAAACCCATTAGGAAATATTGTGTGTTCCCTTATTATGACAGTTATATATGTGTTCTCTTCTGTTGTCTGAAATGACTGGTTTCACAGTCAAATTCTGCTTTGTTTTTTCTTAATGTATATGACTTCTAGGATCACATTTTCTTTTCCCGTGCCCTTATGCCTCTCTAATGTGCATTTTCATTCTTACCTCTGTTAGTTGGTCAATTATTAAGGTTATAAAACAGCTCTTATACATTCTAACCCTGTTAGAATGAGAATGATGCTTCTGAAGCTGAAATTTAAAAAGCTGGGTGGTGAAAGCCATACTTACATTCACAGTTCATTAGAAAAGTCTCCCCAGTGAACTGCTATGGGTCCAACTTTTGTATACTATCATAAATCAATTGCCATGATATGTGCCTACTACTTTTAAGGCATACATATGTATATATATATATATGTATGTGTGACATATATATATATATATATATATATATATCTTCTTCATAAGATTAGAATATTAGAAACAAATGAAAATTGACATAGGCTGTTGTGATAGGGAGTAATTTCACTGAAAATGTTAACTTTCCTTAAAAAAGAAAACTGTTAGCATGTTCCCCACACCTCAGAACTGTTTGACTGGTCCATCATAATAGAGTGATACATGTGCATAGGCTCTCTCTCTGCCACAATTTGTGACACCCTGTCCATACTGAATTTCCATGTTGTGGCATCTGCTGTTTAAGATTGATTGTAGACTTAGGATTGTGAAGTCATCTGTACCCATGTCCTCCCTTTACAGATGAGGAAGCTGAGCTATGAGATTTGTCTTCTATCTCACAGTTAGCAAGGAATAGGACTAGGATTGAAATTAGACAGCACTTTAAGGGTTTGCAGAGTACATGTTTTCTCATTAGTTCTTCATAATTATGAGGTAAGTGCTATTATAATCCCGATTTTGCAAATGAAAAAACTGAATCTGAAAGAGGTTAAGTCACTTGCTTATGGTCAAACAGCTATTAATTGGGATGCATTTGAACTTAAGTCTTCCTCACTCTGGGCAGCTAGGTGACTTAGCACATAGAACATTAAGCCTGGAGTCGGGGAGACCCATCTTCTGAGTTCAAATCTGGCTGTAGGATGACTCTCGGCAAGTCAAACTCCAAATGGAGTCAGGAAGAATCAAACAAGGTCAGCTGGGTGAAGCCACATTGGATAGAGCACTGGGTCTGAAGTCAGTCAGATTCAATTTGAATTCAAATCCAGCCTCAAACATTTACTAGCAGTGGCCCTGGGAAAATTACTTTACCCTGTTTGTTTCAGTTTCCTCATCTTTAAAGCAAGTTAGAGAAGGAAATGGCAAAACTCTCCAGTATCTTTGACAAAAAAATAAATAAGTAAAAAACACAAAAAGAGGGTCATAAAGACATGACTGAAAAACAGCTGTCCAAATCCAAATTATTGATTGTGCCCTGTAGCTGTCTCTCAAACATATACTAATGTTCATTATTATTAATTATTCAATATATTAAATTATTCAATAATTATTCAACATTATTAATGTTCTTCAAAGAACATTTATCAATGTTCTTCATTTACATCGACTGCACTTAAGTTTAAACTCTAAATAATGAAACATTTGGTTGTTTTGTTGACAATACTTGTATCTAATGGAAAACACTGAACTTGTAGCTAAAAAACTTAGGTTTTAAATTCTTGGCTCTGCTACTTTCTGCCTTTGTGATCACATCCCTGAGACTCTAGAGATCTCTGATCCCATTATCAGTTGAGTATCTTCCCTTTTTAACTTTATAATCCTAAAAAGTCTGATTTAGTTCCAAAGAAGATTAAATCAAATTGTATTTTCAAAGTGGCCCAAGAGGCTATGGAATAATTTTGTGGTCAGTGGAAAGGGTACTCTGCCTCCTCAAAACATACCCCTAACTGTTTCCTGGTGTCTAAAGTTTTATTCTACTCTTGAAGATAGAATGCATGAATTGAAAGTTCTTTGTCTGAAATTCATTCATAGAAAGTATAATTAATCAGCAAACTAAGTGCAATGACATCAGATCTCTTCCTCTTTTGACTAAAATTATCAGGGCCCTATAATTATGAAGAGATAGTTACTTCTCTTCAACCATGCTTATCTCCAGAGTTTTTCTCTGGTCTTTAGCTTTCTTATCAGTCAAATGAAGAGATTGGACCAAATGACTTCTAAGATCTCTTTCAGCTCTAAATATGTGATCCAGGGAGCCCACATACCAAGCATCTTGCTTTGTAGGGAGATGCAAAGAATGAGAACAGGTCCTAGCCTGGGAAAAGAAGCAGAAAGAGGAAGCTAGGAACTGGAAATACAAACTTGATCACTAGTAATTTAACTCCCATTCATGCTTCACTTTATATACATAGTGTTATTTGAGTCTTACATAAACCTTCTGAAATAAATAGGGTATGTAGGATTTCCATTTTTTCCAGGTGAGGAAACTGAGGTTTATTAAACTGAGGTACAGTGGAGGTGGAGGGACTTGGAGTAAATTACCAAGACCGCACACCCAGTAGATAGAGCAGGTATTCTAACTTATATCTTTGGACTCTTAAGTCCAATATATTTTCCAGTAACGTATTTCCTCTTAGATAAGACAGGCTAAATTGTTCTGTTTTATAAGGAAAGAGGAAGTGTTTGAAGTCAGTTTGTTAACTACCTCTCTGTAGTCAGAAGAGTTGAGGGAGAAAAGTACTGGATTAAAACAAAGAACATGAATGAATGTGTTTGCATTTGTGTCAACATACACTGCACTTAATAGAAAATGGGACTCATTGGAAAAGACCCTGATATTGGGAAAGACTGAGGACAAAAGGAAAAATGGAGGGGGGAGGATGAGACGGATAGATAATATCAGGAAAACAAAAACATGGACTTGGACAAACTTCAAGGGATAGTGGACAACAGAAGGGCTTGTTATACAATGGGATCACACAGCTTCAGACATGACTGAATAACAACAATACTTTAAAAAAAAAATTTCATCTGAAAGCATGTTTATCCATTAACAAAATGAAATGTAATTTTACCGGAGCCCCAATTTCCCAATCTGTAACCCCCCCAAAAAAAGAGGGGTGAACAATATGATCTCTAAGACGCTTGCCAACCCTAAATCATATGAACCTAATAATGATCCATGAAAAGAGAAAAAAGAAATATAAGGTGGCCTCACTAGGGCCCTGGAAGAGGCTACAAATGGACAGCATCTCATAAAGAGATTATACTTTCAAAGAGGAAACCAGAACAGTACTAATAAAGTCATAAAAGAGATAACAGGGAGTAGAAAGAGCACTAGACTAATCTCTAGTCCTAATTTGCTGAGTCATTTAATTTCCCTTTCTGTTTCTTTATCTGTAAGATAAGGGAGACTAGATAATGTCCTTCTCTAGAGTGAACATTCTGAAATTTCTCTAGTGCTTAAATATCACACGTGGGATGAGAGAGCAGAGAAGGACTAGAAATATCACAGGGGAGATGAGCTCCCTAAAGTCATAATGAGCAAAACCAAGAGAGAGTCCTAGAGAATCAGAAATTACAGAACAGTAATATTCCATAACATAGCATAACTTATTCAGCCATTCTCCACTTGATGGGCATCCATTCAATTTCCAGTTTCTGGCCACTACAAAGAGGGCTGCCACAAACATTCTTGCACATACAGGTCCCTTTCCCTTCTTTAAGATCTTTTTGGGATATAAGCCCAGGAGTAGCACTGCTGGATCAAAGGGTATGCACAGTTTGATAACTTTTTGAGCACAGTTCCAAATTGCTCTGCAGAATGGCTGGCTCCATTCACAGTTCCACCAATAATGTATCAGTGTCCCAGTTTTTCCACATCCTCTCTTAAGATTTGTTTGACAACATCTTAATGCTATTGTATAACCACAGTAAATTCCCAGTGAATAAAAGGCCCAAAAATAAAGGTCATATCATTAAAAAAAACATAAATTAGAGAACAAAGGAAGGCAGGACCTTGAACACATAGAATAAAGGGGAAATTACCAAATAAAACAGAACACAGAAATGATCATAAAAGATAAAATGGACAAAGTCGACTACGTTTCTTCAAATAAAAAATAAATAGGAACAAAAATTTTCTCTCATAACTGTCCAATAACCAAAATATCTAAAGAACAAACATGAAAATATAAGAATCATTCTATGTTAGATACTTGGTCAAAGATGGCTAGCTCATGCGCTGAATAGAGTTGGAAATAAATGTATAAATGTATAAATGCAGAATTTTATGACTCTTTGTAAAATAAAGTCACTTAAGCCTCTATGCCTCAGTTTTCCCATCTGTAAACTGAGGATATTATAATAATAGCAGCTACCTCCCAGGATTTTTGACAGGATAAAAGAAGATAATATTTTTAAAGTTCTGAATGTCAGCCATTATTATTAGTGATTATCATCAAAGAATATGAATAGACATTTTTCAAATGAATATACATAAGCTATGTGAAACAATCATGTGAAAAAATATATCGCCAATAATAAGGCAATCAAATTAAATCACACTAAGGTTCCAACTTGCAGCCATCAACTTACCAAACATGACAAAGTAGAAAATAAAAGTTGTCAGAAAGGCTACAGGAAAACAGGCATACTGATACACCACTGGTGAATCTGTGAATTGGTTGAGTCATCCTGGAAAGCAATTTAGAACTATACCCAAAAGAGTCTGTATACTTTTTGATCCATAGATACTACAATGAAACATTGACATCAAAAACAGAAAGAAAGGAAACACATATACAAGAATATATAGCAGGACTTTTTGTGATAACAAAGAACTAGAAACAAACTAGGTGCCCATCAGTTGGAGAATAGATGCATAAATTAGAGAATATGAATATAATTTTGTTTTTGTTACACCATAAGTAATGGTGAATATGAGAAAGTCCAAGAAATAAGTAAAAATTTAGCTAATTAATGCAGGGTAAAATGAATGGTTCCAAAAGATTAACTTAGATCAATAGTCACAATAAAATATGGAAGGGAATAACTTTAAAAGATTTTAGAGCTTTAATCAAAGCATCGAAAGACTGATGATGTCACATACTCCCCATTTCTTGTGCAGAGGTTAAGTGGTCTAAATATACAGATGGAAGCCTAAGTTTTCAAATATGGCCAATGTGTTGAATTTCTTTAAAACTTGGCTATCCGTATTTGTTAACAAGGATTCTTTATTAATGAGTGTTAGGTTCAACAACAACAAAAAATAATTTTTAAAAAATTTGAACAAGGGCATGGATCAGAAGGAAAGGAACCTGTAAGAAAGGAGAAAGAAAGGATGGAGGATATAAAAGAAAGAATGAATAAATTGTTTAACTGTTCTGGGGGATGAGAGAAAAACCAACCTTAAGTAGATGCTCATTGCCTAGTAAATAAGATATAAACTCCTTATCTTGATAGAACTCTTCATAATCTGATTTCAGCCTACCTTTCCAGCCTAAATTAGTACTTGTTATATGCACTCCAGCTAGACTAGATTATAAACCATGCCCATTCTTATTCTAAGCCCTCTTATCTTAAGAGCTTTCTTGATAACATTCCTCATATTTGGGTGTTTAGAATGTAGTCACTCCCCATCTTGACATCCTTCCCTTGCTTCAATGTGCAACTTAACCAGAAAAGAATTTCTGTTTTGTTCAACTCTGATACAACTACATTCTCCTAAATATTAGTTGTTTGTACTATGTCTATAAATCTTCCTTTTATTTAATTGTAAACCCTTGAGTTACATAGATTGTCTTACTTCATCTCTATATCTACATTTGCTACCGTAGCACTTTACACATGTGTGGTTCAGAAATGGTGAGGGGTCGCCATTTAATAAAAAAAGCCGGAGAGATCTCTAGAAGCAAAGCAAAGTTTATCTTACCTTCTTGGGAGAAGGGCGTCCTACCCACTGAGCAGACAATCCAAAGGAGGAAGCCCCGTCGGGGGCAGGGTCAACACTTTTATTCCCTAACACAAATACCCACTCCCACCACTGACCCTCATTGGCTGAGGATCTTACATTCTAAACTGGGGAACTACCCAAGAAATTGAACTTGACCAATAAGTACATAGTTGCCCGTATTTGACTGAAATGGGGAGACACTGATGTCATGGTAGGATAGTAGGAAGGGGACTTAAATATGCCCTTAACTCAATCTTCAAAGGCCTTCAGGCCTACTCAAATTCCGAAGTACATCAAGCCTTACTTGATTTTCACAACTGTCTTGAAAGATTTCACCTCATCTCATTCACACATAATAGATTAAGTGTTTGTTGAATAGTATTTAATAAAATAAGGAACTGGAAGAGACAAAAGGGATGGAATCAAATACCCAAGTGGAGGTGTAAGCCTCAGGAATAAGATGAGACTGTCCTTCTAATAAAGAAGGAAAAGAATAGATTTAGATAAATTTTAAGGTCAAAAAGCAGGAAATTAAATGAATTTATTTGATGACCTTACTTTTCTAAGTAAGATTAAAAGGGATTTTTCACTGTATAGAGTGAAAACTTTGGAAGTAAATTAGGCTTAAAAGGAGTGAGAAACATATGGGTTCTGCCTTCCAAAACAAATTGTGAGCCTTTTGCAAGCAGAATCCACCTTTAATATTTGCCCCCCCCCCAAAAAAAAAAAAAACAGATAGTGATCTATTTCACTGGTTAACCCATTTTTCTAAACAAAGTGTCATTTAAAACAGTAAAGAATTTTTAAAATAGATATGACATGAAAATAGGAAACTTAGATCCTGTAAGATCACAGAATAGAGGCGAGAAGCACCATATTATTTTCATTTGTGTCCTGAGTCAAGACTGTATGAATTTGATCTCTCAAGATAAAAAACATTAACATTCAGCCATATTGGTTTTTTCTTTTTCTTTCCTTTTCCCCAGCAGTAGATGAAGTTTTATATATCCTAAAGCCTTATAGAAGTGTAATTTATTACTATTTTTATGATAGTAATTGATCAATTCTATTGCAGATGACAGTTTTAGGCAGGTGATACTATTCCAATGGCTGATTTAAAACTCTGGAAAGCATAAGTTATTGATGTTGGAAAATAGAACCATCAAAGCTTCCAAGATTCCATTCAATCCAATATCTACTGATGAAAGTGTATTACTCTTCTGGAGAGGATTCAGAATGTTTAGGTAAGGCAAATAAAGGTTTTTGTCCTCAGGGAGTTTGCAATCTAATTATAAAATAAAATTGATAATGCTACCCAGTCACATTATGCCTTAAGTGTAAATTATTGTTGTTGTTCAGTCCTGTTAGAATTTTCATGACCTCATTTGGGGTTTTCTTGGCAAAGAGAATGAAGTAGTTAACCTTTCCTTCTCCAGCTCATTTTACAGATGAGGAAACTGAGGCAAAATGGGTGAAGTGACTGGGCCAAATTCACCAGCTAGGAAGAAATTAAAGGCCAGATCTGAACTCAGAAAGAGTTCTTTAAGCACCTTGTCCACTGCACCAATTAGCTCCCCCACAAGTGTAATAGAGAAATGCAAAGAAAGAACCAGAGTGAATTAAGTAAGTATTCACCAATAGTGAGTATCAAAGAAGGCTTAGGGGGAGGTAGGATGTCAGCAGAGGACAACTAAGAGTACATGGATACAGCAATAATCCTGGAGTCAAGAAAATCTAAGTTCAGATTTGGTTTTTTGTTTTGTTTTTTGCTGAGACAATTGGGGTTAAGTGACTTGCTCAGGGTCACACAGCTAGGAAGTGTTAAGTGTCTGAGACCAGATTTGAACTCAGGTCTTCCTGACTTCAGGGCTAGTGCTCTATCTACTGCACCGCCCAGCTGCTCCCACTTTTGGTTTTAGACATTCATGTGATAGCTGTGTGACACTGGGCAAGTCACTTAACTCTATTTTGTCTCAGTTTCCTCATCTGTCAGATGATCTAGAGAAAAAAAACAACAAATCACCCCAGTATTTTTGTCAAGAAAACCCCAAATGAGGTCATAATGAGCCAGACATGACTGAAATAACACAACAGTTACAATTTTCTAGCCAGGTGACTTTGGACAGAGCATTTTACCTCTGTCTGCCTCAATTTCCATCCCTGTAAAATGGTATTAATAATAGTACCTGTCTCTCAGGTGTTCGTGATGATCAAATGCAATAATATTTGTAAAAAGTACTTCAAGCATAATGCTTGGTATCTAGTAGGTGCTTAATAAATGCTTGTTCCCTTCCTTCCTCCTTCCCATTTTCATTGTTCTTTAAAAAGATGGTTGGGAATTCAGTCAGTGAAGGCATTCCAGGCATAGCAATCAGTGAGCAAGATCCACAAAGAGCAATCCAATTCGACTGGAACACAGAGTATGTGGAAGGGAATAATACAAGAGAAGCTAAAGAGAGGGTGTTACCAGATTGTTGGAAGGCCTGCACTTTACTCAGTAGGCCTTTAGGAACCATTGAAGATATTTTAGAGCAAAGGAGATTTTTTTACATTGTATAGCACACGTGATTTGAGGATTCTCTTCTTCCTCAGTCTTAGAATAATCCCTTTTTAATTAAACATTTTTAAACTGTTTAGGAATGTTGAACATCTGCTCATATATATATATTTGTTGAAATTTGAATTGTTTTTCAAAGCAGTCTCTAATAAGAATAAGTAAGTTTGGAGAGCTCTATTGCTTGCAGTCATACTGGCAAAACTGTAATTAATGTCATCAGGTTCCTGGCCAAATAAGAAAATGAAGTCTTTGTTTTATGTCAGCCTATAAATCAAGTTTATTTGTGGAGAAAAGATGGAGATTTGAGTAAGAGAAATTTCATTATTGAATAGGAATAGGTAGTCTGTTCCTCCTCCCTCTCCCCACTGGCTCCCAAAATAAATAAATACATGGTTAAAGACTAACAAAAGACTTAGATGGCTCACTATCCAAAACCCAAATTACCAGACTATGAAATTGACCTTTCCAAATTGCATTTGTAAAGCTTTAAGTCAGTGACTTTTTACCTATTACAAACTGTAGAGTTGTATTGTTTTGATTTTTGTTTTTTTATGTACCTATCTGGGTACTATTGGGTATTTATACATGTTTGAATGAATGAATTAGGAAAATGATTTCCATAAATTATGAGATTTGTATGTCAGGATAATTAATTCCTCTTGGACAGTGACAGAGCAATTTGTGTACTGTTATGTGTGTGTGTGCTAAAAATGTCATTTCTGGTTCACTGGACACCTGACAACAAAGAAAGGCATTGTCTCACCAGAATGGATGCATCTTGCTCTTCCTGGGCTTATCAATGGAACTTCCCAGCATGGTCTGTAATAGTAAAGAGCCAAAGAAATTGTAGAACTATTATATCCTGTTGAATTAGCTTAATGAAATGTCAGATGCCTTTATTCTCCCATCACTCTGATCGCATCTTGAGGTGATCGCACCTATTTTCTTTGGAAAATACTTAATATATGGGCGCTTCCTTCTCTTCCACTTTATGTCTACTCTCCATTTACACAGTGACAGTTATTTTTTTATGCCTTGGAAAAGTGATTTTGTTTGTGTTTTTAAACTTTATTAGTGCCCTTCTATGCCATAATCATTTTCCAGTATATCTTCTGGTCATTGGACCCACTCATAAAAAAAGGAAAAACAATTAGGCACAATTGAGGTGATTTCAGTTGGCAACATTTGCAACTTAAGGCTCCCTCACCTCTATAGAGAAGACAAAGGAATGTTTCAGTCTCTGTTGTGTGGGACCAAAATTGGTCACCACAAGTTAATCCATATTGAGCACTTTAAAAAAAAAAAATTTAAATCTGACTGTAGTCATTTTTAAAAATATTATTCTCCTGGTTTTACTTTCTTTATATCATAGCTATTTGGGGGCCTCCTCTATGCACATATATTAGTAAATAATTCCCTGTACCCAATATTGTTGTTCAGTCCTTTTTTCAGTTATGTCCAATCCTTTAATCCTGTTTTTTGACAAAGATACTGGAGTAATTTAATCATTTTATTTCTCTAGTTCATTTTATAGATGAGGAAACTAAGGCAAACAGCGTAAAGTGACATGTCCAGAGTCATATAGCTAGGAAGTTCCTAAGAACAGATTTGAACTCAGAAAAATTAAGTTCTTTACTAAGCACTATCCACTGTGCCACTTAGCTGCCAGGTGCTTAAATGGCTCCTGTATTTTTCACAACCCCCTAACGTGTGTGTATGTGGGTGGGTGGGTGGGTGGGTGGGTGTGTGTGTGTATTGGGGGGTTGCGAAAAATACAGGAGATATACATTAATATGATATTAATAACTTACATTTTACAAAAGATCTTGTATATATTATCTCACATAATCTTCACCACAGTCCCATGAAGTGAAGAACCAAGCACAGCATAGTTGTGGTACAGAGAGGTGTGGTTTTAGAATCCTAGTTCAAATCCTATCTTTTGATACTTATTAGTTTTGTGACCATAGATAATTTATATAACAACTCAGAGCCTCAATTTGAAAGACTCTCAAAACAGGTTGTACAAAACTAAACTTATTTCTTTTTCTTTTTTTTTTGACAGTAATTAATAGGATAGTAAATCCGAAAAACATCATAGATTGAGTTTGTCTTTTTTTTTTTTTTTAACTTTATTCAATAAATCCAATTTTTCCCCTGGTAGATTTTTTTTTTTTTAACATGTGAGTGATGTTTTGTTTTTCCACTATAGTCACAGCCCAATAACTCGGGTTCCCCAATAGAACTTTCCCTTATAACAAAGAAAAACAATAAGTAACAACTATGATTGAAAGTGTGTCAACTCTGTGCTGTGGGTCCACTGTATGTAAAATGGGAAGATAAGTATATTTTATGATTAGTTCTTTGGAACTAAGATTGGTCATTTCATGTATTATAATTTCTCAGTGAATAGAGTAGAGGACCTAGAGTCAGGAAAACCCAAGTTCAGATCCATTCACAGATAGTAGCTGGGTAACCTTAAGCAAATTATTTAATCTCTAGTTTCCTCAGTTTTTTTAACTGTAAAATGGGGTTAATAATAGCATCTATTATATACTAGTCTTTCTACATTTCTCTGAATTCTTCCTATCTGTCTTTCCATGTGACACAATAATATTCCATTGCTTATTTAGACAGTGCTTTATTGATCCTCTTTTCTTTATAGAGAAATTATTAGTCAATCAGTCATTGTCATTAAGTGTCTTCCCCAAAGTCACACAAAGGAAGCTAACACTAGGACTTGAGCCTAATGGGAAAACATATTTATTACCTCATTAGAGCAGATAAGAAGTAAAAGTTTGTATTGTAAAGTATAATAAAACAGCAGCTAGTTAGTCCAAAGACCTTTTCCCCCATGTTAGCCAAGACTGAAAACTAGAAGCTTTTAATCTTCTCTTTTATCCCTAAGTAACTCCTATTACTGCTAATATTGTCCCAGCTGTCAAGTTGGTAAGTTAAATATGAGGAGGGCTTGGAGTAGAAGACAGATGGAATAATACTAAGGCCTGACTCTGGGCAAATTTCTCCCACATCCGCTTACCACAGAATCACACCAGTCTGGACCAGGACTGTTAACTGGACAGTTAACTGAGTCACTGACAAGCTGGCTACGATAGGTGTTTAAGACAGGAAGATTTTTTTTTTATTACGTATTTCATTGTATTTGTATTTCTATTATATTTACATGTTAATTCCGAAACATAAACAGGTCCTTTCATGTTTCACTCCTTTCTTCCTTCCTTTCTTTCTTCCTTCCTTCCCTCCTTCCCTCCCTCCCTCCCTCCCTCCATTCCTTTCTTCCTTCCTTCCTTCCTCTGTAATTTCATGGGTATAAGGAAATCCTTTCTAGCAGTTCCAGCGGGCATTAAGCACCTGCTTTGCTCTTCCCAGTCCTTTTTTATTTTAATGCCTTCCCTCTGCAGGTTAATCTCTATTTCTCTTGTATTACCTTTTTGTTCATAATTGTTTGCATGTTGTTTTCCCTCATTAGATTATGAGCTTCTTGAGAATAGGGATTATTTTTTGTCTTTGTATCCCCAGAGCTTAATATATTTTCTGGCACATAGTAGGCACTTAATAAGCTTATTGGCTGAAACTTATAGTTTTAATTACTTGCCTAAAGTTCTGAAGGTTTAGTTTACTTGCCTAAGCCACATTCAGTGAGTGTGTGTGTGTGTGTGTGTGTGTGCTCGTGTACTTTAAAACTTGAACCCAGGTCATTCAGCAGTAAGATCATAACAAATAGTCACGCCTTGTATGGATTTTGCCTTTGATTTAGAGCTAGTATCAGATGGGACTAAACAGGACTGCCTGGGAATTAGTTGCATACACACACACACACACACACACACACACAATCTTTCCCTCAGAAATATTATGGCTGCCCCTCTAAACGTCCCCAACCCCAAGTGATTTGGTTCATGAAATGTAAACAGAAATTTATAGTTCAGAGTTTTGATCCATTTCATTGCTTCAGCAGAGATTACTACAGCAATGAATGCTGGGTAAGAAGGAGAAAAACACTCATTATTCTAGCAAAGACAGAATTGGAGACATAATATGCAAACCAGATGGGAAGTCAATATATATATTGAAAATATGGTGTCAGCTTTTTTAGTATCAATCCTGCTATTCTTTTGCATGTCCCCAAAACTCCTGCCTAAAGCCTCAATTTTCTATTAATTTCACCAACAAATGCTTATCCATTTTCCACTTAAGGTTCCCCAGAGGTAATCTATCCTACTTTTGAAAGAAAGTTGTTTTTCCTTATATTGACTTGAACTATGTCTCCCTATAATTTTTAGTTGATCAAAGAGCTGAAGCTGGAAGGGAGGAACCTCAAAATTTCTTTGGCCAAACCCCCTCTTTTTGCTGATAAAGAAACTGAAGCTAAAAGGAGTTGTCACGTGCCCAAGATCACTTGCTAAGAACAAGCAATTAATACAGGATTCTTGCCTTTGAGGCCAAGTTAAATAAGCCTAAACCCCCTACTCCCTGTGAACTCTTCTAATAGCTAAAGAGAGTTTATGTCACCCCTAAAAGCTTCTTTTTTTCCCCAAATAAATAGACAATACTCAGTTGCTTCTTTATTCCTCATATACCATAGTCTTGAGTCCCCTTATCCCGATTCCTTCCTCTGGTTGTACTTGATCAACAAGCCTCCTAATGTGTGTACAGAATCCCCAGGTTCGACACTGAAATGTTGTTGGTTGGTGGTCATGGCCGTGACCGTGGCTCTCGGGTTTCCTGGTGGTGGACACGGACGTGGTTTGGTGCTCGTGGTTTTGTGGCTTCGTGGCATTCGTGGTTGTGGCCATGGCTTTGTGGCCATAGTGGTGGTTGTGGCTTTCGTGGTCATCATGGTGGTGGCCTGAGCCAATGACATCATAAGGGCGATGTCTTCAAAAATCTTAAATGTAAGGTGTGGTTAAAAAAAAAAAAAAAATGATGTTGGACCATGTATAAGAGTAGTGGTATTATCCTCTTCCTCTTCATATTAATACACACACTCTGCTTCTTTATTGAAAACAGAAGCTCACCTTTATAAAATGTTTTAAGGTCTATAAAGCACTTTCCTCAAAAGGTTTCTCTGTAAGACCACTAACAGAAGTGTTTTCCTCATTTTAGAGATGAAAAAGTAGAAGAGAAATTAAGTGACTCGGCTCGTAGCCACTTGGCAGATAAGGGTCGGAAGCAGGCTTAAACACCTTAGCTACAACTACGGCTGCCACATTACTTTGTTTATTTAAAATTAAAGCTTTATTAATAGCTTCAAACAGCATAAAGCTTTAAAAACAGCCCATTTTGTGGGCTTCAAACAGCATGTAGCCCACCCAAATCCTAGGTGGTTGTTGTCTTTTGTTCAAGTGAATTCATATCAATTGAGCAAGTTTTTATTAAAGGACCTGCCACTTTCAAGACACAAAGCTAAAAGCTAAGGTTAGAGAGAGATACATAGTCCCCATCCCTAAGGAACTTAGATTTTACATACTGGCGATGCATATAATGTGTGTGTGTGTGTGAATATAAGAGAATTTGAGGAGGGAGAGAGCCCCAAATCTAGTGATATTTCTTCCATTTTATGTTTGTACACTTGCTGTTTAACCCTAAATTCTGGATTTTATAATAATCCCTATTAAATGTTACTTTATTAGATTTGAACCATCATTCTAACTTGTTGAAGGTTTTTTAGGTTGAGTTTTGGTTTGGTTTGGGAAGTAGGATGATTTGGTTTTTTTGGATTCCAGTTTTGTCATGCAGTATATTAGTTTTCCTTCCCACATTTGTGCCAGCTGCAAATGATTTTTCCTTTCTTTGTCATCAGCAACTTTGATAAGCATATCTTCCATGCCTTCATCTGAATCATTCATAAAAAATGTTGAATAAAAAGCACAGGAAAAATCTTGAAGCATTCCACTAGAGACCTTTCTTCAAATTGACATTAGTCAAGAATCTTTGGGTATAATTGTCCAACTAGTTCTAAATCTACCCAATTGTGTGTTTATTTGGTGCCAGTTATTCCACTTTGTTCATAAAATAAACCTATAATGAAAAAAATTGTAAGCAATTTTTCTTTTTTAAGCAGAGAGAACTGGGAAAAAGATCATAAAGAAAAAGAAAAAAAAAAACTAGTAGAAAAAGTTCCATCCAACTATTTGCTTTTCCCTTCAAAATTATCCCATTTTTTATACTTACTATTTAAACAGTAGCTTAACATGGTAGTTAAAGTACTACATTTGAAGACAGAAATTATGGGGTTTTTTTAGTTCAGTGTCAGTTTTTTGAGGTTTTCTTGGGAAAGATACTGGAGTGGTTTGCCATTTCCTTCTCCAGCTCATTTTACAGATGAGGAAACTGAGGCAACTAGCTGGAAGCTCAGGGTCACACAGCTGGAAATGTCTGAGGCTTGATTTGAACTTGACTTGAAGATGAATCTCCCCAACTCCAGGCATAGCCTTTTATCCATTGATAAAACATAAATTCAAATCCTTCCTCTGACATTAAATTTTAATGATGAGCAAGTCTTTTAAGCTCTTAGAGCTTCAACTTAGGCAACTTTAAGATGGGGATAACAATACCAAATAATCCTACCTCACAGAATTCTTGTTAGACCTAAAAAAAAGAGATTTATATAAAAAGTGTTGTATAGATGTTGGTTATTATTTTTTCCATACCCATTTTATTGCCTTTGTTCAAAGTCTTTTTTGAATTTCTTTGGAATTGCCTTCAGTGCTTATAGTTTATTATTTTAAATATCTTCCATTCCAATATATCATTATGTTTAAGGTTTGTTTGATTTTTTTTTTTAATCCTTAAAAGGCATTTCAGGACAAACTTGGTAAACAGGTTAAATAGGTATGACTGTGGAGTGGTCAGACTCATTGCCTTGTGAGATATAGAAAATAGTTCCAAAATCATAGAACCAACTGAATTTGCAAGTTGGAAAGGTATTACACAATGATCAATTCTGATGGACGTGACTCTTTCCAACAATGAAATGATTGAGGCCAGTTCCAATGATCTTGTGGCAAAGAGAGACATTTACATCTAAAGAGAGGACTATGGGAACTGAGTGTGGATCACAACATAATTATTTTCACTCTTTTTGTTGTTGCTTGATTGCATTTTTGTTTTCTTATTCATTTTCTTTTTTTATCTGATTTTTCTTATGCAGCAAGATAATTTTATAAATATGCTTACGTGTATTAGATTTAACATATATTTTAACATGTATGACATATATTGGATTGCTTGCCATGTAGGGGAGAGGGTGGGGAGAAGGGGGGGGAAATTTGGAACATAAGGCTATGCAAGAGTCAATGTTGAAAAATTATCCATGCATATGTTTTGAAAATAAAAAAAACTTTACAAAAAAAAGGCAAGTTAGAAAAGAACTCTGAGACTCTCTAGTCCAAACCATACCCAGAAGGAATCCCCACTCCAGCATAGTCAACAAGCAGTCATTCAGCCTCTAGGAGAAACTTTTCAGCTATCCATTAGAGTTTTGGACAGTTCTAATCATTAGCGAGTTATTTGGTTTTTGTTTTGTTTTTTACATCTGGACAGTTGGCTGCTTTGAAACTTAGATACACTCCACCTGATTTTATGCTCAGGTCTAATCCCTTCTCCAAATGACAGCCCATCAAACACTTCAGCTATGATGCCCCCCCTTGAGTCTTCTCTTCTTAAATTAGAATCACTTCCTATAACAGTTTGAATAATGGCTCTCTGTGAGTTCATGGATATTTAAAAATGAAACTTGATCAGCTTCTTCTGCCCACTTCATTTCCTACATTTGGTAGCAAAGTCCTCTCCGTATGAATGATTATGTGGTTATTAACTCAGCTTCCACTCTAGAAAAAGGAAAATGAGAGAACTCAGACACAAGACCTAGGATCCAAATTATATTTGTAAAGGATATCTTTCACAGACAGCTGGAGAGGGCTACAGCTGTCCTCTAAATCCACATCAGGACTGGGGGAATAGTGTGACAGCTCCCTCAAAAGATGTCTTCCTGCCTTTTCCTTTTTGTGTAATTGAATGGATGGATGGGTGGATACAGTCTTTTATAGGAAGCCTCCCCCCCCCCCCTCCCCTGACCTTATTCTAACACCTTCCTCTGCTGAATATTTCCAATTGTCCTGCACATAGCTTGTTTGAACATAGTTATTTGCATGCTGTCTTCACTCTTAGATTATAAGAGCTTCAAAAGCCAAGGTTGCCTTTTGTCTTTCTATCCCAAGCCACTTAGCACAGTGCCCAGCAAGTACAGGTGCTTAATAAAGGTTTATTGATTGGTTTGATAGATAGATGGATGAAAAAAACATTTATTATGCTCTTATTATGTACAGAGCACTTTAAATATACCAAAAATGTAAGAAAGTCTCTGCTTTCAAAGAGTTCACATCCTAATAGAGGAGGCAATATAAATAAAATGTCTCAATCAGAAACCA
Organism: Sarcophilus harrisii; assembly: GCF_902635505.1. Taxonomy (NCBI): domain Eukaryota; kingdom Metazoa; phylum Chordata; class Mammalia; order Dasyuromorphia; family Dasyuridae; genus Sarcophilus; species Sarcophilus harrisii. The sequence goes on from NC_045426.1 coordinate 216,528,203, forward strand.
AAAAATATATCACCTTCTGATTTCAAACCATTGAATAATGTCAAAGACTTGAGTGACAAGTTTCTTTTCTAAGTCTTCTGTAACTATGGGCTGTAAGACCTACATCTCTATGGAGGTTGCTTCCAAGGATGACTGCTCCAGGGTTGGGCTAGAGGATCAGTATTCTGAGGGTACTGTCACCCCCTAGACTCTTGGGCTTACCTGTCCATCATTAGCCACTACTGGTGACAGCAACTAAAATGTGCTGCTTCTCCCAAATATTTGAGCCCATCAGTTATTATGAAACTCGGGCTGGAAGCAAGACTGCCCTGCTACTTCTAAATCTCTTAGACTCTTTAGAGTCATCAATCATCTCTGTCAGAGTGCAAAAAGAGGTGGTGAAAGTATCCAAACTATCCTAGAGCATACTACTTCCTGTTTTACCTCCCAGGTGCCTTGGCTGGCCTGCCTGTACCAGCAAGACTTTTCCTAAAGACTCATTTCTAATGTATGTTTGAGTAGTTCTCTCCCTTTGAAGAATTTCAGAAGGTGCATTGGAGGAGAATAAGCTATTTATTATCTGCTATCTCAACTTGCAGATTTACAATTTTGAGATATTTGAGTATCAGGAACTGGTTAAGGGGATTGAAAATATAGATTGGATTGTTTTCTAATTTACTCAAGGATGGCTAACAGAGTTTGTATGTAGCTTTATCTATGATCTCAAGTGCTGTGGGGCTGTTTGGTAGATATTTGTCTATGATGTTATATTGATGTTATAATAAAGAAAAGGTCTCAGCAAATTTTAGGGTAAAAGCAAAAAAAAAAACCAAAAAACAAAAACAAAAAAGCAATTAAAATCACATAGGCAAATAGGATAGCAGAAAATTAATGTGAGTAAGAGACTTCCCAGAGAACTGGAAATTCTGCCTCTAAATGGCCTGGTCCATACCGGGAAGATGATCTGGGATTGTTGTTTGAAGTGAAGATTGAAGGCCCCCTAAGGAGGGCCGAGAACTTTTCCCAGGGGCATTCTATATAAGAATCCTCACCGTATGGGATGGAGGTCTAATACACACACATCTTAACTTGGAGAAAAAGATTGTATTAATATAGCCATGTCTAAACATGTATATAGTTTCTAGTGAGAAAACCCAATTAAGTTGTATTCCCCCAAGGAATGGTGGCATTTGCAGTTTTAAAATTCTAAGCAAAAATATTCCTATACACATTATTTTTTTTAAAAGAGGGGGAGGTCACAAAAAACACAAAATAAATACCGTGAAATGAATTGTCTTAGTTTAATGAGACCTTGAACAGTCCTGGCTAAACATCCATCCCCAGTCTTTTTAACCAATCTTTATATAATATGGACTCAAGGCCTTTCACTATGCTGTTTGCCCTTCTCCTGTCACTAACCATCTTATCACTGTCTTCTTTATATTGTGGTGGCCAATACTGAATATAATACTTCCAGGTGAGGTCCAGAAGAGGTTGTACTTAATCTTATTTTATTTAATGTTGTTAAATTCAGTCAGTACTCTTGCTGAAGAAATCTTTCTGAATCTTAACTCTGTCACCCATTTTATTAGCTACCCCTTTGAGCTTTGAGTCATTACAAATATGAACCCCATGCCATCTGTGCCTTTATCCAAATCACCAATAAAAATATTAAGCAACATAGGGCCAAACTTTGTACCATTTAATATCCCTTGGATACTCAACTGGAGACTTCTTTCCATGTCATCATTGAATCTTTAACAATTACTTTTTGATTCCAGTCATCCAAAAACAGTTCTGAATCTCTCATTGCATTATTACCCGATCCTTCTCTCAACATCATCTTTAAAAGAATACTGTGAGACATTTAATTGAAAGTTTTGCTAAAACTCTAGGTAAACTTTTCATCCACTAGTTTAGTAACACAGACCAAAAAAAAAAAAAAAAAAAGAAATTCAATTAATCTGTAATTACTTAGATGAAACCACACTGGCTCTTGGTAATCGCTATTTCCCCTTGTATACATTTGTCAATCAATCTCTTTAATAGTCCATTCTGAAATTTTCCTTGGAATCAAGGTCATAGGTCATTGGCCTCCATATTCCAGGTTCCATTCTTTCCTTTTTTTTGGCTTAAAGAAAGCCTCTTAATTGGCTTAAAGAAAATTTGGAAACATTTGCCCCTCTCCAATCTTATGGTTGCTCTCTCCTTTTTATAATCTTCCAACATGCACTGATGGTAAATCAGCAATCGCATCTGCAATAGTAGCTCCAATAATGTTTTGAGCAACAACAACATGGTCTAACTCTTCGTGTAGCTCGGTGAGCATCCAGTTGGATCCTTTTTCATATTGTCTTTAGGTTAATACACTAAAGATCTGTGATCATCTTAGTAAGAGAATCAGCTCATTGATACCATTATATTTCCAGAGCCTGTCGTAGAATAGCTCCTTAAATGCTTTAGGTGGGAGAGAAACTTTAAAATGTTGCCCATGGTCACATTCCAGTACCTAGAATTTGAAGCCAAGTCTTCCTGACTTCAAGACTTTCACTATGGCACACTGCTTCCTCTGTGTAATTTTTGACCAATCCAGACCCTTGTGACTGACTTCTGTTGTTAAGCTTGACTACGATTTCTCCCATAGGATCTTAAGTCACCAGTTACCCAAACTGTGGAGTGCCAGACTTGAGTGTTTCTATCCCCACATAAATAACAAGTATGCACTCCCAGGAGCTCATGTTTGTGTTGTAATCAGTAACTTTTACAGGGTAAGAACAGTTTCTTGTGCCATATACAACAATTTGTCTCATCACTTTAAAGTTATAATTTAGAATATTAAAATTTAATGCAGATATTTGTGCTGCATAAACCACACATATTTTTTAACAGACAGATATATTCTAACCTTTCTAACTTCTTTTCATAGCTCTCTTTGCTTAGATATTTGAAAATTTCATTTAGTGGGAGGTATTGAAACCTTAGAACAATACCAAAAAGGTACTTTCTTGAACTTAAAACTATTTTATTAACCTTTCTATTAAAAATAACTTGGAAATACTTATAGCAGGAGACTCTTTGTGGTAGCGAAAATACTAGAAGCAATCAGGAGGGGAAGGACTGAATAAATTTTGGTATATGAATGTAGTGAAGTTACCGTGCCAAAAGAAATAAATAACATTACAAATTCAGACAAATATGGAAAGATTTGTAGAAATGAACAGAACTAGGGGAACAATTTATGCAGTGACCAACTATTATGAGAAGAAACAAGTTGAAAAGACCTCAGAATTCTGACCAAAGCATCAATTGACCACGGCTTGAAAATTGATAACATAGCGTATCTCCTAGCAAGAGGTGAAAAACTAGAAATACAAAATGAGTCGTCAATTCAGCAAGCATGTAAGTGGGTGCTGTGTGCCAGGTGCTATACTAAGCTCTGGGGAATTCAGAAAAAAAGGCAAAAGACAGTTTCAGTTCTCAAAGGACCATCCCATTGTCTAAGGGAAGAGAGAATATAAGAAAAAACTATGTACAAACAATAGATATATGTGTGCATGTATGTCTGTTTATACATCTGTACACACATTTGTATTACAAAGTACACAGTATATAAAAAGTATGAAAAAAATATTTTAATAGATCCTTTTTCCTCCAATTAGTAAATGATTTTTGAGAGGATTATTTTTATAAAGGGACTTACTTGGGTAATTATGAGAAAATACCCTTTGTGTCCAAATAAAATTTAGGGTAAGAGATAAATCATCAAATACAGTTGTTGAACTTTTTTTTTTTCCAAGAACTCCTGAATGAAGAAAGTCCCTTTGCCAGTACAGGTTGCTGCTCTGCAATTTACAATGTTAGAGAATTAGTTCTCTGTATCTTGCTCAGACTGAGCAAGATTTGCTCAGACTCAGAGCCTCTGGAATCCAGCCCATAAAGTCAAAGTCTGCTCTCTGACCACTACTGTATAGCTCCCTCTCATAACAAAAGATTTTTTCAGAACTAAAAGTAAAATGTTTCAGAGCCAAAGGATAAAAAGGCAAATGTGAATACGACTATTCTAAGTTTATCCTCTTTGATCATGGAGAGAAAGAATAGAAAAATAAAAACAACAACAACAAAAAAAATCAGGTATCCCTTCCCTTCAGACCAGTGATCTGGGGAAATGTGTGTTGGTATCCCATAGGCATTTCTACCAGCATGTGTCACCAGGCACATACACAGAAGACATTCAGCAGAAACTTGCTGGCCTGTTGATTTTGTGGAAGTACAAAAGAATCTTTGTATTTGCTATTTCTTAACATCTTAGAAAGTGGCAGCTTGCCAAAGATAACATTCGCCTGATCCTCTGTGATAATGTCCTCAACCCTTTTTTTTAAAGTGTATTCTTGCCTTAACTAGAACATATATGGTGTTTTTTTTTTTCTATTCTGTATGCAAGCCAGAGGCATTCTGTACATGTTAAATTATAATAATTTTAACATAGGCTGCAGCTGCAGTCATGGTGCCACAGTACAAAAACGACCCTGAGAAGATTTAATAGATAACAAAAGTTTGACTCTTGCAAATAATATATCTATAAACACCCAACTTCTTCTCTGCTTAGAAAGTCCCACAGAAAATTTAGAGCCAACTCTTTTAGAAAATGAGTAAAGAGTGGAAACCAGTCTTTTGGAGGAAACCTCAACTAGCCTACAAAAAGCAGTTGATGCATGTGAATGTGTTTGTATATATGTGTGATAGTGATTCATATAATCATCAGCTATTATCACCTAAAGATCCCTTGGAGATCTAACCAGCTCATTTTGCAAATGAGGAAACAACCCCCAGAGAAAAGGGTCAATCAGGTCAATTTACCCATAATAACTGATAAACCACAAGGAAATTCAATTCCACTCAATGAACATTTTTAAACTTTTATTTTCTTTCATTTGGATAAAACGAGTATTTTCATATACAAAGTAGAACAGAAAAGGAGGATTGTTTATGAAACAGTCTCTATTGCACACAACTTACTTTTTCCTTTTAAGTATATTATAACTTCAGGCAGACTCCCAAATATTTTATATTATCTATAGTTATTTTAAATGAAATTTCTCTTTGTATCACTTGCTGCTGGACTTTGTTGGTAACTATAAAAATGCTGATAATTTGTTTGTTTGTTTTGTATCCTGCAATTTTTTCTAAAGTTGTGAATTGTTTCTAGTAGTTTTTTAGTTGGTTCTTGAGAATTCTCTAAGTACACCATCAAATCATCTGCAAAGAGTGATAATTTGGTTTCCTCCTTATCTACTCTAATTCCTTTAATTTCTTTTTCTTTTCTTATTGCTAAAGATAACATTTCTAATACAATATTGAATAGTAATGGTGATAGTGGGCAACCTTGTTTCACCCTGATCTTACTGGGAATGGATCTAGTTTATCCCCATTTATGTTGCTTGCTGATGGCTTTAAATAGATGCTACTGATCATTTTAAGGAAAGTTCCATTTATTCCTGTACTCTAGTGTTTTTTATGAGAATGGGTGTTGGATTTTGTCAAATGCTTTTTCTGCATCTATTGAGATAATCATATGATTTTGTTAGTTTGCTTATTGATATAGTTTTCCTAATATTGAACCAGCTTTGCATTCCTGGCATAAATCCTATTTGGTCATGGTGTATTATCCTGGGGATAACTTGCTGTAATCTTTATGTTAATATTTTTAAGATTTTTGCATCAATATTCAATAGAGAAATTAGTCTGCAATTTTCTTTTTTCTGTTTTGACCCTACCTAGGTTAGGTAGCACTTCTTCTTTTCCTCTTTTTCCAAATAGTTTGAGTATTGAAATTAAATGTTCATTAAATGTTTGGTAGAATTTACATCTAAATCCATCTGGCCCTGGAGATTTTTTTCTTTGGGAGTTGATTAATAGCTTGTTCTAAAAGTTCTTTTTCTAAAATGGAACTATGTAAGTAATTTATTTCCTCTTCTATTAATCTGAGCAATCTATATTAAGTATTCATCCACTTCACTTATTATTAGATTTATTGGTATGTAGTTTGGCAAAATAGTTCTTAATTACTGCTCTAGTTTTGTCTTCATTAAGTTAACCCTTTTCATTTTTGATATAATTTGATTTTCTTTTTTCCTTTTTCTAACCTAAAAATATTAACTAAATGTTTATCTATTATTAGATATCTATTATTTAACCATTATCATAAAATCAATTCTTAGTTTTGTTTATTAGTTCAACGGGTTTCTTTCAATTTTATTAATCTCCCCTTTAATTTTTAGAATTTCAAATTTGGCATTTAATTGGGGATTTGTATATGGTCATTTCAACATGCAACTTTTTAATTTTTCAATTATTATTATTTTCTGTGCCTCTTGCCACCACCCATTTAGAAGAAAAAAATCCTTATAACATATGTTCATAATAAAATAAACAAAATTACCAAATTATGCATATCCAAAAAGTGTATTTTCAGCATCCTATATGTCAGGAGGTAGGAAAGAGATCAGCATCAGTCTCTTGGAATCATGAGTAGAAAGTGCATTAGTCAGAGTTTCAAATTTTTTCGCTTTCCAGTGTTGCTATTGTATTCATTGTTCTTTTGGTTCTGTGCACTTTATTCTACATCTGCTGCAGTATCATTTTGTAAACTGTTATCATTATCTGCGCTTCCTTCTGACTTAAACAACACGTCTTATTTCATCTGTTCTCTTCCATGCCCTTTTTTAAAAAGCATTTCAATGACCCTCTTTGCTTTTTTCTCTTTCTTTTGGCAACCCTGTTAGTCAATCTTCTATACTCCAAACTCCCCACCCCTCACTGAAGAAAAGGGGAAAAAAAATCCTACACAAACATTTCTTGGAGTTATTTTACATGCAAAGTACATTGTGCTTAGTATCATTGGGAATATAAAGCAAAAGAAGAAACAGTCTGTACCCTCTAAGGTTCATCATTTCATAAAAACAGTAACAGAAAATCAAATGAAACTGATTTTATGAAAAGCCATTGCAAGAACGAAGTTCCATGGAAGCATGTTTAAGTAGTATTTCCTAGGTTTGTACATTTATCAACTACCTAGTAATCAATGAGCATTTATTAAGCACTTACTATATCCCAAAGTCAGTCCTAGGTACTGGGGCTAGTAAAAAGATAAGCATTATTAAGCAAGAAGTACTAACTATGCTATGTGTTTTACAAATATCTCATTTGATCCTCACCAACTACCCTGGGAGGGTATTATTCACATTTTTTGGTTATTTTCCAGTTATGTCTGACTTTTTGTGATCCCATTTGGGGTTTTCTTGGCAAAGATACTGGAATGGTTTGCCATTTCCTTTTCCAGCTAATTTTACATTTAAGGAAACTGAGGAAAATATGTTTAGTGACTTCCCCAGGGTCACACAGCTAGTAAGTGTCTGAAGCTGGATTTGAATTTAGTTGTTCCTGAATCCAGGCCCCAGCTCTGTCCAGTTCTCTATTTAACTGCCCTAGAACATGATGTGAAGGATTTCACAGACCAAAGAAAAGAATTGATCATTCATTCTGGAGGCAATAGGGATCCACTGAAGTTAATTAAGTAATACCACTTCAAGCAGCTTTATGGAGGTTTAATTGGAGAGGGATCTGTTGGGCTCTTGGAACAGTGTAAGTGAGAAGTGATAAGGGACTGAATCTAGGGTGTGTGAGTGAGGGAGGCAAAATCAATAAGACTTAGCAACTGAATGTACATGCTAAGTGAGGGAAGGTCGAGCTGTCAAGTAGCCTGAGGTCCCAAGCCTGGTGATTGGAAGTCAGCATCCTCAAATGAACCACCAGGAGGAGCCCTTACTTAGGCCGTAGGAGCATCATTGTCTTGCTACAATATCATCCTCCAGTGAGACACAGTAATCCTGCTCTCCTCCTCCCTTCTGGGAGTTAGGCTCTTGAAATCCCTCTCTGGATACAGTCACAGCTCTCCCCTCCCCACCTCCTTACCTCCCCCAAGCGAGTTTCTTTTCTAACTCATCATTACTTTCCCAAAAGGAACCAAATAAGAACAGAGGGCCTATTATTTGCTCTCAAGTACTTTTGCACAGTTTATGGAATCTAACACCAGTATGGGTGCATATATAAGGGAATAAAAAGGAAATTAAAAGATCTATACTGGTATCAGGAGAATTTTCTTCTCCCTGGAAAAAAAGAAAATGAAGGAAAGGGAAGATGAGAAGCTTATTATCTTATTCTGCACGTGCGCTGCTCTTGCATCAGTTTATGATATGTTACTTCCTCCTCCATTGACTCAACAACCCTACCCCCATTAATCTTTCCCAACTCACCTTGGCAAATGAATCGATGAGCAGATGATCACAATGGCTCCTCCCAGTTCAGGCTTCCTCCCTCTTTCCCACAAGTCCTTTCAGCCTCAAGGTAAAAGTAAGACCCCAGACTTACAAAACCCTCCATCCAAGGTGTTCCAAGTGTAATGCCTTTCTGGGCCAGCCCAAAAGACGGGGTATATAAGAAAGTTCAGAAGAAATGAGTAGATTTGGAAAAGCAAAGAGAATGAATTGGGTTGAATATATTGAATATGAGCTGCCTTTGGAACACTGGGCTTGAGACAATAGATGGCAGATTATATGGGACTGGAGTATGAAAGAAAGGCTAGAGCTGGCTATAGAGATCTAGAAGCCATGGGTTTAATAGACTTAGAACTAGAAAGGATCTCTACTGGAGATCATTGAGTCCAGTCCCATCTTTTTTTATAGCTGGAAAAACTATGACCCAGAAATGTTGAATGACTGGTCTCAGGATTATGCAGATTACAGATGTCAGAGCTAAGGTCCTCTGACTTCAGATTGTTTCCTTTTACCACACTTCCTTTGTGACCAGAATCACTTTATTTTAAGCAATTTACACAGTTTGGAAACATTTTTATAGTAGAACCACCTCAATAAATGCTCATACTCAACTTATCCTTTCAAACTAAATTTTTCTTCTTTTTGTTGTTACTGTTGTTCAGTTATATCTAACTCCTCATAATTCCCTGAACTATATTGTCTTGGCAAAGGTGCTTGGAGTGATGTGTGTCATAGGCAAACAGGGATAAGTGACTTGTAAGTGTCTGAAGCTAAATTTTAATTTGGGTCTTCCTGACTCTAGGCTCAGTGCTCTCCCCACTGATCCATCTGGCTGCTCCTAAATTAAATTAACTTTAATTGCTGGGGGAAGGGGGTGTTATGTAGTTTAAACCACTACAAAAAGGTAAATGCCATCAATCTTACGTCAGAATTTATGATTGAATGTGGAAGAAGCTTCAAGCTAGGGAGCTCAAACACCCCACCAGAAGATTTCAAAGCACATTTCCCAGTTTTTTAGGAACAGAGAGAGAGCATGAGAAAGTATAAGCCCCAAATCATAGGCTCATGGGATCCTAAATTTAGACCTACAAGGAACTATAAAATAGCCCATGTAGTCTAATTTTCTCATTTTAAAAATGAGAAACTATCCCAAGATCACACAGAGCTGTGTCAGAGGTGAGTGATCATGATAATTAAACTCAAAGAAATTGAATAGGTTATTTAAAGAGAAGGGGGCCTTATATTACCAAATTCCTGGTATCCTTTGTTTAAGATCCTATCTCCTTTTAGGGGGAAAAATATCAAATGTGGTAAATTGTGTCTGTTAAAAGTCTATCAAAAATAAAATTAGTCCATGGGAGTCCCTTCCCTATTATCTGGTAGGGTGATAAAAGATGGGGACAATACTCTAGGAAGCATTTGGTCCCACAACACAAGGGCAACAAGCAAAATACTAAACTGATTCAGGCTTCAAAATTTCCCATTATGTATTGTAATAGTGACTCTTCAGGCCCCAACATGGGAAGGACTGTTCTGTTACTTTTCACTCCTTCACCAGAGTTATCCAATACTAAATGCTAGGGAATTGGAGGGGAGTATTTCCTATCACTGCCATTGACTCAAGCCTCCTCCAGTTATATTCCCTCAGTTTTAGGGGTCCAAATACCCCAGTTCTATTGAATCACCTAATAGACAGATAGGATTTTGTGAAGGAATATTTACCTCAAAGATACAGCTAAAGCAAAAACACAAACATTTCCACATCCCTAAGAAAAAAAAAAAAAAAAAAAAAAAAACAATCTGGGGGGCATAATCCCTCCTGGTTCCTGGAGAGAAAAGAAGATTGGGTGCTAGGTTTCTATTGTGATTCACAAACACCCTTTGGAGGCATTAATTCTGGGTGTGGACCCCCTAATAGAATTGTATTTCTGATGTCTAGAAACAGAAATTCAGGCTATTTGTACCCACCGAAATGAACATTTTTAAGTCTACATTGAAGAGAAATAAAATTACTGGAATTCTGTTTCCTGGCTCCTTGGAGCTTGGTTAGGCCTTCCTCCAAATTTCATATTTCTGGGTTGATTTTAACATGAGTTATTCTGTGAGATGTCAAGATTAGCAGATCAGAGTTCATATAATATATTACCAAGGATATTGAAAATGTACTAAATAAAATGTCAAGCCAAATTAAATTTTAATTTGGTAATAAAATTATTTGATTTATATTATCAAATTTAATACGATAATAAAATTTGATAATTAAAATGATAATAAAATTAATACTTAATGTATTTAGTACTTATTGTATACCAGGCACTGTTCTAAGCATGAGAGATATAAAAAAAGAGCAAAAAAGAAAGTCCCTGGCCTCAAGAAACTTAACTACTAATAAGAGAAACAACTTATAAATAAAAAATTAGGCACATTCAACACATCTTCTTGTAGTAGGCGGAAGGCACCCCAAAAATGAAAAGTATTAACACCTGTGGAGACATGGGGGAGGGAGAAGGGGAAAAGCCTCCTGGACTGAATCTTGAGGGAAATCAAGAAAACTGGAGGTGTAGAACAGGGACAGAATGTAGGGCACTGGATGCAGTGACATGGGGGTGGGACAGGAGCATCATGTTTGAGTTCCTACAAGTATGTCAGAGTGTTCCTAGAACATAGACACTGAGGGAGAGTCAAGTGTAAGAAAGCTGGAAAGGTAGGAAAAGGGCTTTATAAAGAGCTTTAAAGGTCAGAGAAAGAAGTTGATATTTAGTCATAAAGGGATACCCTAGTCACTGGGGATAATATAAAACAAAGAGTCCTTGTCGTCAAGGCAAGTTACAAGTGTTTATATGCCCAGGACCACTGGGTGGTGCAGTGGTAAAGAGTTTCTGAGTTCAAATCTGGCCTCAGACACTTCCTAGTTGTGTAACTCCAGGCAAGTCATTTAGCCCTCCTTGCCTCAATTTCTTCATCTATAAAATGGGCTAGAAAAGGAAACAGCAAACCACCCTAATGTCTTTGCCAAGAAAACCCCAAATAGGATCATAAGGAGTCAGGTACAACTGAAACAACAGAACACATAGCTAAAGGCTATATATTGGTTTTTTTCCTCTCATGGTTTCCTCCCTTTTGTTCTGATTTTTCTCTCCCAACACATCATAAATATATATTTTTAAAAATTAATGTATATGTATAACCAGAAAAAAACAATAAAAAGAAAAAATTTAAGAATATATAACAGAGAACATATTACATATAATATTTATACATACATATATATATATATATATGTTGAAGTATAGATATACTGTTTAGTATCTATCTTCAAGGAGGTTACAGTCCAGTAGAGAAAATGAGAAAGAGATATAATACATGAAAAAACATAAACAGGTACAGACAGTAACTATAAGACAACTTTGTTGAGAAGTAAAATGCCTGTCAGTTGGAGAATAGCTAAACAAGTGGTTGTGTGTGAATGTCTTGGAATATTATTGCACTGTAAGAATCAAGGAAGGTCACAAACACAGGGAAAAACAGATTTACATAAAGTGATGCAAAGTAAGGAAAGCAGAACCAGGAAAACAAAACACAAAATAACTGCAATACTATCAATGGAAAGAACAACTAGACAATCAAAACTGAATGCTGAAAAATTAAAATGACTAAGAGTGGCCCCAAAGAAGGGAGAAGGGAAGGCACCTGCCTCACTTTTTAGTAGACGCAGGATAGGATGGAACATTACAGATAATATTCAATAGTTTGTTGTTTTCATTGTTAGTTTTGCTACTTTACTTTTTTTTTTTTTTTTTTTTTTACTATTTAGTATAAAGAATGGCTCTCTGGGTAGGAAAGAAGAGGATACATTGGGAAATGTAGATAGAGTTAAGAATAAAAGAAACAAATTAAATTTTAATTTGAAAAAAAAAGAATACCCCTCTACCAGCAGTAGGAATGATGCATGGTATTAAGGAAAGTCATTCATGTTTTTATTATTATTGTTTAGTCATTTTAGTTGTATCTGATGAATTGTGACCCCCTTTGGGGGTTTTCTTGGCAGAAACACTGCAGTAGCTCATTTTATATGAAACAGAAGCAAACAGGGTTAAATAACTTGCGTAGCTAGGGAATGTTTGAGGCTAGCTTTGAACTTGGGTCTCCGTGACATGAAGTCCAGCATTTTATCCACTCCCAAAGTTAATAATAAGTTTTATTTACTGATTGTGTGAGATAATTGTGTGAGACCTCAGAAATCATGTCATATGGTCCAGCTTCTTCATTTTACAAATGGGGAGCCTAAGGATCAAACAGGTGCAAATAATTTGTAGCCATGTGCACACGCATACTCTGGAATGTACTATTTTCAAACCTGCTCCCTCCCCGCCCAGATTCTTTTTCCAAATGGAACATTTTCCCCAGAGAAACAAAGCCTCTTATCCCTGGAAGCGCCCCTAATTTGAAAGACTATCTGACAGAAGCCATCTTCCTCTCCCATCAGCCAGCCCCAGACCAAGGAACAAGCAGAGAGAGGTTTTCCTCATGCTGATTTCTGGGGCTGTGAGGATAATTTTAGTGTAGCTGAAAGTCTCGTCAGCATCCCTTCCTCTTTACCTAGATCCGGGTACTCCCTCTTAGCTTTTTGGGCTACAATAGAGACAAAGGCAAAAAGTTTGAGAACAATAGAAACAGGTTTAATATCAGTATTTTATTCTGACATCCATTCTACCATGTGCAATACATTATGTCTGGTACTGAAAGAACTGAGTCAAATGAGACACAGTCCCTTTCCTCAAGGCAAAGTGTACTTATTGGCAAGAGCCCTAGATTTGAGTTAGAAGACCTGGGTTTGATTATTGCCCCTACCATCACCAGCCACATGATCTTGGGAAAGTAACTTTACTTATTGAAACAAAGGGGACAGATTCGGTGACCTCTTGTGATCCTACTAGATTTAAGGTCATTGATTGATTGATAGATTAGAGCTGTGGATCTGAAAAACTATTCCAAACCCATTCAAAAGATGAGGAAACTGAAAGCCAAGGAAGTTGTTATGTGCCCAAAGTTAAAGAAATAGCCATCAAAGGCAATATTTGAACCCAGAACTTCCCATTTTACATCTATTATACTATCATTTTCACAGCATGGGTGGCACTTTGGATAAGGTGAAATCTATTATTCAAATTTTCTACTCTAATAATGATGAGTAAGCATTTATTAAACGTCTGTTGTGTTACAAAGATCTGTGCTAAACAACAGGAATACTAAGATAAAAATGAAACAATTCCTTTCCCCCCAAGAAGGCAGTATAGGTGGGAAGATCACAAAAGAAAAAGTAGAAAGTAATTCTTGCTTTGAAGAAAATTAGGGATTCTAAGAAAAACGAGTGCATTCCAGATATGAAGTACAGACTGACAAAGATGGAGTCAAATAGAAGTTTATTAATAAAATTACAGATTTATCCCATTACTAATAGAAAGAACATTAAAGATTTTCCTTATTGCATCATTGTTTCATATAAGCTCAATTTTATCAAACTTGTTGCTTTTACTCCTCTCTAACCTCAAGTGAATAACCCAAATTTAGGCCATAATCTGATCATGTTTAGCTATTTAAGTTTTTGCTTTGACACGGTCCCATATACACAAATTTAACCTAGTGTTGTAAACTATATGCAACAGGGATTCTTAAAGCAATCCAAATATTCAATGTATTTAAGATTTAACATTTTTCTTTTGAAAATTTTATCTTTTGGAAAATAGACCTAAGAAAAACTAGTATCCAGCCCCCTTCACTATACATTATGTGAATGAGATGAGAATCCTTGTGGTCCAAGCAATAACATAGCTCTATTTTCAAAGGAAAAAACTATCTTTATTCTCTCTTTTTTCTTAGTTCACTAATAAAATGTCCCTTTTTGCAAGTAACAGTAGAAGTCTGGATTTGGAATTAGAGGGCCTGGATTCAAACTTGTATGAATTACTTAATGCCTCACTTACCTCCTCTGCAAATGTTGTACCTATTTGTCCTTTATTCTCAAAGAGAACCAGTGACCTCAGAAGGGCAGTGTCTAGTCATGGTGTGGGTTGGATTTCATTGAGGCAGACTGGAACAAAGTCCAGCCCATTCTCTTCCAGAAGTCCAGTGGTCAGATGTAAGTCCAGGAACTGTGCCCAAAGGGCTGCCAAACTGTGCGTATCCTTGGATCCAGCAGGGTCTCTACCAGGTCTGTATCCCAAAGCATATCCCACACGTGGCAAAAAATGTTTGTGGCAGCCCTTTTTGTAATGAAAAGGAATTGGAAACTGAGCTGGAGAATGGCTGAATAAGTGATGGTATATGAATGTTATAGAATATTATTATTATGTAAGAAATGACCAGCAGGATGATTTCAGAGAGGCCTGGAGAGACTTACATGGCCTGATGCTCAGTGAAATGAGTAGAAACAGGAGATCATTGTACATGGCAATAGCAAGACTATACAATGATCAGTTCTTGTCAGCAATGAGATGATTCAGGCCAGTTCCAATGATCTTGTGAAGGAGAGAGCCATGTGCACCCAGAGAGAGAACTGTGGGAGTATGGATCACAACTTAGTATTTTCACCTTTCTTGTTTGCTTGTTTTTTCTTTCTCATTTTTTCCCTTTTGATCTGATTTTTCTTGTGTAGCACAACATTTGTGGAAATATGTATAGAAGAATCACACATGTTTAACTTATATTGGATTACTTACCCTCTAAGGAAGGGTGGGAGGAAGGGAGGGAAAAAAGTCAGAACACAAGGTTTTGCCAGGGTGGATGTTGAAAATTATCCATACATATAGTTTGAAAATAAAAAGCTTTGAGAGAGAGGCAGAGAGAGGTCCAGGATGACATGGGGATGGCCTGTAATGCAGCGGTTGACTTTGCGCCTGCTCTAACTGCCTCATGGCGGTTGGAACAAGCTGTTCTCATCTCTCCACTCTGCTGGCAGAGTCCTCCCATGCTTGGGGCAGACACCCCCTTACTCACCTGCAAGCCCATTGCTCGTCATCAGCCTGCTACAGCCCCTCTGCCAATAGTTTTACCTCCCTCGCCTCAAATGGGGGCAAGTCTTCCTGAACACTCCGACTTCCATAGGAAGGCACACTGTGTTCACTGTGTTCCTACCTGTTGGGTAATATTACAAGAGAATTCGATGTTAATCTCACTTGTGGGAGTTGTGGGTAAGGGTGTGTGTTTGGTTGTAGGGAACCGAAGGGAGGAATGTGTTTGGAGATGGCCTAAAAAGAGTGCTTTGTTCCACTAAAGTAGTGAATATCAGATGCAGAATATTCTGTTCCTTGGGATTCCTTTCCATAAAAGAACCATCTGAAGTGGGGAAGAGGGAGGGTCTTGTTCCTATCTTGGCCCTAAGGTAGTTAAGCCTCTCATTCTGATCTGGCTGTAAGGGAGGAGGGGTCATTACAGGATTAAGGGGGGAGGACTTGCAGAAGATACTGATTACTGTCACCAGGAACTGATGCTGTGCTCCCTTGGGACCATAATTACAAGCTGACCTTGCTAAGGTGCTCTGAGGTCCCCAAATTGCTTTACATGCGTAATTTGCAACAACCCTGTGAGATTGCTCCTACCATATTGTTTCCCCTGTTTTAGAGGTGAAAAAACAAGGCTCAGAGATTAAGGGGCTTGTCCACAGTCACACAGCTTCTGTCAGACAGACAGCCTGCTGAAGTACAGCCCGCTAACTTTGGTCCCCATGGTCAAGTCTAAACAAAATGGAAATAATAGGGGAATATGCCACTTTCAAAATGGGCTTCTCTCTTTCTAAAGTAACTGTCCCTTGCCTGAAATTAATCCTTCTATGCCTTTTTTCCCCTTCTGCCTTCTTTTTTGCTCCTTCCTTGTTCCGCCCTCCCCACCTGGTTGTAAGGGCAGTTAGCTGGCACCATAATGCACAGAGAGCTGGGCCTGCAGTCAGGGAGCCTCAGTTCCCGAGTTCAAATCTGGCCTCAAACACTTCCTAGCTGGACTAGTCCCTTTACCCTGTTTGCCTTAGTTTCCTCATCTGTAAAATGAGCCAGAGAAGGAAATGGCAAACCACTCCAGAGTCTCTGCCAAGAAAACCTCAAGTAGGGTCACAGAAAGCTAGACATGACTAAAAATGACTGAACAACAACCAAAACAAAAATAAAAACAAAACCCAAGTTGTAAAGACTGATTTTGAAGCAATGACTTTTTAGTACATAAAATCTCTTTAATAATAATAGCTCACATCAACATAGTGCTTTGAAGGCCTGGGCTTTACATAGACTATCTCATTTGATCCTTACCACAACCCTATACAGGAGGTACCTTATTATTATTCCCATTTTACAGGTTAAAAAAGTGAGGCAGGTAAAATGCTTGAGGCCAGATTTCAGCATAAATTTCTAAGTCAGTTGTAACCAGTTTTTAGTGTGTTTGGATTTGTTTGTATGTTTTAAGTTGGTTAAGTTCAGTTCTTTGAAGTGATTATAAATAAATACTATTTCTTGAAGGTGAGGTTGTTATAGACAAATAGGAATACCAAACAGAGGTTTTAAAATGGTGAAAGAAAACTGTGGCTTTAATCTCGATTTCCTTAAGCTGTGGGTTGGGTTGGGTTGAGCGGAAGGAGAGGAATGTCCTTTTTCCTCTGTTCATTATCCTACCCTCTCCTAATTCAAGAATTGGAATAATTAGACAGGAAGATACCGACATGAACTGCAGAGATTTACTTGAACTGGGGGAGACTAAAGCTGACATCCTTACAAACTACTGTGGTATTAAGCCTCCAGGGAATAAAATGGTGGGTACATGGAGTGTTCGTTCCCTTCCAGACCTTTACAAAGCCTTCTGTATCCCCATAGACAGTACTAGAGAAGGTTGAAGCTAGCACAGGGAAGATAATCAAAACCATAAATTACTTTAGAATGGGAATTCATAAAAGTTTCCTATATTTGGGGTGGTTTGGGGTTTTTTTTGTTGTTATTTTTTATTTGTTTGTTTGTTTGTTTGCTATTTTTAAAATCTCACAGACCAATAAGACAAGCCCAGAGTTCTCTCTGCCTCCTTCCTATGTCTGACTCCTCATTCTCATCCCTTGACTCCCAAAGAAATATCCAATTTTGAGCCTTACCTATGATTTCTCCTCAGGGCAGCAAATCATTTTCTACTGGCCCTGCACAGGTGTTCCCTCTGTGGTTTCCTGTTGTTGTTCAGAGAACCTTTTCCTTGATACAGAAGGAAAAAATAAAATAGAAGACAAGTACTCCTGCCTTCTGGTTTTGTGTAATCATGTTTATCCCACCTCCTTTGCTGGGTGGATACTGGAAACATTATCTTCTTAGACACAGACCACCTGATCTGCCCTTTGAGCTCCCTCATCTCCCATCCCTGTCAGGAAGGATATATGAGCATTGTACCCCTCTCATCAGTTAGCGCTGAACCCAGAGTCAGGGACATAGGAATTCCACCTCAGACACTTAATAGCTGTTATTCTAGGTAAGTCACTTAAACTTTTTCAGCCTCAGTTTCCTTCTCTTTAAAATGGGGCTAATAATAGCATCTGCCTTACAAGAATCAACCGAGATAATGTGTGTAAAGTGCTTTGTAAGCATTATGTACAACGTATACAAACAGTAGCTATCATTATAACTATTAGCCCCAAAGGGTGAACAAAAAATGATTATTATGTGTAGATTCTTTTAACAGGATCATAATCACTGACACCAGAAGACAATTTCTTTACTTTCTGTTGCATAAATATTATATGCAAGTATTTTAAGTCATTTCATCATAAAAAAGAGGTGATTTAACAAAACTATTATGCTGTATTCTTCATGAAATATGCATTAAGCAATTACGTCTAAAAGGGAGAGGCAAAGGCCAGGCACAGTGCTGCAGGCGATGTGCCCTAGCAGCTGTAAGGATGTGTGATGTATTATTAAATACCTTGATTATTATGAGAGGACGGTCCTTGTTATTAGGCTCCATCCAGCAAGGAGCTTTTGATAATCTCCAGGATCAGAAATTACTTTTTGTTATGATAATTAAATATCTGAGCATAGGTATGGATTGCATCATGTATCATTTGAGAGCACGACCGCATTAATTAGTCAGGTCACCCACCAGGGAAAGCCCTGTAATTGTGACTTTGCTCCTTCAATATGTTCTATCAAAGGAGAAGAAAATGGCACGGGATCTTGTCTTGTGTCTGGAAAAGTAGCTGTCAGCCCTGGCTTGCCAGGCGTCACCTTGGATTGCCAGGTGTCTTGGAACCAGAAGATCTCGTTGCAGCAAGGAGCAGGGACAGGACATGGGACCCTCTCCCTCCCCTCAACTCACTTAAGTCCCTGGGAGTTGGGTGCATGTTAAAAAATTTTTAAGTTGTCCTTATATTTGGAGTCTCTACCAGGAAAGCATTTCAGGGAGAAAATAGTAGTTCCCCAACCAGACTCTGCCCAGGAAATTTTCCTGTCTGACCTCACTTTGTTCAGCTCGAGTGAAGAGAATCTTTCTGCCAAAAAAGGACTAGATTTAGAGTCGGGACTATATCTGAATCTTGGCTCTTCTTGGGCGCACCTTTGTGACTTGGGGAAAATGACTTAATGTTGGGGAGGACACTATAGCATGTTTGGACTAATTGATCTCTCTAAAGCCCCATCTAATAAACAATCCTAGATCCTTAGGGAAAGACTTTCCAGGAGGGAAAGATCCTGGAGATTATCAACATGGTGGGTGAAAGGGTATAATAAAAAAGGGTATAAAGCGGGGGGCTTTAGGGAGGCATCTTGGTCCAGGGGAAAGGACACTAGATGTAGAGTCAGAATCCTGCCCCAGTGACTCCCGTTGGTACGGAGGGGAGGCTGGGTTCTAGAAGTCTAGAAGCAGAAATTTGGGCCGGTTCTCACCATGTGGGAAAGTCTGGTGACAGACTGTATCTGCTTTCCTAGGACTCAGTAAGACCTTCAAATTTCCACCATATACTTTAATATTAGAGACCTCTGTACAGAAGTGGGCATAGAAAAGAATTGAGAAAAAAATAGATGAGGGGGCAGTGAACATTAGGAACGACTACATAGATGCCTGCTCCAAAAAGAGATGAGCATGTTCACTGCAGATATTAAATAATAACAGAATTAAATCACTTCTATTTCAACAGGTGGGAAATGGCTTGGATGGTGGAGCCATTTTTAGGTGGGCTTGGATTCAAATCCTGCCTGTGACGCCTGTTGCATGAACTTGGACTAGGTCATTTAAGTTCCATATGCTTCAGGTAACCCCCTAGAAGTTAGCTGCTAGATCATAGATGGGGTGTAGTCTTCAATAGACAGGAAGTTTGTGGAAGAATTTGGAGGAATGAGAAACTCACCAATCATTCACATATACGGAGGAGAATTCAGAAAAGAAAAGAGAATGAATAGAATATGGTAGCTAGGCTTCTTAAACTGTGGTTCGTGACTCCACATAAGGACTTGTAACTGAATGTGGCGTCGCAAAATTATGATTTATTATCAGTAAAAGTTTGCTTTGTGTACCTTTTTCACATACCTCTATACCCAGGGTCATGTGAAAACTTCTTGGGTGAAAAGGGGTCCGCTAGTGGGAAACGTTTCCAAAGCTCTGTTGTAGTGGATAGAAGTTCAGTGTTGGAGTCAGAAACCCCTGCCTCCCACACAGTTGTGTGACCCTGTGAGGTTATAACTGTCCCAGTAGTCTCTGCTCAGAATTTTTTTCTGATCTCGACTGATAAAGAGAATTTACTACACAGATAAAGTTCAGGCAACTCGAGGAAGGAAGAAGAGTACATTCTGTGTAAATTTTCACTGCTAGAGTAATCATGCAGTGTCTTTCCACTTCTTCCTGAGCAGTCCCCTTTTTTGTGTAGAACCTATTGCTGGTTCAGAACAGGACCAGTGATCTTTACCTTCCAATACTTGATCATCTTATTCCACGGGCACTAAGTTATAACTACATGGGCAGCAATCACTTTACTTCACAACCAACATGGAATTCCCCTACTAGGATCCATACTAAACTGCCCTTCCTATCATTAACCTTCATGTTCAAATTCCCATAGTACCATTCTTAACTCCATCTGATCCTCAAACCTGTCTCCCTCATCCTGTCTTTCTCATCCTCCATCTCTCCCTTCCCTTTTCTTCTCTTCCCCTATTTCTTTCCGTGCTTTCTCCCTCCACTTATCCTCCTTTCTTTGTCTGCTTTCTTCTCTCCCTAGCTTTCCCCTTTTATTTATTCCCCCTCTGTCTCTCCCTTCCCTTCCCCCACTTTTTCTCTTCCTCCTTTCTCTCCCTTTTCCTTTCTCCTATTTTTCTCTTTTCCCTCCCTCTTTTTCCCCTTTTTCCATTTCCCCTCTCTTCTCACTCCATTTCATTTCACTCACTAACTGCCACATCACAAACATATTTTGGGGCCAGTTCTCCTACCACCAGACCAAAAATAATCACCAGGGTCAAGAGCACCCCTTGGTTTCCTTTTATAACCCAGAAGGTAAATAGTGATTTGTACAGCTGGCTGAATTTTGTACCCACTTTGCCAAGGCGTCCAACTATGCCCTGCTGGGAATCTCAACTTTAACACAAAAGGTCTTTCCACAATGAAGGACCAGATATCTCCATAATTTCATATGTGTGAAATACTCCCAGTAATCTGAGCTAGGAGACTTTTCCTTCTTCTCACTGGTCTGGGGAAAGAGGGGGTTAGGAGCGCTAAGATAATTTTCTTAGCGCCATTAATTTTCAGCTTCTTTAATTTTTTTTTCCTACTTAAGCAGTGTTTATTTTCTCACCCTCTAACTTCTCCTAATTCCAAATTGAAAAAGAAGAAAAAAAACTGGTAGTAAATATAGTTAATCAAAATAAATTCCCACATTATCCATGTCAAAAAAAATTGTTTTACTCTATACCTCAGTGCATCACCCTCTGTCAGAAAGGGGTTATCTGCTTCATCCTCAGTCCTCTGCAGTCATGGTTTTGTCACTGCATTAATGAGTTCCTAAATCTATAAATTGTTCTCCTGATTCTGCTCCCCTCTCTCTGCATCAGTTCATAATAGTTATTCTCAGATTTCTCTAAAATGATCCCTTTTGTTATTGCTACCTTCAGACAACATTATTTGCACAGCCGTCCCCAGTGGATGGGCGTCCTCAGAGTTTCCAGTTCCTTGCCATCACAAAAAGAGCTACTTATAAGTAATCACCTCTTTGTACCAGCTGGGCTAGATCACTTTGAAGTTTCCTTCCCACACATAAAATTCTCAGAAGGCCCCAGTGATCGGGCATCCAAGACGGCACCGCCGGAGACCAGAGAACCCCCTCCTGCAGCGGGTCTGGGCCGGAACATGCCCCGAGTCCAAGGAAAGCAGGGGCAGAGAGGGGACAACCATCACAGAGCTCATTAGTGGCCACCCCAGCCAAAGTCTCAGCTCTCCCAACCCTCCGTGAGACAGCAACATGACCAAGTGGATAGAGCGAAGTCAGGAAGATATGACTTCAGCCTCATTTCATCGCTCTGTGGGCAAGTCCCTTCATCTCTGTCAGCCTGGGGTTTCTCAAATATAAAATGGGGATAATAACAGCACTTCCTTCCCAGGGTTGTTGGGAAGATCAACTAGAGAAAGTGCTAATACGGGATCTGGCAGATAGTGGGCGCTTAATAAATGTTTGTTTGCTTCCTTCCATCCTAGTCCAGTAGTCTTTACATTATTGTTTAGTTACAACTGATTCTTCGTGGTCTTATTGGGGGCACTGGAATGATTTGCCATTATCTTCTCCTGCTCATTTTACAGATGAGGAAACTGAGATAAATAAGGTTAAGGAAGTATCTGAAACCAGATTTGACTTCAGGCCCCTTCGAGACTGCAGACTCAGGGCTCCTAGCTGCCTCTGTTACTCCACTTATACCCCATATTTCCTCTCCTCCATCTAAAGTCTTCCCACTTAAAATTAAAAAAAAAAAAAAAAAAGCAAAGGCTCTTGTGTTTCTTATGTAAGAGACTGACCCCAAAGGATCAGAGAATTATAGATCTAGAGTTAGTGAATTCAAAACCATTAACCCTAGAAAGAGTCCCACTTCCCTAGGGGTTTACTGGAGCAAAACAGTAAAAAAGCATAGAATAAACCCCAGCTATTCAGTGAAGACCAGACTCCAAAAACCTATGTGTTTGGTTGTTCCCTTGATTATAAACACCCCTATGTGTTTTCATGAGATTAAGGAGACTCCAGTGTTGTGGACTGAGCTTCTTGTTTATTATAATGTACAATAGGCTGGTTGGATTAGGGTACACTTCAGTAGTTACACTTCAGTAGTTTTAAAAAAAATGGTGTGTATATATGGCAATCAGCGGGTTCCATTTGTATTTTCTAAGGGGTTTTCCCAGGCACTTTGCAGTCTCTTAGGTTGTTTTCACTGATGATGAATTGTGTTTTATTCTATTCACCTGGAGTGATTTGGGTTTTTCAAAGTTTCCTACTAACTTTTCCTCTCTCCTCCTCCATGATGAAGATGATGGTGGCGGTGGTATGCTTCTGTTGAATTTTTATGCCTACCTAAAAGAACTCAAGTCCTCCCCTTTCTCCTCTAACAACCTCAAGCACTCTCTGCATGATCTTCAGATCTACTTGAAACCTAGGTCTTTAAAAAGACTGTCTAAATTTGTTGGAATGTGAGTTCCTCAATACTCTGCATTTATTTCTCTTATCGCATTAATTTGGGGGTAGAACCTTAAAACCATTTACTAGCAAAGAAATGCCTGATAAATGGTTGAAATAGAACAATATAGCTGCTCAAACATATTTAGAGATGTCACCCTTGGCTTAAAGAAAATCACTTAGAGAGCAATTATGTTTCAAAAGCAAGTCATTCCTATAAAGAATTGAAATTTAAATCAAGATTTCTAGGTTGGCAATGTTATAATTACAGTGCCTGCAGTGATTTCTACTCTTCAGTGAAGGGTCATTTCATCAGAGAATTGACTCAACAAACCTGAAAAAATATGAGCCTGCACTTACTTAAATTGTTCCAAAGAGAATCACACATGGATATAAAGTGGAAATTTTTAAATAACACCTGAAGGAAGACTAACAGGCATTGTGCTAACATTGAAATGAGATTTTTAATTGCTGGATGTGTGTGTGTGTGTGTCTTTTTCTGTCTCCATATATCTATATATTGGGGGGGTGTATACACATACATACACATGCACACATTTTTAGACAGCCACAAATTTTTTTTTTATTACACACATAATCCAAAAAATGTTAGTGTCAAGAATTAAACTGTTTAGAATGTATTCCCTGCAGAGTTCCTGCTGTCTAAAGCAATATAATCTGCTTCAGTTAATGCTGGAAATGCATGCTGTGAATGGCATGAAAATTTGGGTAAAGCCAAGAGTTGTCTCTTCTTAACACCATGTAAATTATCCAATTGGGTTGATCTTGGTTATTGAAAGAAGGCAATCTTGTGACCGTTTGACACTGACTTTTCTTTTTTATAGTATCCATTATTGTGTTTGTGTCCTCCAAATATTTATCAGCGACGGCTTTAGTTTCCTGATGAAACAGAGATGAAGTTAACAGTGAGGGCTGTTTCCAGGCTGTGCATTCACAATAGTAACTACAGATTAAAGCCCTATGAAAATCGGAGCAGGCTGCAGGGATGGGAATGGACAAAGTTACCCCCAAAAATAAATCCTTAAAATTTTCATTATATTTCAATAATTTTCATGACTCAATAATAGTCTTTTTCTAGGTAGAATTTTTCTTCAAAGAAACCCCAAGAACTTGATCCAGAAGTTCTTGACCTGGAGAACCTGAATTCATTTTTAGACAGACAGAGAGATAGACATTATGTAGAGATGATTGTTTTTCAAAATAATTGGTTTCCTTTGCAGTCTTGTATAATTTCTTTTGCGCTTGAACATATTATTCTGAGAAGGGATCTCCAGGTTCCTTCAGACTGCCACGGTTCCATGCTTCAAAACAGGATTAAAAATCGTTGGACTAAGGTTCCTTTCAGTTAGAAACTTCTAACTACATCATGGAAATGAACTAATTTCCTTCTCTCTCGCCCTCATGCTGACTGCCAGGCTGCCCCCACCCTTTTCCACAACCCCCCAACCTAATGCCTATTTGAGCATTCCCTCCCAGCACTGATACAGAGAAAAGAGAAAAGGTTCCTGATTGGCTGAGATGGCCACAGCCGTATTTTCCAACTTCCTGCTACATCCACATTCTCATATTTCCTCCTCACTAACAGAAATTGATGGGAGATATAGGAAGTCTCTGATATCCAGGGAGGTGCCGGCCTTGGGGCCAAGGCTTATCACCATGACCTTGAAGTAGGATGTATTGTTTCAGTTTACCCAAGTGCTGTGCTTTGATCCTAGTCAAAGACAAGATTTCAAACATAAAAGTTTTGGAGCTCAAAAGATACAGTAAATCCATCGCTGTGGCTGTCTCTGGTATTTGGCAGGCACTGCTGAGCCTTGGGCTTTGAGTGAGCAGGAAAGTTGAGATTTGGATTGGCTCAGAGTCTACTTTTTTTTAAATTTTAATTTATGGGATTAAACAAGCATTTCTATAACGTATAATTTTTAAAAATGATTGCACATGAAATTATAAATCTATTATGTACACCTTGCTATTCCTTTTAAATATAATAAAGTTATCATGTAATTTTCTTTTTTTTCCTACCCTCCCTCTCCCCACTGTAGAGTTTACTGCCATTAAACACACATGTGTGTGTTTGTGTAAAATCATTCTTACATACTCTTTCAGTTCTTTCTGTGTATAGATAGCATTTTCTTTCATAGATCCTTTGTAGTTAATTTGGGTATCTATAATAGTCTAAATGACTTACTCCAGGTTACTGCCACAGTTTGTGTAAAATCATTCTATTCATTCTCTATCAGTTCTTTCTCTGGATGTAGACAGCATCTTTCTTCACAGACCTTTTGTAATTGATTTGGGTATTTATAATAATTAAAATGACTTATTCACTCCAAGTTGTTCTTAAAACACTGTTGCTATTACTGTATACAGTGTTGTCTTGGTTCTTCTTTCTCTTTTCATTTCGTGCAAGTCTTTCCTTGTTTTTCTAAGGTCATTGAGTCCATCATTTCTTACGGGACAGCAGTGTTCCATCACTGTCGTGTACCACAGCTTGTGCAGCCATTGCCCGATCGATGAGCATCCCTGCGGTTTCCCCTTCCCTCAGCAGCTAATTACGGTGGTTCCTGGGACACTGCCTCCCCACCTCTGCCTCCCACCCGCTCCTCACCTGCCTTGAGTACCCTGCCAACCTAACCTCTTCTTGCTTTCTTCACAGGAGCAACCAGGGCTTCATGCACATGAAGCTGACGAAAGCCAAAGAGAAATATATCCTGGGGCAGAACAGCCCCCCGTTCGACAGCGTCCCTGAAGTCATCCACTACTACACAACCAAAAAACTGCCCATCAAAGGGGCAGAACACTTGTCCCTGCTCTACCCTGTGGCTGTCCGAACCCTATGAAAGGAAGGCCTGTCCACCTCCCCCCATGGATGGAGAAGCAAGAAGAGCCCTCCCAGTGCAATGACCGGAGCGCGGGACTGAGGGAGGAAAACAGAGCTACTGCTTTTCACCATAGATTGACTGGCTATGTTCTAATCATTAGAGTGGTACTTTGGCCCTCCTGCATGTCTTTAGAACCATGTTTCTATTTAAGGGGAGGAACCATATTTAAATGTGATAGCAGATAATCCAGCCCTACCCCCACCCCACATCTCCTTTTATTTCCTGTGAATTAAAATATTTTCAAATCCAAAGAGATGCCTTCCAGGGTAAACAGAGCAAAGCAGCTTATAGCAAACAGTGAGCTCCAAGGATTTCCATTTCTTTGTTCTCCTGCCTGTAGTGAACTCACACCTGCATATGGAAAAAAAAAAACCCACAATAATAATAATAATGATAATTTTCCACTGGTGCTATACTGTCCCCTATTGATAATGAGAGCAGACAGATGCTGGGCCTTTCAGGACCTAGAGAATGACAGCACATTCAACTCATTCCCCACAGGAGTCTTCAGAACTCTGCTTCTTGTGCGTGTGTGTGTGCGTGTGTGTGTGTCTGCTGCACGTGGGTGCTTGGGTGTATGTGTCCTTCCACACATGGCTGGTCAGGCTAATCCAACAAAGAAGTTCCTTCTCTCCCTTGATGTGACTAGGAAACCTTTCTCAATGGAATCATTTTGCAGTAGCAGAAAGAATTCAATTATTTATGACTAGGGAATGTAAATAAAATAGTGGTTTAATATATATTATATATATATATATATTTTTAATCTTTTTTTTTCCTTTGGTACAACAATAAATCTCTATGGGTGTATCTGTTCACTCACAAGTTTCATTCAGAAGCCATGTCAGACACTGTGGCTTCCACCTTATGGTAGTTAGTGCATTGTGGCCAATGTCTCATTAACAGGACTAGGTTAGTCCAATGAGAATGGAAAGTGGGGATGGGAGCGGGGATGGGGTGCGACTGGGTTCCAGGCTGTCAAAAGGCTGTCACTGTTTATCTCATCTGGTTTTCACAAATAGTGCATGAATGAAAACCACTGAAATCACCAGTTCATGATACCTAATGTCCTTTTTGCCTCAGGGATAGAAAAGCATTCTGGAAATGGTGTTTCCATTTCTCTAAATCAGAATGAATCTTAAGTAGACAATGGATAGCAAACAGTAAATCTGGCCTTTCAGAGGGCATCGGTTTGGAAACACCTGAAGGCCAAAACTCTGGCTCATCTTTCTAGCTAAGTGTATCATCAAGACCTGTATGGGTTGTTAACATCAAGTTTATTGGAAGAAAAAAAAATTGGCAAAGTTGTGTTGCTTCAGAAATACAATCTGAACCCTCCTCCCTGACTTCCCAACAATCCTGATACACTGAATGGGATAAATGACAGAATCATGACCATAAATGAATGCAAAACCTGTTCAGAGAGCTCACCGATACTGCTGCAGTCCATCCTCTATCCTGTCTAATGCTGTATTTCTCCATTTGTAATTGAGGCCGAATCAAGATTATGTAACTTGCAATTTAACATGCCTGAGAAAATTATGAAAATATTTACTATTTAATTCTCCCTGCTTTCACACTATTTCCCACTCATTCACCAACCAGACTTTGGTTCAACATTGAATGGGGGAAAAAAATGATTTTGATTTATTAATTATTTGTTCTAAAGCCTCCAACAGACAGTAACTCCTTGATGGGAAAGCAAAAAGGGTTGGGGGTGGGTGATAGGACCAGCATTAGACCCTGAGCTGAGATCTTTTGCCTCCTGACTTGGGTCGAAGCCTTTGACACAGTCATTTGGATTTGTGGTAGATAATCCCAGTCAGAAGAGGAGTGGGAACAAACTTTAAGGCCCCTCAAGAAATACTTGGACCGAAAATCAGATTGCCCCTTTAGGTGACTTAGTTTGTACCTAAATGTTCTGACTTAGAGCTGTGGAGGAAGGAAATATCCTGGGAAGGATTGTCTGGCAGTCCCTTAATATCCATCCACAGACTTTCTCCCCAAAAGAAGTGCTTCCTCGTGGAGGAGGGCAGCCTTCCTTTCCTTGCTCCTTCACCATCACAGGGAGCATTTCTAAAGATTACTTTTCTCCAGCTGCTAAAGCGAGTCTGTCCCTGAAAAAACCTGGGATTTCTACCTGAACTGGTACACTCTGACCACAATCTAGGTTTCCAAAGGAAAGAGCCTCAGGCTTGGTCCTGTTTCTTAGCATCAGATACATTCCATGAAGCCAGATTACCTGGTGTGATTTGCATTTGCCTGCCCTTTTTTGTGACATGCAAGTAAGTAGAATCTGCACTTTGCATGGAAATGCCACAGGGATATAGCATGACGAGGGAAGCTATTAGTGATGTCATCTTTTCAAAAGGATTATGTCCTGCACGATTAACCATTCTCCTTCAATATGCAAGTCTGGAATTGTACAAATGTCTATAGCAGCTTTGCGGTCCACCTGATTACATCTCCACAAACTAAATTAGTTTCCTAATCCAGAGTCATATGTTCTCTTTGGATAGTATTAATATAATGGAGATTGTTTGGATTTTTTTAAGCAAAAATGTTTCTTAAGGAAATGCTCCACTCCCTATGTGCAGCCGAAATAAAAACAGGAGTTTGTTTGCACTGACTTTTGTCTTTGCTTATTGATGTGATCATAAGCCCCAGTGGCTCCCCAGGAATCATTATCAAGTTTACCCAAGACTCCTAATCCATTCCCCTTGGTGAGGGCCTAGGAGTGGACCAAGTTGAAGAAGCAGTGTGTTATCACAGACTCACTCCCCATTAACGGTTTTTGTATGTGTCTTTTTTGGTGAACCTCTCCCTCTTCCTCTGATTGTAACTGCTTCCTGTCTGTCAGCCTTTATTCATATTTTCTTGAACATCTAACAATTGAAGCTATTTTTCTCTCTCAGAACTAATCACATGTAGATTACTTGGGATTTTTTAGTTAGTTCCAAGCCTAGGATGTCAGCAGTGAGTATTAAAAGTCATAATTAAGTTCTATTTCATACAAGGAGAAAAAGAACGGTTATTGCATCTCAGTGCTTCTCAGTATTTTATCTTTAGGGGAAGGGGGAAAAAAAGCCTTTTAAGTAATTGCATTTCATCTAAAACTCAGAAAATTGATATGTAACAGTGCTGGTGTTGGGGTCAAGAAGACCTAGATTTAAATCCCACCTTTTACATTTATTAACTATGTCATTTAGTGGAAAGTCACTGTTTCAGTTTCTTCTTCTTTAAAATGAGGGGACTAGTGTCCCTTTCAAATCTAAATCTATGATTTTATGCCATCTCCAGCCACCACACTTATTATGACACTGTCCCAGGAGCACCTACAGATTCAACCATTTGATAAACATAAAGCTGCCATTTGGGGTGCCTTTTTTTTCAGTTAGTACCTCAGAGCAAGTGCCCCAAAAACTTGTCTGCTTTCTAGAGAACAAAAAGAGGGCTTAGGGGGAAAAACTTCTGATCCCCGGTTCCCAAACTTCCCAGGTGCTTCAAGGACTTGGGTATGAACCATGCAAAGGAAAACCTTGATTAATAAAGGGATCCTTGATGAAACTGCCCTTTACCAGGTTTGTTTCATTTTGAGAGGGGCCTGTGATTTCACTGATGTAGGGACCTGCTAGGCAAGTCTGCAACTTTCCAAAGTTCAGTCATTTGACTTTATTTCTGAGAATAAATGGCCTGATGTGACCCAGATGGGACCTAAGTCTTTTTGACTCAGAAGACTGACAGATACTACTTTGTCTTTGTCTTTTTTTTCCCTGACGGCCATTTCTTAAATTGTCCAGAGCTGCTCCTACAAATCTTGATGGAACCAGCATCCTTCCTCATTTTTTTGTCATTGTGGAAAGCATTGCATTTGTTCATTCCAAAAGACTTACAATGCTCTCTCATCAACACTTTGAAGAACCAAATCCTGATAAAGCAAGAGAATAAGAGTTATTATTTTAGGATGAACAGGTGAAGTCATTTCACCATCAGTTCTAGAATGACACAAGTTGAAACTTAAGTTCTGCTATAGCTTTGAACAGGGCCCGGAGAGCACTGGAATTGCTCGGGCCCCAGGGGACAGCTTTGCCATTTGGTTCTCTGCTCATTTCACTAGATTTTTTCTTGGCAGTCGGAGCAGAACACCCTGTAGATGTGCAAGGCAATGGTTGCCCCAATAATCTCTCCCCTTCTTCACAGAAGAACCCACAGAAGGTACATTACAAGAGTTATCAGGGAACTCTGTCTTACTTCTCATGCAATATTTATCCACTGGGGCATCCAGCCAATGATAGGTAGGTAGATATAGCGCATCAGATTGTTGGAATAGAGCCTTTTCACCCTTCAAGGTTAATTTACCTGAGGGCCACAGAGGAGGTGAAATGGGGGTTTTATCCAAAATGACCCAGCTCCATTATGCATGTGTGGCTATATAATGGTGCCTTCAAGACCTCAGCACTGATGAAATCTCCTAGGTAGGTAAGGTAGCTCATGAATGCTGTTCTCCCAAGGATTCTTCCATGTGGAATATGTGCCAACTGTACTCGGCTGTTGTGTGTGTCACCTGTCACTTATCAGTCACTGCTGTAAGTTGTGTATTGGGTATCTACCATTTAAAAGTTTCATGGAAACTTTGAATGCAAATTGTGAGTGTTTTCATTCTGTGTAATAAAATGTATAAAGATGTATATTTAATGTGAAACTTTTAATATAAAAGTGTCTTGTTAAATGCATTTAATGGAGCATGGAAATTTCTTTCTTTAAAAGACAACTTAATGATCTTTTATGTCAATTGAATATACTCTGAATAGTTCTCTAAATGGATATGCTATGATTCTGACAGCCATGATCCTTTCATTTACCACTGCCAAAATGTATATAGATATAGATCTATATTATTACTCAAACAATCAAATCCATTAATTCTTTAAGCACTTGGGGAAACTGTAGTCCTAACAATCCAGCTAAACAGTAGCCAAAATTTACTTCAGTCCTAGTGCAAACGTTGTTCTCTTGGCCCCATAAAGATATTTGAGAATGTTACGCTTTATGGTTTTTATTTATAAATAGAAACATAGAACAC
This sequence comes from Sarcophilus harrisii, assembly GCF_902635505.1. Taxonomy (NCBI): domain Eukaryota; kingdom Metazoa; phylum Chordata; class Mammalia; order Dasyuromorphia; family Dasyuridae; genus Sarcophilus; species Sarcophilus harrisii. The sequence goes on from NC_045426.1 coordinate 216,559,157, forward strand.
TAAGAAAATTATTCTTCTGAACCTGAGAAAATAGGATGCATATGAAACCCAGCCAGTACCCCTGGTTTAAACAAGGCTTGTTATGTCACTGATTTTAGGGGTTCCATCAATCCCAGTGTTAGGCAATAAGGGACAGATGTCATCTCTATTTTGCCCAGAGAAAAATTAAGATAAAACAGGGTCGAAAAACTTAACTCTGGAGCTATATGCCAAGTCATAATAGTTCCAAGAAGAATCTTAGTCTTGAAAAGAAGTCTCACCTCTACGGTCCTTTGTAGGTGGGAACTACAGCTTTGGGCACCACTACTATTTTCCAAAATTGGGGGAGAGGGAAAAGAGTTCAGCTTGGATCTCTTCCAAGTTGATCCTACCCCAATATTGAAATTTAAGCTTCTGGGCTGACGAGTAGTACTTTGTTTTTTGGTCCCATGGATGAATGTGTAAGATTATTGACCATGCTTCCCATTTATGTTTTTTTTTTTAATGTATAGTGATTACATCTTGGTAAAAGATAATAACACAAATAGCTTATATTAGGGAATCATTTCTTTCATTTTAGAAAACTAAGTGTGGAATATTAGGGCCAAATTAAAATTTTCAAACTGGGTGGTTATTTAGATCCACAGGAATAATAGAGGCTGAATTTACTTCTGTTTTTTCATACATAAGAGTTTTATACTCACCCTACCTGTGCAGATGACAACCTTTCTGTGTCTCACTATATAATGAGTTTCTATGGCCAAAACAAACAAAAATGTTTGTTAATGGCCTGGGTGAAACATAATCACTAGGTCCATGCTCAAAGCTTTTCAACCCGAAGTTACCCCAACTCTAGAATATGGCTCTGTAGTGGAGACAAGAAAATACCTATTTGGAAAGTGAGATAAAACACCATTCTGGTGTGTGAGGCTTTGGGGGTGAAGGGACTTCTCGGGGACAGGCAGCTAAAAATTGTTAAGGGTCTGAGGCTGGATCTGAACTCATTCCGCTGCCCCATCTAGCTGCCCCTACTGCACTGATTTATTAAATAGTTACTTTGTGCCAGGCCCTGTAAATATTGTTATTGTTTGTCCTTTGTTCTGGGAGATGGCCATGATTTCAGGGAAGGCATGCAAATGAATTGGATTTAAGTCATGGGGGGGCTGTGCAAGGTCACCTGTCTCACTTTCTCCTCTGAAATCATCTGGGTCCAGTGACCAAAGATAGATCAGGACAGCTGGAGATAGGATTAAAAAAAGTTCCTGTCCTTGAGGAGTCAGCATTCTGATTGGAGAGACAATAAGCAAATAACTAGATATAAGATATGCATGAAGTTGATGGGAGGTAATTTCAAAGGGAAAGGCCCTAGCAGCTGGGAAGATGATGAAAGGCCTCCATGAGTGGGCAGGATTTGAAAGAAACCAGAAAAAGTAAATAATGGAGGGAAAGAGAGATTTAGAGATAGAGGGGCCAGCCAGGGAAAAGGCACCGAAAGATGGGATATTGTGTGGGAGGAACAGCAAGCCAGTGTACCTGAATCATGTTCAGTGTGTCCGACTCTTCAAAAAACCCCTTTTTTTGGCAGACACTGGAGGGGTTGGCCATTCCCTGCTCCAGCTCACTTGGAGACTCATGGTTAAGTGATGGTCACACAGCTAGGAAGCGTTAGCCCAGATAGGATCTTAGCAAGAGGAGTCTCCACAGCACCATCCGGCTGCCCCAGCCGAATCCCACAGAAGTTAATTACGTTAGTCTTCCAGGGGCAGACACAGATCCCATCACAAAGCTTCTCTAGCCAGAGCTCGCTCTGCCCTAGCACAGACATCAGAACCCCAGAGTTATCCCAGGCTAGGATACGACATTGGAGTAAGTTTTTAGTGGATACAGGAAAGGGCCCATTTGGAAAGTGAGATAAAACCCCACTCCAAGGGCACAGTTTCCTCCATTTTGATTTGTCAGTATCTCAGAACAAGAATTTAACTCTATATAAAAGAACACTGATGGCGACTGAGAATGCATTGAGAATTTCACAGACTGTAGCATGTTAAAACTAGAAGAGATCCTGAGAATCATCTCTGGTTCTTCCTGTGACATATAAAGAAGAATAAGAAAGTCACAGAACTCAGGGTCTCCTGATTCTGGTCCAGTATTTGTGCCCTATGTCCCCCTGACTCACTCTGAACTTGTTAGGGCCTGTATAAGAAGAAGGCATGAAAGTTCATGAAAAATTATTGAGAAGACTTAGGTTTTGAAAATCCAGGCTGAACTAGAAGGTCTTTGAAATGCTATTATTCTCTATAGAACTCTAGTCCAAATAGCTTTCTGATAAAACTTTTCCAGAGTGCCGTAGGATCAGGAACCAATCTTTAGGGATGACATCGGGCAAGCACTGTATAATAGGTTCTTTCATGCTTTATCTGGGTAATGTGATGTGCCATGATCACACAAACACAGGTGCTTCCCATCGTTTACAAAACCTGGAGACCAGGTGTTTTTACCCTAGCCTACGACCCTGCTGGATGAGACAGAAGCCGGTGGATTCCTAGGGCTGAGCTGATCAGTGACCGCACAAATCCAGTACCAGTGTGGGGAGCCGATTGAAATGGAGGGCAACCAAGCTACCTTAGGAGAAGCAAATCAACCCTGGTCAGCCATGGAGTAGGTTGCAGTCCGAGCGTGGGGATGGGGACTGAGGCTGAGAGACCAGCGCCCTTTCCGTCCGGGTCACAGTCTCAAAATAACAAGGGCCTCTCACCCTTGGCCATGTTTGTTCATGAATTGCCATAAACCTTCCATAGAGGATAATAATAACTCACATGCATGTAATGCTTCAAGGTCTAAAAAGCATTTTCCACATAGCAGCCCTATAAATCAAGAGTTGAAAGTCTAATTATTTTCATTTTATAGGTGAAGAAATTCACTTGTGGTGCTAAATGCTTTACTCAAAATAACTGGGTAAGGGTCAGAACTAGGATTCAAACTCAGATCTCTACAGGCTATACATCCTTTGTTTTTTCCCCTTATAATGACATTTTTATCCAGTTTTCTCAAAGCATTCTTCTAGTTAATGTCTTTTATGCCATTTCTCATGCAAAAGTTGCCATTGACAGCATGCTACTTACTTATATGTTGTTCAGTAATTTTTCAGTTTGTGTCTACGTCTTCATGACCCCATTTGGGGGATTCTTGGAAGAGATACTGGAATGATTTGCCATTTCCTTCTTCAGATCATTTTATGAATGAGGAAACTGAGGCAAATATTAAGTGACTTTCCCAGAACTTTCCTAGCATCACACAGCTAGTAAGATAAGTCTTCCTGGCTCCAAGCCCTGCACTCCATCCACTGAACCATCTAGCTGTTCTGGCCTACTTTTATATTCACTCATATTTCTCCATTCTTTTTTGGGTCACTAAGAATTTCCATTATTCCTAGATTAAGATGTTCCATATAGCCATATGGCTACATAGTACCATAATTACAATGGTAATTATTATTAAGAAAATAATAGTAATGAAGAAATGGATTTTTACATTAGCTGGAAGTCTGAGACTATGGAAAGCCTTGTACAATTTCCTAGATTTAAGAAAATCCAAGTTCTTCCTCAGTTCTGGGCCCAGATTTATTGTCTGTTTTTTCTACCTGTGCAAGATATATTATACATGGATTAATCTAAGGGGTTACATAAAGGCTGAGCAATATGATTTTTCCATCTAATCTCCGATATAGGTGGTTAGACCAATCTCTTTCATAATGTTGAATTTATTGTAGCATAGAAGGCTTCATACTATTTAAAAGCCATTTGTGAATAGGAACACAGCATGCTTATTAAATATGTAGCTGGAACAAAGCTATGGGGGATAATCCTGAATCACAGTCAGAAGATCACTCTGCTAAGTCTAAAATGTTCAAATTGAAGGGAGGATAGAGTTTTGGTTAAGATGTCAGTGTAAAAGGATGTAGAGGAGTCCAGCTCTCATATAAATTGATTAAAGACAGACAGAGAGACACACAGAGACAAAGAGAGACAGAAAGACAGACAGACAGAGATGAAAGAGGATAGAACAGTGATAAAGCTGAAGAGCTACAGAAGTAAGTTCCTCTATCTAGTCCAAAGCTGCTCACAGAAATGAACTGAAACTGGCAGAGCAGAGTCTGGTACTGGGTTCTTCCAGCACAAAATGATCCTGAAGACATAGATGGGAAATCAGGAGCCAGCACAAGCTTCAGGAGTTAGGACCCGAAAGCACACAGTCCCATCAAAACAGAAGTAAAGGAGGGTCAGCCCTCCTAAGTCACTGCAAAGAGCAGGAGCAGTGGGACGCTGGGAGCCACAGCAGGAGGCAGGTGTCCATACCCAGAGGTATTCCAGGAAGCTGCAGACCAGGGTAATCTCCAGTGCATCCCCAGAGCATGTCAGGGCTGCATCAGGGAATGGAACCAACTTACACAGAAGGAGACAGGTGAACTTCAACAGATGGCAAGGATACTGAGACAGAAGCCAGAAACTAAGGTAGTGGTAGAGCCTACTACTAGCCATCCTACCCAGAACTGGGGCAATATGCATCCACAATATGGAAGAGATAAGAACATATAAGGTCTACTCAACTTATCCAAAAGCAGTAAAGGGAATAGAACCCAATCCTAGCCCAAGACTGGAGCTAGAAATATAAGTAAATAGAAGAAAACAAGAAACACAATGAAAACTATAGGGGACAAGAAAGCTCAAGAGGTAAATTCATAAGAAAATAATCTCCATATGGACAAGTGAGACTGCTCTCTCTGAATAAAAATAGTTTAGGATTACTAAAGTGGCTAAAAGAAGCGACGCAAGTGAGGAAAAATGGAATTAGAATTAGTCCCATCCAAATCTTTTGATTCTAAATCCATGGATCTTTCCAATATATGGCACCAGCTCTCATACAGTATTTATCTAATACTTCAAAGATCTTCAGTTTCATTGGATTGAGTCATTTCTACACCATCATCAATCAAAACTCCTCTTCACCTCAAGAATTGATATGGCTGTACCCCTAAAATTCATCAACTTACAGCCAACCTGGTTCTCTGAATTTAACTCTTCTGGTCTTTCTACAGTGACCAAAAGTTACTATAGGCCTTCTATATAGTACTATATAGAATTATATAGTGCATATATATTGTTAGTGCATATAATCTGCCAGAGCTTATCTTCGGTTCTAATGTGTAGATAGAGATATAGAGAAAGAGAGAGAGACAGAGAGAAACAGGGAGAGGAGAGAGAAAAAAACAGAGAGGAGAGAGAGAAACAGAGAGAGAGAAAGGAAAGAAACAGAAAGACAGAGGGAGAGGAGAGACAGAACAGAGATAGAGACAGACAGAGATAGGAGAGAAACAGAGAGAGAAAGGAAAGAAACAGATACAGAGAGAGAGAGACAGAGAGAAAAAGAGAAAGAGAGACAGAGAGAGAGAGATGGAGACAGAAACAGAGAGACAGAGGAGAGAAGAGAGACACAGAGACACAGAGAGAGATGGATAGATAGATATAGATAGAGCCAAACAGATAAAGATAGATAGATAGATGATAGATAGATAATTAAGCCCTGTTGATGGCCACTATTCTGATATTGTTCAAAAAATGGATCTAGCTGGAGCTTTGCTCACCCTGGGAATTATCCAGCTCTAGCTAATAGGGTAGAAATGCTGAGGAAGCTATGAAGTGTCTTTGGTTCTCAGAGAAGGGGTGACCTGTCTCCTACCTTTGCCTCTCTCTGCAGAGCAAGGCCAATCTGTTATCTAGGAGGTAAGGCATATTATGGATTTATCCTCTCAGAATCAGGTCTCAAACCCCTGTTTCTAATAAATCTTATCTCTTCCTCCTTTTCTATTCTTCTCTGAGCTCCAGTTAGTCGTATGATACTGGCTAGATAGGGTCTTTCCCCACTAGAAGCAGACAGGCATTCAGAGATACTGGATAACTAGTCTCTTACCAAAGGAACAATAAAAGTAATGAATGGTAGCTAATGAAACACAAGGATTTTAGACCGAGAGCTGGAAGAGCCCTCAGAAGCTCTCTCCCAAACCTTTCATTTTGCAGATGAGGAAAGCCAATGTCATTTCCACTGTACCACACTCTACCGCATGACTTCAAGCCAACAACTTCTTCCAAACCCAGGCAACCCACAGATGGTACACAAGTTGCAGTGAACTTTTCAGTTCAAGAAAAGTACAGTTTAGTTTGATTATGGCCACTCTTTTTGTGAGGGAGAACACAGATAACAGAATAGTTCCCTGTTCAGTGTTCAACTCATTCTTCCATTATGGCCAGTCTTTATATTAAGTCTCAGGTACTCAAACCTCAACTCTTTGGTTGGGACATGGATTTAGTTGAAGCAGGCAAGATCCTACAATTAGTGGTTTTTCTTTCAGTGTCCTATTGCTGTTTTTTTGTAATCTATCACTTATGAGTCTAAAGGAAGACAGAACTGACAGGCAGGTCAAGCGAAAAAAGCCTCCCCACCCTGATCATCATCTTCTTTCATCGACCTCTAATTTCTCCTTGATTTTTCAGCTTTATGGTCAGGGCTAACCAGAAGCAAAGTGTATTTATCACAGGAATGTCAATTCTATGCCATAATGAGGAATTAAAATGATTCCTTAATGAAGGATATAGATATTTAATTATTGTGTAGGAGATACAAATATATATTATATATATATATATATATATATATATATATATATAATATATATTCACATATGTATATGTATATATATATATATATATATATATATATATATATATATATATATATATATACACACACCCAGAGAGAGAGGGAGGAAGAGAGAGAAATCCCTTTTACAGGGTCATAGGTTCCACAGTCCCATCAATTTGGTCAAATTGCTCTTCCTCACTCATAGAATTCCTTCCATCTTCCCCTTCTATACCTATTCACAGACTATTCCCTATGCCTAGAACATACTCCTTCATCATCATCACCTAATAAAAACTCTAATATCTTTCAAAAATCTGCCCAAATGATACTTTTTACATGAGACTTTCCTGATCCCCCCCAAATACTATTGTCTACGCCGAAAAAATACCACCAGGACTCCAGTTCCCTTTAGTCACTTAACAGTTAGCTTAAGTTTTACAAATGAATTTTTACTTCAAAGCATAGCAAAAATAAAGTTACACATATATCCCTCCAACCTCTCAGAGGCATAATCCTCTCTTTTTCTTCTTATCTCTGGAGAAGGGAGAGGGGATCAGGTTTACAAGATAGCTCTGTTCCCATATAGCAATAGTCCCACCAAGTTCCAACTTCAAAGTCCTCCCTGAGCTGGCGTTCTGGGACCTTGTCTTTTCAGGGCTTCCTGCTGGACTGTGGCAAATCTGCCCTGGAACCCTTGCTCCAAGGTGTCCATGGCTCAAGGTCCTGGGTCTGAGATGCCATTCCCCACTACCTAAAGCTGTAAAGAACAAATGAAAAAGACCAGAATTCCAAATCTGTTTCTTAAAGTCAAAGAGCCTAGAGCCTAAAGAAAGGGGAATATAGCCCTCTCTCCACCTAGTTTAGTACAAGGAAAGAAAGAGGAGCAGACAGAGAGATTGTTCCAGTGTGCTAGTTTTAAAGACACAGGCAGTTCCAGCTATTCAGACTCGGCTCCCACCCATGTGGAAGGAAAACACAGAATATCTTCTCCCAGAAGCAGGTCCCTTGCATCTCCCACTTAAGTAACTTGAGTATGTGCCAAAGCTTTATTATACACATATAGTTTAAACAATAAAAATTGACCTTTAATTGGATCTTCCATTTAGAAATACTGCATTTAAGAACCTTCTTTCAGTGTCTCATCATGATACTATCTGATTCTAGTTTCTTGAAAATTTTCCCAGTGGAAAGTAAGCCTTGACAGACTCTTAACAACCTAAAAAGGCTTAAAGGATGGACCTAGCAAAGGATTAATTTGTGTGTGTGTCGGGGGGTTATATTCCAGGTTATAACTTAGATTCATTACGTCTCTGTCAGAAAATAAGAATCATACTTCAGCATTTCATTGCCAGTCCTTTGGAATCAGAATTGGTCATTTTATTGATTGGAATTCTTAAATTGCTCAAAGATGGTTTTCTTTGTAATGTCATTATTATATTGCATCTTTTCCTAATTCTGTTTACTTCATTATGTAAAAATTCACAATATTCTTATGGAATTTTCTGAGATTATCCTTTCATCATTATTTCATAATGATGTTTCTTTTCTTTTTTTGATTCCTCGTGAGGTTTTCTTTTTTTTTAATATAAAACTTTTTATTTTCAAAATATAAGCATAGAGTTTTCAACATTCACCCTTGCAAAACCTTGTATTCCAATTTTTTTCTCCCTCCCTTTCCTCCACCTCCTCTGCTAGACAGCAAGTAATCCAATATATATTATATGATGATTAGAAATGGTTTTAATGTCTTCATCTGAAAATTGTTGATATCCTTTGACCATTTATCAATTGGAGAATGTTAGCAAAGGATTATACACCTGATATCTAAGAACCAGCCTAATTTCAAAAAGACTCATCACCAGATTGGCCAACAAGGTAATGATGAATTTCTCTGTCTTGGTAACTTTTGAGGGCCTTTTACCAAGTCATAGAAGGGTTGTGCTCCTCATCACTGGAAGAAATACCCGCACCAATGAAGTACACAGATACTTAAAAACTTGAAGTCTGTAAGACCAGACAGTTTGCTCCATTGATTAAGTTCGGTGCCTACTTTCATGACAAGGAGACTTCTGTCCAATATGAGTTTGTTTTTTGTCTGAGACTTGGTATTCTGTATAACCATGATTTTGAACTGCAACTCTGACCAGTTTCAGTCCTAAAGATTTCTCAGTAAATGGTTCATTTGCCTGTGGAAATTATCTGGAATTAGAATCTGGAATGTTGGAATTATCTGAATTTAGCTTGTATCTAACTCTCCAGTAGGGTTTTTAGCTTTCTTGCAAACATCAGTTCAATAATAAGCATTCAAACATATAGGATGGGTTTATGACAAAACAAAAAGGAACAGAAAAATGACTCAGTTAGCAAAGGAATAGTAATAGTTTGCTTTCTTCTGCCTCTCCCCAGAGATGCAGTCAGATTCCTTGCCTGGAATCCTGGTATTACATGGCCAAGCTCTCTCTTGGGCACTGTGGTCTCAGTCTACCTCTCTGGAGGAAGCATTCTCTTTCTCCAGCACTCCCCCTCAGTCTAGATCCCCTTCTCTCCAATCTCTGCTTTTCAGTTCCATAGATTTCTGCCCAGCTCTTCCTGCTCAGCATCCCTTCCACAGCTCTACCTGGCCGCAGGAACACTGCCCACACTGCCTCAATCACTGATTTGCAATTTTCCTGGACACCATACCTAGAGATGGTCCTCCTTTCTCCTGATGATCCTCCCTCCACCCCACCCCCATCATCCCCACTCTTGATCTGTTTGTCCACTTTAGGGTTTTTCTTCCATCTTGTACATAGGAAAGACAAAAGCCTGCCCGAATCTTCTCACAACCTTCGGGATTCTTTGACTCTTCTGTTTGCATCTGGAAATCTTTTGATTTCAAAAGAGAAGATTATTCTTGTTTATTTTTTTCAACTCAAGGTTTATGGTCTTGTGAGATTTCATTAGATTTTGTAAAGCTGAGGAATCAAATACAAGAAGCCTGTTCAGCTGTATAAGGCCACAGGAAATGAAGCTATTCACCAGGAGTTTTCTATTCTCTCCCTTTCTACATAGCAAAGCTGTAGGACAATATCCCTCATTCTCGTCTTTCTTCCAGTGTCTAAGGAAGACAGGACCCTTCTCTTTGCCAAGGTCAATCCCTGTATATGTACTCTAGATCTCATCCACTCTAGTCTTTTCCAACAGATTGCTCTTACAATCACCCCCCTCTGTTTCTTTCAGTTTTTCTTCTTCCTCCTCCTCCTTTCTCCTCTTCCTGCTCCTTCTCCTCTTCTTCTTCCTCTCCTTCTCTCTCTCCTCCAATCTTCATTCTATTTCCTTCCTTGTCTATAAAACTCAATTCTTTTCCTTCCTGAAAAAAATCTTAACTAGACCCTTGAAGCACTTGCCCCTTTTACAATCAGGATCCTAGAAAAAGTTCTCTGCCCCTATTGTTTTCATTTCTTTTCTTCTCAATTAATTCTTTTTTTTACTTATTAAAGCTTTTTATTTTCAAAACATATGCACAGATATTTTTTCAACAATCACCCTTGCATAGACTTGTGTTCTAAATTTTCCCTTCTTCCCTCCACCCTCTCCCCTAGATGGCAAGCCATCCAATATATGTTATATGTGTTAAAATATTACTTTATACTTGGCAAAGAGAAGGGTCATGTCTTCCTGACAATGTATGCAATGTATATAAACATATTTGGACAATTCTCTTGCTGCACAAGAAAAATCAAAAAGGAAAGATAATGAGAAAGGAAACAAAATGCAACAATAAAGAGTGTAAATGCTATGTTGTGATCCACCCTCGGTTCCCACAGTTCTCTCTCTGACTCTCTTCATCACAAGATCATTGGAATTGCCCTGAATCATCTCATTGTTGAAGAGAACTGTGTCCATCAGAATTGATTGTTGCTCTCAATTAATTCTTAAACCTTTGTGATTTAGATGTTTACCTTATTCAACAGAAATAATTTTCAACAGTTACCAATTATCACTTAAGATTACTTATTGGACATCTCAAAGTCTATATCCCATAGACATCTTTAACTCATCATGTCCAATATTAAACTCATTTTGTCCTGAGAGTTTTCCCTGATTCCAGTCATTCCTGTTGCTTTTAAGGGTACCACCATCCTCCCAATTGATGGCACTTAGGTTGTTATCCTCCACTCTCCTTTTCTTTTATACCCCATATCAAACAAAGACCTGTTGATTTTACCTTTGAAACCTGTCTCTCACACACCCCCTTCCCTCTCTGTCTTTCTCTCTTTCTCCGGTACTCTCGCTCAGTCTAGATCCCCTTCTCTTAAATCTCTGCTTTTCAGGCCTTTATTACCTTAGGCCTGGACTAGAGTGATTGGTCTCCCTGCCACAAGATTTTTCCCACTCCAGTCCATCTTCCACTCAGCTGTCAAAGTAATCATCCGAAAGCCCAGGACTTCATATAAAGTGAACCCTCATGGGTCTTTGTCCCCTCCAGGTTCAGATGAAAAATCCTCTGACATTCAAAATCCTTCACATTCTGACCCTCTTGCCAGCCTTTCCACCCTTCTTATGCTTCATGTCCTGCGCTGTTCCTTACACATTATAGTCACAGGAATGTTGCCTCTCTTCATCTCTGCCTCCTGGCTTCCTTGCTTACCTTCCAATCCCAACTAATATCTCAGCTCCTACAGGAAGGTTTTCAATATATCCCAGGTGTGTGAGAATCTAAAGGGGAATTTGGAGGAAGTTTTGTGGGAGCCACAGACAAAACATAGATGACAGAAAAAGCTTAGAAACTCAGAAGTGCATAAAATATAATATTGTACAATATCAACATATTATATCTTTTAATCCCCATAACAGTTTAGACTTCTTCAGAAGAAAGAGCCAAAAAATTTTTTGTGGATTTTCCAAACCATAGGGATGCCATGCCCAAACCCTTGCAATATGAAAGGGATAATTATTTCTCAAACTCAGCATCCCAAATGAAATCCACCATTTTTTTCCTTTTCCCAAAGCACAGACCTCTTTTAACTTGGCACATCCTTCGCACCTCATATTCTATTACCCCTTATATCCTTTATATATGTGTTCTTTTTACTCAGATGGCCAACATCCTAGGGCAGGTTCCCATTATCAATTATCTGCTCTACAGTGATAGCTTCCTGAATGATAACCTTGACTGAAGTGCTTTCCCTACTGATCCATGCTCTACAAGGCTCCCAAAGTGATTTTCCTAAAGTGTTCCAGTGATTCACTCTTGCCTCAGGATCAAATAAATTCATAGTTTAGTCTTCAAAATCCTTCAAAACTCAACTCTAAGATACCACTACACACCTGTCCAATTGGCTAAGATGACAGGAAAAAATAATGATGATTGTTGGAGGGGATGCGGGAAAACTGGGACATTGATGCATTGTTGGTGGAGCTGTGAACGAATCCAACCATTTTGGAGAGTAGTTTGGAACTATGCTCAAAAAGTTATCAAACTGTGCATACCCTTTGATCCAGCAGTGTTACTACTGGGACTATATCCCAAAGAGATCATAAAGAAGGGAAAGGGACCTGTATGTGCACGAATGTTTGTGGCAGCCCTTTTTGTAGTGGCTAGAAACTGGAAACTGAATGGATGTCCATCAGTTGGAGAATGGTTGAATAAATTGTGGTATATGAAAATTATGGAATATTACCGTGCTGTAAGAAATGACCAACAGGATGATTTCAGAAAGGCCTGGAGAGACTTACACGAACTGATGCTGAGTGAAATGAGCAGGACCAGGAGATCATTATATACTTCAACAACAATACTAGATGATGACCAGTTCTGATGGATCAGGCCATCCTCAGCAACGAGATCAACCAAATCATTTCTAATGGAGCAGTAATGAACTGAACTAGCTATGCCCAGAGAAAGAACTCTGGGAGATGACTAAAAACCATTACATTGAATTCCCAATCCTTATATTTATGCACACCTGCATTTTTGATTTCCTTCACAAGCTAATTGTACAATATTTCAGAGTCTGATTCTTTTTCTACAGCAAAATAACGTTTTGGTCGGGTATACTTATTGTGTATCTAATTTATATTTTAATATATTTAACATCTACTGGTCATCCTGCCATCTAGGGGAGGGGGTGGGGGGGGGGTAAGAGGTGAAAAATTGGAACAAGAGGTTTGGCAATTGTTAATGCTGTAAAATTACCCATGTATATATCATGTAAATAAAAGGCTATTAAATTAAAAAAAAAAAATCCTTCAAAACTTTCCCAACCTTCCTTTCCAACCTTATTATATACTACTTCCCTCACTAACCAGTGAAACTGGACTTCTTTATTCTCACACACAAGACTATGTCCCATCTTCATACTTTTTTACAGACTGGTTCCCGTTTTTGAAATGAAATCCTTTACCATCTTTACCTCTTAAATCTCTTTCAAAACTCAGCTCAAGTTACACTTTCCATATGAAGCTTTTCCTGATCTTCCCAACTGCTTATACCCTTTCTTCCCCTAAAAAAAATTACCTTGTATTTATTGCCTTAATATTTTGTATTTACTTATTTATTTATGTAAATCTTGTCTTAGTTCAGTCAATAAACACATATTAATTGCCTATTACACTTTTGGTGGGACTTCCAAAGAGGCAGCTAGCTCTGTGATATAGCTATGTGACAATGGGGCAAGTCACGTAACCTCTGTTTGCCTTAATCTCTGGAAAAGGGAGTAGTAAATTCCTCCAATATCTTTCCCAAGAAAAGTATTGGACCAGTATGGCCCACGGCGTCATGAAGAGTTGGACATGACTGAACAGTGTTTCACATGCTGTGATGAATACTAGGGATACAAAGAAAGCAGATACGAAGTCCCTCTCAAGAAGCAGCGATATTGCCCAGTACATTGCAGTCACTCAAAATATTTGTTGAGTGATTGGGTTTGTTTTGTTTTGTTATTAGGAAAAATATAATGTGTTTTACTTTGTCCTTTAAAAAAATACTATCCACCACCACCCCCTGTAATTACATGTTAAAACAATTTTTTAAACTTTTTGTTTAAGTTTTGACTTCCAAATTCCAAATTTTGAGTTCCAAAATCATCATTGCTATGGTAAGCAATATAATGTTAAGTTATACACGTGAAACTGTGTAAAACATTTCCATATAAGTCATTTTGTACAAGAAGACGGAAGGAAGGAAGGGAGGGAGGGAGGGAGGAAAGGAGGGAGGGAAGAAAGAAAGGAAGAAAGGAAGGAAGGAAGAAAGGAAGGAAGGAAGGAAGGAAGAAAGGGAGGGAGGGAGAGAGGAAGGAAGGAAGGGAAGAAAGAAGGAAGGGAGGAAGAGAGGAAGGGAAGGAGTGAAAATAGCATACTTTGGTCAGACAATATCAGTTCTTTTTCTAGAGACAGACAGCCTACTTCATCATGAATGCTTGAAATTATCTTACATCATTGTATTACTGAAAAGAGCAAAGTATTTACAATTCTTCATGGTACAATATTCCTATTACTGGGTACAACTGTTCTACTGGTTCTGTTCATTTCTTTTTTTTTTTTTTTTTTTTTGGTTCTGTTCATTTCACTTTGCATCAGTTCATGCAGGTTTTCCCAGGTTTTTCTGAAATCATCCTGTTTGTCATTTCTTATAGCATAATAATATTCCATCACAACTATAGACCACAGCCTGTTCAGTCATTCCCCCATGTTAGGAGATGGCACTTGAAGCTTTAATCTAATGATAAGTAGAAAGAAGTTAACCAACTATGAAAATTTCTGTGTAAAAGCATTCATGTACAAAGGTTCTCACCTGGGGGGCATTAGGTGGCCCAGTGGATAGAACACCAGCCCTGAAGTCAGGAGGACCTGAGTTCAAATCTGATCTCAAATACTTAATACTTTCTAGCTGTGTGACCCTGGGCAAATCATTTAACCCCAATTATCTCAGCAAAAACAAAAAAACAAAAAAATCATTTTAAACTTTTTTTTTTTTTTTTAGGACAAAGGGGTTATCCTAATTATTCCCATTCGCATACAATCTAAACAGTCTTTTAGATATCTTGAAAAGCTTCCCCCCAGCTCTCCCTCACATGATCCAAGGTGCTGAGATACTGATTTTTCTACCTAAGAACCCAGGCCATTCTCCAAACCTGACTTTAAAAACAAATACTTCGGGGTTTTTTGTTTTTTTTGTTTTTTTTTTTTTTATCCCCTCTCTAGAATCCAGTTTGGCAGGGAGATAGTCCTGAGCTCCCAAATACACTCAAGGAGTGCAAGCTTCAATGTGTCCTGCAAACCTAGGAAGGCTTTGAGTACAGCTGGTGGTGGGCTGAATGTCAGCCTGGCTCAGTGCAGAGAAGCTCTCCTCCAAGATGAGCTTTTCAGTCATGCTGCCGATTAAGGGGTTGTGACCTGCATTCGTGGAGAGAATGTACCCACCGAGAGGAAATCAGAATTTTCCAAGCACCAAAGTAAAGATTCAAAAAAAGAGGATATAACCTGATAGAAATAGCTATGAAGCATTGTCCCCTTCAAACAACAGAATTAACTGGAGATGAGGTAAAAAAGCAAAAATCATCCTCCTACCCTGAAAAATCAGAGATGAGACTTTACTGCCATCATCTGGCTAAACTCTGAGACACACCATGGAAAAGAGAACATTTTTTTTCCCCTGAAACTGTCCAAATTCACTAATTCAGACAAGAAAAAAAAACCATCAGAACTAGTAAAATCCAATTAATTTCATCAAATTAAGCAAGGCAGTTGGATATAGAGAACGAGCCTAGAAGTCTAGCTCTAACTGCAAATTTGCTGGCTATGCGACCTTAGGCAAATCATATAATATAATAATAATAACAACAATAATAATGTTATCCCTTCCATGTCATAAGGGTTTGGGATGTGAAATAATAAACTAGGAAATCCATGTAAAATTTTTGGCCCTCTCTTCCTACCCAGAGAAGAAGTCTGAATGTTTTCTTTTTTTTCTTATGAAGTGTTAGTACCTTATTGTAAAATTTGAGTTAAACATTTGGTCATAGGCTCTGCACTGGTTTTTGTGTATTGTCTGTCACGTCTGCAAAAATATCAAAAAATTCCCGTTTAATCCTCATGCTGAACTGTGATAAATCAAAACTGTGATGGGAGAAGTTGAAATGGGGAAGGGAAAACAAACAACAATAACAATAATAAGAGCAGCATTGCTCTAGCACTTATATAGCAGGCATTGTGCTAAGTGCCTTGCAATTATTTTCTCATTTGAGCCTCAGAACAATCGTGGAAGGTAGGTTCTATTACTATCTCCATTTTATAGATGAGGAAACTGAGGCAAACAGGGATTCGGTGACTTGTTTGGGATCACTCAGCTAGTTTTAAGTCGAATTTAAACACAGGTCTTCCTCGCCAGTGTTCTAGCTACAACCGTATAAGACTATAATTTGCAGGTTGCAGCTCTGCATCGTAGGAGTTTAATCACAGGAAATTCACTATCCAAACGAAATTACTATTCTAGACTCCCCCAGAATGTTCAAGCTTCTGTGTTATATGCTGAGGAAACAACCAAATACAAAACAGTCTGTGCTTCAAGGAACCTGCCATGTGCACGTACCAGAAAACAAAAGTGATTTCATGAAAGAGAACGCTGTACACTTACAAGTACGTACACACACACACACACACACACACACACACACACACAAAACCTACCTCAGGAAAAGGGTCATCCAAAAAAGTAGCTTCTAGGCTGAATCTCGAAAAAAGTTAGTGTAATGGGGTTTTCCTTGGGCTCTCCCATATGAACACCTCCATTTTAGAAAGTCTGGACATGTACCAAACTCCTGTTACACTAGGAAGCTTGATTTTTTTTTTATATTAAGGCTTTTTAAATTTCAAAACATATGCATGGATAATTTTTTAACATGAACTCTTGCAAAACCTTGAGTTCCAATTTTCCTCCTTTACCCCCATTCTCTCCCCTGGATGGCAAGTAATCCAATATATGTTAAACATGGTAAAAAATATATGTAATTCAAATACAGGCATACATATTTATACAATTATCTTGCTGCACACACACAAAAAAATCAAATCAAAAAGGAAAAAAATGAGAAAGAAAACAAAATGCAAACAAATAACAACAAAAAGAGAGAATGCTATGTTGAGATCCACACTCAGTTCCCACTGTCCTCTCTCTGGATGCAGATGGCTCTGTAAATCTAAATTTTTTAAGTCATTCCACCAACAAGCATTTTATTAAATATAAACTGTGTCACGCACTTTGCTACATGCTGATGGAACAGAAACAAAAATAAAACAGCCCTTCCCCTTAAGGAGCTTATATTCTATAAAGGGACAACATGCACATATATAAAAATACACAAAATAAGTACAAGTTAAACCAAATGTAAAAGACGTGTATTACAGGCATTAAGAAAAACCTATATAAAGCAATTAGGTGGTGCACCATGCAGTCTGGAGTCAGGAGGACCTGAGTTCAATTAGATCTTGGACACTTACTAGCTGTATGATCCTGAGCAAGTCATTTAACTCCATTTGCCTCAGTTTCCTCATCTGTAAAATAAGCTGAAGAAGGAAATGGTAAAATTCTTCAGCATCCTAAATGGGATCCTGAAAAGTTGGTCACTACTGAAAAAATGGCTTAACAACCTACAAAGGTATGGATACAAGTATACTGAATTTGGAGAACAGAGGATACCCTGGCTGAAAAACTAAATTATATGAATGGAAGCAATAAGAAATATATGCAAAGACAGTTGGGAACCAGGTCTTTAAAAGCCAGACTGAGGATTTTATGCATTCTCCTAGAAGCAACAAGGAGTTCCAAAAGGTTTTTGAGTAGGAGAGTGAAAAGACAAGAATTATGTTTTAGCAATAGTAATATGGCAGCTACACAGAAGGGAAAAGAGAGAATCAAAGCAGGAAGACTTGATAGGAGACTAGTGCAATATAATATACAAGAGATAATGAGAGCTTGAACTGGGGCAGTGGGGTCCAAGCTTTCCACCATACCTACCTTACCTTACATTTTATTAGTCACTTTGAGGAGGATATTAAAGTTAAACAAGCCATAGTACATACCATCTAGGAGCTTGGAAACTAGGAGACAGAATAAGAATGCTCATAAATATCTGAAGTTCAAGGTATATCAGTATCAAGAAGGTTGAATTTAGAGTCAGTTTAGATTTGGACCAGAGCTCAAATATCAATTCTGCCATATATTCTTGGACAATTTTGGGAAAAATATCTTAATCTTTCTGGAACTTATCTACTATACATCTGAGAACAGGTTTTCCCTAAGGTTCATTTACATTTACAATATGTGATCCTATATAATCAAAAGTATGAAAGAACTACAAAGTCCATGTAGTCCAACCCCACATCCAATACATGAATCTCTTCTGGAACATCCCTAACAAAAAGAAATAAATAAGCACATAGAACATGAATCAA
Source organism: Sarcophilus harrisii (assembly GCF_902635505.1). Taxonomy (NCBI): domain Eukaryota; kingdom Metazoa; phylum Chordata; class Mammalia; order Dasyuromorphia; family Dasyuridae; genus Sarcophilus; species Sarcophilus harrisii. Next base: position 216,577,265 of record NC_045426.1, read on the forward strand.
AGAATAAAAGTTTAGAACAGACAGAAATGGAAGAGAATTAATGGAGAGAATAAAGAAAAATATCCTTTTTTAGAAAAAGTTGCAGGAGAAAATTCTGGGAAGATGGCAGAGTAGGCCAGAAAACTCAGCTCTCCAAATTTTTTGCACAGAAAAAAGACAGACTATTGCCAGAGAGGGAATGTTGAGCAGCGAAAATAAAAGAAATCAGGCAAAATCAGTTGTTTTCCCAAGACAACAGGAGACCCCAGGAAAGACCCAACCTCCTGGAGCAGAGGTTTGACTTGAGCCAAGTGCAAACACTTTCAGACCAACTCTGTGAAATCAATAAAGAATAAATCCTGGAGGCAGCTGGGGTGGAGAGATAGTCATAGTTTTTAGCCACTAGAGGGACTACAGAGAATAAGATTACAGGCAGGACGGTTTACAAGTGGAAAAGGGTTGAGCCCCAGAACAGCCCTCAGAAAATAACGGTTAAAAAGGACCTGAAACTTGGGGCATTATCTCTCATACCTCAGAACTAGAACTAGATCACAATAAGAGCTGTTAAAAATAAAATAAAATAAAAATGAGCAAGCAAGGGAGAAAGAACCTAATCACAGATAGCTAGTATGGGGGAAGAGAAGATCAGAGTTCATTTTCAGAGGAAGGTACTGGAGTTTAAAAAAAAAAAATCAATTCCTTTTTCAGTGAGAAATGTCAAATAGTCCCAAGCCCAAAAAAGATTTCTTAGAATGAAAAAGAGGTTAAAAATCAAATAAGATTTTGCCACAGTTCTCTTTTATTATCCTGACTCAGTTTCCCTAATTATCCTGCCTCAGTTTCCCTAAATCACCCTGCCTCGGTTTTTAATTGTTCTGCTCAATCCTACAAAGCCACTCCTCCCTCTTAATCATCAGAATATTTGAAAAGGATAAAAGATCTTATGTTTTAGAATATCAGAATGCCTCTTCCCATCCCAAGCTATCAGAATATCAGATACTGTTTTATCAAGATGCCTCCCCCCATCTCTGGTGGCTCTCCCCAACCTGTCAAAGTCCCATTCCTGCTCTTAGCACTCTGTCTGAGCCCCTGTGTCTGAGCCACATGTATATATATGTCACTGAAAATTCACATTGCTGGCTGGATTCTTGGAGACAATAGTCTCATTCAGCCCTGGGGCCAAACCATGGATCCATTTGGTTCCAGTAAATCTCTCCCTTTCAAATAAAATATTAATACTCTCTAAAAAATTTTAAAATAAATTTTTTTAAAGCATTTAATTCAATTAACCCCACCCAGACTCCTGCAAAGGGTCATTTGCTTCTCTAAGGAAGGAATTGGAGCAAATTCAAAGGGATATCCAAAATTATTCTTTCAGAAACCAAAGCCCCAAGTCCTAAATCATATCCCTTAAGAGAAGTTCCCTTGGCTCAGGGAGGCATGGGATATGCGAATGCTCTCCTAAGCACCACAGAAGTCAGGGCCGTTTAAGAAGGAAATGAGGCCCTTAATAGAAGGTCCCAGCGGGCTAGCAGGGAAATTTGATCAATTCCTGGCCCCTAATCTTTTTACTTGGGGAGAACTTTTTATTTTGAATTCTCTCTTCTCACAAGAGGAGAGGGGACGAATTAGAGGTGCAGCAATGAAGGAGTAGGACAGGAGAAACCCTCCAGCTGCAAGGATAGTCTCAGTTGACCAGAAATTGGGATCACAATAACCCTGTACATCGGGGAAGTATGTGGGATCGAGAGAGAGAAGATGATGGCTTCTTTCCTTTCCCTCCCTTGTGTCCTGACTGCAGCAGGGCCATATGGGGTCAGGGGGAAAGAAACTGCTATTTAGTGAAATTCATTATTTTAAATATGATGGCAAAAGTAGCTTTATATTTTTGGGAATTCAAAGCTGTATTTGATTGGATTTTAAGTTAAAATATAGGTTATTAAAACAAAATGCTGGTAGCTTACCTTAGGGTGTTATGCCAAAGTTCCCTTTTAATGTTGTGACCCAGTTTCTCCAATTGTCCTATTTAGTTATTCTGCCTTAGGTTATAACTTTACCCTCTTAATGTTTGAGCTAAAGGTTTTATAGACATTCCTTCTTAATGTTTGATGAGATAAAGGTTTATCCATTTTAGATGTCTTTAGAATATCAGTAACCTCCCTCCATTAGGTTATCCCCACCTAGGTACTCCCATTATGTCATTGTTCTTGTTATTCCATAAAAAGCTTGCCACCCCGATAGTCGGGGCTAGACTCTTTGAGATGATAGTCTCGTCTAGCCCTGGGATCAACATGGATGCATTGGTCCCAGTATTTCTCTCCATTTAATAAATTATTGAATTGGTCTCTAATCTTTGTCTTGCTCAGTTTCTTTGGCATTACATTTGGAGGCCCCAGGGAGATAATTAGAAAATGAGCAGGATTAGAGATGAGACTTTCGGGTCTCTGCCTTGGGCAGGGTGGCTGCGAATCTGAATTCTTGGCCTGAAGAGGTCGGGTCCCCTGGATTTTTTTTCCAGAGCCTCCGGGAAAGAGAGCAGTTTCTAGCCACAATAGCCTGATGGTAGACAACCCCATTGGGCCACAGGAGAGTAAGTTTGTCTGGGTACCTTTTGGGGTACCAGAATCTGGTTATGTCTTAAGACTTGTTAGCATCTGGATTCCCAGAATTATAGATTCTGGGAGTAGGGTCTTCTGGACACAGGGGACCCTACCTGGATGTCTTTTAAAAACACATTGTGTGAATAATCAGACGTGGTTGTCACTGTTGTGGTATTCTTGAGATGCCGTTGATTCTTTATGAGTGGCTAACTGAATGCGGTGGTCGCTATTGGGGTGTCCTTGAGAAATACAGAACTCTGGCAAGGTAAAAGACTTTTTTCTTTCCTTATCTTGTGGTGGAAACTGCAGTCGTTGTTTGGAGCTCTTGGGAGCTCTGGCACAATTCTTTTAGGAATTGCTGCGGCTCTGTCTCTAAAAAGAGATACAAGGGAGGCTGCAAAGATTTGGAAAACTAAGTTTTTACCTGTCCACAATCTAGACACTCTGCCGCCTCTAAAATCTTTTCCTGGAGCAGATGCTTTGCTTGAGGAAACTCTTTCTGTCCAAATACTTTTCCAGAGACAAAGGCCCTTTCTTTGCATCTCAGTGCATTTCTACGAGAGGTCCTCCCTCACTCTCGCTCTGGCCTCTCCTCCCACTTCTTCCATCGAGTGGGAAGTATATAAATTTGAAAACGGGACTCAGTTTCCCTGTTTTGGTCATCCTGTGTTAGAGCAATGACGGCCCCTCCGGCTTTTGCATGCTCAGGGGGCTATCTACAAAGACTGGGGATATTAAAACGCCATTTGGTTTGGCTTTAATGTTAATGTCCTACTGAATGTTGTAATTGTGCAGTCTTAAGTGTGATCACTGTTTTGTATGTCTTGTATGTTATTAGACACTCTAGTTGTGCTCTGTGTTCTGTGCGATTTTTGTCTGTTAAATTGTTTATAATTTGTTTGTTTTGTTCTTTAAGAGCTCTGTTAAATTTAAGAACAATGATCAAATTTGGGAATGGGTTATTTCAATATTGAACTCCAGCTGGAGAAAACATTTGATTAGGAATTTAAAGATGATTCTAAATTTGGGAAATGAATTGGTTATCCTTAAGTATAAGATCTTAAAGGAAAAATAGCTTGTTAAAGAAGTTCTGTGAACTTGCCTGAAAGAGATCATGTCCCTCTAATTTTACCTAAAGTATATAACAAGGACTTTTCTGAAAGCTTCATCCTTGGCCAAGCTGGGCTTAGGAGAAGTCCATTGGGAATAATGGCCACATGGGGCCAGAAGGAGAGAAAGAAACTATGCTGGTTTATTATTTGAAATAAGATAGAAATGGATTATATGTTTTAAATCCAGCTCTGCTGGACATGTAGATTTTATAGGATTCCCCCGCCCACCCACTGATTTCTGCTACTTTAAATGTTGGGTGGGATAGGGATCTTTTGTAAAGATTTAAACTCAGCCCCAACTGCTGCTACTTCAACTATAGGAGCCTGGAGTGAAGTTTAGTTTGACTTCCCTCCCTCTCCCCCCCAGTCTCTTTGGAGGTGGAGTGGGGAGAAGGGTAGTCACGTGGAATACTATCCTCCCCCCTCCCTCTAAACTATTCCAGACGTTTTTTTATCAAGTTGTAGCTACCTGGTTCTTGGCTAAAAGCAGCAAACTGATAAGGTTATAGTAAATATCTTTTTAGGATTTGTTACTAGAGGTAAAATTTCTTGGGTTTGTAGTTAATATGTCACTGCATTTTTTCCTCCTGTAATTGATTTCTATAATCAGAGCAATGGTCAATAAGAAATTAATTCAATTATGTCATACCTTGCTGTTTCCAATCTGGTTATCGGTAATCATTATATCCTAAATACTTGAGCAAATATTTAGTCTGGTCATCTATTGGTTACTAGATATTGTGTCTAGATATTCAAGTTTTTTTTAAGGTTTATAACTAATGAGAGGCCACATCTTGTAGCAGTCCTTGTGGACAGTCTTTCTATCTCAGACTGTTCTAACTTTTCTTTGTTAGATTTGTTTTTTATTTCTAAATTTGGTCAAATTACAGATATATTGACTTGCTTCTGGGACCTAGATCAACCTTTGATTGTTAGCATGCCACACTACATACTCATCCCCCTCCCGGACTGAGCATCGTCCCTGTTCAGCAGGAAGAAGCAATTGAGAACATCGCCCACTTTTCCTGATGTAATTTGGACTGATATGGGGGAGTGCGAAAGTGGTTGACTTGTTAGAATTTTAACTGTATTACTGTGTGTTTAAGACTTGGGATGGAAATTGTTAAATTGTGTAACTATTGCTGTTATGTTTGAGGGACTTTTAGTCTGTTATATATATGCATATGTATATGATTTATATGTGGGATGGTCATTTGATAATTCCTTTCCAAAAGAAAAAAGGGAGGAGAAGAAATAGGAAATTGGGAAAACTGGTATCTTGATAGTTCAGATTTAATTGGAAGTCCTTTACTCCTTGCTTAAATTTACTAGACTACGATTTGCTGGTTGTGCTTTTTGGGAGATTATTTTTTAGAAACAACCAGAAATTGGATACCTGTCTTGGAACTGGCAGTCTCTCTGAGCTGTTTCTCCACTCCTGTTACCCCAGGTCCTTAATTAGTATTTCAGCGTACTTAAGAGGACCTTGTTGATATCTAGGCCTCTAAAAGTTTGGGGTTTGCCTGCCTTGGTCTAACTGTGCATAGTAGTAGCCCTGTTTGTTCCTCTGGGTAGGACAGGTGGGACTACCCCAAGCCTTGCCCTTCTCCCCTGGAGCGTGTTGCCTCTCTAAATAGGCAGCACAACTGCCTTTAACCCTGCTGCTCTGTAAGCAGAGGCTGAGTCATGCACAAATGACCACAGCTGTCCATATGCTCCCCAACTGCAGAGGATCTGACAATTAATTGTCAGAAATAATTGAAATAAGGAACTTTGTGTATTGCTGATTAACTCGGGTTATCAGGGAGAAACTTGACCTTGAGATAAGTCCTTGCATTGGTCTAGCTTTATTTTGATGGTGCTAAGACCTTCTAGAGGAAGGTAATTCAAAAATTTGAATAATTCCAAGAGAAAAGTGGGGAATGTTATGCCAAAGTTCCCTTTTAATGTTGCGACCCAGTTTCTCCAATCATCCTATTTTGTTATTCTGCCTTAGGTTATAACTGTCCCCTCTTAATGTTTGAGCTAAAGGTTTTATAGATATTCCTTCTTAATGTTTGACGAGATAAAGGTTTTCCCATTTTAGATGTCATTAGAATATCAGTACCTCCCTCCATTAAGTTATCCCCACCTAGGTACCTCCATTATGTCACTGTTCTTGTTATTCTATAAAAAGCTAGCTGCCCCATACTCGGGGCTAGACTCTTTGAGATGATAGTCTCATCTAGCCATGGGATCAACCATGGATCTATTGGTCCCAGTATTTCTCTCCATTTAATAAACTATTGAATTGGTCTCTAATCTCTGTCTTGCTCAGTTTCTTAGGCATTACAAGGGGAGAGTTGTGGTTGTATTATCTCCCTACTTAGATGGTATGTTGCTTTCTAGAGGTATTGGGTAATTTGTAAACTGTGAGTTAAGCCTTAAAAATTTGTCAGCTCTGTTGGGCACGTATAAGTTGTATGAAATTTGGTTCAGTTTAAAGTTAAAAAAAATTTTCAACTTAAAGACAAGGGACAAGAAAGATTGATTTGCAAAAGCAATTAATAGTTTAAATGGAGCATCTAGTATTGGTTTGGGAGTGTTTAAAGTATGTCGGAGAAAGTTTGAGCAAGTAAGCATTGGGAGGAGAAAGAGAGAGAGAGATGGGATAGGAAGAGATGGTGTGAGAGAAGGAAGAAGAGAGAGGAAAACAGCTTTCCAGAAATGGGGAAGAAAAGGGCACAATTCCCTAGTGAATTTGCCATTTGCCAGGGGTAAGGAGATACCCCATGAGATTGGGGGCCTGTCTTGAATTGGCAGATTGGATCCTGGGGGAAATGGCACCCTAAAAAAGTTAGCTGTGATAAGTTGGGGTCGGGAAGCATGATGGAATGGGGGAAAGGTGGCCATGTGGAAAGGGATCTTGTCAGGTGATAATCCTCCTCCCCCCATTAAGTATGGTGCCTTTTTAACAACTGTAACACCTTGCTGGTTCGGATATTAATTGCTTCTACTGTTTAAAGGAACAGTCTACATTTACATGATGTTAATAACAATGTTTTATTTTTTTTAAGTCTATAGCTGCTCTCAGAAGTTTGTTGGAACTGTAAGTTTTCTGAAAGTAATTTATTTCTACTAAGATATCCCATCTGTCTAAAGCAAATTATTTAATGTTTATTTAAGTGCATAATAGTCTCCTTGTTTAAGGAATGTGATTTAAAAAAAAAAAACAACCTAGAGCAGGATTTTCATCTGATCTGATAATTTGATAGGGTATTTCCAAAAATTTAATTTTTTTTTTTTTAGAATGAAGAGCGTATTAATGTTAAATCTGAAAGATCTGAAGGTTTCTTTTATATGGAAACAGGATGGACAACATGCGATTTAGAATTTTTCTTTGTATTGAGTATTTTAAAAGCAAAATTATCTGTGTAATGTTAAACTTAGAATCATTTACTTAGATATGAAAGATAAGCTGTGTAAGCTGTCAACTTTCTAGGATGAATCTTTTACTGTGATTCTTGAGAACTAGATTCATCGGAAGCTTGGATTAATGATAATTGCTGTAGGAGATAAAATTTTTTGGGACTGCAGCTAATATTTATTTGGAGTTTTGAATTCAGGTATGACTGCATAGGTCATCAAACTCCACCATCTGAAAGGAATACACCACAGGTGTATTCTAAGAAAAAGCTGTTACAGGTGGAAAGTGGCATTTGGGGATGAATTGGGAGGACTATCTTGGTCTCAACTGAGATAGGATCCTTCTGACTCCTGACCCTGATTTCCCAGTAGTCTTCTTTTGAATGAGAATCCACCTGATTATTCCTGACTCTGGTTTAAAGTGAAATGATTAAAAATTAGGACAGTTACATGAAGTAAAACTGGCTTAAATAAATCATGTCCCTGATTTTTCCTCTTACAGCAAATGTAATCAGAGCAATTGGTCAGTGAGATATAAAATGAAAGTATGTAGATATTTTAATTTGCAGCCCCATCCTGGAGGACTTTCTGATTGCTGATATTATATCTTTTAACCCTTTTACTACCTGGGGCTGGAGTTTCTTTATCTAAAGGCTTCGACTTAAAAGTAAGAGGCCACTCCCACTTTGCCTCTTGTTCTTTTAGAGAAAGTGGGAATTTCATCATGCCCTGGTAAGGTTTTTTGTTTTTTTGTTTTTTGGACCCTAAAAGTTAAACTAATCTGCCTAGAGCCTTTTATACTCTGTTGATGGAAGACGGGGTATTTCTGGAACCCCAATCCTAGACCCCTGACTTATCAAAGATCTATACTGTCTTCAAATGCGGTTTTTTCATGTTTTGTATGATCATGGGGGCTATATGGAAAGAGAACTTCTGACACTGAAACAATTCCTCATCAAATATGCAGAGAAATGAAATGAAGGGGAATTCACTCCAAGTGAAGGGAAGCAGCTTACAGATCAGCTGCCCATGTTGCTGATTGTTTGCCCCTGACCATGGCAATTTTAATTCCCTGACTCCTGCATTCCCTCACATAGCTCCCAAGCAAGTAAATTCTGAAAAGGGCCTGCATATGTGCCCCTTGAAGGGACTTCAAACTGCTTTGTTTTGTTAACACCTGTAAAAAAAAATTGGGTAAAAACCTTCCCTTGTAAGGCTCTGGCGTTTTTGTGGGAGAGATCATACTCACTGAAGGACACCTGTTCTAACTATTGCACCTACTCCTTTGAGGAAAATTTGAAGAATTTTGGGGAAAACACTGCTTGGTATCTATCCTAAGAAAGCTGTTTGTATGAGAGGCATTTGTGATAGCCTCATTCTCCCCCCAGCCTTCGTCTGGGTGGGGTTCCTGGTTATTGTCCTTAGTAACCTTTATTAACTACTATATTATCTCTACTATCTATTACTCTATATACTGTTTATTCTTTCTCTTTTACTCATATTTAGTCCTTGCATTTTAATATACTTGTGAGAGTTGCTTCTTCCAGGCTCTGAGCCGGGAAATTGCAACTGCTTGGACCTGCTGCTGCTGCGAGTGCCCCTGCCTACAACTCACTCCTCTCCCTTCTCAGTCCGGACCCCATTGGGTGGGTAGTCTTCTCTTCACCCCCTCAGCCTGAAGCAGCTTCTTTGGTTTGGTCTTACAGCTCTTAGTGGTGCTATTACTCCCTACCTGCATACCTTGTTTGATCCGACTGATAACTAGAACAGTCCAAAACTCATTATCCAGAATGTTAGAAGAGAAACCTGAAGGGTCTGTTAGATTGATGGTGTTAAAAGGACAAGGGTGGGAGCCAGTGGCCCAAGGAGACCGACAGGAGTCAAAAGGAGGATGAGGAATTCGATAGGGAATGTGAAGTTATGTTACAAAATTTGAAGAGCTCTCGGTGTACAAATAAGAGGGGGGACTGAACGAGATGAGGTGAGATCTTTCTAGACAGTTGTGAAAATCCAGTAAGGTTTCACCTACTTCAGAGCTGGAGTAGGCCTGAGGGACTCTGAGCATTGACTCAAGGGCATACTTCAGTCCCCTTCCTACTATCCTCCCATGACATCATTTTCTCCCTATTTCAGTCAAATACGGGCAACTATGTACTTATTGGTGAAGTTCAATTTCTTGGGTAGTTTCCGAGTTTAGAATGTAAGACCCTCAGCCAATGATGGTCAGTGGTGGGAGGGGGTATTTGTGTTAGGGATTAAAAGTGTTAATCCTGCCCGAGAAGGTGCTTCCTCCTTTGGAAATCGTCTGCTGCGCAGGTGGGACACCCTTCTCCCAAGAAGGTAAAATAAACTGTGCTTTGCTTCTAGAGATCTCTCCAGCTTTTTTTTTTATTATATGGTGACCCCCTCACCATTTCTGAACCACACATGTCCAGCTCTTTGTGACCCCATTTGGGATTTTCTTGGAAAAGACACTGGAGGGGTTGCCATTTCCTTTTCCAGCTCAGTTTACAAATGAGGAAACAGGGTTAAATAACGTGGTCAAGGATCAAGATAGCTAAAAAAAAAGTGTCTGAGGCTGGATGCAGCCATTAAAGAAATTCTTTTGACTACTCAGGGGTCCTCAAACTACGGCCCGCGGGCCAGATGCGGCAGCTCAGGATGATTATTATCCCTCTCACCCAGGGCTATGAAGTTTATTTAAAGGCCCACACACACAAAAAAGTTTTTGTTTTTACTATAGTCCGTCCCTCCTACAGTCTGAAGGACAGTGAACTGGCCCCCTATTTAAAAAGTTTGAGGACCCCTAGAATCTCATGCATATTTGTTACAAGAAAAAAAATTATTACAATGAGGTGAGAAAAAGAGGATAGATTTCTGTTATTTTTTTATGAGAGGAAAGAGGGTGATACAAATGTGAAATGTTATGTGTACTTTCCGATGAAGTCACTGTATTTTTAGTTTTACTTAATTTTAACAAAGACCTTTCATGAAATGAGAGAAATCTCTAAGTGTAATACAGAAACAAAACATTAATACTACTTTAAAAAAGGCTTAGGAATAAAAAGACTTTTTCTCAATAAAAGTATTTACCTAAAACCAAAATACAATATTGTTACAGGAAAAAAAATTTTAAATTTTCCTAATAAGATCAAAAGTGAAACAAAGATGTCTACTGTTGTAACTTTTAATTAACATAGCAATAAGATAAGAAAAATAATTAAGGAAAAAGTAGAAAAACGTTTTCTCTGTTTTGAAATAACATGATAGTTTACTCTGAAAACCTGAGGAATCAATAATTAATAATAATTAATTGCTTAATAATAATAATTGCTTCAGTAAAGCAAGATACAAAATAAACCTATTAAAATTGTCATTATTTCTGTATATTTGTTTTATTTAGTCATTCGGTCATATCTGACTCTTTATGACCCCATTTGGAGTTTTTTTGGCAAAGATACTGGGGTGATTCTCATTTTACAGCTGAGAAAACTGAGCAAATCAGGTGAAGTGATTTGCCCAGGGTCATACAGTTAATGTTTGAGGGCAGATTTAAAATCAAGATCAGTCTTCTTGACTTCAAGCCTGCTACTCTCTCTATTACACTACCTGTCTTGTATATTACTAACAAAAATTAGGAAGAAGAGATAGAGAAATCTAATTTCAAATAGTAACAAAATACCTTAAGTATCTGGGAAGTAACATTCTAAGGCAAATACTGAACTTAAATGAATAAATAAAATTACAAAACAATCTCCAAGAAGGAATAATTGAAGAGATATTGAGTCTTCATAAATATATTACAAAAATTAGGAAGAAGAGATAGAGAAATCTCATTTCAAAGAGCAACAAAATACCTTAAGTATCTGGGAATTAATCTTGTAAGGCAAACACTGGACTTATATGAATAAATAAAATTATAAAACAATTTTTAAAAAGGAATAATTGAAGAGATATTCAGTCTTCATGGATGAGCTGCTCTAATATGGTAAAATACCTATATTAGTCTATAGATTTAATGCTTTCTAAATCAAATTACCAAGAAAATACTTTGTAGAATTAGATAACATAATAAAATTTATATGGGGTAACAAAAGGTCGGGTATCTTTATATTACTAGAAGTGAATCTGTTTTCCTTTTTCTTCATAACTATCAATATTGAATTTTTGCTAATGTAATAGGTAAAAATCATACTTCCCAGCTGCTTTAATTTTCATTGAAATTTCAGTGGGATATTTTCTATTTTTTCTTTGGAAAAAAAAAAGTTCATATCCTTTAACAAAATATTTATCTACTGAGAAATTATTCTAATTCTGTAGTTGTCAATCGTTTATAGATTCTAGATTTTTGTTCAGTGACATTTCATACAAATTTTTTCCCTCTAGTTCATATCTTTTCTAATTTTTTCCCTACATTTATTCCATTTGGGAAAAAAACGTTTTGTTGTCACATAATTCTTTATAATATGTTCTACTTAAAGGATCAAAAATCTTCAACTTGGAAGGCAATGTGGCATAATGTCTCAATAGCAGAATAACCTGCCTCTGACACATAATGGTTGGATAAGTCTCTTGTCCTTTCAGTGACTTGCGTATTTTCTAACACTATAAGGGAGAAAGTAGGGAAGGGAAGATGCCAAAACCTGCACTGATAAAGAGTTTCCTCACCTGGGAGTAGTAATTGAAGAAGTCCCTCTCCCTAATATTCTCTGTATTGTAGCTGGTTACAAATTTATTCCTTATCCAAAGAGATAAGCAATATTAACTTTTTGTTTTTCTCTAACTTTTTAATGGTGCAGCTTTTTATATTAATTGGAATTGTGACAGCAAATGGTTTAAATAAATCTTTTAACAAATAGAAAATTGCTAAAATGTAAGGTTCCATCAGTCAAAACAACTCTCTTGTGCTGTCTTACTTAACTGGTTGGGGGGACAAACTGTACATTGAGTAGATTCAAATGTGGTACTACATGGTGTATCAAAAATAAAATGTAGCAGTAATTGATGGAAGAGGAGGAAAAGGGGAAAGAACTATCCAATGGGTCATCACTGTGCTGCAAGCTTGACTCCTCGATGCTGTTTCCCAAGGCAGGATCTTCACCCCACTACTGTACAGCCTCACCCTGCACCCCACTTCCCCCACCCCCTTCACAGATACTGCTGCTTCTGACATTCACAGCTGGGGCTCCCTTAAATCCAATTCACACCAAGTCAAGATGTCGGATGTCACTGGTCTTCTTGGGGAATGAAGAACAACAGTAGCCTAAAGCTCATCTGATTTTATATGATTCTGACCCTGGGATTATGACCCTGCCTGCTCCTCAGCTATTGAGCCCCATTGTGTTTTCATACATTCATTTCTTCAGCACAATCTGAACTCATTAAATTCAATGACCAATCTTGATTCCAGAGTTCAAATGATGAAATACACTTCCATTCTCTTGGTAGAGAAGTAATGAGAGAACTGTGGGTACAAAAGGTTATTCATGTTGTGTTGCTTAGTTTCCTTTAAATTTCTTATTTTTCTTTGATAGAAGAAAGGGTTTGGGAAAGGAGGAAGCAGGATATATTAGAAAGTGTTGCTGTTATAAAAAAGAATACGTTAACATTATCTTTAAAAGTATAAAGGACATGTAATGAGCGCCCCAGGTGAACTGGGTAGAGCATGTGTAGGGGGAAATTGCCTTATAAAAAAGGTAGGATGGAGCTCCATTTGCTACAGACAATGTCCCCTTTGGAGGAAAGGATGTGTGAATGGGAGAGAGCAAGCACTCTAAGAGATTGATAGGCACCTTACTTGGGCCTGAATAGTCCTTCCCCAGCTTGGCTGGTGAGTGCCTCAGGTCCTATCTCAGTGCAGCTGGAGAGTGTTTGAATGATGTCTCTCTGTTTATGGAAACTTTCACTTGCCCAGGGCTATGAACTTTTAAAGGCCCATCTCTTTTTACGGTGTGAAAACCCTTACAAGAGAAGTGTCTCCTGTTTCTCCCTCCCCTCCAGCTGGGCTGGAACAGGGATGTGCCTCCTATCCCGGGAGCCAGAATATCTTCCCGGATCTCTCTTGTGCTCTCATTAATCACCAGAAAAGCTTTGGCGGCAGCCTGCTCTTTCGTTCATAGTTGCACTGGGCACATACTCGGCAATTCAAAGGAGGAGGAAAGTTCTACCCAAAAGCCAACCAAATAAACTGGTAGAGACTGATGCTGGCTATCAACCAGAGGGAGGCTCCTGCCTCTGTTTCTTCCTCCACTACAATCAGAAGCAGGGATATGGACAGCAAGCATCCCATTAATTCCAAGTACCATCAAACTGCAAACATAGCCAACCAGGGTCTGTCAAAGTCCCTGAGGAGAAAATAAATCCAGAGCCTGACCTTGCCTCATGGGGGGACTGTTTTTGAATGGTCACTTATTTTTTTATACAAATATACATTAAATACGTCTGACGATGGCCACCCCAAGTCCCTGCACATGGGGTGCAGTGTTTGGATTGGAAAAGGAGTGAGTTAAGTCAGTTGATAAACATTCATTAATCTTGTTCCCAGTGTCCTAGCACTGTTCTAAGGAGATACAAAGAAAGGAAAAAGACAATCCCTATCTCTACTCATAATTTAGTGGGGAAAGCAACATGCTGGTCATTGTGATTTCTATCATAGAAATGCTGACATGTTCCTGTAATCTTGACAAGGGGCAACGTTCAGGTTGGGAGCAGTTATGGGTTTGGTGGAAGAAACTTGGACCTAGTCTCTAAATGCAGGATCTTAGAAGAACCAACCTCTTACTCTTCTGACTATTTAGAATAGTCCTTAAAGGGCAAGAGACTGACTCTAGAACAAGAAAGGGAAAGTACTATTGAGCACGAGGCACTGTCTGACTTCAGACAGAATTCCTTCCAAGCTCAACTTGAATGCTGTCCTGGATCCCCTCCTCCAGTTAATGATATTCCCCAGTTGGAAGCAATTTGTCTTATACCACTTGAATGAGTGAATAAATGAAGTATTTATTAAATGCTTAATATATGTAAAGGACTGTAAGTGCACCTGCAGAGAAGAGAGGAGCAATCACAGTCTTGGGCCCTAGCAAGAACAAGTTGAGAAATAAATAGTCATGCTGAAACCTAAACCAGGAAGATAATGAGCCATTCTAAAACAGAGAAAGAAAATCATAGACCAATTTCCCTGACAAATATTGATGCAAAAAATATTGGACAAAATACTAATAAGGCAAATTATACAATATATTATAACGATTACATACTATGAGCAATTGGAATTTATAGCAGTAATGCAGAGTTGGTTCAGTATTAAGAAAACTATCAACATAACTAACGATGTCAATAATAAAATGAATAGAAACAATATGACTATCTCAATAGATGTTGAAAAAACTTTTAATAAAATATAGTACCCATTCCTATTAAAACCACTGGAGAGCATAGGAATAAAGGGAGCATTCCTTAAAATGATAAGCAATATCTATTTAAAGCCATCAGCAAGCATTATTTGTAAAAGGGATAAGGCAAGAAGCCTTCCCAATAAGATTGGGGTGAAGCAAGGATGCCCATTATCATCACTATTATTTAATTTAATATTAAAAATAAGAGAAGAAAAAGAAATCAAAGGTTATAGGCAATGTAGAAACAAAACTTGTTATTTGCACAATTAACAAATTGTGTAATTAATTAAATTAAATAATATTATTAAATAATTAACAACTTTAGCAGTTACAGGATATAAGATAAAATCACATAAATTATTAGCAGTTTTTATAAAACCGAAAAAGCCTGGCCACAAGAGATAAAAAGAAAAATTCCATTTAAAATAATTGTAAATAATATAAAATACTTATGAGTCTATCTGCCAAGACAAATGTAAGAACTATATGAACATCATTACAAAACACTTTTTACACAAATAAAGTCAGATCTAAACAGCCAGAAAAAATATCAGTGGTTCATGAGTAGACCAAGACAATGTAATAAAAATTACAATTCTGCATAACTAATTTACTTATTCAATGCCAAACCAACCAAACAACCCAAAAAAATTATCTGATGGAGCTAGACAAAGTAACAAAATTCATCTGGAAGAACAGAAAGTCAAGAACATTAAGGGACTTAATGAAAAAAAAATGCAAAGGAAGGTGACCTAACAATACTAGATAGTAAACAATATTATAAAGCAGTATTCATCAAAACTATGTGCTACTGGTGAAGAAATAGAGTGTTGGCTAATGCATTGTTGGTGGACGTGTGCACTAATCCAAGCCATTCTAGAGAACAATTTGGAACTATGTCTAAAGAGTTATCAAACTGTGGACACTTCGATCCAGCAGTCACTTTGGGTTTATACCAAAGAAATCATAAAAGAGGGAAAAGGACCCACATGTGCAAAAATGTTTACAGCAGCTCTTTTTGTGGTGGCAAAAAATTGGAAAATGAGTTGATGCCCTTCAATCGGGAATGGCTGAATAAATTATGGTATATGAATGTAATGGCATGTTACTGTTCTATAAGAAATGATCAGCAGACTGATTTCGGAAAAGCTTGGAAAGATTTTCATGAACTGATGCTGAATGAAGTAAATAGAGAAAAACAGTGCACAGTAGAAGCAAGATTATGTGATAATCCAAAATAATTCCAATAGACATGGAATGGAAAATGCCACCTGCATCCAGAGAGAGAACTATGGAGACTGAATGGTGATCAAAGCATACTCTTTCTACCCCATTTTTCTCTTTTTTCTTTCTTGTGTTTTTTTTACCCTTTTTTATGATTTTATTTTCACAACATGACAAATATGGAAATATATTGAAAATGATTGTATGTGGATAACCTATATCAGACTGCTTGCTGTCTTAGGGAGAGGGGAGAAAAAAGAGGAATAGAAAAAATTTGGAACTCAAAATCTTACAAAAATGAATATTGAAAACTATCTTTACATGTAATTGGAAAAATAAAATACTATTGAGGGGGGAAATTAGTATTGAATCAATTTATTAGATTAAGTACACAAGACACAATAATCAATTACCATAGTAACTTGATGTTAAATAAACCCAAAGACCCCAGTTTGGGGAATAAAATTCACTATTTGAGAAAGACTGCTGGGAAACTTGGAAAACAATAATTCACTAACTAGGTATAGATCAATATCTCACACTACATACCATGATAAAGTCAAAGTAGATGTATGATTTAGACATAAGCAAATTAGAAGAGCAAGGAATAGTTTACCTGTCCTATCTATGGGGAGGGAAAGAATTCATGACCAAACAAGAGAGTCTTACAAAATACAAAATAGATAATTATTATTATATTAAATTTAAAAGCTTTTGTACAAACAAAACCAATGCAACCAAGATTAGAAGGAAAGCAGAAAATTGGGAAACAATCTTTACGGAAGGAAAGGAGGGAGGGAGAAAGGAAGGAAGATGGGAGAGAGGAAGGAAGGGGAGAGGGAAAGAAGCAAGGAAGGAAGTAAAGGAGGGAAAGAGAAAGGAAGGAAGGCAGGAAAGGAGGGTGGGAGAGAGGAAGGAAGGAAGGGGAGAAGGAAAGAAGGAAGGAAAGAGGGAGGGAGGGAGGGAGGAAAGAACACTACTGCCCAGCTGTTAATATTTTCAAGAAAATAGCAACAAGACCATAAATTCATACAGCCCAGCTTTAATATCAAGTCCAAGATCAGGAAATAGGCTGGAATAGGCAAATAAACAAAAATAATCCTATCACAAAAAGTTATTATGCTCAAGACACAAACCCAGAAGAAAATAATAACTCCCAAACATCTAAAAGCAAAACATCAAAGAAAAACATGCCTCAGGCACGAATTCAACAGGAATTTCTGGAAGAAATGAAACAAGTGTATTTGAAAGATTTAAAAATCTTTATAAAATGAAGAATGTTAGAGTAAAAAAAAAAATAGAAAAGAAATGAGAACCATGGGGGGAGAGGGAGGTGGTAGGAAAGAATTGGAAAAAGAATTAACCGCTTGATACAAGGAATACAACTTGTTGCTTAGGAAAATTACTCCCTGAAAATTAGAATGGGCCAAATAGAAGCCAATGATTCCAGAATACAACAGAAATTGTGTTGTTGTTTTTACTCAAAAGACTGAAAAAATAACAAGAAAATGAAAGGTATCTCTTGGTAAAAACAACTGAGCTTGAAAAAAAAATTAAGGAGAAAACTCTGAGAATTATTGGACTACCTGAATATCATGAACAAAAAAAGAACTATGATATCATATTTCAAAAAGTTGTGAAAGGGGGACAGCTAGACGGCACAGTGGATAGAGCACTAGCCCTGAAATCAGGAGGACCTGAGTTCAAATTTAGTTTCAAACCCATAGCACTTCCTAGCTGTGTGACTCTGGGCAAGTTACTTAACCCCAATTGCCTAAGGGGAAAAAAACTGTGAAAGAAAAATGCCCAGATTACTGCTTTGGTTTTGAGAAACCAGAAGACAAAAGGGACATAGAATCCACTAGTCATCTCTTGAAAGAAATCACAAAATGAAAAAAATATCATTAACAAAATGCAGAGCTTCCAGGTCAAAGAAAACAATACTATAAGCCTCCTACGCCCCACCCCCTCCTCCAAAAAACCTACCAAGGAGCCATCCATAATCAGGATTACCCATAATTTAGCAACCACCATTATAAAGAAGAGCTTGGAATATGTATTTGAGAAACCCAGAGGAGGTAGTCTTGGGAATAGATAAAGGCCTCATTGGGAATTTGGGAGGCAACATAGACTTTCCCAGGTCTTGAACAATAGGATGAAGGTAAAAATGTTAAAATTGAGGCAACCCCCCCCCAAAAAAAAAAATAGGTAGGAACTGGGAAGAGAGGCATTTGGAAACAGGATTAAACTGTGGACCTGTATATGCAAATACTCCAACAAATCTGTGATGTCACCAATGTGGATATTACCCAGAGTATTTTGAGACTGCAATGAGATAATGGATATAAAATTCTTTGCAAACCCTATCAGTCTAGAATCACCATGCCTTTAGTCTGCTGATGACTTCATTCCCTGAGCCTTGTCCTGCACTCCTGCTGAATCCAGTAATGTTTAATAAGCAAAACAGAAGGTATTGGTGAATGTTTAAGAACTAAGCTGGGGGGGGGGGGGGGGGAGGATATACTCACACACTTAAATTTAAACTACATTGTTAACTTTTTTAAGCCTAAAGGAATTGAAAATTGAGAGAATGCCCATCAACTGGGGAATGGCTGAATAAGTTGTGTATTGATATAATGGAATGTTAATGATGCGCAGGATGATTTCAGAAAAGCCTGGAAAGACTAATGTGAATTGATTCTGAGTGAACACGGAACACAGGATCAGCTAGATTATATATGATGATCAGCTGTGACTGACTCTTCTCAGCAATGAGATGATCCTGACATTCCCTTCCCTAAATCATAACCCAACTACACCCACCTACCTCGGTGACTTGTCCATGTTCTCCTAACAATTAGTTTCTTGATAACAGAGTCCCTAATATCTGAAGCTGAATTCCCTCCACAGCTTCTTACTACACATATACCTGGACATCCAACAACTGATTGCTCATAAAACTCTGCCGAATATTTGGCCCAGCCCTGCCTGGAAAAATAACTTGGTTAAAGTGGGTCTTGGGCTTAGTTTGAACTTTTTGCTAATAGCAATCACATATCCAGTTTTACTCTCTTCTGCCCAACCCCTCATCCCATGCACTGAAATCTGACTTGGGTGAGGCTGTTCATTTTTATGGATATATTTTGGGTTTATATCATATTCATTTCATAAAATATCTCTACACCTTCCCAATATAATAAACCAATAAAAAGAAAGTCAAAGGGAAAAGGTGCAGCAAAATTAATGAACATGTCAACTAAGTCTAACCATATTCAGAGATACTGAAAATCAATACATACCACTACAATAAAGCAAATATTGCAATAAATCACTTCACATAAATTTTTTTATTTCCTAATATATATAAAGCTGTAGTCTATTGAGTAAGCAATCGTATTATGTTTAAAAAACAATATATATAACTTAAATAAAAAAATTTATTGCTAAAAATGCTACCTGATCGATATATCATTCTTCAACCTTCCTTACAATAGCCTATCTGCCAATAGCTGAAGTTCCAGTTTTGTCATATGTTTTTTTTTAGACCTTGTCTCTAGTTAAAATGTATAATTTTTCTATGATTATAACTTTTAATTGACAGAACATATGCATGGGTAATTTTTTACATTATCCCTTGCACTCACTTCTGTTCTGACTTTTCCCTTCCCTCCCTCCACCCCCTCCCCTAAATGGCAGGCAGTCTTATACATGTTAAATAAATTATAGTATATCTTAGATACAACATATGTGTGCAGAACCGAACAGTTCTCTTATTGCACAGGAAGAATTGGATTCAGAAGGTAAAAATAACCCAGGAAGAAAAACAAAAATGGAAACAGTTTATACTCATTTCCTAGTGTTCCTTCTTTGGGTATAGCTGATTCTGTCTATCATTGATCAATTGGAACTGAATTGGATCTTCTGTCAAAGAAATCCACTTCCATCAGAATACATCTTCATACAGTATTGTTGTTGAAGTATATGATCTCCTGGTTCTGCTCATTTCACTCAGCATCAGTTCATGTAATTCTCTCCAAGCTTCTCTGTATTCATCCTGCTGGTCATTTCTTACAGAACAATAATATTCCATAACATTCATAGACCACAGTTTACCCAACCATTCTCCAATTGATGGGCATCCATTCATTTTCCAGTTTCTTGTCACTACAAACAGGGCTGCCACAAACATTTTGGCACATACAGGTCCCTTTCCCTTCTTTAGTATCTTTTTGGGATATAAACCCAGTAGTGTATGACATATGTTCTCATAAAGAGTCAATTCTTAGTGCAAGGACTTAAAGATTAGACTTCTGTTTCCAATAAACACTATCAGGCCTTTTTCCTACAACTACAATTTCCCAGAGTGATTATTCTACATCTTTTCCCAGGGATGTATTTCTCACTCTTCTTTAATTAATCCATTTAATTAAACCCACAAAGACTTAAGTTCAAATCCATCCTCAAACATGTACTAGTTGCTTGATTCTCAGCAACCTTTGTCTACCTCAGTTTCCTCAACTGTAAATTGGGGTTAAAATAGCACCTATCTCAGGGTCATTATGATGATTCAGATAATAATTGTAAAGCATTTGGGACAGTATTATCTTAATAAATGCTTACTCCCTTCCTTTTAATCATTAGTATAATCTACTTAACTAGTTGCCATGGCCAAAGTGGGACTTTCCATATGATACAATTACCTTCCTTATTCTTTACATTCCTTACCCCAGTCAGATGCCTCCAAGATACATAATTTAGGTCCTTGTGCCTCAGAGCTGAATATCTATTTGAACTAGGGATAATATAAAATACAGTATAGAGAGATGCCAAAACCTATAGGAAGTACTTTATATAAATTTTTAAAATCTTGTAATCTATCAGTATTATCACTAACAAATAATATTTATTAAGTAACCAAAGAGCTTACTGCACATAAGTAAGCTAGAAGAACTGTGTAATGGGCTGAGGTTTGAGCTGATGCACTGAGGTCCCAAGTACATGAGGCTAGATAGTAATTGGGCTATACTCTATTAATATACATGATTGGATTAAGAATGGTCCCTGCCCACTCTCCTTGCAAGTCCTGATATGTTGTATAGGAAATGACGATTTTGGTGGGTGGAGGCAGAGAGGGAAGAAGACAAGCTGGGAGAGATTGGGCTGAGTTCGAGACTCCGAGCTGCTGGTTGTGTGGCTGCTGGTCGAGCTAGCTTCTTGACTCAGCTGCACACATTGC
This sequence comes from Sarcophilus harrisii, assembly GCF_902635505.1. Lineage (NCBI taxonomy): Eukaryota > Metazoa > Chordata > Mammalia > Dasyuromorphia > Dasyuridae > Sarcophilus > Sarcophilus harrisii. The sequence goes on from NC_045426.1 coordinate 216,598,215, forward strand.
TATCGCCGATTCTCTTCCACCTCCGATCCTTCTTCACTGAGAATAAAGACTGACGATTTTCCCCTAACCTGAATTCCTGTCTCGTGATGATCTTAAAATACACGATCTTAACAGAACTGGACATGTCAGCTATATGGTTTTCAAGTATTAAAAGGACCTGGCTTGACTCCAAAAATGACTACTTTATTCATGACCTGATATCTTCTCATTCTATTGTCTTTGTTATCCCTAGATTGAGCATTTAATTTTAAATCCATTAGTTCCTTTTTCAGGTTTTACCACAGAAGAATAATTGCTCCATTCTAGTCTGAAATTAATTATTGATATTTAAGACTTCTGTTAGATGCTTAACTGATTCACTTATTTTTTGAATAATAGGACAGAATAGAAAAGGGCACAAAACAGGGCAAATATAATTTTCTGGTAAATTCATCTTTCTTACCACTTTCAAATTAATCTTTCTAAAACAACACGTCATTATGTCACTCCCCTCCCCCAATTCTCTTCCAATTTAATTTTTCCCTTGATGTCCATAAGAAAAGGATTTATGCATGATATTGTTAATGTCATTCAAATAAAAATATGGGGTGACTAATAGTACATAAGGATGCCTGCTGGCCACATGTTGACTTAATTTTTAAATGTAATGTTATCTACCTTTAAATTTTTAATTCATATTGTTATTTGTTTAATGTGGTATATCTGTCACTTTTGGTGTAATAGGAAAAGTAATAAACTAGGAATTAGGAGAATTTGGTTTCACTCCCAAATTTGATATAATTTACTATTTTGAGTATGACACAGTGCCATAGATGGAGTCAAGAAGGCTCATTTTCCTGAGTTCAAATCTGGCCTCAAATCTAGCTATATGAACCTGGGAAAATCATTTAACTCTATTTGCCTCAGTTTCCTCATCTATAAAACGAGATGGAAAAAGAAATTGCAAACCACTCTAGTATCTTTGCTAAAAACAAACAAACAAATCCAAATGACAGGCAGATATGACTGAAAAACAATTGAGCAAATGGGAAAAAAATAACAGCTAGTTGAGTAATTAATGTTGACTAGGTCATTTTCTATTTTGGGGCCTCATTTTCCCCATCTATAAAAAGGAACAATTTATTCTTGGAGCAAGAGTTACTTCTCACCATTCTGGTTGGACCAACAGACCCAATCTATTTGAACGTTGGCTACTTGGATACAGAAAACTAGTGTTCACTCTGTGGAGGACTTGTCCCTCAACAGAGCTAAATTGCTCTCAAAACTTCTCACCTAGGGAGCAGCTAGGTAGTGCAGTGGATAGAGTACCAACCCTAAAGTCAGGAGGACCAGAGTTCAAATCTGGCCTCAGACACTTAACACTTCCTAGCTGTGTGACTCTGGGCAAGTCATTTAATTCCAATTGCCTCAGCAAATTGAAAAAAAAAAGTTTTTAATTAAAAAAAAACTTCTCATCCATTATCTACTCTATACATGTCAGACACCAGCCTCAATATTCTCTAATGCAGCCTGAACCAAATTAAGTGGTCCTTCCCTCCCATCAAGGAGATATCTTGCTAAAACTCATCACCCGTGATCTTGATCCCATCTATTCTTGTCTTCTACAGGAGCTTTCTCTAACCATCACTCCCTTTCTCTCATGAATCTTTAATCTATTCCTTTCAATAGGCTCCTTCTCCTATCTTTACAGGTATTCCTTGATTTCTCTAATACAGAAAAGCACTCTACAACTCTTCTACTCTATCCAGCTACTATCCCATTTCACTCCTTCATGATTATATTTCTTGAAATAATGCTATACTATTATCTCTTTCACATTAAGGGGAATTAGGGGGATGGTGCCTATGATGTTTAGAAAGTCCCTCATGTATGTGGCAGCCTTTTTTTGTGGTGGCTAGAAACTGGAAAATGAATGGTGTAACGACCGCACTAGCACCCAGGACACTCCAGAATCAGCTGGAGTCAGGATAAGCAAAAGTCCTCAGTCTTTATTCTTGGTCTTAGACACAGGATTGAACAGGATGGAAGCAGAATCTCCCTGACCACCTTCTCCCTCATCTACTGACAAGAGTGTGTCCCTGGCTAGCTTTATTCCACCCTCTAAACCTTCCTACAATCCTTTGTACACCAATCATTGAGCCAGGACAGGATAGTGGGAAGGACCATTTTCCAAGCATATGCCCATAGAATATTGTCCAATCAGTAGTTAGTCTCAAGAGCTCAGCATTCTTGACCTCAGTGCATTGATTGAATAGTTTCAGCCCTCTGCAGAATGGATGCCCATCAATTGGGTAAATTGTGGTATATGAATGTTATGGAATACTATTGTTCTGTAAGAAATGACCAACAGGATGATTTTAGAAAGGCTTGGAGAGACTTACATGAACTGATGCTGAGTGAAACAAGCAGAACCAGGAGATCATTATATACTTCGACAACAACACTGTATGAGGATGTATTCTGATGGAAGTGGATTTCTTTGACAAAGAGAAGATCTAATTCAGTTCCAATTGATCAATGATAGAATCAGCTACACCCAGAGAAGGAACACTGGGAAATGAGTGTGATCTGTTTGTATTTTTGTTTTTCTTCCCAGGTTATTTATACCTTCTGAATCCAGTTCTCCCTGTGCAACAAGAGAACATACGGTTTTACACACATATATTGTATCCAGAATATACTATAACATATTTAACATGTATAAGACTGCTTGCCATCTGGGGAGGGGGTGGAGGGAGGGAAGGGAAAAGTCAGAACAAAAGTGAGTGCAAGGGATAATGTTGTAAAAAATTACCCATGCATATGTTCTGTCAATAAAAAGTTATAATAATAAAAAAAGGAAGTCCCTGTAAAATTTGTACCAAAGAAGTCTTAATTTTTTTTCTTTAAGATGCTTACAGTATCTTATTGTAAAATGTTGATTTAAGTATTTGGTCATAGCTATAATACACAATACTGAACATGTATTTTATACATTTCTCAGATTCTGAACTTTTTCTGCTGGCCTTCACATGTCATCTGCAATTTTTGAATAACTCCTAAAAATCCCCCTTTAATTTCTTATGTTGACCCATGATATATCAGAACCATGATGGGGAAAATTACCATGTGGAAGAGATAAGGTAACCTGATAATTAAACTACTTCCCCTTCAAGTTAACTCCTTGCAGTTGGACTTACTACTTTACTGAATGGTTCTAATTTGACTGCTACTATTAATAATAATAGTAGTTGATATTCATGCAGCACTTGATAGTTTACATTTTCCTCATGTAATGGCGGGGGCCCTTCTCACCCATGGATTCCTCTTTAACTACCCTAGTTGCACAGAGTTTAGGTTAGGTACTTTAGTATCCTCTCCAAAATACTGCTCATGAGCCCGCCAATGTGTTTACTTTCACCTGTCCTGCCAGAGAAAAGGTTCACAACAAAAACTTTTAAACCTTATTTTTATTGACATGTTTTTTCTGGAATTACCTTCATTTTAGATACATCGATCCTCCCTTCCCTAGAGCCAGCTCTTGTAAGAAAAAGTGAAAAATTTTTAAAAAAGAAAATTCAGCTCACCAAAACCAACTGATACAACTGGGTCTGACAGTACATATTCTACATATTAGTGCAACAAAAATAAATGATGTGTTTTCTCAGTTTTTTCCTGAACTAAATTTGGTCATTATAATTACACAGCTGAAAGATGTTTTTTGTCATTTTTTTCATTTATATTACCATAATTATTGCACATAATTTAATTTCAGTAGATAGAACACTGAATCTGGGGTCAGTAAGACCCGAGTGCAAAGCTGTCCTCAGATACTTACTAGCTATGTGACCCTGGGCAAGTCACTTAACCCCATTTGCCTTAATCCAGTAGAGAAAGAAATGACAAACCACTGCATTATCTCTGACAAGAAAACTCCATGGATGGTACAGTCGATGGGGTCATGAAGAGTTGGACACAACTGAACAACCATTCTGCAGATTGTTTTCCTGAATCTACTTACTTTATATTATATCATTTCATATAAGTTCTTCCCATGCTTCTCTTAATTTTTTATACTTATAATTCCCTATACCATATTGATTTACCACAATTTTAGTTATTCCCTACATGTGAGCATTTACTTTGTTTCTAGCTCTTTGCTATCGCAAAAGGCATTACTATAAATATTTTTGTATATGTAGAGCCTGGCTTTGATCTTATTTCTACCTAGTAGTGGGATTTATGAGTATCAAAATTTTGAATGATTTTTTTCTTTATTAAAGCTTTTTATTTTCAAAACATATCATAAATAATTTTCAACATTCATCCTTGCAAAACCTTGTGTTTCAAATTTTTCCCTCTCTTCCCCAGACCCCCTCCCTTAGGCAGCATGTAATCCAATATATGTTAAACATATGCAATTCTTTTATACATATTTCCACAAATATCATGTTGCACAAGAAAAATCAGATAAAAAAGAAAAAAAATGAGAAAGCAAACAAAAATACAAGCAAACAGCAAAAAGAGTGAAAATACTATGTTGTGATCCACACTCAGTTCCCACAGTCCTGTCTCTGGGTGTAGATGGCTCTCTCCATCACAAGATTATTAGAACTGATCTGAATCATTTCATTATTGAAAAGAATCATATTCATGAGAATTGATCTTCATATAATCTTGCTGTTGCCATGTACAATGACCTCTTGGTCCTACTAATTTCGCTCAGCATCAGTTCATGTAAGTCTCCCCAGGCCTCTCTAAAATCATCCTCTTGATTATTTCTTATAGAACAATAACATTCCTTATCATTCATATATTATAAGTTACTCAGCCATTCTCCAATTGATGGGCATCCACTCAATTTCCATTTCTTGCTACAACAAAAGGGCTGCCACAAACATTTTTGCACATGTGGGTCAATTCTTTCCTTTATGATCTTTTTGGGATATAAGCCTAGTAGAAACACTGCTGGGTCAAAGGGTATGCAGTTTGACAGCTCCTTGGGAATAGTTCTAAATTGCTCTCCAGAATGGCTGGATCCATTCATAGTTCCTCCAACATTGTATCAATGTCCCAGTTCTCCCACATCCCCTCCAACATTTGTCATTATCTTTTCCTTTTATCTTAGCCAATCTGAGAAGTGTGTAATAGTATCTCAGCGTTGTCTTAATTTGTATTTCTCTGATCAAGAGTGATTTAGAGCACCTTTTCATATGACTAGAAATGGTTTTAATTTCATCTGAAAATTGTCTGTTCCTTGGATGATTTTTATAGCATAATTTCAAATTGCATGGCAAATGAATGATTGGACCAATTTGCATGTCTACCAGGAGTATATTAGAGTGTCTGTTTTTCTTCCAACATTCACTATTTCTATCATCTGTTATAAGGAGCAATCTTTCATATAGTTACTAACAGTTGGCAATTATTTGAGAACTTTTTTTGTCAATGGGGAATAGATCTTAGCCATATTTTCTTGCTAATCCTCTATATATCTTGGATTTTGTCTACTCTTATCAGAAATATTTTTTCAATCAACACTTTCCCTTTTAATTCCAGATGCACTTAAAATAAGCCATGAGATAGTATCAAAACTAAACATTTCTCCATTAATTTTGAGTTCACTCTCCCATAAATACACACACACACACGGAAAAAATATGTAATGGGCTGAAGTTTGAGTTGATGCACTGAGGTCCCAAGTACATGAGGCTAAATAGTAACTGGGCTATACTCTATTAATATACATGCTTGGATAAAGAATGGTCCCTGCCCACTCTCTGTGCAAGTCCTGATGTGTTGTACAGGAAATGACGATTTTGGTGGGTGGAGGCAGAGAGAAGAACAGGAAGAGAAGCTGGGAGAGATTGGGCTGGGTTCCTATTCTCTCCTAGCTGCAGGTCGTGTGGCTGCTGGTCGAGCTAGCTTCTTGACTCAGCTGCACACATTGCTATTGCCGATTCTCTTCCACCTCCGATCCTTCTTCACTGAGAATAAAGACTGACGATTTTCCCCTAACCTGAACTCCGGACTCCTGCTGATTTAAAAATACCCGGTCTTCACAAAAATAGACTTCAATAAGAATCATTATGTTAGGGAACATTTCAGTCCTGCTCAACTGCCTGTTGGCTTCCTCATAGAGCTAAGATTTCCCAACATATAAATTGCTGAACAAAAAACTCTGAGTGAATGTTAAACTAGTCACTGCACCCATAACACATTTTAGAATCTACAGACTAGAAGAAGTGCCTTGAGTTAAAACAGAAATTTAGGATATGAATAAACCATGACACTTGTGGGTTTTTGTATAAGTTCATGACCATCCGTTCTAGGGAGAATTCCTCAAAAGTCCAACCAAGGCTGTAAAGAAAAAGCTACTATCTCTATAAGACCGTACCTATGTCTATGAGTCAACCCTAGAATGAATCTCTTCACACTTCTCTTTCACCTTTCTTTGGCACCTCAATCCATCACATTTCTCAAAAGGCACCAAAGCATAGATCTGTAAGTAGAGTTAATAGGTAACATCTTGCTTTCCCTACACCTGCCATTTTGAAATAACAACAAAAAAATTTAGAAGGAATGTCATCTAACACATGTCAGAAGTGAATTTTTTTCCTATACACAATATACAAAAAGAAAGTTTAAAAACCATTTTTGGAGCTGCTTCCCCCCAACCTAAATTCCAGCCAGCACCAAAGAAAATAAGTTTTAATAAATGTCATTTGAACAATTTTTTTTAAAACATGAGTTTCTTCCTTTTTCCTTCTCCAATGCAGATACTGAATTAAGATTTAATTAGTCTTTTGGAGTGCCACCAAATGCAGGAATAGAAATCAATTGGAGAAATTAATCAAATCTCCTTATTTATAACATCTAGAACTTACACAAATAGCCATATTCAAATTATTGTAATGGGTAGCCCTGATTCAATCATGTATAGGATATATACATCGGACATGTTTGGAAGGAAAACTCATACCTTGATAATGCAAAACTGACCAAAATCTTCTGATAACATAACTGTTCAGTTGCTAGCTCTCCACTGAACCTGCTCTGCACCAAGGATTGTGTTTCAGTTGCTTGCCATTGGTCATCCTCACTGTTTCCTATCAGATATTTCATCTCTTTTCCAGATGTTCTTTAGCTGTTATCTTCGGGGTCATGTAATATCTTGTCCAACATCCATTGAGAAAGCTCTGATTCACTTTCCCCCTTTATGGAGGGCTACATCTCTGTTAACTAGCCTTTTCAGCCTCTATTAAGTCTTAGTTGTAGCCCTCCACTGAAGTGCTAGATTCAAAACTATTTAGTTTTGAATAAAAATTTATTTAGTTCTGGTTCCGACTACTAGGGGTGCTAAAATTTGTAAGTCTCTCTCAGACAGGGAAGCCCTGCAGTTCTTTTTACCTGGCCATCTCAGATGATGAAGCTCTCTCTTGTTGGTTCCCACAGTTAATCCTATGGAGGTTTCTCCTATTCTCACAAATTTCACCAATGGTTGTGAAGCTCTTTTAATACCATCAAATTGTACTGAATGATAATAGAAAATAAGAGTAAAATTCGGTCTGTTCCATGAGGTCTTCTTAGGACTTTTCTGTTTTATGTTTCTCTGAATTTTTCTACTGACATATTTTACTAGTCTCACCTGAGTCTCAGTTCAACTGTCACCTAATTATAGTCAAAACCCTACTTTGGTTCTTAATATCATAGAACCTAGGTAGGGAAATATCCTCAGGGTTCTTCTACAAAGTGAAAAGAAGCTCAGTGATATGATGATAAAACTATTTTAGACTTCCCCCAACAAGTCATTCTGTTCTATGTAAACAGCAATAGTTGTGCTGGCTAAAGAGGGCTGAAAAGGCTGGTGACTTTTGTCCCAATTTCCTCTAATATCACTGCTTGGACTCCTATGTATCATAGCTTGTTGTCTCCTAGGTCTCTTTACATTCATAAGAGCCTTATGACATGATAATGAAATATTGTCTCCTTTTTATAGATGAGGACTCCAAGATTTAGAGCTTAAATAACTTATACTAGGTTGCACAACTAGATAGAGATAGAGGGTTGGAACAAAAACTCAATCATATCCTCCACATTAAATGCACATTACTTTTTTTATTCAGTGACATAAATGCAAAAATGGATATAGGGGAAAATAATGAAAAACATGTTGAAAACCATGATTCAAGTGTAAAAGGGAAGATGTGAAAGACTTGTAGACTACATATACCTACATACCATGAATAATTTCTTTATGCAGTGAATTTGGAAGTGAATCTTGATGTGTTAACTATTTATGGCAAATATCAAATAAGATCATTTAAATGAAAATGAGTATGAAATAATAAATGAAAGATTACCTATAATTAGTGAGTTCTGAATCACCTGTGTGCAATGATTGATACTGGTTCATAACAGCAAAGATCAATCATTTTTTATGCAATATTCCATCTTTAATAAGCTAGAATTTGTCCTAATACTGACACCCCAACAAAAATTAGAGGAAAAATAAAGAGAAGATACATTGTACAATTAATACAACTTCAATTTGAACTATTGATACTAAAGAATGGGAAACAGATTACTACCATTTCCTATAGAAGTTAAAAGATGTACATCAACCACCACAAGGAGATCAAAAAAAACAAAAAACAAAAAAAACAGAAAACTGCATCAATCAATAAAGACCTGAAATCTTTGCAAAACAGAAGAATATGACAATCAAAAAGAGTGTACTAATACGAAGAACAAATTCACTCATGCAACAAATCAGAAAAAAAGCACAAGTTGCCCCCACAGAAGTTGTTTGGATGCATATTAAGTTCCAGATCATCAGCCAATTAAAAAAAAAAAACCCCACACAGTAAGCAGACAAAAAAAAAAAATTAGAATACTTGTGTATGTCTAAAGTGGAGAGCAGAGCCTTTTATTCATTCATTCATTCATTTCATTTATTTTTTTTTACTAGTGCCCTTTATTACACAGGCTGGAAGCAGGCTCACCAAACACTCGACATGTAGGAATGGATTCTTAAATTTCCATTATATTAGTAATGGTAAAATGTGAAAATGCATCATATACTGCTGAATTAGATAGTGGATCCAAAATATTTAATCCTTTTATAAGTAACATTTAAGACAAATAATTTCACAACTTACGAAAGTATTAGTACTTGATGTCCTGAGTGATAAAGATCAGAATGTTTGAGTTATATTAAAGTATCTTTGAAGTTTCCTTAAAAATGTTATTAATGTTAATAGGAAAAGTGAATGCTGACTCTGCTAAGCTCATATCCACCAACTATTACTGGTGTGTCAGTATCAGGACAAATTCCAGCTTATTAAAAATAGAATGTTGCATGCAAAAAGCTCGGACTATAGAGTATGTGGAGAACAAATGATAGTAGTCAATACAATATAAGCACTAGCATTTCAAACTCAGAAGATTTAAGAAGTTTGGATTTAATGACTGTTCACCACCAAAAGAATGGAAGAATAGATTGAGAAATTCTGAAAGAGAAGAAGCATACCATCATTTTGTGACTGGGATTGGGATGTGCCCACGTAGAGTATTACAGAATACAATTTACTGACTATCCTAACCGTAAAAAATTCTCTTGAAAATTCCTTTGTCAGAAGAGATTGGACTTTGTGATTCTGGTATAATAATGGACTTCTCTGTGAGAAAATTATCTTCATCAATCCAAGTCATTGCCCCTTTTCTACAATTTATAGCATTTAAAGACCTACAGATGGCACAAGAGATGCCTATAGAGATGCACTAAGAGATTAAGCAACTTGCTGAAGATAAGAAATCCAGTATGTGTTAGGGGTGGGATCTACGTCACTCCGGCCCTAGGTCCAAATTCTCTATCCTTTTTCTATTACATGCTGCCTCTGTTTCTATCAGTGATAGATGTCAGATAACATATTAAGGAATGTTTGGAGTCTATCAACTTGAATGTATTACCTCTAGTAGTGGTACAAAAGAGAGAAGATACAATCATGTATGAACCCTAGAACTTGGTACAAAATGTGTGGGACAGAGACCCTTACCCAAAATTAAAATCGGAGACTCTTAAGGTAATAAGCAAAAAGGAATTTATTTATTTTTTGTTTTTGTTTTTGTTTTTAATTAAATAACTTTTTATTGACAGAACCCATGGCCGGGGTAGTTTTTTACAACATTATCCCTTGCACTCACTTCTGTTCCGATTTTTCCCCTCCCTCCCTCCACCCTCTCCCCAAAGATGGCAAGCAGTCCTATACATGTTAAATAGATTACAGTAGATCTTGGATACAATATATGTGTGCAGAACCACAAAAAGGAATTTATGCAGAAAGGGCAACTCCCTAGAGTCAAGATCTCAGTAGAGAAGTGCAAACTGCAAACTGCAAAACACAAGATCATATAGACCCTAACCAGAAGCATCCCCCCTTTCTCTCATTGGCTGGCAAGTTCTAAATTACCCAGAGACTAAATAGTGACCCCAGAATACACTTTACTTATTAGGTACATAGATGTTAATGAAAAGGTGTTGGTGTAAGGTGGCTGTAAAATCACCCATGCATATAACTTATAAATAAAAAGCTATAATAAAAACAAACAAAAAGATATAATACCTTTATCTCATCAAACCTTAAGAGGGAATGATTATAGCCTGGGGTTTTGGGACCGACAGAGTAACTGAGGTAGGAGGACCTCAAGGAGACTATAGCATAACACAAACAACCATGTTATTTCCTACACCTCAGTTATATACCTAGTCACATTATCCTCAACTCCATGTCATCTACCCAGTTCTGGTCTTTGTTCTATACTCTCCAAAACCTATAAAAGTCTCTTTCATTTGGGGGTCTTATCTTCGTTGAAAAAACGGAGACTCTATTTATTGGTAAATTCATGCTTTACTAATAAACTGATCATGCCCAGAAATTTGTTATCTTAGTTTATTTTTAACTGTTACGTGTCCATTTGGAGCTTATTGTATTATACTGTATAAGCTACTGCCCTAAACTTACTTTCTGCTATTGTTTTTCAATATTCCCAGCTGGTTTTGTCAAATAATAAATCTTTATCCCAGAAGTTATAGAGTTCTTACATTTATCTCTTAGATAAGAAAACCCCATGGACATTATAGTCCACAGGATCACAGAGTAGGATAGGACAGAACAAAAATCTTTAATATTTTCCAGAATCCATTCTGAAGGAAAGGAATACAATTTAGGGGAGGAATATCTCTAGGGAAAAGTAACCTGAGAGGTCAAAAAAACATAACTATCAGATTGTATAAACAGACCCTTCTCAAGCAGGCACCAGCTGCAGTTGAAGAACTCCTCTATCTTACATATTTCCTACCCCACAGGATGTTACAAGACTAATCTCTGAGAAATGCATTATCTTACAGGAACGATGCCCGATCTTTGGCAACTCCTTAAATCTCTAGGTGATGGTACCAGATGATCCACATTTACTAAGCCCCTACCTCGTGCCGGGAAATGCTAGGGATATAAATGAAACAGTCCCCGTTCTTATGGGATCAATCATGATCGATCGATCAGCAAGGCCAGTTACACCAAAGGAAGCTGAGCAGTGGGAAATTGGGGGAGGTGCACAGCGTGCTCGAGGCAGGGGCACCGGAAGGATGCTGATAGACTAGAAACCAAGCAGTGGTGGTAGATGGGAGACGGCTGGCGTCTCCGCCCCCTGGAAAGGCAGGCCGTGGGAGGGACTTTTGTGTTCCCCCTCCGAGCCCGCACGGAGAGAGACAGTTGCGCCATCTCCCGGTGACGTTGCCCTAAGGGAGGTGGAGAAGTGTGGTAGGGATGACAGACAGAGGGCTAGATACCCCCTGGTTTACAGCTTAACCTCCGTGACTTGTCCTTGCTTCCGATGGTCCCAATGGAAAATGACTGCGAACCCGTCCCTTAGTTTCCCTCAGCGCCCTAAGACACACATTCCTGCGGAGGCTCCCACCACCCACCGGGCAACGGCTCATTGCTAGGGGCTAACTCTTCTCTCCCGGCCAGTTTGCTGACTCCCTGGCCTGGAGCCTGAGGGATCGCAGGGGGGAGGGTTTTGGGGCCCGTGGGCTGAAGCTCTCCCCAACATCCGCGTCACATCACGGCGCAGACCCGTTTCCCTTGATCAGCACCGAAGGGCGAGGAGTGCCGGGGGATCCCGTCCGCAGGGACGCTTCCACAGCCGCTTTAACTGCCCCGGCATCCCCCGGGCACACCAACCAGGGGTACTTCCGCAGCAGTTCCAGAAGGCAGCGAGCGCACGTGCTAATGTAGTTTTCAACTCTGGGAACAAGCTCGCCCAAAGCGCCTGGGAGCGTATGTGGAGAGAGAAGCAGGCCGTAACGGAGGGAGAAAAGGCGGGGAATGAAGAGCGGTTCCGCAAAGAGGTTAATATAGTAAAGGAAAATGGAGAGGGGAAGGAGGAGAGGAGGGATCCCCGCCTCACGTGACTTCCTTCTAGCTGGGCCGGGAAGCCGGGCCTGCCCCCGCGCCATCACGTGATCCCCGGTGGGGGGGTAGGGAGAGGCTGGCGGTCTGGGCGGCTCGGTTTCTGCGCTCTGCGCCTGCGCGCTGGCTCGCCTGCCTGCTCCCTCACCTCGGAGGTGGCTGGCCTGACAGCCCTCCTGCGGGGGGAGCCTAGGCCCTGAAGTCCGCTGCGATGGGGGTTAGCCATCCGGTGAGTCCCAGGACCTGGCTGGGTGACTGCTGGAGGGGACAGTCTGTCACCCTCGGGGGGGTGGGCGCAAGGCTGGGGAGTGCGGGCCAGCGACCCTTCCGGATGCCCCACCCGCATCGTAGCGAACCTGGGGGGAGGGGTGGGCCTCTTCCCGCCTCCCCCATCCCCCCCCCCCCGGGCAGCTGGGCGGGCGGGGCCGAGTCCCTGCCTGGAGCCTGGGCCCGAGGACTGTGGTAAACCACCAGCGAACGGCTGAGCGCCGCCCCGAAACCCCACTTGTGGCGCGGCCTCCGCTGTACTGCCTGGTTGCCGCTGGGAGGCCGCTCCCCACCTCGAGCGAAAATGGGTGCGTTTGCGTGTCTGTTCGCGCTCTTAAAGGCCGAGCGCGTTGCCGTCAGCCGTGGGCGGCGGCGGCGGCGGCGGCAGGTGGGGGTCCCAGAACCCCGCAATGCCGGCTAGCCGAGCGCCGAGGTTGCAAACCACCTTGGTGCAAATGCTAAATGCTGTTATTCCTAACGGTACTACACCTCCTCTTATTGTTCTCCTCCTCATCCTCTTCATTGTTACTATTACCCAGGTGTCTCGCCCTGTGGAGCAGGAAGCGGGGATCGCCCTGAAGTCACGTGCCTGCCTCAAGGTCGCAACAATTAGGTCCCCTTTCTTAGGGTGACAAGCTGTCTTTGTATGTGTATGTGGTATGTGTGTGTCTGTGTGTGTGTGTGGGAATGGGGGTGGGTGGGTGGTGGATGTAATCCTTACTGAGAATTTCTGTTGTCCCCGTTTGGCGGGACATCCCCCTCTTCCCTACAAAGAATCCTAGAAAAGTAATCGCCATTTCTTTTCTAACACATGCTGACCTGATGGGTGAGTGGGGAGCGGTCCTTAATGCCGTGGAGTACGAGTGCTCCCTACAAGTCACCAAAGCTGTACATTGCTGAGATGCCTCCCCCCCAGTCCTCAGTGATAGCACTCCTCATTGAAGTTCTCCTAGAAAAACCAGGAGATTTCCAAAAAGAGTCTAATGCTTAGCTTTAAATAAAATTTTGTGAGATACAGAAAAAGATTGTAGTATTGTTGTGAGTTAGTTTTCCCAGGTGATGATGCAGCCCACCCACTCTTTAACTTCTACAATCCTCCTAACTTTAACCTAGCAACATTTGTTGGATGTTGATCAAAAGGAATAACGAAATGATAGAATTCTAGATATCCTAAGAGGAATTTAGGGATCATTCCCTTCAATTCTCATTTTAAATGTAGAAAATGGAGTCCGCCTGGAACTTCGGAGGTCATTTAGTCTAATGGATGCTTAGTGGGGTCTGCTTTGCCCAGGGTTACAAAGGTAGTAAGTGGCTGGGATCAGCACCCAGTTCCAAGGCTTCGCGGCTAGTTAGTGTCAGGACTAGAACTTAAATCTGCTGACTATTTCTAATGAGCCACACTGAGGAACTGGGCAAGTTGGCATTTTTTTGAATGTCCACTTAAACATGTATTTTGAAGTTGCTGTGATTTAACTTCCTCACCTCACCAGAGGACACTCAAATTATTTGTATATATGGTTTCCTCCTGGAGTTTTGTTCTCATAATCACTTGAACGGTTCCCTCTAGGTTTACCTATCTCCCACTCTGTATCTTAGATGTACCTGTTACTTATTATTTTTCCTAATAGTATATATATTTCTTGTTTTTTACTTTTGCCCTCCTTTGTATCTTCCTCATTTAGAGGGTGTGACATACAGAACCCAGGCAGTCAGTAAACATTAAAAACACTATGGCAAAAGTTGAGGGCCCAAAAAGAGGCAAAAAGTTCCTCAGGGAATTTACAATCTAACAGGGGAAAGAACAAGCAAACATATACACATTCACATACACATACACATTAAGCTACATATGGGGAAATGAGAGAAATAAAAGGGATTTTAATTGGGACACAAAGAAAGGAAGACCATAGGTAGAGGTGAGGAAGAGCATTCCAGACATAGATGACAGCTAGAGAAAATGTTTCAAATGAAGAAACAGAATGCCTTGTTGGTGAAACAGCAAGGAGGGTCAGTATCACTTTTGGAAGAGTCATATAAGACTACTGGAATGGTAGGAGAAGGCTGGGTGAAGGGCTTTAAACACCAAATTTGACTCTGGAGGTAAATGGGAGCCACTGAAGTTTATTGAGTAAAGGGGGACATGTTGAACCTTCAACTTAGGAAAATGTCTTTGGTAGCTGAATGAAGAATGGATTGGAATAGAGAGAAACTTGAAGCGAGCAGACCTGTCAGTAAGCTATTGCAATGGTTCCTATGTGAAGTGATGAGGGCCTGTACTAGAATGGTGGCTGAATCAGGAGAGAAAGGAGCATTATGAGATCTTAGGAAGGTGAACTGAATAAAGCCCCTTTCTCAGAATTCAGATCTTTTTTTTAAAAAATTTTTCTACATATCTGTAGTAAGTCTCCTTATCTTTACTTCTTGGGGTTAAAGTCTCTCCTCTAACACATACTTTATATGCAAATCTGGAGAAAGTTTTCTTTAAAAAAAAAAATGTCCTTAATGTCTTTTGTTTTCACATAATCTAAATTTCTTCCTGTATCCCTGTTCTACCACCACCACCAGTACTCCACTTTCCACACCTCCTCAGGGAGCCATGTCATATAACAAAGAATTTTTTTTTAAGAACAAGAAACCCCCTCCCAGCAAAACCAATCAATTTATTAGGGGTAAAAATCTGTCTATATATGTAATGTTCTACACTTGTGGACTCTCCAACTCTGGAAAATAGTGGGTTGCAGTGACTTCACACTTCTGACTCCTAGCTTGTTCTTTTAATTTTGCAACATTCATCTTAGATTATTTCTGTTCACAGTGTTATCATTATTATGTGTATTGTTTTCCTCTTCCTGCTTACTTCACTTTGCATAAATTCTTGAAAGTTCTTTCCATGATTCTGTTATTTACATTCATTGTTGTTTCTTATAATAGTTAATATTCCATTACATTTATGCCCTGCAGTTTGTCATTCCCCAATTGATGGGCATCCAATGTATTTTGTTTCCAGTTCTGTTACCACAAAGAATTATTGCTATAAATGTTTTGTAGCAATAGGGTATGTGCCTGGCAATGGATCTCTGGGCCAAAAAGGTATTTTAGGTATTTTATTTACATAATTCCAAATTATTTTCCAATATATTTGTACCAATCCATAGCTTCATGAATAGTATATTAATGTACTTATCTTTCCACACCTCCAAACACAGTATTTCTTTCTTTTGTCATCTTTGTCATTTTACAAGATATTTCAGACTTCAGCATTTGCATTACTATTAATTAATGATCTGGACCTGGCCTAGTCTGGCTTAACTTCTTTGTGTGTTTAGGCAACTCTTTAAGACTATAAGTTGGTGAGGATAGATGAAAAAAATATAAAGAGCCTGCTATAATTCTAACATTAACCCTAATTTCTGTCAGGTGCTGTGCTAAACAATACTTTTTTTCTTTTTTTTAAACAAATCAGTGGGGTTGGTGCTATTATCATCCCTACTTTACATTTGAGCAAACTGAGGCAAGTAGATGTTGAGTGATTTTCCCAGGGTCATAACTTTTTAAGTATCTGATGCTGTATTTGAACTCGGCTCTTTATGACTCTGGGTTTATTGTGTACCAGTTCTACTGTAAGTTGTAGAGAATAATTCTGAGGTTCTTTCTTACTTTTATGAAATAACAAGAGGTACCCTTCTCATTCTTGACCCTGCCTCCACCCCTAAACTATCTATGATAGCACATGGAATGGGAAGTGGGGTTGGTGCTATTATCATCCCTACTTTACATTTGAGCAAACTGAGGCAAGTAGATGTTGTGATTTTCCCAGGGTCATAACTTTTTAAGTATCTGATGCTGTATTTGAACTCGGCTCTTTATGACTCTGGGTTTATTGTGTACCAGTTCTACTGTAAGTTGTAGAGAATAATTCTGAGGTTCTTTCTTACTTTTATGAAATAACAAGAGGTACCCTTCTCATTCTTGACCCTGCCTCCACCCCTAAACTATCTATGATAGCACATGGAATGGGAAACTTAAACCTGATTTTTCCTAATTATAAATTATGTCAGCAAATGAGGGAAAATACTAATCTATATAAAATCTTTTCAAGTAGTGCTTTTGGGGGCAGTTTTAAGGGGTTTTAGAGAAGACTTTATGGAGGAGGTGTTATTAAACAGGGCCTTGAAGGAAAAATTGTTCAGTAAAGATTTAGTGGGAAATCTAAGCAGTGAAATAATGAGAGCCTGAATTATGGTGATGGCCAGTAAGAGTGGAAAGAAGGAGATGGAATTCTGCCCAAACTACAGTGATTCCCTGTTAGTTCTAGGGTCAAATATATATTCTTTTGGCATATAAAACTTTACAATATGGTCTTTTTCTAGGCTTTCAGTCTTCTTACCCATTATTTCGTGTCCTCTGGTTCCCATATATTTACCATTGCTCACACAACAAATAATCCTTTCACTATGTCTTCTATGCAAGTAGCAAAGAGTTAGCATTTTGGATTTTTATTTATCGGATAGTAGGCAGTGTCCAATGTTGCAGAAAGGTCAAAGGAGGATGTCAAGATTGTTAACATTTTATAGTCCATATGGATTGGACTGATAACAAAAAGAGAAAGAATCGAATTTTTGGGGTGTGCTAGGTCAGAATGTGCTAAGATAGGGCTTAAAAAGCTAACCTACAGCAAGTTAGTTTCATTAGGGATTGTAAAAAATATACTCTATAACCCAGGGAAATTGTTCTTAATAATGCACCACAGGGTTGAATTTAGTGGAACTCAAGCATCCTCCTAAAGTGTTCCCTGGATTCCTAATAGTATGATAGTTGGAAACAATATTTCTGATGTCTTTACAGATATACTCTGGGATATGGGTTATGCAGTTAATAATAACTCAGTTGTGTAGTGTTTTAAGATTTGCAAAATGCATTTCCCAAAACTCTAAAGATGATGTTTCAAGTATTATTATTTTACAGATAAGAAAATTGAAGCTTAAGGAAGTTAGAGGATTTGCCTGTGGCAACAATTATAATAACAGTAGCTAGCTAGCATTGATATATTTCCAGGTTTTCAATATGCTTTGCAAATATTTCTTTTGTCCTCAGGGCTATACTCCCTGCTATGGAGAGGACTGATTATATTTGAGGCAAATATACCCCGTGACTAAGTTAAAAATTCTGTTTTTCTTTTAAAAGCAAGGTCTGTAAAATCCTATTTTCTTTTTAAAATTCTGTATCATCCCTGATTTGTGCCAGCTAGGGAAACTTTGCAACAGTGTCCAAGTCCAGTAGTCCCCTATTTCCCAATTTATGAGAAGAAAGGTATAGGAAATGACTTGCCCAAGCAGAAACCTTTACTTTCAATCCCTATCTTGGTAATAAATGTTCAGAGGGGTGATTTGAATCCCCATTCATTGAAGCCAGGGCTCTTTTAACTGTCCTTTGCTGTGTATCAATAAGTACAAAGGCAGAATTTGAAACCAGATCTAATGGATCATCCTATACTGTTTTATATTTGTATTGATTATTTATGTGTCTTAAGTTCCTTGACAGCAGGAACTGGTTTTTTTTTTTCTTTTACAGATCAGTTCTGAGAATATCTAGCTTCATGTCATTAAGAAGCAAAATTAAGATGAATGGACATCCTGTTGCAGTTATATGTAATTTACCTTTTTCCATTTATGAGGAAGTATTTACTTAGTGCTTACTATATGCTAGGCTTTGTGCTAGGGACAAGAGAGATGAAAAAAAGCAAAATGACTGTCCTTATAGAACTTGGATACAATGGAGATGTGTAAAGAAATGGGTTCGTTTTAGATAAGTAAAAAACCTGCTGTATTTCTTTCCCTTTTGTTGTCCGCAGTTAGCAATATAATGCTCTTCTATAGGATTGCCCATATTTCACATTTGAGATTCAGAGAAGCTGTAGAGCAGAGATTGTTTGGCTAGAAGTCAAGAATACTTGGTTTCAAATCCTGGCACTTAGTATTCTTGTTAGCATAAATAAATCACTTGATGTCTGAGACTCAGTTTCCTCAATTCTAAAATGGAGGAAATATCTTTGTACTGACTTCCCAGGACTGTTGTGAAATTCAAATGAGATCATTTATGTGAATTGAAGTACTTTGTAAACTTTAAAATGCAATAGAAATATCAGCTAACATTTGACACATGCCATTATAGATTATTTTAAGTGATGTCAGAGTTTTTCATTTCCCTGAACATTTCATAAAATAATTTTTAAGTTCAGAGGAATCTCCAAAAACATCTAGTCTAAGTATTCCTTAGCCTTTTTGTGTTATGACCAGTCTAATGAAGTGTATGGACTTCTTAAAATTTTGTTTTTTAGATGTACAAAAAGGCATTCATAGGAATACAAAGGAAAAACAGTTATACTGAAATGCAGTTATCAGATTTTTTTTTTTTTTTTTTTTTTACTGGACCTCAGTTTAAGAATCCCAGATCTAGTTAAATCATTCTACTGAATTTGCCATCTTGTAAGGACTATAAGAAGAGTGCTTCCTTAATATTTTAGAACCAAAGGAGTTTAAAACTGAAAAAGAACATAGAGATTCTGTGGTTTTCCCTCCCCTCTACCCCACTTCATTTTACAGGTTGAGAAAATTAAGGCCTACAGAGATGAAATTATTTGTACAAGTTGTTCAGTTATTTTCAGTTGTGTTTGACTCCATGACTCCATTCAGGATTTTTTTGGCAAAGGTATTAGAGTATTTTGAATTTCCTTCTTCAGCTTTTTTTTTTACAGATGAACTGAGGCAAAAAAGGGTGACGTGATTTGGCCAGTTCACATAGTATCTGAGGCATATTTGATTTCAAGAAGATGAGTCATCCTGACTAGGTCCAGCACTCTGTCCCAAACAGCTAGCTATTAAATAGCAGAGCTAAGATTCAAACTCAAGTTCTCTTGACTCTAGAAAACAGTGTTTTTCTCACTATGGCACATCACCATTTCTTAGTATTGTCAGTTTAATAAGTATCTACGATCAAATAATGTGATGGTTTTAAGAATTTTAAAACTACACTCATCAGAGATGCCAAAATAAATCCCAGCATTTCCAGTTACCCTATGGTCTCACTCTATGTGAGGCATTTGCCCTCTAAGGTGACCAAGGCAATGCTTTACAGTAAGTTCTGCCCAGCTAAGCCCTCCTTTTTTCATCTGGGTCTGCAGGGATATGTTTACTTATCACTCCCTACTCTGTGTCAACTTCCAGCAGTTGATGGACATTGAATGCTCATTAAGTACAATGTATTTTGATATTATTAGGGGCAGGCCAATGCACATCATGTGGTCTCACTATGATACAAAGTTGTGTGGGCAAAATAGCCATTAAAAGTTTTGATAAATCTATTGATAATAAAGGATACTATGATACATGCTTTTTGGAAACATCCTTTTTTTTTTTTTTTTTTTCCTTTGCTGAGGCAATTTGTGTTTAGTGACTTGCCCAGGGTCACACAGCCAGGAAGTGTTAAGTGTCTGAAGCCAAATTTGAACTTAGGTCCTCCTGACTTCAAGGCTGGTGCTCTATCCACTGTGCCACCTAGCTGCCCCTGGAAACATCCTTTCTTATAAGGTAGTGTGTGATAACAAAGGGCCAAAGGGCTGTGCATTTATATACTTTTGAGAGACAAGAAACTGTTCAGAGAACTATTGTGAAAATGAGTAGAATGTTTCTTAATTATCACAAAGTTTGTCAGTTTAAATCCATAAAGAAAAACAAACATATTGGAGCTAGAACAAAAGAGTTCACCAGAAATTTTAGTGAGAACATGCATGATGAAAAACTTAAAAAGTTAAGGACCTCCCTCTCTAATAAGTTTGGACTTGTTTTAATTGTAGAAGTGATGATTAATGATTAATTAAAGTGAAAAAATCCAAAAGTTTTGGTTTGAAAGACATGAAGATATAGACAAAATAAATGGAAAAGAACTAAATAGAAGACAGATTTATGCCAGTTGAGTTCAGAAACAAAGTAAAACACAGAACTCAAGCACAAATTTGAACAAATTCAGCAGGAGAGGATTACCAAATATCAGAATGTTAACCTCTGTGTGAAAACATCTTGATGGTATTGATGATCAGTGTCTTCAAAAAGAGTACTCATAATTTGGTAGAAACACTAGTACAAAGGTGGTGGAAGGGGGCTACATCAAAGGATTTGGCCTTGTATCATCAGGAAGCCAACATTAAAGCAGTCGCAGAAGTGATGGCATTGTTAACACCAAGCCATTGTATAGGCACAAATGGCAAGTTGTCTGAGCTGTGCCAAACCCTGTAATCAACCTGCATTGGCCTTCTTCATATTATTTCATGAGTCTATTCCTTAGACTCAGCACTGTGCTGCATCCTTTCCTGCTAGCCAAATTGCTTAACTCAGGACAAGTCCTCCCTGAGCATTCCAGAATATGCCTAGTGTTATCAATTCAACAGCTCCTGAGCTACTGTTTTGTATCATGGACCCAATTTCTTTACTGTTTCCACAAGGGTTGCAAACATCAGCTCAGATGATGGGACTACATTTTACGGGCTGCTGCTCTGCTGCTGCTGCTGCTGCTGCTGCAGCTACAGCTACTCCTTTTGTCTGCACAATTCCACAGTTTATAAGTGTGCTGCAGGTGTTCACAGTCCTCAGCAGCATATTAAAGCACAATCAGAGGTAATCATGAAGCAGCCCCTTATTCATGTGCAATGTCAGGAACTTTTTACTGCTTCTGTGTTGACATCCATCCCTCCTGAAGAGTAAAAGCAGGTGGTGGGTGAATAGCTACCTTCATTCATTCAGGCCATGCACCCTACTCTGAGCAGTAAAACTCAGGGATGTTGCTAGAAACTGACAATTCTGAGCTTTTTCATATGCTTGAGTCACCTTAGATCTCCCTTCTGAGATTGATGAAGCCATAGCCATGCTACAAGCTCACTGAGCTAAAGTAACAGCCCACAGATAGTTCCATTTGAATTTCAACCGTTTAAAATCTGGGACCATCTACTTTACTGAAGAAAAAGACCTAAACATTGAAAAACTAAAATGTCATAAAAGTTGCAAAATATAAAAAGGGAAACTGGAAAAAAAGTAACACCGTTTTCAGAATTTTTTGAGATATTTCTAGTTTTTGATGATTTTATTTTTTAAATATTCTTGTTGTATGGAATGACCTTTTTTTTTTTTTTTTTTTTTTTTTTTTTTTTTTGCTGAGGCAATTGGGATTAAGTGACTTGTCCAGGGTCACACAGCTGGGAAGTGTTACATGTCTGAGACCAAATTTGAACTCAGATCCTCCTAACTTGAGGGCTGGTGCTCTATTAACTACACCACCTAACTGCCCCTATGGAATGACTCTTTGAGAAGGAACTAGGAGAGATATTGGGAGAAATTTTTGCAATGTGAAAGTATACTATAAAAAACTTTTTTCAAATTTGTACTAATCTTCCATCTGAAAATACTTTCAACTGTTCAAATATTTTAATTTTTTACTAAATCGAGAACTAGCAAAAAAAATTAAGACATTTTCAAGAAAAATTAATTTAGCTATTTTAAGGCAAAATAAAAATATCCATAATTACCCAGTAAAAAGAATATTTGCTAGAGGAAATAAGTATGCTTTCCATTTCTGTTAAAGTCATACAAGATTCCTACATCTACAATCTTTTAGATAGTTTTGTGTAGTTGATTATCAAGCCAGGAATAAAATAAGACAACTTATTTGAGAATGTCATATAAAGTAAAATTAGAGAGATTTCCTATAAATAGTGAGATTTGCCAGAAGTTTTTGAATTCCATAATAATGTTAGGGCCTCCTCAGTGAAATCTGAAGCCACTCAAAGCCATTGGCCTGTTTTATTGTTTTGACTTTTGTTCTGACATTTTTATACTGAAATGATTCTGAAATATTTACGTTATTTGAATCATAATTCCTAAGTTAGGGATCTGTTTGCTTTCTGGTAAGATAGTAAGTTTTATATGTGATGATGTTTGATGCTTTCAGTATCTAGCACCTTCCCATTCTTTTAAAGAAACTATGTGGACTCAGCTAGGTGACTTAGTAAATGAAGTATATTGACCTTGGGATTTGCACTGATCTTGGGATCAAGAGGACCAGAGTTCAAATATAACCTTGGACACTTATCAGCTCTGTGATCATGGGCAAATCACTTAACCCTGAATGTCTCCAAAACAAAACAAAAAAATTATACATAATGTGTGAAATGAGTGAAAATTCTAAGTTGTTAAGACCCTTGCCTTCCCGCTCACCCCTTCTCTGTGCCCATCTTCACTTCAAAGTTAGTGTCTGTTTTTGGAGAATCTGATCAGGTTCTTAAGATTCTTCTACCTCTTCATTCTCCAGAATAAATGCTGGTGTATAAACTACAATTAACTTGATAGCAGGTTTTTTTTTTTTTTTTTTTTTTTTTTTTTTTGTGGTGCTCACGAATGAGATAATGCAAGTTATTTAACTGATGTTTCTTATTGGAAGCAATTTTTATTTTTCTCTCCTATGAGAACCTGTAAGCCATCCTTCGTCCAAATGTGGCTTCCTTGTATTTCCTGGTATATTGTTACTATTGATGTGATTCATTTCCTATAGGTTCTCACCTTGAGTACTAATTTATCACCTTTTCTGTCCACTTCCAGAAAAGAAAACTATCCTTTATCCTGAGATAGTAACTAAACTTTTACTGTGAACCTTCTCTCTATATATTTGATATGCTATTTTGTGCATATTCTTAAGAATGTTTTCTGAGTCTTCCAAATGAGTTTCATGTGAATATTATATTTCTCTAACTACAGTAATTTTTTGGAGGAGAGAAATCTTCATTTTGGAAGAGGAATGTATTAGCATCTGAGACCTTGATTAACATCTAATGTAATGCTTTCCTTTTAAAAAAGAGAATGTAAACTAAACCTGGAGTATTTTCTGTTCCCAATTACCAATCTCTTTAGCTTCCTTGAAGTTCCAGCTAAAATCCACCTGTTAAGGAAGATTTTTCCAACCTCTTTTAATTCTAGTGCCTTTCTTGTTATTTACTTTTTACTCTGTAGCAGCTAAGTGACACAGTGAATAGAGCACAGAACTGTCAGTCAGAAAGCCTCATCTTCATGAGTTCAAACCTGGCTTCAATTAGCATTTCAAGTAGCATTGTGATCCTAGGCAAGTCACTTAACCCAATTTTCTTAGTTCTTCATCTGCAAAATGAAGTGGGGAAGGAAATGGCAAACCATTCTTTATGAAGAAAACCACAATGGAGTTATGAAGAGTTGCATATATTTCAACAAAATACATTTATCCGTTAGTTTGCTTTGTATGTTATTTGTTTACATGTTGTCTTATTCATTGCATTTTAAGTTCCTTAAAGGCAGGGACTTAATCACACATTTTAGCACAGTGCCTAGTACAAAGCAGGCTTTTAATGTCTACTGATCTATTTGATTAATTGTCCAAAATCACAGAGTTAGGACTGTGATTTCCTGATTACTTAGTTCTGCTGCTCAGGCTATTCTTTAGCAAAGTAACTTTTTGCCCTGAATGCTAAGGTAAATAACAAATGTCAAGTGGAAAGAAAATTTTGATGATTTTGATTTTGTTACAAAACTTTCCCGTTATTTCTTTAGATTGTGATCTCTTTGATCAGTTTTTCTGAAGTATCTTTTTAGATTTTAATCCAGTTTTTAAATCATCTAATCTAAGGTTTTTCTCTCATTGAAATTTGTTTGGAATTTTGTAAATAGAATGATTTTTAAAGGGCTTTATTATTAATGCATTGGTGTTAATGTACTTGTATTTAAGCTCCAAAATGGAAGTGATTTACAAGCATCTTTAATAAGTGCTAGTTGTCCAGTCCATCCTAGGACAAATCTCACTATTTCCTATATTCTGTTTGATCATCCTTCAAGTGAAAATTTTTATTCTGTGAATACAGATAAAAATAAACAGAAGACAAACAAGGAACCCAGAAAGAAATCATGTTGGGGATGGTATCTAGGAATGAAAATACCAGATTTTTTTTAAAAGAAGATAACAAAGCCACCACTTTTCCCCTCTTACCCACCAACTGCTTGCTTGGTTGCCTCTTCGTCTTGAATGCTATTGAAGTAAATTACTGTTTGTGAAATGAAAAGTAAATTTTGATGAGTTTGATTTAGTTCCCGAAATTGCATCTCATATTCTTGTCTTTAGAATGTGATCAGAAATCAGTTATACTAAATTATCTTTTGAGATTTTAATCCAAATTTTTAAAAATCCTACATGGGGCAAAGTAGGCTGATGTTTGATAAGACTATAGTTCCAAGCATTGTATTTTTCACTGATAATTTATTTGATATATTAGAACATATGATAGACTAAGAGAGCAAACTGACTGTAGTCACAACTTTAGGAAATATTTTGAATTCTGGGAAAAGCTTTCTCACATGCCACCTCTTTTGTAGGTAAAAAATACTCCCATATGAAGAAGACATTCTTCAATATGATGGATTCAGAAGCTCATGAAAAGAGGGGAAACATCCTGTCACCTTCACAGCAAGATATATCACCTCATGCTGTTAATGAGTTTAAGCATTACTTTTGTGGCTGCTGTGCAGCCTTTAATAATGTAGCAATCACATATCCCATTCAGAAGATCCTTTTCCGCCAACAGCTATATGGACTTAAAACCCGAGGTGCCCTAATTCAGTTACAGAAAGAGGGATTGCGAAACTTATACAGAGGAATTCTGCCTCCATTAATGCAAAAGACTGCAACATTAGCACTCATGTTTGGTCTCTATGAAGATTTCTCTTCCATTCTCCACCGGCATATCAGTTCTCCTGGAATTGTGACTCGAAGTACGGCAGCTGTTCTGGCTGGAGCAACAGAAGCCCTTCTTACACCACTGGAACGTGTACAGACATTGCTGCAAGACAACAAGCATCAGGATAAATTTACAAATACTTATCATGCTTTCAAGGCTCTGAGATCCTATGGAATTGGAGAATATTATCGAGGTTTGATACCTATTCTTTTCCGTAATGGACTCAGCAATGCACTGTTTTTTGGTCTTCGAGGACCCATCAAGGAACATTTGCCTGAAGCAAATTCTTGGAGTGCTCATTTGATTAATGATTTTATCAGTGGAGGTCTATTGGGTGCCATGTTGGGATTCTTGTTTTTTCCAGTGAATGTTGTCAAAACTCGAATGCAGTCTCAGATTGGTGGGGAATTTCAGTCTTTCCCCAAGGTTTTTGGAAAAATCTGGCTAGAACGTAATGGGAAATTGACACATCTTTTCAGAGGTGCCCATCTGAATTACCATCGATCCCTCCTATCTTGGGGCATAATCAATGCAACTTATGAATTCTTGTTAAAGCTTGTATGAAAGATGTCATCTATAATTCCCAGTAATAAGTTCAGTAGAACTTCTAAGATGACTTCAGTTATACCTTGGTTATTAACATTGGCTGAATATTAGACAGTGTCATAAATCAAACTGAGCAAGATGAAATATGAGCAAAATTTTCTTTGGGATAAAAATTGAAAATAAAGATTTATGGGCAGGAAAGTTAAATTATTTTTATCAATACTTGCTAGGTTTAGATTTTTGTTATTAATTACCGTCACTGTTGATGGAAAGGTTCAAAGTCCAAGAAGTGATTTTTTTTTTTTAATGGAAATTCTTTGAACTATCTTTATTAAAACTTGAACTGCCATGAACAGCTGGAGAAGAGTCCTAATATCCTGAGATTTCTCCGGCTTTTTTGTGCTTCACTTTCTTGTTTACCCTCTGAAGCTATATAAAATGGTCTTTAGTTTTGTGAAGCTTCAGAACTTAGAGGATCAGAGAGGAAAGCAAAATAAAGAAGAGAAGCAGCTCTATTAGGAATGGGCTTTTCATGAAAAACTGCCTACCTTCATTGTAAAGCCAAATGTATAGTTACCAAAATTGTGTTGCTTTTAAATAACCTAGGATTTTATTTGTGGTGATGTAATTGAGCAATTTTTATTCAAAACTTTGTTCTAAAAAATTCAAAATTTAATTATTATAGCCTCCAATTTTCTTCATTAGATACATTTCTCTTATTGATCCAAAATTTATGTTGAATCCTTCTTGAATAACTTTACATGTTGATTTATCCTTTTTAAAGTTAAATTTCATCACAAAAAATGAGACTTGAATCTTAAGTTTGTCCTTTGATACATTTTCATTCCATTTTCACGTGGCATAGAACTGTTTCATTGAATTAATGCTTCATCAGCACAGGTGTTTTGTTTCCTTGAAATTCCACTAACTCTTCTCTATATCCATTCTTCTTTCCCTCTTTAAGGAGCAGCTTTATTTAGTTATTACTTTATCTCCACCTTTGTTGTGTCCTGGCTTTGCAAAAGTTCATTATTTTGTAGCCTATGCTTTTTCTGATTTCAAAATATATCAAAAAAACCCAAACTTTTGCTTTCTATAATACTAGCTAATTTTGACATTCACTTATTAAATTTGTGTTGGGACTCAAATTTTAGATTTTCTTGATGAAACATAAAACTCAACCAAGTCTTAAGCTCCTGGGTAAGACTTTAGAATTGTAGCAGTTGAGGCTAACTAGATATCTTGACAGCTAGTAGCTAAAAAAGTTGGAAATATCATTTATAGTAGAAATGGGATTTAAACATTTTTTTCCCAGATAAATAACTTGATTGAAATGATTGTCATAAATCAGAATTTTATCAATGAAAACATCCTGGAAAAATTATCTTACCTATTAAAAGAGCTACTAAATGTTATTTAACTAAGTTGGTTTCTGAAATCAGTGACTTTTCAATTTAAGAGAGTACTGCTGCCTCCTTATTTTATGGGAATGATGTTGTAAAGCAACTTAATGTCCTGACCTTGCCATTCAAATGTTTTAATAACCTATGAAAATCTGTGCTTAAAATCAAGGCATTGACAAATGATAGTTTATTATTAAATGTTGCAGGAGAGTAGTTAGTAAAAGGTCCAAAAAAGATACATATTTCTAAATACAGTTATATGACTGGCAGAACTAGAGAATTTGACATTTCTCCAACTATATGAGAATCCAGCAAACATCATTTTTTAAAATTGCTTTATATAACAGCATTAACATCCTTTAAAAAGCATATCTATTTTTGTTATGCTGGAAATGAAACCAATATTAATTATCAACACTATTAAGGGTTAAATGTTACCATTTCAGACCACGAAATACGTGTTATGGCAACCTAAAGCTTAATAAATGGAAGATGATTTGAGCAAATGGAGTGGAACTTTTCAGAATTTAAATTTTTAAAAAAATGTTTGAGGTAGGCCTTGACTTTGGCCATATTTTCAAACAAAACTTTTGGAAATATTACTAAATACTTGCACTTAAGTATGCATGCATTATAAATTATTTCCCCCTCCATTGTACATTGGGACTGTATTATCTTTATTTTGGCCTAGTCCTGTGTTTACACTCCAGGTGGTAGAAATTGTGTTCTTATGCACTTTTGTAGACTGCAAATGAAATTAGAATTCAGAGAGAATGCTTAGTTTTCCTTCTCTAAAAATGTGTTTAGTTTGCGTTATTTTTTTAAAAATAAACAACTTGGCTCATGAAATAATATTTTTAATGCTCCTAACTCTGATGCTATTTTGGATTTCTTTATCACTTTTCTACAGCATGTGAAAGCCAGAATGCACATATATTTGAAGTTGACTTTGCATCACACTAGACAGCTTAAATTTGACAAGATTGAATGATATCTGTGTGGAACATTTAGCCATCTGCTTTGTTCTGGACTTTAAAGAAGTAATAGTGGGCTAGGCAAGAAGTGTTAGTCAACTTCAGCATAACTGACTTCCTTTCAAATTTTTGACAAGGTAAATGTTGATTGGATGATTTTATCTGAAAAGCTTTAAAAGTGTTCTTTGTATCACTCCATTGTCTACTTGTGAACATGGGGGTGCTTTTGTTTTTTGCCTTTTTGTGCTACATAATTTCTAAGACTTACAGAAGAAGTTATGGTTTTGTATATGGAGTCTTAAAAGTTTCTATGTGCCCTCAATGTAGTATAACAGCCTTTGTACATTAACAACTTCTACTGCATCTCTACTTATTTATGATAAGGTGCCAAGAAAAATGGGTTTAAAAAAATATAATCAGCATTCATCTTAGCTAAGGTTGTATATATTGTGTAATATATGTTATGAACAGTGCTGTAAAGTGGGATCTTGTGGAGAACTGAAATTCCTAAGTTTAAATTACTGTAGTGATACTTGTATTACAGTGCAGCATAGTAAAAAAGATGAAAAGTGTAAAAAGGAGAAAGGGCATATTAATAAAACTGGGCTTATAGTAAGCCAATCATGTTTAAAAAGTAGATTGCTTCAGTATGGATGAAATACTATATGTACCTGGGTGGTTATTCAGTCATGAAGTAAAATTTGCAGTAAAAAGGGAATGGGGAAAGCACTTGGATCCAATTTTGCTTTTTAACTTCAATAAAAGGTATCTCCATTTGTTTTCTGATGAAAAAAGTGTTTTGTATACTCTAGAATCTCTAATCTTTAAAATTATCTTGTTTTTAAATTTTATCCTTTTATTTAAAATACTCCAGACTGAAACTGGCAAGTAGCATCTTGTTTGTTTTCTTATGCATTGCGTTAAAACAATTTTCATTTGATACGTACAATTTAGTGATTTTATTAATTTATAAATGAATCCTTTTAAAATGTCTGATTTTTCTTTGTTAATACATTTGTCAGTCGTCCTTATTTGGACATTATTGTGCATTAGTGCATTATTCTTTGACCCATTAGATTATTTTGAGGTCATGGAAGCTGAAGATCCTTTGCCACTTTACTTGGGTCTCAATCTAAATCAATTTTTTATCATCATATATTTATTCATTGCCTCATCTATAATACTTTTCTTCCATTTTCTATTTTCCATGCTATTCTTTATAGAACTTTCCACTTATGTTAACTGATAAAATTGCTTCATCCATATACAATTTTTTGTACACTATGCCAAATTTTTACTTGAAGATATGTAATTATAGTAATAACTTCTTTAGTTAGCATTAGAGATTAGTTCCTAAATTTCCACATATCTGGAGCTTAGAACTATAAGCACTAAAATTTTTTTCAAAATTATTGTAATCTATTATATGGGTGTCCAGTTTAATTAGAAGATACTAAATGGAATTTTTTTTTTTTTTTTTTTTTTTTGAGCACTGAGTCATCATCATAGTCTGTGCTTATATAGGTCTTATTGCCCATTTAGGTGTATTCCATTATTCAAGCCTACATTATAGCCCTCAAAATGTTTTTGAGTTCTCCTGTCTCTTTTGGTAGTTTTTGACTGTTCCACTGCTTTCAACTGTCACTTGAGCATTCTACAATTTGAGCATGTGGGAAACCATATAACCAGGTTTGTTGTAATTCTGGATAAATTAGAAGTCAGGTCCAAGTTCCCAAGGAATTCTCAGAAAGCAAAATTCATAAGCTTTAATGTATTGCCTGATCAAACTACAACAGACGTTAACCGAGTCTTTTTTTTCTGTGTTCTAAATATACTGGCTCCTTCTTTATAGGAATGATGAAATGGATATAGAACTGCTAAATGTCCTGCCCTTGCCATTCAAATATTTTAATAGTATATGTGAATGTAGGCATAAAATTAAGGCCTCAATAGATGGGATTAACATCTGCACAAAGTCTCTAAAGGATATGTATCCTCCTAAATGCAGTGATTGGTTAAACCAGAGATTTTAATATCCTTGCATAAAGAATGAAAGTCTGCAACTTTTAAAAATTACATCATCATAATAGTAATATTAACATAGCCCAACCTTATCATGCTAGAAAGGTATCTCAAACTAAGTCTGTTATGAGTGTTAAGTTAAATGCTAATATTTGAAGATACCACATAATTTCTACATAGTAAAATAATTTTTAAAACAAGTTATTCCTTGTTTTAATTAAACTTAAAGAGAAATAAAGTAGGAAATTTTTATGTCATGAAAAACCTAAAATTTGACATTTTTTTTAAGGGCAGGAAAATGTTAGATGGCAGCACCTACTGAAAAGATATTTTAACTCGGCTATCTTAGCAGTCATAAAGGCTTAGTCAAAGATACAGGATAGCCAAGGTTTATAAGACTTTAGTGTAATTAGAGTAAGTAAGTTCTGTAACTAGATTTTCTTAGGCATGAAGAAGACTCCTTTGTTCATAATTGGGATATAAGAGAGGTCCCACAGTTGAAAAGGTATTTCATACATTTCCATCAATATTACATGGTACAACATTTTAAATCAATAAATTGTAAAAAAAAAAAAAAAAAAAAAAAAAAATCAAATAAATGTATCTGATTTTGCAGTGGAGATAGCATAAAAGGATTTCATCACTCTTAGTAAAAAACAAAGACAGATGCCCGAGAAAATTACTTGTAATAGTCACTTCATATCTGACTCTTATTGGTAAGGAGCCAAAGTTCCTTAGGAAATTTGTTTAACTTGGGCCTTCTAATGGGATCTCTCTCTCTAGTCTCTGTAAGAATCACTGATCTTTATGCTGTAAAATACCTATTGACTTAAATACGTACTGACTCAAAAGAAAAATTAGTTTAGTGTTCTAAAGCCAATATGAGAATTTACAGGTGTTTTATTTTTCTTAGGTTCTTTTATATTCCTAGGCTAATCCCTCAGACTCCTATCTGACCAAAATGGATAGAAAAGATGGAGTAGACTGCACCATCCAATTGCCTGAAGGCACTCTTACCAAATTTGCAGATGTCTTCAAAATGGGAGGAATATTGTGAATTATTATACTAAGGATCTAAAAAGGTGACCATATTCTGTAAAAGTGAGTTGAAAGAAACGTGAGAAACTTAATAGGGCAAACAAACTGAAAATGACACTGAAGAAAACAAGAATGATCGGCTAGATCAAATTTGCAGTGGGATCTGTGCTTAAGGACAATTTGAAGGTGTTTCAAATCTCAAGATACATCAAAGTATCTTGGGGAAAAAAATATCTGTCCTGACCAGAGACATTTAGGTGTTGTGGCATTCTGGGCCCAAACTCAGAAAGAACTGAGTTAAAATTTAGCCCTAGACACTAAGCTAAAAGAAGATTTGGGCAAACCAATCTGCCTCAATTTACTCCTGTATAAAATGGGACTCACTCATAATAGAACCTACCTCTCAAGATTGTTGGGAAGATATTTCTGAAGCATTTTGCAGACCTTAAAGTTAAACACCTATAAATGCTAAGATGTTATCACAAAAATGTGATAAAAAAAGGAATGTCAGCAATTACTCACATAATCCACTTTCCCATCACTACAAAAATTATATGAGGATAATCTATATCCATATTGACATTTTTAAGATTTGAGAAAGGAACCGGAAATCTTTTGTACACTATTCTAGAAGAAAGAATGACCACATCTTTGTAGACAAAGGATTTAAAGGTACAAATAATACACTGAGCTCATTGTGCTTACTGTTTATTGATTATAAAAATGCATTTGATTCAATACAGGAAAATGCCACTTTTTTAAAATGCAAGAAAAAAAACAACTGGATCAAGAATGATTGTACAGATGATTAGACAAGCCATAGAACTGATCCATTTATCTTGGACAGACACTGCAAATGGACCATGAACCCCATCTATAATTGAACAAGAGCAAAGCAGGCTAGAATGAATTGAGAAATGCAAGATGCTTTTTTCACTGATGCCAAACTTCTTGACGAAACAAAGGCCCATTTTTAAAGACAGTATTCTCCTGGTGATACTGTATGGCTGATTTCTGAAGAATTAGGAAATTGAGGATCACTGAAAGGGTAATGAAAAGGGACAAAGCATAAACAAGCAACAAATCAAGTGAATTGTGCAGAAGAATGTAAAGAAATATCATTGGACAAATAACATGGCTAAGAAAAATACAGGCCTGTCATGTAGGAAGAGCAAAGCCAACATCAAGTTTAAGGCCCACAGGGGAAAAGATGGGCCAGTCACATAGAATATGCAGCCAGGGATTAAGTTGGGATTTGCATTGCTGTAAGGCAGTACCCACACAGATGAGATCATAGATCCATCCAGTAAAGTGCTACATTGGATTTTTTATCATTTGCACAAATTGGGTAAGATAAAGCTAAGCACCAGTTAGTTCATATGAAAAACACCTTGAGATGTTATTGACTGCAAACCTAATTTGAATAGACGGTATCATGTAGAAGCCCAAACCAAAAAAACCTACTCCAATCAAATTTAGTTAAGAATATGGTATCCCAGAGTAAGGGCGATGATCATTAGTGTTTGGGTCTATACACTGGATTTTAGGACACTGACAATATGATGTATCCAAAAGAGAGACATCAGGATAGAGAACTGTTAATAATAAACAGGAGATTGTTACTGGAGATGTTTATTATAATGGGAAAGAGAAGATGGGGAAGAGGGTCAGCTGATAATTTCAAACATATGAAAGGACTGCTATAAGGAAAAGAGATTTGTTTTTGTTTGGTCCCAGAAGACTATAATACTATGTACAAGAACAACAAGTAAGAGTTTGAAGAATGAATTCAAGCCCAAGTCTCCTGAGAGGATATTTTCCATAATGGAGTTCTGCAGTCAGGCCCATACCTACTCAGCTAGGATGTTTTAAAAGGAGATTCGTTTTTAGGCTGTCATCAATGCCTCTTCCAATTCAAGTGAAGGGAGAGAATATTCTTTAAAGTAAGCATTTGTATTCTAAGCAATGCTATGAAGATCATTCATTTTAAACTCAGTTTGAAGCATAGCACCTCTCTAGGTTCTTATTTCCTATGATTAAAGGCAAACGACTGCCATTTAAAATATTTACTACTCGGCAATTCTTGTAAGGAAGATGATTCTGTAACCTTCCTGTGTCCTTCTGCTTATTACAAACTGCAGAAAATAAACTAATAAACTAGTTAACTTATGTTGACATATAAATTGATGAACTGATTTGTTATAAAGGATTTTATTGAAAATTAATTAGTAAAAGTATTTAACCCTTTTTAAAGAAATAAGCAAAGAACCAGTGAAGTATGGATATACTTAGGTTTTCAAGCTTCATTTATAGCCCTCCTTGCTGAATCCCTATTTCTTTACCTCTCCTCTGTAAAGGTCAAAGCAGACTAAGTGGCAGGGAAGTATAGATGCCAGGGGTGTAGCACTATGAAGGACACCACATAGTGAAATAATTTTAAAAGAAATGATTCCTATGAGTAATGATTTAAACTCAATGTGGAAAAGAAACTGAAACTTAGGGTACCATTTGATGCAGATGAGATTTCTAATATGATCTTAGATACCTTGAGTAAGTAGTTTTAAACTTAGTAACAAGTTGGTTGTCTTATATACAAAAGTCTAGATACAAACAGCCTGTTTATTGAATATTTTCATCCATATCCAATAAGGTTACTGCCTTTGCTTTCTGGTTGTTGGTTTTTGTTTTTTTTACCTTGTAGTTCTAACCAAGAAATGAAGTTCTAACCAGAAATGAAGATGGATGCTGACTGAACAATACAAGAATAAGTCATTTGTATTGGTACTCTGACAGAGTGTATTGTCAAAATACACTACTTAAATGCTTGATTTGGGCAAGGACCTCAAACAAGCAAAAGTGCCTGAGAAACACTTTAGCTCAAGAAAAATAATTAAAACCATAATTGAAGAGACTTTATATAACATTTAGTCACACTGATAGGGAAAGTTATTAAGAATTTGATCAAATAGCATAGCTGATGTTAACAATACAACAAACCGATGAAAGGAAATATACTCTGCCTTGATTAGGTAATATATATAAAAGATGAAATTTTTAATTCAAGAACTAACTTTTTTCATACCTACCTACCTGACTTAAGTTAAATTAGCTATAAGAATGCATAAGTCTGCAGAAAAACAAGTAAATAAGCCATTATTAATATTCCACTGATAGGTACATACTTCATAGTGATATGGAAATGATGGTGTTAAAAGTCAGAGCAAAAGTAAGCATAAGGCTCTGGTAGGTCCTATTCAATTAGAAAGATTTTGTGCATAGCCCATTGATGTGTGTTGATCAAGGTCCAAGTTCAAAGAGTTTAATTACCAGAGGTTGGCATTTTTTTTCAAACCTTAAGACAATAAAACAGATATTAGTAAAATACCAGTGAATCCTTGAAACATAAAGTATGTAGTTGCTGGCATCAGAAAATATTTTAGTAAATTTTGTAAAAATAAAGTTTCCCAGTTAAGGAGGTTGTATTCCCTAGTTCCAAATTAATGTCTCTAGCAGATTGGTTAATGAGTTCTAATAACTTCACAAATCTTGCAAAAGAATATCATTCATTTCGAAACTGATGACTAATTAAAGCAGATTATAGAAGGAAAGCTGACTACAAGTCTCCCTCATTCCTTAAGATTGCCAAATTTGAAGGTAGGTCACATGACAGAAAGGTAATTTTCTGCTTTGTTCAAAGGGGCTTTGGATGTGATTCCAAATTGCCTAGGAAGAGATACCTACTCAAACCATCAGTCTAGCAATGCCTAAAACAATAAAACTGTGTTAATGAAATACCCAGATTAATTGCACTGTTTTGAGCATTAAATTTTAGCTTTAAAAAAATGAACAAACTTCATATTGCTTAGAAATAGATAAAAAAATATTCAGAACAAATCCAATATTTTGTCACTCTTCTATATAACCTGAAGCACAAATTTATGTTTTAACGTGATATCTTGTCTACCTCCTTCCCAATAAAAGCACTAATTGAATAGAATATAATTTTAGTGTTTATTAATTGTATGACTAAAAGTTCTAATGTTTTATTTTCTTTAATGCTCCGATATAATTTTAACTTTTTCCATTTTTCTGTAAAATAAACTAGTATTGTTCAAACCACTGTTAAGATTTTTAAGAAAAGCATTAGGTTCAGAATCATTTTTGTGTTAGCAGTGCTTTAGGATTTTAAATGATAGTCTCCTAGATTATTTTGTGTTCAAGGACAGAGTCATAACAACTGGTTAGCTATTCAGCAGCTTAATATCCTGTCTTGAGTAGCAATAAGGAGGAATTAAAGAATTTTCCTCTAAAAGTTAAATATGCCCAAACCAGCACCAACTGTTTAAATCAGTTGTAGAATTGTTATTTTCAGCCTTGCTCATCTAATGTTATAGTTGTTCCTCTCTAAATAATTAATATTTTAATTGCCAGTGTCTAGATTTCTTTTGTTGTTGAGATGTGGCAAGGCACACATCTTGGCACAGATATGGGAGGAGACTTAAAACTATACACACACTTGATTCTTCTTTCTTTTGGAGTCTAATAAATAATACTGTTATGAACATATGAACTTCCATTCTATTGACCATTCTTTAATCCTCCAGAATCAACACTACCCCATTAAAAAAAAAAAAAAATCCCGTGAAAAATGAGGCCTTAGAGCTATTTAACGAAACAAAACAAAACAAAATCACCCTTGCTTTATCCTTATTTCACATATTTCACAATGGGAGTTTCAAACTTTTGTAATGTGCTGATAGAACTCTATAATCAAATCCAACTCACAGTGTTGTGAGAAGTGTTTTGTAAGCCTGAAGTGCTATAGAAATGTGAATTATTGTAAAAAGCAAGTACATCACATGATAGAAGGAATGATTTATGCAAGTAAATCTGTAAGTGGTCAGAAAATCAAGATATAACTTATCTTAATATAAAATATTTCCTAGAAACACCACATAAACAATCCACTAAAATTAAACTATACTGCCTCTTATTAGTTCGTAATGCCTACTGGTTTCTTCTGAACTAAAATTGTACCCCTGGGTTGTTTAAACTAAAAAACCATGCTTTATAGTTTTATTCTTTCAATTAAGAAAGAGGTAGAATATAATTGGTATGAGGTAGAATTTAACTACATATTCAGTTGCCTTTTATTTCCAAGCTGAGAATATGAACACAACAAACTCAAACTCAGAACGTGCCAGCTAGACTCAAAAAGTATGCCAGGGAAGTACAGCTGCTTCCTAACTTCTAATATAAATACCTAATGTTTTCCATAGTTATAATAACAATCAATCCCATATAAAATCTACTAAAACCTCAAGAACTATTTTTAAATGACCAAAACTAATTTTTCTAGTAAACATTTTGCAAATTATAAGAGAACCTGACGTCAGATAATGGTTTTGTTGATTTTAAAATCCTAAAGCACTAAATATCATTATGGATCCAAAAAGTAAATAAGAATATTACCAGTAAATATAATCTGTAGAAGTAAATTGGACTGGGTTAAGCTATCTGGTAGCCACATTAAGTCTGGCTTTGTGAAGGGAAGGAGCCTACCTAAAGCAGGTTAGGACAAATAAATAGATAAATAAATAAATAAACAGATAAATAATTACATAAACACACAAAGGAAGTGAACTGTTTAAGTCTTATACAATTTTTTGTCTTTAAAATGAAAGTCAATTATAGAATATGAAGAAATAGCATTTTTTTTCTGCTTTTCCTAAAGGCATTTTGGGACTAAATTAACACACACACACACACACACACACACGCTTATTCTTGGATGAAATTTTCAGGTTTTGTTTATATTTATATCTGCTGTGCACAAAAGTAAATAAAATGAATTTTTTTTCCAAATGCTTTCATTAAGTAAGTCTTAAGCATTAAGAACCATTCAAATTCACAACATTTTTATATGTAAGGAAAAACATGAAGTCACAAATTTGCATGATGCACTGCAATGGCATTTAAATGTGTAGCTTCTACTAATGTTCAGTAGTTTAGTATAATAGTCTACCTACAGGTGGTAAGATAATGACTTAAAAAGCTTTGTCTTAAGGATGCAATTATACATGTGGAAAGTTTTCAATATTATTCTAATCAGACATTTAATTTCTATTTGTATTTTCTGTTCTTTTTTCCATATTTATAAAATCATGAAATACATTTATACAGTCTCAGACTCAGTTTACCATAGATTTAGACTTAGAAGGGACCATCTTGTTCAATGCCTTCATTTTCTCATTTAAAGATTAGGAATCTGAAGACCAGAGATTGACTTGGCCAAGGTGACATAGTAATAACAGCTGATATTCAAGTTCAGGTTGCTGACTCCAAATCCAGTTCTTTCTGATTTTGTCTTATAATTTTTATTTTGGAATATATTTAGCCTTCATTCTTGCATATGTGGACATTTAGGTTTATACATGAGAAAACTAGCCAGATCTGGACCTTTCCCAAAAAACTTAGCTTTTCATTACTAAGAACCATGAAAAATATGGAGGTAACTACTTCTGGTCAAAATAGAGCTTTATATAGTGCATGTACTAACGTTAAAGATTATGTACAGAGTCCAGGTCTAATTCTGTAGCTGCTTTTTTAACAATGTAAGCTTAGTTGTCTTTTTTTCAGCTCACAGTAGTTTAGAAGCAGGACTTTTTTTTTTTTTTTTTTAAATGATCAAGACAAACACTGACAGCTAGAAAAAGACAACTGAAAAAACCACAGTCTTAAGTCCATGGTCATTTATCATAGTGCCTTACAGTTCTATTCATCTTCTAAGAACATTACTGTTCAATAACTGACATTCATAATGATCCTGAATATAAGGAAGTTTTTAATCCAAAGTGATGTTTGAAAGACATAAGTTTTACCTGGAAAATTCATTTGTGTATAATTCATTCTTGGAAAGATATACCAGATAGATTAAGGTACATAATTTTACACATCATTTATTGTTAGCTCACAAATATTTGATTGTCATCAACTATTATAATGTTTCTGTACCTCCTTTATTATCTGCTTTAGAAAATAAAACCAAGTGGGAGGAAAAAGATCTTTTTTCCAGAGTAAAATCTACCAATGAATGACTAATTCAATAACATTTTTCTACTTGTCCCCCTAATAGTATAATGTTATCAAGTAATATTGATACCTTTCCAAGGAATAGCTTGAGAACAAATGAAAAAAATGCTTTAGCACCTTAGGTTAAATATATTAAACACACATTAAAACTGAATTTGCCACCCACTCCTCTATCCCTGAATGTAGGCAGTTAGGTATACATTTGTTTATACTCAGGACCCTCAACAAAGCCCAAAAGTTCTGTTCTCTTAATAGACTGTACAATATATCATGACTTTTAAGTAAGCTGATGAGGACTAGAAAATATTTAAAAGTGGAATACTCTCAATATACCTTTAAGTTTTATAACCTATTATGAATAAAAAATGAATAGATTTAACATGAAATAACAACAGATTGAATTTTTATTACTATAAGATGTAACTAATTTGAAAAAAATTAACTTAAAATAGAAATTAAAAAAAAAATTCATTGCTTTAGGTAAAGTACAACACTCCTTGGATGCTGTTTTCTTTTTCTACTTAATACATGCTGGTTACTGTGCAGTCATTACAGAACATTATTAACAAAATTTAGGATCTACAAAGTCTAAGCAGGTCTTAAAATTTTAATTTTTTATTTGGGGCTTATCTCCACTTTCATTATATAACATCTACTTATTCCTTGAGACATTTGTTAGGAAATTGTGTCCCAATTAAAGAAGATTTAATTTGCCACAAGTGGAATTCATGCTCAAGGTAATAAAACATGAGAAGAGTCTTTAGTGGGTACCTGATACCCCACCTGTGCAGAAAATTATGCCAACACTTTCCACAACGAACTTCTAAGGATACTAAATAGCATGACAGTCACTAACAGTCACTATCCATCCACCCTAAGACAAAAATCTTTCAAATCTCAAAAAACCTTTAGTTCTTAAAAACCAATAATTATCTTTACTGAGAGAGCCAATAAATGAATTGTAAAATGCCAAGGAACATGACTTGACAGCTTTATCCTAGATGAATTTGTCCCAAGGGGACGCAATTTGTGGTATGTTTCCATGTAATAAACTGCATTTTGTGACTTCATTTATTTTGGCTAGTAGCATTGTCTAAGGACCTTCCCCTTCCCCCCCAAATTATTTTTCTCTAAATATATTACATAAAGAGATTCTCTGCATGCACAAGAGTGGTTTTTATTATTTCTTGTGGCAACATTTTTCTACAGAAAAGCATCTCCCAATTATATAATACAAATCAGTGAGAAAATGATTAAGTGGACAGAAATTTCCCCAAAATACGAGGAATGTATCTACTGGCTAAAATGAGGCACATTTGTACATTTGAATGATTGGTTATGAGGGCTTATTAAGAAATGTCATATATATTGATTACTGAAATACTAAGATACAAAAAAAATACCCTTTTTTCTTTATGAATGAAATTCTTAGAATCCGATTGGCTCAATAGGTTTTGAAACTGGCTTCATTTGGTATAACTATATCAATATTTTTGTAGTTCTGAAGTTTACTGCCTAAGCTGGGATATGTGTTCTCTGGTCCAAGAGCTAGGCCTGAGCTACTACTTAATTTATAATCTAACTCTTCACAAGTATTCTACAAATATAGATCTACTAAAGTAATATTTTAATACATGCAAGTACCAATGATAGTTACTTAGCAATAACAGTGGGTGAGAGGATGTTTGCATTGGCATGGCAACCTGTGAATAATTGTCATTTCTTGAGGATGGCCCTTGATTGTTGCTCATAGGCCAATGATTTTCAGGCCCATGATAAAAAAAAAAAAAGAGGAAAAGGAAGGAAGGAGGGAAAAGAAAAGGGGGGAAAGGACTTCC
This sequence comes from Sarcophilus harrisii, assembly GCF_902635505.1. Classification (NCBI taxonomy): domain Eukaryota; kingdom Metazoa; phylum Chordata; class Mammalia; order Dasyuromorphia; family Dasyuridae; genus Sarcophilus; species Sarcophilus harrisii. Next base: position 216,638,646 of record NC_045426.1, read on the forward strand.
AGCCCTTGTTTAAATATGAAACCTATTCAATATGTGCTCTTATATTACATTTCATTCAATACAGTCACAATATCAATAATATCATTATGATAACTAGACAATTAGCTTGGAAATAGAGCTGGAGTTCTCAACTAACAAATATAACACTAATGAAACAAATTAAGAGTTCTCAAAGAACTCAGTATTCTTACACACAATTTTCCCCAATGGGAATAAGGGAAGAAAGCAGAGTAAGTGAGGGCATCTTTACTCATTGATTTGCCCCAGGTAGTATAACAATTTCTACTACACTATATAGATTGCAGCAAAGAAGATGACAGAAGTGTCTAAATGCTTCTCCCATCTCAATAATAAATGCTTTCTGCTAAGCCAGCAGAACCTTTTTTGCACCACTGGAAAAAGTCCCTTTCTTCACTTCTCAGAGCTGTCAATAAAAACAAGTATACACAGTAAGGAAACTAGCAATTTAACTTCACACAAAGGAAACAAATTACAGAGACATGACAACATTTTTCTAGTATTTTACAATAAACAAAATCCCTCATGTTGTGAAAACTAGTATAGCAATTTTAATAAACTCCAAAGGTCATTATGATAAAATCTAATCTAATACGTATGAGAACATTTTCATTATCTAGTCTTTATAGTGAAATAATGGCAATTTAAAAGGGCCAAATGAATGGACAAGATAAAATTTCGTTTGTAACAACCAATATGCCAACATCAAAGTTCTAGGTTTTATTCGGTACTAGGACCAGTTTTCTTCTACCCCAACCAAAAATCCTGCCCAATGTCTACAAAGAGTCACACCCAAAGAAAAGTCCTGACAAGAGCTACTGTGCAACATAACCAGAGGAACAATGGCACAGGATCAGCAGGAGCAGAGGAATGCTGAAGAGGAAAGACAATGCATAGAGTCTGACTTAGAGATGTAGTATCAAACATCCAGTGCTAGACTGAGTACTCCTATGTCATTGTTAGGATGTTCATGGACCCCTAGGAATGAGGATCTTGAACCACACTTACAAGATCTATAAAGAAAATACTTCACCTAAACTGAAGTAATTTAGAAGTCCAACACCAGAAGAATTCCTTTTTTGATGTCAGTTGTGCCTAAAACTTTGGCTGATACAAAGATACGCGTCCACTAAGGCACCCTGAGGCAATCTGACAATGTGTAGGAGAGAACTTGGTTGTCAGAACCACATCATTGTGAGAGTAGAGAGAACGAATTTCCTGCAAAGGACTAGCTTCTTGGGGTAAGCAGTCAACAAGTTCATTGCACTGAGTGTCAAATCCCAATAAGCGGATCCCATAGCCATGTGGGGAAGAAATCATTCGACCATCAGGGCTGAAACAAAGTTCTTTGATGTATCCCCTGCCTACATTAGCTTCCTCAATATAATGAGTCAATCTTAGAGAACAACGAGGTGAGACGGGTCGTACTGGAGCCCCTTCTTGGAATTCATAGACACAGGTCCACTAAAGAAAAGAAGAAAGGAAATGAAAATTAGTGACTCTCAAATGTTTCTTTTATAACAAACTCACTTAACACATTCAGCGTCATCATGTAGAGGAAAAAACATGGGATTTGTAGTCAGAGGACCTGGCTTCTAGTCTTAGTGGGATAAGATGATCTCTATGTCTCTTTCAGCTCTAAAGCCTATGAATCCTATAAAACAAATGAAAAGTTTTTAACCAATGGAACTCATAAAATCACTGTAGAAAACAGATATGCATAATGATAGTTTCCCAATATATGTCTCAGAATCCCCACCTGACTTTCATCTAAAGAACAATGGCTAATGTGACTGCATTCTCTATGAATTTTTTTAGCCTGTTCTCTACCATAATAAATTTTATTATGTACAGCACTTTAAAGCACTGAAGACAGAGACTGCCCAAGCCTCTAATTTCAAAAAGTATCAAGAAAAAGGCAGTCCTCTCGATTCCTATTTCCCTATGCCTTTTGAGGAGACTGTAATAGCAAGTGGTAGTGGGAATTGAGCAAACCACACTGACTCCACCTTGTGACTCAATTCTTGTAACTCAGTTCTCCCTTTATTCAATTATGGGTCTAGTTCAATATCTGTCTTGAGGGAATTTTGAGAAAACTTTATTGCATTATTTGACCAATCCCTACGTAGCTACAAAGATGAACCAACTCTTATCTTTGTTTAAAGACTCTTCTAAGGATCCATTATGTTAGGTTGATCAGAAATCCAGTCAGACTAAAAAGATGATACATGGTTATGTATGCCTTTTCTGAAAACTGGCCCTGTACTGATCAGTTATTGTTTCCATGTTCTTCTGATTGAACACAGACATTTAGGCTTCTTACACTTTTTCAAGAACATTCATAAGATGGAAATCTTCAGTTTCTTACCTCCTGATCATCTGTATTACTAGAACACCGTAAAAGAGTAGCCCAACCTTTAGGATGTAGTTGTAAAGATGTAATGCAGTTACCACGATCCCTTTCACCAGGAACTTCTGGTGTTAAAACTTCAAGACTATTACGAGGTGACACACCTAAACAAAAAATTTTTGGCTTTTTTGGTAATGGTAAACACAAGAGTATTCAGTAAATACAATTGATATTAGAACCTATACTATAGAAGGAATCAAAACATGGGTTTGCAGTTGTTCAACTGCTGTTATAAACCTTTACAGGTTCCATTCTCAGACATTCAACTTAAAAGATAAGACAGCTAAATATAAAAAGTTAATAAGCAGTAATTCATTCTACTTGCTGAGTTGAAACTAATTCATCCCTCCTATGATTCAGATGAATATTTCATTTTATTTTCTAGCGGTTTCTTTTTTTATATGTTATGTCTCTCATCTAGCTAGAATCTAGAATTCCATTTCAGATTACAATTAGTTTTTTTTTTTTTACAGTGTACTCATTAATGTTCTTGATATTTTACACATAAAATTCATTACCATTTTTTATTCCTTAAAAGAGCTTCTTAAAACTGATCAGTACTGCATTAAATAAATTAATCAAAATGCTAACAGTATGATAGAGAAAGAGCTACACAAAATCTTTCTGGAGAGGAGGAATCTGGCAATAGAAAATAAAGGCTATTAAAATTGCCATGTCTTTGGTCCCAATAATTCTATTTTCAAAAATTCTATATTTCAAAAAACATAGTTTGTTAATATTAACAATTGTAAAACTTATCTGTTGAAAAAATTTTCATAGCATTATTATGTGTGAAGGTAAATATCTGAAATCAACCTAAGTATCCAATAGGAAATGCTTAAATAAACTGTGGTATATTAGTGTAATGAAATGTTATATAACAATTTGCTGAACAAATAAGATGAATGCAAATAAATCTAGAAAGACTTTTTTCAAGAACAAAACACAATTTAAAAAAAAAGGCAGAACCAGAAGAAAGACCACAAACTTATGAAAATGAATGGACAAAGAATTCTAATACCAACTTGGGAGAGAGGGAAGAATAACTATAGTTCTTTTATTGACATTTCATCATTTTTCTAATAAAATATTTCATTTTTAAGTTAATGCACATAAAGGGCTTATTAATAATAAATGCCAAGTTTATAACTGACAAAGTCTGCAAAGCACTATACATATGTTGACTCATCTGACTCTCACAACACTCACAACAACCCTGAAGTCCAAAGTGTTAGGGATGTTCAGAAGAAGACAGTGCTGCAGGCTGGGAAGTTTTATAAAATCGGTAGAATTTAAAGGTAGAGAGGACCTAAATTACAGGAAGAAGTGGCATAGGAAAGATATTGTGTTCATTTTGAGAAGCAGCTGAAAAGAAAGGATAGGATTAGATTATATTTCATTTTATTCTATCATCTTGTAAAGCAACTAAATATGAACTAGATTTTATAGATAAGAAAACAGACATGAAGAGGTCAGATGATATGTTCAGATAATCATCTAGTCACAAACTAACCAAATGAGAATTAGAAGTAAAACCAGGATTAAATTCAGTCTCTTGGTTTCCAGGGTCAACATTCTTTTTCAGATTAGATGACACAATCTCTTCATAATCAAACAGTAGTACAAATTCCAATAAATGACTATGCCTAAAGAATTCAACAATAATAATGTAAACTTTTTTTAGAATTTACTGAGATTAATAATTTTTATGGATTAAAACTAAAGAGAAAACTACCAGTTTATTTAATGAAATCAACTTTTCCAAGATATTAAAATCCTATTGTTTTACCTACCTTCTCGTTGAGAGGATCTTGACACATTTTTGTCAGATAATGAACCAGAATCACTATGATGACAAGGTGAACCAGAAGTTCTAGGAGCAGATGAACTTGGAGAAGTAGCTGCATCTTGAAAATACAAAAGAACATCAAGGTAAATGTAACAAATCGATGATGTAACCTATTGAGTTTTTTTCCTACTTCTGAACCATTCTTTTAAAATAGCATTCAAAGTACATCATAATAAATATACATGTCACACTGCAACTAAGATTAAATATAGCAAACATAACCCAAACACTGGCCTCCTTACATAAATCTCCTTCTTTTAACTTAAAAGATTTAATTGAAATAAAAAAGGAAAACAAAAAACTTTTGGTTAAAGCATCATTGCTTCTGAATTTGAATAAATTAAACATGTGAGTCTAAGCAACTTAAACTTATGTAAAGTCTTTATCATATATATTATTTCATTTGAACCACATAACTCTATGAGTTAGGTACTTACGATATTATTACCTCCATTTTACAAATGAGGAAACACAAACTTGAAGAGGTTAAGTGCCTTGTTCATAGTAATGATGGTAGTAAGTATAGGAGAGAGAATCTGAACTCAGGTCTTCCTGATTCCAAATCCAGAACATTTTCCACCATAGCTATACTCAATGTCTCAATGAAAATAATTTGTTGCATTATGCATACTGTTTTCTAATGATAAAAAAGGAATAGATTCATTACTTGAATTTCCTTGTTGGGACCAATTCAATGAAATCTGACTTCAAAAGCATATTAAAATTTTTAAAAATTATTAATCATCTTAAAACCAAGAACACTGTACCATTTTAAAAACTATAAAGAATTATAGATAGGATCATGGATTTAGAGTTTATCCAGTCTGCTCAATTTATTGCAAGGAAACTGAGGGTAAGAAAAAAAAAATGACTTCTCCAAAATCAAGGTAGTGAGTGAAAAAAGTAGAACTTGAACCCAGATCTTCTTCCTTTCAAGATCAGCACTCCAGCTGATATCATATCATTTTTCATTCAACCTGACTATTAAACTGAAACTGCCCTCTCCAAAATTACCAGTGACTTTATATGAAAAATCCTAAGGTCTTTTCTCAGTCCTCATCCTTCTTAAAACTTTCTACAGCATTTGACACTATTGAATACTCTTTCCTCTTGAATACAGTCTCTTCTCTGCGCTTTTGTGATGGCAGCTTTCTCTTGGTTCTCTTCTTACCTAACTGCTTCTTTTCAGTTTCTTTTACTAGAAAATGATCCATATCTTATCTGCTAATAGGAAAGGATTTTTCCAGACTTCTTCAGTAGAAGCTCCTTGCAATCACAGTTGATGCAAGTAGTATGTATTATATTCGTGAAGTATGTATGTGCATAAATACACACACATATACAGACACACATGTGTATATGTTTATGTATATCCATGTATGTCTGCAATATACATATATTCATTCATATGTGTGTGTATATATATATATATATATGTGTGTGTGTGTGTGTGTGTGTGTACTCTTTGAGAATAGGAACTAGTAAACTCTTTGTCTTTGTATTCACATCCAGGATATCTGGTACATAGTGAGTGTTTAATAACTGCTTATAAATTAGCTGATGCCACAGAGAGGATTTATGTTTCAGGATGTCCTCTGAGGTCTCCTCCATTTCTGGGATTCTACAAAATATTCCACCCACCCATCTAGCCCTAACTACAAAGTCTATTGTGAGGCACCATGACACAGTGAATAGACAATTGGCCTCCCAAGAAAATCTGCCCTCCAAACTATAACAGCTCACATCCTAGGCAAGTCAGGAATTAGAAGACAATATTATTGAAGAGCAGTTGGAGATCTGCATTGGTAGGCATTTCCTCCCTGGAGACCAGTTTCCAATGTTCACCTAAACTGATCAACTCAATTCCTGGCAACAAAACAAACAAAAAAACACCTAAAAACTTCAATTTTCTTCATCTTTCATTATTTTCCAGCCTACCAATCAACCTGCATTAATAATCTTTGTCATTAATCCTAAGCCTAGCATTTAATATCAGACCCATTCTTATAATCTTTTATTCTGAGTAGTCAACATGTCTTTACCAGACCCCAAAAGAATGGCAAGCCTGAGATATTTAGCAATAAAACTTTAACAGAAGCTAGCACCTTACTAGGAAATGCCACTAAGAATTACGTTAGGATGCTTTTAATTGTAAAGGATTGTTAGAATTATAAAGGGTGTTAGGATGCTTGTAAATTGTATAATCAGTAACTGTTAAAAAAAAATCTTAAAGCCCACTCACACAGACTTCTAATCATGTGATCCATTCTGGATGCCCCCAAATAAGTTGTCTTTTTAATTGTAAATGAAAATACAAGCAGGTCTCTCATATCATTACCTCCCTTTAAAGTATAGCTGATCATGAATAATTCTGGCAATCACACACTAAAGAGAGAGAGAGAGAGAGAGAGAGAGAGAGAGAGAGAGAGAGAGAGACAGAGAGAGACAGAGAGAGACAGAGAGAAAAAGCTAAAAAGGATTATAGTTACAAACAACTCTCAATATTAATATAATTTTAGTGAGTTATGTTACATTTAGAAACTGGGTATGTGAGGGGCATTTGTTATTTAATCATTCAACTCTTCAGGACACCATCTAGAGCAGGAGTCCTCAAACTTTTAAAATAGGGGGCCAGTTCACTGTCCCTCAGACTGTTGGAGGGCCGGACTACAGTAAAAACAACAACTTTGTTTTGTGGGCCTTTAAATAAACTTCACAACCCTGGGTGAGGGGGATAAACGTCCTCAGCTGTTGCATCTGGCCCACGAGCTATAGTTTTTTTTTTTGAGGACTCCTGATCTAGAGTATTCCTCCAGGTCATTTTACAAATGAGGAAACTGAGGCAAACAGTTAAATAAATGTCCAAGGTCACATAGCCAGTAAGTGTTCAAGGCCGGATTTGAATTCAGGAAGATGAATCTTCCTGACTCAAGGCTTGGTACTTTGTCTATTGTACCATCTAGATATCTTACAGTATTCATGGTTAGCATAAGTATAAGACAACTAAAGCACATAGCCAATAATTATTGCAAAAGACGAAATATTAAATAAAAACTGAAAAATTTGAAAACATCCTTCAAACCAAATTATCATATATTTTGATACCTAGTTGATTTCAATTCAAAGCTGTTAAGTTTTAATGATGAATTAATGAATTCAAAGACTGATGAAAAAAATATTGAAAAACATGCTTAAGTTTCAAATGAAAGAATCCAAATGGCTACAGACTATTCAGAAACCTTATACCTCACATATTATCATTATTATTTTTTCCCAGAAAAGAGTTGAAGGATATTGGATATGACAAACACCAAAATTTATCCTCCTTCCTGCCAAAAAGGGAAAAATGATTAATCTTACCAAAAAATTAAAAAGAAACACCCTCTAATTACCAATGTAAAAGAACTTTAGAACCACATGTTGATGTGCAGTCAAATCATCAACAGGTTCAAGCAAAGGTAAAAAATCTACATTAAATTAGAGGAAAAGATAAAAACGAGAATACACCATATACAACTCCAACAGCTTTAACCAGGCCAATTCAATTAAATTACAGATAGCAAAGACTGGAAAAGTAATAAAAAGAGAGATAATGACATTAGTTATTGACTATTTTTTGCCAAAGTTTATCAAAATGAAGCATTTGCCAGCAACAAGATTCAAAAGGCCCAGAAACTGCCATAGCTAACAAACATGGCAACAATGTTTTGAATAAGTAAAGCTAGATTATCAAAAATCATCTACAGATAAAATGACAAGAAAAATACATATAAAATGACATAGATATCAGTTTTTCTAATGACTCATTCTTACCAACAGTGATAGCAAAATAAATTTATTAAGAAAATTAAACTGATCTGATAGATATAGCTCTTTTCAACAATGAGATGATTCAGATCAGTTTCAATGATTTTGTGATGAAGAGAGCCATCTACACCCAGAGAGAAGACTGGAAACTGAGTGTAATTCATAACATAGCATTTTCACTTTTTTTGTTGTTGTTTGCTTGCATTTTATTTTCTCTTTTTTTTTTCTGGCTTGATTTGATTTTTCTTGTGCAGCAAAATATTGTATTTAAAATATATTTCTACCATGTTTAACATACATTGTGCCTTCTAGGGGAGGGGATGAGGGAAGAGGGGAAAATTAGAATACAAGGTTTTGCAAGGGTTAATGTTGAATTATCCTCTCTACCTTAAAAGTTTTAGAGAGGTGCCTAGATGACTGAGAGTTTAAGTGACTTGACCAGGATCACATAACTAATATTTGTAAGAGCCTGAACTTAAAGCCACGTCTTCCTGGGCCCAAGGCTAGCTCTCTATCTGCTACTCTACATTACTATACAGAGTATAGTATAGTAAAAGGTTAGCACTGAAAAGATGGACCTTTGCTTTCAAGGGAAGCTTTGCAATTTCCTAAAAGCAATCCAAATTCTCCTTTTAAGCTCTGGGACCAACTCATCATTATGTTTGCTTCAGATATTAGACAAGCTCTTTGAAATGTTCATCCAACTTCATGTTCAAATTTCAGTAACTGCCTTTCTTTAATCACTTCTGTGACTCTGGCCATGTTCCTCCCATTAACAGTGGGCATCCCTTCCAAGGTTTTCTCCCACTGTGATACTGTACTTGCTGATCTCATCAGCTTTAATGGATTCAATTATTATCTCTATGCTGATGATTCTTAAATCTATTTATCTTGCCAAAACTTCCATTTTTATTTCTAACTGCTTTTTGGAACTAACTAGATGTTATCACAGACTTCTTAAATTCAACATGTCCAAAAGTGAATTGATAACTTTCCCTCAAGTTCTCCTCTCTCCTTACCTTTCCTATTACTGTGGAGGGTACCACTATTGTCTCAATCACTCAGACTCATCCTTGACTCTACACCATCTCATCTCATATTCTATCTGTAAGCCAAGTCCTGTCACCTGTACTTTCACAACATCTCTTGCAAATATTCCTTTCTCTCTTCTGACACCACCACCAACTCAGCCTAGGCCTTATTCCTTCCTGACTACTAAAATAGCCTGTTGTTGGTCTCTCTGCCTCAGCTATTCTGCTTGGTTTCAACTCCTTGTACATGCTTCTCCCACAAAAATGCTCATTACCTGAAATATCATCATCTTAGAAACTGATTCACCTTTGATGCTTAATAGCTTCTCAGAACCCCAGCTGCCTTTTCTTTCTGACTGGAGGATTAACAAACAAAGCAACTAACTTCTTCGAAGTCCTCCTTTTTTTAGAGCTCAGACTCCCCCCGCCCCATTAGCTTCATTTACCACGAGTTTCTCTCTCCTCCCCCTCAGACTACACCCCATTCAGTAACATTTTGTATATTGTCTTCCCCCATTAGATAGTGAGCTCCTTGAGGGAGGGAGTGTCTTTTTTTGGGGGGGAGGGGGGAGTTATTTGTATCCCTGATGGTTAGCTTACTGCCAGGTTCAAAGGAGGTGCTTATAAATATTTGTTAAATGACCAACTGGATAAACAGGCCAAAACTTCTCTAAAGGATTATAGCTCTCTTTTGGAAGGCTACGAAAATGACACAATTGGCATTGTCATCCACAAACAGAAGCATCTAGAGCAAAGATGACCAACTCACTCCTTGCCTGCTGCTCCAAAATGAATTAAAATGTAATTAGGAAATATTTAACAAAACAAATAAAAATATAACAGATAATATTTATCTGTGATTCTCTTAGACTGTATGTGGCATGAGTTTCTATTTGAGTTCAACATCACTAATCTAGAGGATCTAACCATTCACAGGGAATCCCAGTGAATCTCCACCACCAAGGTGGGAAATATCCTTTGGCTAATTTAAGTTTTTGTTTTCAATGTAGCTGGATATTTATTATTGGAGAATTAATGAACAGGGTAATTTCTGTTGTTACGTCTTCTAAGGAATTTTGAATGAACTTGTTCTATGGAAAAGAGACAACCTGCTATAAAAGAATCTGTAAGGAGACATTTGATTCTACTGAATCAAAAGCTTTCTCATAATTAACAAACAAACACAATTAGATCTTATAATTTTCTATATTTTCAGTTAATTGTGAGAAGTTAAAAGATGTGGTCGGTGGTTGATTATGTCTTGTGAAAGCTTACTTCTCTACTAATATCCTCATCAGAGATGCCCTTGATTTACATTCTCTTGATCACTCCCACCCCCACCCCCAACCCCCCCAGTATTAACAGGATACAAGATTTTTTCCTACCTCTATTTTATCCTTTTTTCCTTTAGATAACTTATATACCTATTCAGTTACATCCTTATGTGCTCTTACAATTGTATCACCTCCAACAAGATCTCCTCTATATATTCTATATGGTCAGTATGAGGTCCTGACTGAGGTACTTTCTGGGCTCTTTTTATCTTGTGGCAATTTAGTGAGAGTGATTAAACTTCTAAATATAAAAACAATATTTATATCTTAAGAAATATCCTGCTGGTGGACATTGGATCAATTCTAGAACTGAACATGAAAAAAAGAGGTAAATGGACTGAATTTAAAAAATTAAATAGTGCTTTTAATGACCCCAAAATACTCTTTTCAATAAACTGGGGAAACATTTTTACAGCTAAAGGTTCTGATAAAGGCTTTATCTCCAAAATATAGAGAGAATTGACTCAAATTTACAAGAAATCAAGTCATTCTCCAATTGATAAATGGCCAAAGGATATAAACAATTTTCAAATGAAGAAATTCAAACTATTTCTAGTCATATGAAAAATGTTCCAAATCATTATTGATCAGAGAAATGCAAATTAAGACAACTCTGAGATACCATTACATACCTCTCAGATTGGCTAAGATGACAGGAAAAGATAATGACGAATTTGGAGGGGATGTGGGAAAACTGGGACACTGATACATTGTTGATGGAGTTGTGAATGGATCCAACCATTCTGGAGAGCAATTTGGAACTATACTCAAAAAGTTATCAAACTGTGCATACCCTTTGATCCAGCAGTGTTACTACTGGGCTTATATCCCAAAAAGATATTAAAGGAGGAAAGGGACCCGTATTTGCAAAAAATATTTGTCTCAGCCCTTTTGGTAGTGGCTAGAAACTGGAAATTGAAGAGATGCCCACCAATTGGAGAATAGCTGAATAAATTGTGGTATATGACTGTTATGGAATATTATTATTGTATAAGAAATGACCAGCAGGATGAATACAGAGAGGCTTGGAGAGACATACATGAACAGATGCTAAGTGAAATGAGCAGAACCAGAAGATCATTATACACTTCAACAACAATACATGACGATCAATTCTGATGGACATGGCTCTCTTCAAAAATGAGAGGATCCAAATCAGTTCTAATTGATCTGTAATGAACAAAACCAGCTACATCCAGAGAAAGAACACTGGGAAATGAGTATGGACCACAATATAACATTTCCACTCTTTCTGTTATTATTTGCTTGCATTTTTGTTTTTTCTTCTCAGGTTATTTTTAACCTTCTTTCTAAAGCCTCTTGTGCAACAAGATAACTGTATAAATAAGTTTACATATATTGGATTTAACATATACTTTAACATATTTAACATATATGGGATTACCTGCCATCTAGGGGATGGGGTGGAGAGAAGGAGGAGAAAAGTTGAAACAGAAGTTTTTGCAAGGGTCTATGTTGAAAAATTACCCATGCATATGTTTTATATGTAAAAAGCTACAATAAATAATAATAATAAAAATAAAAATACTGTCTTTTTTTTTTTTTTTTAAACACAAATGTTCTTCTGACAAAGCCACATAGTTATAAATGTTGAAATACTACAATTCTCTTAAGGCTAAAAGTTGGTGTAATCCAAAGGGCAACAGAGACACACGGAAGACAAAAGTAGATTATAACATTCCTTATGATGAGTTATGCTTAAGAAGTGGAATAAGATACTACTGAGAAAACTGAATGATTGGAAATGAAGGTGGGGAAAGTCAGGTATGAAGAACATGGTTAATAAATGTATAAAACAGCCTAAGAGCTGCACCAGTACTCTTGAAATGTTCAAAGACCCAGGGGAAGGCAGCTTGCTGAATAAATCCTTTGTGGAAGATCTGTAGGAGAATATGGACAAAAATCACAAGAACAAGTAGAAATGGGTTATAGTCTACAATGAAGAAGAGAATACCCACACTGATAAGATTATGCAAGTCCAAGTACAAAAAACTCAAATTATCTATCATCAATGACAAAAGGAGTGTTCCACTTAAATCAGTTAAGATTAATGAATAGTGTTGCTATATAGAGTCTATATATACATTAATAATCTCAAAGAATTAGATTAAGATTGTCTCAACTTCCAAAGATGATGTGTTTTAAAAATTAATGTTTCAGTTTATAGGAATTTAGCACATTCTCCCCAAAGAAACTATAATATAAACAACAGGTTCCCACAAAACACTACTAAACACATTAAATAACTCTACTCTCCACTCAAATCCTACTAAATACCTATTTGTGGCATGGGAATTACCCCTGGATTCTCAAAAGCTACATAGACTCTAGCAAGTGTTCACTACCATGAGAAAGGGACTTCAATATATCATTTGAGGTCTAGTTTAAACTTTGGAATTTATAAGAAAATTTGCTATTATATGATTATTTTGGCCACTTTTAACATATGAGATATGGAGAGACTATAATCTGCTTAAGTATGCAAAATATCCAAAATGAATGAATTCATGGATCTCTAGAATTATAACTGAACCACAAAGTACTAACCACACTGGAGTCCTTCTGAGGGCACAAATAAGTCTGGTGCTAGCAGAAGGAAAGGTCTCCACAGCAATATAAGTGTTAGAACATATGTGCCCATATGTGGATGGATGTGTGAGTAAACGCATTAAAATATGAGCTCTTTGAAGGTAGAAATATATATTTGACTTGCTTTATATCTCCATAGCTTAGCACAGTGCCTGACACATAAGTGCTTAATAAATGCTTATTGACTGATAAACTGATAAACAGCTGTTCATTGAAATCAATGTGATACTTATCAAGTATTTCTAAGATAAAGGCTACATGTGAAATAAAATACTACATATGGAATAAAAAACTATAATGATTACATATTGAATCTTCCTTTGAAAATTCCAAAGAACATTTGTGTATTTAATAACATCTCTTTGTAAAGAACCATAGACTAAAAAATACCCAGATATATGAAGGACACCATATGTCAATAATACAAAAATTATGTTCTGAAAGTTCTTCATTCAATGTTATTCATTCAGAATCTTCTGAATTGCTAGAATCTTTTTCTTTCCTCTTTTTCTCATTAATAATCTTAGAACAGTCTTTCAAATTTTAAGAAACCTTTTACTAAAAACACAAGTCTTACCTGTACTCGATGTAGTTCTTCTTGCCCTCAAAATTGGATAGCTTCCAACCTCTAAAGATTTTGTTAAGTCAAGATCATGTAAAATCAGAAGATAACCAGAAGAGGTTGAAATCAGCATTTTGGAACAGTCTGGTGTTAACCTCATCCGCATAAGGAAGCGTGTATGAAAGAATTTCTTATGTGGGCATCCATCTTCTGTGCACCTACAGATAAGAAGCAGTAGTCATTTAATAATTATTTCTCCAAATAATTACTAAGCACTGCATTTAAAACACTTAACTTAGTTTAAAAAAAAAAAAACCTAATCTAATTATAATACATTTCCTTTTGTCCAGAATAGCTGGAGAATGAAGAACAGAGTATACATGTGGCATTCAAATCCATGACTACCATCATGCAGTAGATGATGGTTTTATGAATTGCTGTGTCCAGAACTGATCTGTTGCCTGGTGGCCAATTCTTTCTTATGTGCTTCTCTATATCACATGAGACAAAAAAAATTGTTGCTAACTTGTATCCAAAGTACTAGTACAGACCTTGAGGACTCAGGGTCACCTTCTTGCCAGAATGAGGCACTGGGATAAGACTTTAGTGGAGGACACACTATATACATCACCAGTTTTCTAATATTGACATATGATAAACTATACAAACTATACCCATCAATGAAGAAAAACAACCTTCAAATAGCACAAGCAGTAAGGAGAGTAGAAACCAAGAGAGCCTAGAAATTGCTTCAGCTAACAAAAGCTTAATCTCTTTGACAAGTGGAAAGATGACAGGAAAAAACAACAACTCTTTAGAGTAAGTTCTTAACCATGGATTCAGGAGATCTCTGTACTCAGGAAAAAATTATATCTTTATTTCAACATAATTGGGTTCCTTTGTAATCCTATACATTTTATTTGGGGGGCAGTTAGATGGCACAGTGGATAGAGAGATAAATCAGGAGATTTATCTTCCTAAGTTCAAATGTAGCCTCAGACACTTATTAGCTATGTGACCCTGCACAAATCACTTAATTCTGCTCACCTCAGTTTCCTCATCTGTAAAATCTTTGAATTGGTGAAAGAAATGGCAAACCATTATCTTTGTCATGAAAACTCCAAAGAGGGTCACAAAAAGTTGAACACAATGGAAAAATGACTAAACTGAAAGATTTTATATATTTAAAAACATTATTCTGAGAAGGGATCCACAGACTTCATCAGATTGACAGAGATCAATGGTACAAAAAGGTTAAGAATATCTATTACAAAATGAAATGAACAGAAACAGAAGCACATTATAGAAAGTAAGAGCAGTAGTATAATGATCAATTGTGAAACTCTTAGCTACTCTAAACCATGCAATGATCCTAGATAGTTTCAAAGGACTCACAAAGAAAAATGTTATTTACATCCAAAGAGAAAATTAAGGGATTCTGAGTACATACTAAAATATACTTTTTTCACTTAAAATTTTCTTGGTGTTTTTTGAGAGGCAATTATGACTAACATATAATTATGTTTTATATGACTTCACACATATAATTGATATTATAGTTTGCCTTCTCAAAGGATGGGGAAGAACCTGAAGAGAGGAGAGAACTAGGAACTCAAATTTTAAAAAAATTAATGTTAAATCAAATAAATTACCAAAAAAAAAAAAAAAATGCCTGCAATCGAGAACAAACTGATTTGTCAAACACTAGAAGAAAATAGAAGACATATCATTTTTTAAAAAAACAGTAAAATATAATAAAGGGGGGAAATGAGTCTGTTAAAAAAGATTAGCATAGGCAAAACATACCAAGCACATTTAATCTCAAAATTACATGGAAGAAACAATAGAAAAGAATTAGAAGATATTAGTCAGTGTCTCTATATTCATCTATTTTTATCATCAATGACAGTATAAAATTCATATGGCATCCAAATGTGTGAGAAAATGGAAATGGCATTTAAAAACATTAATTTAAGGAATTGCTAGGCCTAACTAACCACATAACATACACAAGAAATCTGTGCTATAAGTACATGTGGAAAAAGGTGCTATTTTCAAAATATTCAAGAGGAAGAAATTCCAAAAAATATGAAAAATATCATACATGCAAACATCCTCCATTCCCCTCAAAAACAAAAACAACCAAATACTAAGAAAAGAGCAGCAAATACTGACACATAAGCTGACTTTCTCATCTCTATAAAATCAATGACACTGGGCTCCTCAATGGATAATTCTGATTACATATACATGACTGAAAAAATTTTGCAATAACAAATGCAAAAGTTACAATCTTGAGAGGAAGACTTAAATGAGAAAAAAAGTCAGCAACAAAGTTCTCTGAGAAAGGTCTGATATGCAAGATGGAAAGAAAATGGAAATATCTACTTAAAAACTGTCATTTCTCTGTAGAAAAAAAGTCCAGAGGAACAAATAGACAGTCCTCAAGTAAATAAAAGCAACTATAAATAATATGAAAAAAAAAAATACCCCAAATCACTAAATAATAAGAAAAATACAAGTTCAGACAATTCTAAAGTTTACCTCACACAAATCAGATTGGTGTGGAGACAACAAAACGTCTTCATACTAATACACTATTGGAGGAGCTGTGAAGTGGTCGAGTTATCTTAGAAAACAATTTGGAACTATATCCAAAAAATAACTAAGCTGTGCCTACCCTTTTTGTTAACTATAACTAGGTTCATGTCCCAACAAATCAAAGACAAAGGAAAAGGATCACTTTGTTGTACAAATAACGGGAAAATTGAGGAATGGTTGAACCAAAAAAATAGCATGAATTTAATAAAATATTACTGCACCCAGAAAAAGAGATTCAAAGAAACTTAGGGGGGAAAAAAAGGAGGAAAACAATTGGGAAAAACTTAAGAACTCTTGAGCAATGCAAACAAAAATCACAACTCCAGAAGACTGACGATACAATCCACCTCTTGGTAGAGGGATAGTAGAACGTAGATATAAAATGAAACATGAATAAGATATAGATTTTTAGATTTGTCCAGTGCAACACAAATTGTTTTGCTTAATTTTAAGCTCATTTAATACAAGAGAGATTGGGGAGGGGAAATGGAGGAGAGGAAAAGAGAAAGACAAAAAGAGAGAAAGAAAAGATAGCATAGTGAGGCAATAAAATGCTAAAAAAAAAAAAACCATGAAGCAACTCAGAAATATACAAAAGAGAACAGAAAAATGTTCATTAGAGGATAAAAACAAGGAGAGAAATGCTGTTTATATCCTATAACATTTAACATATATTTTCAAAAAACAGCTCTGTTACCAATTTAATTTCATATAACCCACTTTTTTTTTTGGTATATATAAATACTGATGTTTATCAATGATTTTCTAATCCATGATAATTTTTTTAAACAAGTGAAACATAAAACAGTGAGAGAATTACCAAAGATATTGACAATGTCATATAAGGTAGTAGCATCAAACACAAATGGAAACAGAGGCCACTGCATCATACCTAATGACCTCTGCAGGTCATAATATAAACATCATATATGTTCTACCGTATTTTTATTTATTTTGTCAAATATTTTCAAATTGTATTTTAATCTTGTTCAAGGCTGCACTAGAAAGTGTTGCAGAGCCCTATATTTAACACTTCTGATGTTGGATATTCAGCATAAAATTCAAAAGGAAAAAAACCCTATATAAATAATAAGGTCCTCCTAATGCTTCTATTTGTAAATTTTGATTTGTAATTTGTTTCATAATTTTATCAGGCCCTAAATCACCATAGGGTCTCTTCAATAAGATTCATTGCAACTCAAAAAAACTAATCTAACAATGAACACTGAGAAATTCAAAAAGATTAAGAATACATTTTGGATTTTTTATGTAATAGAATAGACAGCCTGAGTTTTATTAGTTCATGTCTGTGTGGGGATGGGAGGAAGTACAGTAGATAAAAAGTAAAATTGACACAGAATAAGCTGGATGAACTATGCAGCATTTTCAATAATCACAATTTTTATCCCTGTAGCTAAAGCCCATCTTTTTAAACATCAATATTTTCTACATAATACTCTATGGCTATGAAAACATGGAACACAGTGACCTCAGTAAAATCAAAATTGCAAGTGATCCAAAAGGTACTGAGTGACAAAAATCATAGTGAGTATACTATCCTATTAGTCAGTGATGATTTGAACATAAAATTGGAATAAAATAAAAATCATATATAACTAGAAAAGAGGATGGGAATTAAGCACGAGAAATACATGCACAACGAATGTTTGTGGCAGCCCTTTTTGTAGTGGCTAAAAACTGGAAACTGAATGGATTTCCATCAGTTGGAGAATGGTTGAATAAATTGTGGTATATGAAAATTATGGAATATTACTGTTCTGTAAGAAATGACCAACAGGATAATTTCAGAAAGGCCTGGAGAGACTTACATGAACTGATGCTGAGTGAAATGAGCAGGACCAGGAGATCATTATATACTTCAACAACAATACTATATGATGACCAGTACTGATGGATCAGGCCATCCACAACGAGATCAACCAAATCATTTCTAATGGAGCAGTAATGAAATGAACTAGCTATGCCCAGAAAAAGAACTCTGGGAGATGACTAAAAACCATTACATTGAATTCCAAATCCCTATATTTATACACACCTGCATTTTTGATTTCCTTCACAAGCTAATTGTACAATATTTCAGAGTCTGATTCTTTTTCTACAGCAAAATAACGTTTTGGTCAGGTATACTTATTGTGTATCTAATTTATATTTTAATATATTTAACATCTACTGGTCATCCTGCCATCTAGGGGAGGGGGTGGGGGGGGTAAGAGGTGAAAAATTGGAACAAGAGGTTTGGCAATTGTTAATGCTGTAAAGTTACCCATGTATATATCCTGTAATTAAAAGGCTATTAAATAAAAAAAAAGAAAATTCCAGGATGAGCAAAATATCAAAAAAAAAAAAAAAAAAAAATACATGCACAGCTTGAATGCTGCAGTGGTATTCATAAAATATTGCTTGGGGAAGGTTTTGTGGCTGTTAAATATTTTTCAATTCTTCTTCCATAACTTTCATTTATTTCTTATTTTTTCTCTAACGCTCTCATTTTATTTAAAAATATTTTATATAAAATTATCAAACTGTGCATACCCTTTGATCCAGCAGTGTTTCTACTGGGCTTGTATCCCAAAGAGATCTTAAAAAAGGGAAAAGGACCCGGACCCACATGTGCAAAAATATTTGTGGCAGCCCTTTTTGCAGGGGCAAGAAACTGGAAACTGAGTAAATGTCCATTAGTTGGACAGATTTCGGTTTGTCCCTGGCTGGAGTTCTTACAGACTACTGCCGGAATTAGTCACCATAAGCCATGTTGGAAAGCACTGCTAGTTTTAAGAATGATAAAACTACAGGCTTTCCTTTGGTCTGGCGCCAGATTCTTGACTTAGTTATTCCATTGTAGGTATCAGACTGGACTGGAAGATGGAAGTAAGATCTCTTCTCTACTGCTTGGCTCAGAGCCACACAACAATTGTCTGTTTCTAAACTTGTTCCTTTCTCTATATAACAGAATTGTTCCTCACTTTGGAATGCCATCTCCAGGCACAGGTCCCTTTCTAATCATCCTGGGATCTGCGATCCATAACTGAGTAATGAGTGACTGAGCTGTCAGCTGGTACCTGTTCCTGCATCCTACACAAATTTAGGTCCCTCTATCCTAAATCTGAGACTTCTTGCCTTGGTGCACAGCCTCTTTCTTCTCCCCCACAATGGAATGCTCCAAAGCGATATTCTCCTTGTTAGACCCTATCTTCAAATATCCGCAGACCTCACTGTCTCCTTATGCAGATCTGGGCTGAAATATGACTCACTGTGATTTTTTTTCCCTTGAATTTTTCATCAGGACTCAATCTAGTGAATTTTCTAGATCTGTGTGGAAAAAGGGAGTGTGTGGGAATAGAAAGATTTTGCTATACTTTATCCTACTCCTAAATAATCTTCTATTCATGAAATATCTAAACAATTCTATTCATGAAATAACTTTCCCTGTGTGAACCCTGTAGGAAAGATTTATGGAAATATATACATTGTTACCATTCCTACCAATACAGGGAGTAGGGTTACCATTCCTACCAATCCAGAGACTAAAACAATAATAATATTCTTAAAATGTCAGTTTAATTTTAATTTTTCATTAACTTGAGAAATTCTGCTAATTCCTTACACAATTTTAAAAATGGTTATTTCTCAAAGATTTGCTTTAATTCAAAACTATTAAATTAAAAACAAAAGCGAAAAACATCAGATTTCTATCTAAAATCATATGCTTTAAAAAATATAAGTTTTTCAAAAAACTTTAAATGCACTTATAACTTTCTTTGGTTAATGGATAAAACTGTATTCCTTCCTCTTAATACTTGATGCACCCACAGAAGAAAGATGATGATATTATCTTATATATAGAAAATACAACAAACTGACATATTATCATTTGATCCTTTTAGGAAGATGGTGACTCTACATTGTCATTACCATTTACAAATGAAGAAATTAATTACAAGAAAATTAGGTATTGTACTTATGGTTACCTGTTTGACAAAACTAAAATCTTTAGACTACTAGCTTAATGCTCTTTCCATTACAGAATACTGCCTTGATAAAAAAAAATAAACAGCAGTGCACTACTGTGACAACTCTTTAATTAGCCATTAACTACTCATGAAACTATTTACTAAGGATAGCAGGCTGTAAACTATACCAGTGGATATGGTAGCTACATCTAGGAAATCAGAATAGTGAAATGACAATTTCCTAGTCTGCTAACACTGATTCATACATATATCATAGACTTGCAGAAAACATCCAATCTAATATGTTAAAATGGTTCGTATCATCATACGAAAGCAGAGTTTCTTAACTTTTTATATTTGATACACCTTTGGCAGCCTTTTGAAGTCTATGAGTCCCTCTCAGAATAAATTTTTTAGATGCATAAAATAAAAGACACTGAGTTATAAACAGAAACCAATTATATTCTATAAAATATATTTTTTAAAAAGGTCTGCAAACGTCAGGTTAATTAAGGACCCCTACTTAAAGGGGAAGATCAGTACTGATGAAAAGTATGCAATACTAAATGTTTTCAAATGCTCCCAAATGTTTAATACCCCAAAACAGATTAAAATGTAAATGTGAAATATTTAACAAAATAAATGGAAATAAAATAGAACATATGTCAACATATGATCTGCAAGGATCCTTAAGTACAGTTTAGTGGATCCCATCTCTATATCAGTTCGATATCACTGGTGTGCATCATTATACTAGGGGCAGTATCATTTTTTTTTTTTTTTAAATCACACATTATAAATGGGTTAGACAATGAAACATTTACAAAATTTCACTATAACATTTGTTCTCTGGCCTTGCCATGCCAAGTATTATAGGGATTAAGGAGTACACCTGTGATTTCACTAGTTTGAAATCCTTCTTGATGAGAAAACTCCCTCTACTAATGCAGGCTGGCACTTTATTTGCAAATAGGAATCTTAGAGAGTTGCCCATAACAAAGAGAATAAGTAACTTGGCAGTATATGTCAGAGGCAGTATCTTTTTGGCTTAAAAGCCAGTTCTCTATCCACGATGCCATGCTATTTCTCTTTATAATAACAGCATGTTGTAAATAAAGTTTTTTAAATGAAAAATTATTTTCAATTGACAACTAACATTTTAGTGCAAGGAAATTCAAGTTAAAAATTGCATTATAAATACCAAGTTAGACTAGAAAAACTCAAGAGAAAGCATTCTTCATAGAAGTCTATTTCAGATAAAAGGCACCTGTACAGTACTAGAGAAATAATCTATTTACTGTAATGCACTTCAAATGTAAATAGAGAATTATTTAAAATTTTCTTTTAATCACTCATTTTGTAGTCATTTATTAATCTATTTAAGTTTTGCTATGTTTTTCAAAATTCTTCATATATAAGAAGTGACCAGGAGAAAACAAATTATAGTCTCATCATGTAGATTTTTTACCTTGTTATTGAGTTACCCTCTGCTCTAAAAATTTATAAACAAAGAGATAAATTTATTCACAGCTTCCTCTGTTCCCCTCCTCACAAACCTGTTAGTGTCCCAAATGATGACATTTCCATCGAATCCTGATGTAACTAAGAGTCTTGTATTAGTGTCATATTCAATGTTCTTCACCCAACTAGTATGACCATGTAAAGTGCACACTTTTGAATTTAATTTTCTCAGATCCCAAAGGGCTATTGTAGTGTCATCAGAGCATGTTGCAAACAGTCTATTATCCAGAAACCTAACAAAAAGAAAAAGGGAAAATCAATTTAGTCCCTTTCTTAATAAATAAAATGCAATCAGGAGTATTATCACAACAACCTCATCATCAACCTCACATAAGAATAGCAAAAAAAAAAAAAAAAAAAAATCATGTCACAAAATATTTTCTCACATGTTAGAGAAATTAATTTGCCCAAGTTTACATATAGAACAAACCAGAGACAAAAACATTTACAATGGTAAATAAGCCTTTTCTTTTGTAGAAGTAAATTGATTTATAAGCACTAGTAGTAAAAGTTACCAAGCAACAGATTCAATGTATTTTGCCAAAGAATAGTAGGAAATAATTTTTGACCAACTAAATAAGAGAATTTTAGAATTAGAATTTTATAATAATCATCACAATAAAAATTCACATTTAATGATCTTTTAAGATTTACAAAAGCCCAATTCCCATCACCTGGATTACAATACTGATTCCTAATCCAAAAGATCTCCACTACTATACAATAACTCATTTTTAATTTTTTTTCTTTAATTTTGATAAAATGGATTTTTAAACTGAATTAATTTTTAATAAAACTTTATTGAATGGAAATATATCCCAAATATATCTCCTTCTTTCCTATTTGGCAATATTTTATCATTGAAGTATCTAATTCAAAACAATATTTTTAAAATAAGGTATTCTGATGTTTACCAATATGTTTATTATTTTCCCTCCCTAAAAATATATTCCAAAAGTATAACAGGAAGTGAGCAACCCAAAAAGGGCATTCAAGTATCAGGATTCCCCCTAAAATGAGCTGAAACTCTGAATTTGAAAGTTATAATCTACCATTCCCATATCTACTTAATCACAAAAGACCTTTGAGGAGTAGAGGATTTCAGAAAAACTCCTACAAACAAGAAATGTTAGAACTGAACAATGATATAGATTCAAACTATGAAAACTTTTCCATTATCCTTCCCTAAAACAATAAAACATACTAGCAGGAGAATTTTCCTTCTCTCACATGATTAATCAATGTAAGGAAAAAGCATATATCAGATATAAAAGTTGTAATTACAAAATACATACTGAGTATTTGCAACAATTCATTTTTGGGAAAATACAATCTCTGAATGAGAAATAACTTTTCATGTATATAATGACTGTAATCTCCGATTCTGTAGCCAACTATTATTAGATTCTTCCTGGTAATGCAAAATAAAGATAATATGGATAAAAAAAACCCTAAAATCAAAAAACACAAACAAACCATGCTTACTGATGAATCATAAGACTCCCTTTCTCCCTTATCCATCCATTTTACTAAAGATGACAGGTAGAGAAAAGCTACAAAAATGTATTTCTCTAGTTATCTTTTATTCTACTGTAATTTTTTTTTTTGACAACTGCCCATAAGTAAATATACAGCAGCCATGTTCACTGACTCTAAGATAACTTCTCTTTACTACTAGAAGTCCTAATGAGCTACAAAATGTAGGAGACAAAAATACAAAAAGTTCGGACAATCAGCCCTTCTCTCTCTGCCAAGTTAGCTCTCTTTGAAATGAAGAGCTCAACACCCCCCCCCCCCCCCCCCCCCCCCCCCCCCCCCCCCCCCCCCCCCCCCCCCCGCCTCCCAAAAAAGATAAATCTTAAAAGACAATTGGGAAACCACTAAAGTCAGGTAACTCACTAGGAAAAAAAAAAAGAGTTCTGAACACTCCTTAATCACTCATACATACCTGGAGAAACCCCAGCTCCGTTCTATTACATCAAAAATCCACAAAAGACACCTAGGTACAAACAATGTAAGATCCTACAATATTATAAAGCTTTGGCAACATCTTAAATTGTCTTGAACATTCTATTAATTGGCAACTTCAATAGCTTAAATAGATAAAATACCTTGCTTTTTTTCTCAATTCATCTTTTCTGCAAAGCTGAATCCTTTAAAAAATATATCTGAGATGTATTAGTTTCAATACTCGTGACAAAAATATTGCATAGTTAAACATGAGCTTAATCATAAAGAAAAATATAAAAAAGAAAAAACAATACATCAAACATTTAAAATTCTAGAAATACTAGCCTTAACAAGAGTATAATTTACTTCAAAACACAAATCATGAATCCCTAACATGCTGAAATCTGTAAAAATTCATATGAACTCTTCAAGAAAGCATTAAGGAAAAAAAATACAATACAATATGAGCCTATCAATAATTAGCTGTGTGACTTTGGGTAAGTAGCTTCAATTCAATGGGGCTCAATTTTCACATCTGTAAATGAAGAATTTGTACAAGAAGAATGGAAAGATCCTTTTCAATGCTAAATAAAGATAACTTGGTTATCTGTTTTTTCCAGTTTTAGAAAAGGCACAATAAATGAAGCTACAACAGGCTTATTGACACAGATATCAGATAGATAGAAAACTACTAAAAGCAAATAAAAGGAACCAAACAAATACAGAATAGGGCTACACACACACACACACACACACACACACATTCTTATACATATGTGAAAATGCCAAAGATCATCATTATATTGTAAAACAATATAACTGTAAATCATAATGAGGCAAAAAAAAAAAAAAGACAATTTTAAATCACATTAAAACACTTAAGTATGGGGGCAAAATGGATAAGAGCACCAATCCTGAAGTCAGGAGGACCTGAGTCCAAATCTGACCTCAGACACTTAATGCTTCCTAGCTATGTGACCCTGGGTAAATCACTTAACCCCAATTGCCTCAGCAAAAAAACAACAACACTTAAATTCGTAAGGAAATACAAAATACATTCTCAAAAGATAGAGACAGAGATGCATGGGTACACACACACATAAATATAAATATATATCATATATATATTTATAAACACACACATATATTATGCAGATATGTGTTATAACTAAGATAGACAGATATGTGGATATGTGGACAGATATGTGGATTTAAAAGTTTTCATTCCCAAGAGGATGTTTATCTGAAAAATTCAAAGATTTTTTAATGATATCCAAAAATGAGACAGTATATGTTTTAAACACTATGCAAAATATAACATTTTAAGGTCATGCTGAGTTTTTACAATTTTCTATTAAAGAAATTACTAACCTGATATTATTTACACAGTCTTCATGAGCTTCAGAAAGTGTTTTTATATGCTTCGAAGATATGGGGTCAAAAAGAAGAACTTCAGTCTGTTCACAAGCAACTGTCAACACTGACCTAAAAAGAAAATAAACATTTTTTAAGCTTCCTAGCATTTCATTTAGTTACTAAAGTCTTATTCTTTTCAGTGAAACTATGCTTACTCATATGCATTTTCCATTCAATTCCTAAATTCAACATTTACCAAGACCCAAATATCAATATTCACAGTTTACAAAAATGTTTATTAATAGTTATTTTATAGTCTTCCATCACAAATGATTACAATGTGAAGAATGCTAAAAAGAAAATAAGTGATACTATAAAATATGCAGTATTTTCAGAGGTATGCTTTATTTTACATTAAGCACATTAAAATATTAGGAAAAATACACTTTTTAACATATATTTCTACCATTTTAGATAAGCTAAGTTGATAAACTAGATCTTAAATACTATCCACAAAGTCTATTTATTTAAATTGGAGCAAAAAGTTTATATACTTGCTGCCCATCTATATATGTAAGTGTTCAAAGAATAATAATTATGTGAATAATTACATAGGTTTAAAACAATAATTGTTTAAAATATGACTTTTCATCTCAGCTCTCTCCAAAGTTACCAACCAATGATCTCTTAACTGCAGGATTTGATGGTCTTTTCTCAGACTTTATTCTTCCAATGCTGCATTTGATATTGTTAACCACCTTCTTTTTTTGAAGTCTCTTCTTCTCTCTGGCCCTTTCTGAAACTATTCTTTTTTTGATTCTCCTCTTAACATATCTAAATGCTTTGTCTTAGTCTCTTTTTCTGGTTCATCTCCAGATCATAAACCCTAACTATGGGAATTCCTCAAATTTTTCTCACATTACTCACTTTGGTAACCTCATCAGCTCCCACTGGCTTAAGTATTATCTCTATACTGATTCTAAATCTAAATACCCAAAACTCAGTATTGTCCCTGAGCTTCAATCCCAAATCATCAATTTCCTCTTAGATATTTCAAACTGAATATTCTGCAGGCATTTCATACTCACTTATAAAAAAACCAGATCCAGTAGCTTTCCTTTCAAACCTATCCTTCTTCCAAAGTTCCTATTCCTATAGAAAGCAATACTATTTTTACAAGTCCATAACTTTGGCATTATCCTCAACTCATATTCTATCATCTCATATAACCAATCAGTTGCCAAATCTTAACCGGTTCTCCACAACATCTCTCACTCCTATTTTGCTTCACACAGCTACCTCCTGAGTTTAGGCCCTCAATGCCCCTTTATATGATTGCAATATCCTCCTAATTAGTTCCAAAGCTCGTCTCTTTCCAATTTCAGTCCAACATCTACAATCAAGCCAAAGTGATTTTCCTTGAGGGTCAGTCTGACCATGTCACCGTCCCACTCATATATTCCAATGACTTTCTATTGCCTTTCTTCTGTTTAGCTTTTAAAGCTATGGACAGTCTGGCTCCAACCTATCTAACTTCATTGTTCCCCTCCATAATTTGGAATTTCCCCAAGCCTTTCTCTTTGGTCCTCAAACAGTACTCCTTTCTCCATGCCTTTGCAATGTGCTAATTCTTAAAATAAAGAATAACAAGGATTGATATTCATGTTATAATTTATTCACAAAATTATACAATAGTATGATAATATATCCTTTACCTCATTTTTGGTATTTATAGAACAGAGACACTGCAAAAATATTTAGAAGGGCTTTATCAATTTACTTTAATATTCAAATCATTTTTCCTTACAGTGGAGCTAGATATTCGGCAAGACAAAGACCAAAGAAATTCTTAAGGAGCAAGAATAGGTACAAAGAAACATCAGTGTTAAAGAGACAAAACAAGGACAAGTTTTACAAATAGTTCACTAGTGAATATTCTCGTGTTATATCAAATTTTATTTCTTTAGCAATCACAAGATTAGGTAATCAGATAGAGTTGGTCTCTAAATCCAGAGCACATAGGTTTCCACCTCTAAGACATAGTGGCTATATCATTTGAGAAAAATCACAACTTGTCTCCACTCCTAGGTAATAATCTAAAATTTCAAATTACAGAACTGCTGATCTGCAGTGGCAGAAGGATTTTCTTCCTAAGAAATCATGGGTTCAAATGAAAATAAAACATAACTGCAAGGACACAAATAATGAATCCTGAGATGTATTGTATATTGCATATAGACAATACTCATAATTGTTTTCCACATCCTCTAATGCCCCAGTCTCAGAAAAAGAAATATTTACTAAATATGACCACAGCTAAAGTTGAAGTGGCCTGAAGTATATAGTTTTAGAGTATTAGAGAATGACAGAACAAAAGGCCGTTTAGTAAGTAGTAATTTTAGGAGAATGATTTAAGACATGAAGAAATCATATTTATCACAGCACAAAGAGTTGCCATTTATTACGCGAATTGAGCTCCCAAGCTCAACCAAATATGATTAAGACAGTCAGAATCATAGATAATTAAGCAATATTCTTCCAAGGTTCAGGAAACTTTAAAGACTCAGTGAAGAAGAGAAGCAAGGGCAGGGTCTGGGGCATAAAGGGAAGAGTTGGGGAGAATTTGGGGAGGACCTAGGGAGAGGTCGGGGAGGGATCAAGGAGCCAAGTGGAGTTTAGTGACTGACCAGGTCTGACTTGTCTGAAGATATGCTAATCAAGACAGTCTCAGAGACTAGCCTACCTCTTTGACAAAGGAGACAGGATGAAAGGATTAGTTACTGACAGCAGCTAGATGGCTCTACGTCTGGCTCTATGTCAAAGCTACAACTCAAGAACATAGAAACACCTCACAAGGTAAAAGCATCATGAAATAACACAGGCACAAAGAAATATTTAAAGCTTTCTACTTGAATCTGTACCCCTAGTCAATGTCAAGTGCCCATGCAAACAATCTTCATAGGCTTGAATTTTAGGTCTCATTCCAATTCACAATGACTCGATCCCACACCCCACAAGAGAGAAGAGAAGGGTATTTAAAGCAAAAGGGGGAAGAAGGAAATTTTTAGGAATGTACTAAGAAGAACTTAACAGATGCAAAATGAATAACAGGGACAAAGTGTTGACTTGATGGCTTTTAAAATCGATACCAAAAAAAAAACAAACAAACAAAAAAAAAAAAACATGGAAGAAAATGTATAACAGTTATAACTTTTACAACTATAATAACTATAATTAAGAACAAAATGGTTTAAAATTTTTATTTGTCTTTTATTTTCATATCATCTTCACTTCCAAAAACAGTCCTCTTTCCTTACATACTAGAGAGTTATCATGTTAGAAAGAATTTAAAAAACAGGGATAAGGGGATGGGAAGGGAGGAAGTGGTTCAATAAAACCAAGCAATGCAACAACTAATTCTGAGAATATATGCAATATATGATCCTCTTTTCCCCAACCTTCACAAAGAAGGTAGGGGAGATGAATTTTCTCATCTCTTCTAAAGAAGCAATCTTGTAACTGTATAAATATGTATATATATTGGATTTAAGATATACTTTAACATATTTAACATGTATTGGACTACCTTCCATCTAGGGGAGGGGGTGGGAGAAAGGAGGGGAAAAGTTGGAATAGAAGGTTTTGCAAGGGTCAATGTTGAAAATTTACCCATGCACATGTTTTGTAAATAAAAAGCATTTTTAAAAAAGAAGAAGAAAAAGAAGAAAGAAGCAATCTTGGTCATCATAATTACACAGCATTCCTTTTTTTTTTTTTTTTTAAATGTGTTCATGTTTATTTTTTAACTTACTTGTTTTCCATTTTTTAATGTGATAATCATTGTAAAGTCTGGTCAAGAAGCCATTTATTATTATTGTGTAATAGGCACAGTGCTAAGTAAGCTCTGGGTATAAAAAGAAAGGAAAAGACAGTCTCTACCCTGAAAAGAGCTCAGAGTATTCTGGAGGAAACAATAGAAAGTATTTACACATAAAAATAGAGGATAAATTGAAGGCAATCTCAAAATGGAAGTCCTCCCTGAGAAAGATGGGACAGGTGGCTGAAAGAAGGATGGAGAAAGTTTGGGGCATAGGAAATGGCAAAGGATTGTTTTCCTAATTCTGTTTATTTCATTGTTTTATCGGATTCAGCTCATTTATGTCTTCCCATGTTTCCCTGTATTTTTCATATTCATCATCTTTTTGGATGAAATAATATTCTCTTGCATTTACATAAGTCTGCCCAGCCATCTCCCAATCATTAGGTATCTACTTTTGTTTCTAGTTTTTTGCTACTACAAAAAGTACTGCTTTAAAAATAGTTTTGATATATATTGGGACTTACTTTTTATCTTTGGATTTTATTGAATTATATGTCTAGTAGTAGAATTTCTGGGTTAAAG
Organism: Sarcophilus harrisii; assembly: GCF_902635505.1. Classification (NCBI taxonomy): domain Eukaryota; kingdom Metazoa; phylum Chordata; class Mammalia; order Dasyuromorphia; family Dasyuridae; genus Sarcophilus; species Sarcophilus harrisii. The sequence continues at coordinate 216,668,068 of NC_045426.1, forward strand.
GGCAATGGACATTTTAGTCACTTTCTTAGAACAATCCCATATAGTTTTTCAGTTCAATATATAGCCTCACCAGCAGTACATCATTATGGCTCTTTCTTAGTCTCTAAAACATTTATTTTTTTCCCCCCTTTTTTCCCATCTCCAAATATATTGGGAGTGAGAAGCCTTATAGATGTTTTGATTTTCATTTCTCATATTAGTAACTGGGAACAATCTTTCAAATGGTTGTTAAAAGCTTACAACTTTTCTCTCTAAGAATTTTTTGCTCATATCCTTTAACCTTTTGACATTGAAAGAATTGGCAAATATGATTGCTGAGGCACTCTGCCAATGACATTTGAAAAATCACTGAAAACCCAAAGTACTAAAAACTCTTGTGGTGACAAAGAATTGGATAGTGGGGAGATATCCATCAATTGGGGGATGGCTGAATAAGTTGTGGTAGATGATTGTGATAGAATATTATTATGTCATAAGAAATGATAAAATGCTAAATCACTACTGATTAGAGAAATACAAATTAAAACAACTCTGAGATACCACTTCATACCTATTAGTGTGGGAAAGATGACAGGAAAAGATAATGACTGGAGGGGGTTATGGGAAAACTGGGACACTAATGCATTGTTGGTAGAGTTGTGAACTGACCTATCCATTTTAGAGAGCAGTTTAGAATTAAGCCCAAAGGGCTCTAAAACCTTTGATTCAGTAGTCTCATTTTTGGGTCTGTATCCCAAAGAAATCATAAAAGAGGGAAAGAGACCCATATGGGCAAAAATATTTATAAGCAGTTCTTTTTGTAGTGGCAAGGAACTGGAAATTGAATGAATGTCCATCAATTGAAGAATGGCTGAATAAGTTATGATATGTGAATGTAATGAAATACTGTTCTATAAGAAATGATGAACAGGTTTATTTCAAAAAAGCTTGGAGAGACTTACATGAACTGATGCTAAGTGAAGTGAGTAAAGCCAGGAGAACATTGTACACAGTAATAGAAGGATTATGTGATCAACTATGATAGACTTAGTTCTTCTCAGTAATATAATGATCCAAGACAATTCCAACAGATTTGAGATGGAAAATCCATCCAAAGGGGAGAACTATTGAGAATAAATTTGAATTGAAGGATACCATTTTCAACCTTTTTTTTGCTTTTTTGCTTTCTCATGGTTTTTCCTTTTTCTTCTGATTTTTCTTTCACAACATGATAAATATGGAAATATGTTTAAAATGATTGTACAAGTATATCCCATATCAGATTGCTTGCTGTCTTGGGGAGGGAAGAGATAAAATCTTACAAAAAAATGAATGCTAATGAGGTGATTCAAGGCAATTCCAATACATCTGTGATAGAAAGTGCCATCCAGAGAGAACTAGAGAGACTGAATGTGGATCAAAGCATAGTATTTTCACTTTTCTTTGTTATTGCTCATTTGCCTATTTTTAAAAATTTTTTCTTCTCTTTTTTGATCTGATTTTTCTTGCAAAGCATGACAAATATAGAAATAGAAGAATTGCATATGTTTAGTCTATATCGGATTGCTTGCTCTCTTAGGGAGGAGAAAAAGACTTGGAGAAAAGAAAAACTGGAAGACAAGGTGTTGCAAAGGTGAATGTTGAAAACTATCTTTGCATATATTTGGGAAAATAAAATACTATTAAAAAAAGAGAAAATGAATGTTGAAAACTTCATATATATTATTGGAAAAGTAAAATACTATTGAGGGGGGGAAAAAGAAATGATAAGCAGGATGATTTCAGAAAAACTTAAGTTTTAAATGAATTAATGCAAAGTGAAGTGAACAGAATCAGGAGAAAATTATATACATTAACTGCAATATTTTAACAATAAGCAACTGTGAAAGACTTGGCTACTTCTGCTCAAAACAATTCCAAAGAAATCATGATGAAAAATGCTATCCATCTACAGAGAGAACTGATGAACTTTTGAGTGCAGATTGAAGCATACTTTTTTATTTCCTTTTCTTTTAAATGTGTATGTATGTTGTCTTCTGCAACATGGTTAATATGGAAATATGCTTTGTTTGATTTCATATATATAACTGTTATATTACTTACCTTCTCAAGAAATAGGGTAGGAGCAGAAGGTAGGGAGAAAACCTGAACTCAAAATTTTAAAAAATGAATGCTAAAAATGTACTGAAATGTAACTTAGAAACAGAAAACAAAATACATATTAAAAATGAAAAAAAAGAATGACTAGGCCAGCGAAGATCTTTAAGTCCATGTCATATGAGAATTCACTGAAGAAATTAAAAAATGTTTACCTTGAAGAAAAGACTCAAGGAACCATGAAAACTATACTCTTAAGAACTGTTATTTGAAATTTGCTCTGTTTGGTCCATTAAGACAGGAACAAAGTGGTAGAAGGTATAAAAAGGCAAAAAGTTACTGTTTAAAAGTGCCCCAAGAGGCAAGAGGCTCCTGTTCCTTGGAGATCTTCAAAAAAGAGCCTGAATGACACTTGTTGGGCATGTTATAATAAGGGTACAATGGAGGATGTTCTCCCCAAATCAATGGTTTTCTTTCTTACACAAGTTGCATTAATTTTATATAAGCAAAGGATTTCAAATTTCATGTATTTTTCTGCCACAAGCAATAATATTATTAGTTCTGCTACTCCTATTATTAATTTTCCTACTAATTATACCTATGAAAAGTACTTTATCTAATGGTCAAAGGATATGAACAATTTTCAAATAAAAAAATTAAACTCATTTTTAGTCATGTGAAAAAATGCTCCAAATCACTACTGATTAGAGAAATGCAAATGAAGGTAATTTTGAGGTATCACTACACATCTCTTAGATGGGCTAAAATGACAAGCAAAGATGATAAATGTTGGAGAGGATGTGGGAAAACTGGGACATTAATTCATTATTGGTAGGGGTTGTGAAATGATCCAACCATTTTGAAGGACAATTTGGAACTATGCCCAAAAGGCTATAAATCTGTGTATATCTTTTGATCCTGCAGTCTCACTACTTGGATCTGCATTCCAATGAGACCATAAAAGAAAGAAAAGGACTCACATGTACGTGTTTGTAGCAGCTTTTTGGTAGTAGTAAGGAACTGGAAATTGAGTGGATGCCCATCAATTGGGGAATGGCTGAATAAGTTATAGTATATGGAATATTATTGTTCTATAAGAAATGATGAGCAGACTAATTTCAGAAAAGCATGGAAAGACAAGAACCGATGCTGAGTGAAGTGAGCAGACCCCAGGAGATCACGATACACAGTAACAAGATTATGTTATAATCAATTTTAATGAATTGACTCTTTTAAACACGACAAAAATGGAAAATGTTTAAAAGAATTGCATATATTTAACCCATATCAGATTGCTGTCTTGGGGAGGGGAAAGGGAAAAAAATTTGAAATACAAAGTCTTACAAAAATTAAAGTTGAAAATTACCTTTACCTGTATTTGGAAAAATAAAATATTCTTGAGGGAAAAAATAAACATTTAAAAAAAGGTACTTTATCTGATTTCAATTTTTCAAAACAGTATGAACTTTAAAATTCAACTCACATATCCATTTTAAACTTAGTGTCATATCTGGTGAAAAAGATTTTGGTCTAAATCTAATTTCTGCCAAACTGGTTTCTAGTTTTTCCAGCAATTCTTGTCATATAGGGAGTTCTTTCCCAAAATGATTTATATCCGTGCGTTTATGAAACACTGGAGTATTGAGATTGTTTCTGACTCCTGCATTATTAATCTGTTCCACTGATTTACTTTTCTATTTTTTAAGCAGGCACCATATACTTTTGCTCTGTAAGTATCATTGTCCCCCTTCATTTCTCCTTTTTTTTCATGTATCTTAAGATTCTAGGTCACTTATTCCACTGAATTAATTTTATTTTATTGTCTAGCTCTGCAAAATATCTCTTTGGTAGTTTAAGTATTTATTTATTTATTTATATATTTAAGTATTATTAGAGTAAATCTGTAAATTAATGTAAGTTATTAATTATATTGATTTGGCCCAATCATTAGTCCAGAATTATTTAAATACTTGTTTGTATTTCTGAGTATATAAACAAGGGAAAGAGTAGGTTGTAAAAACAAAATATCACATGAAATGAAAAAGCTTTGCCAAAATAAAATCAGCGCATCTAAAATAAGAAGGGAAAATGTTTGCTTGAAAAAAATCTTTGCATTAAATATCTTTGATAAGGATAACATAAATATATGCCTATACCATTTCCCCCAATTGAAATTGATAAGTTGGTCAAAGAATATGAAGAAACAGTTCTTAAGAGAACTACAAATTATTAAAGACTTTTCTAAATCACTAATAAGAGAAATGCAAAATAAGAGAACTTTGAGGTGTTACCTTATAACTAGCAAACAGGCAAAGACAGGAGCATATAACCACTGTTGAAGTCATGTGGAAAAAGAGGAACATTGAGGACCTATTAGAATTGTGACTTGGACCAATGATTCTGAAAAGCAATTTGGCAAAAAGGGGGAATAATCTTTAAATGAACGTAATATAAAAATAAAACACATTTTGCCACATGGGTTAGAAGTAGAATTCTATAAAAACAAGGAAGAAGAGGTCAAGGGAACAGGTAACATGAGGTTTACTATCATCTGAACTGGTCAAAGGAGGAAATACAAATATATATAACACATTTCCCATAGATAAACAGTTCCTCATCAAAAAGGAGGAAAAAGACGGATATTCTCAAAATATACAACAGCTTAAAAACTTATTGAAATATTTATAAATATTTCCTTCTTTCCTCCCTTTCATACATGAAATAAAAGAATTTGTTTTTATACATGTTTGCAAAGGCTCTGTTTTTCTTACCTTCTCAATGGATGAGGGAGAGAGAAGGAAAAGAAAGAATCTGGACCATTAAATTTAACTGAATGTTTTATTATTATTATTATATCTTTTTATTTACAAAACATATGCATGGGTAATTTTTCAACATTGACCCTTGCAAAACCTTCTGTTTCAACTTTTCCCCTTTCCCCCACTCTCTCCCCTATTGGGAGATATGTTAATATGTTAAAGTATATGTCAAATACAATATATGTACACATATTAGTACAGTTATATTGCTGTACAAGAAAAATCAGATCTAGAAAGAAGGTTAAAAAAAAAACCTGAGAAGGAAAACAAAAATGCAAGCAAATAACAGAAAGAGTCGAAATGCTGTGTTGGGGTCCACACTCATTTCTCATATTTCTCTCCCTGGGTGTAGCTGATTGTCTTCATTACTGAACAATTGGAACTGATTTGAATCATCTCATTGTTGAAGAAAGTCATGACCATCAGAAATGATCATCATATTGTTTCCGTGTATAATGATCTCCTGGTTCTACTCATTTCACTTAGCATCAGTTCATGTGAGATTCTCCAGGCCTCTCTGAAATCATCATGCTGGTCATTTCTTACAGAATAATAATATTCCATAACATTCATATACCATAATTTATTCAACCATTCTCCAATTGATGGGCATCCATTCAGTTTCCAGTTTCTAGGCACTACAAAAAGGGCTGCCACATTTTTGCACATGTGGGTCCCTTTCCCTTCTTTAAGATCTCTTTGGAATATAAGCTCAATAGTAATACTGCTGGATCAAAGGGTATGCACAGAATAAACTGAAATTTAAAAAATAATACTTTTAAACAAAGAGAACTGACTTCACAAAGCAATAGTAAAGGCGAATAACAGCTATATGCCATTAATTTTTTTTTAATGTAATCAAGTAGTTTATCACAAGTAGAATCAAAAGGAACTCCATGTACAACATACACATAAACTCAATAGTTAACAAAGAAATGATGAATAAAAAATTGCTCAGTGATACAGATTTAGTAATGGAAATGCAGGCATTTATGGTGATAGTTCCTACCATGAGGAATTACAGAACCTGAAATTATTACAGGTTAGAAGACAGTGTGACAAAAAGTCCTAGTCCATTAGTAGTTTAGTATATCCATCTTTAAACAAGAAGTTATATAACCCAACAGAAACCCATTCTCACACTTGGCTATACTTATTGCTCTTGAACTAACATTCAGACTGTCTCTTCTACAGGCATTCTGTCTGGGGCGCCGCAGAAACCAGAAAGCATTCAGAATTGTCTTTGTTATCTCCCAAATGTCAATTAAGGATTGTCATCAGTGATCCCAACTGGTGGATTGGAGACTACATTTGGACCCCCTTGTACATACAAGGGCTCATAATCTGGAAGGCAGGTCACCTACCTCTCCAAGCACAATGTTTTAAATTTTCAATCACCATCTGGAACAGTAAAAGATCATGGATCTCAAGGAAAAAATATGTTTTTTTAAATTGGAAAGGAAGGAAAAAATACTTTTTCTCAAATCACACAATCAAAAAATGATAACTAATAAATTGAAACTGATTTTAAAATTTTAAATAGAAAAATTGATCAGTATAACAAATTAAATACACAACACAAGTAAATTAACATAGTAGCATAGTCCTTGAAAAAGCCAAAAGGAAAAAAAATGATTTAGGGTATAGTCTCATCATGTGACAAAATTTGCACATTTTGGAAAAGGGGACCAAAAAATAAAAGGTCACATCATAAATGTGAAGAACAGGGAAGAAGATACCTTTCTCAACTACAAATAAGGAAAGAGATTTTAACCCAATAAGGAATTCTGAGACTCATAAGTGAGTTAATGAACAACTAACTCTGATTATAATATATTTTAGATAAAATTGATGCGCTTAAAATTATGAAAGAAAATAATTCCCTGTAATAATGGCATGATATCAAATATAAAGATATGTGTGTATATATCAGATTTAAATATATTATGATCAAAGAATATTTCTCAAAGGAATAAAGTCAAGCAATAAACAACTATATGAAAAAATGCTTATTAATATAAGATATGCAAATTAAAAACTATGCTCAGATTTAGCCTCATAACCATCAAATTAGCTAAGATGACTAAAAAAAAAGGCAATTGTTTGAGAAGATAAAGGAGAATGGATCTACTAATGTACTGTTGATGGAGCTATAAACTAATCAAACCAACTTGGAAATCAATTTGGAACTATACCCAAAAAAGTAATAAATTGTGTATACCCTATGGCCAAATAATATGATTTCTAGGTCTATGTCCCCAAAAAGATTAAAATGAGACAAGGCTCATATAAATATAACATTTTTTGTTAGAGAAAAGACTTAGAAATTAAGGAGGGGTACTCATCAACTGGGGAATGGCCAAATCAATTATGGCAAAAAGATATAAAATAGCATATTATTTATTGTATTATGAGAAAGGACAAAAGAAATGGATTCAGGAAAACTTGTATAAATTGTAATATGGAATGAAATGACCAGAATCATAAAAATACTTCATAAAATTCCTAACCATGTATGGAAAAAATAATTGAAAAGACTTCAGAATGCTGATCAATAAAATGATCAGTCAATTCTGGAGAACCAATAATGAAGCATACAACTCTACTCCAGATAATGAAATGATAGACAAAAGTACAGAATAAAACATTTAAAGACAGAGATGATGTATATGTTAGTTTTATCTGACTTTCAGAAGTTCAAATCTTGATGATCTCCAGAGAAAAGATGGCCAATACAAATACCAAGATGTAGGTTCCAGTTTTAGTGTTGCCATTAATTTACTGTGTGACCTTGGACAAGTGACTACCTGTCTAAGTACTTTAGTTTTCCTCATCTGTAAAATAAAGAAACTGGTTAAAGTGACCTCTATAGTCCCTTCCAGTACTAACTTTTTTTGAGTTTGCCTGTCTATATCCAAGATCTCCTAACTTATTTGACCATGCAACCTTATCAGTTTAAAAAAAGACAAACACAAATTTGAGTACATCCTTTTTTCTTGTATATTCATAAATTTTACTTGTATATATTCCTAAATTATGCATGCTATATTAATTTACATATGTTATAGACACTTGCATATATATATATATATATAATCTACATGCATGCTACATATATTTAAAAAATCTGCAACTCAAAAAAATGCCCTAGTTCTTTAGTGTCATAATTTGTCATTAAAGTCTCTCCCTAAGGGGATGCGGGAAAACTGGGACACTGATACATTGTTGGTGGAGCTGTGAACGAATCCAACCATTCTGGAGAGCAATCTGGAATTATGCCCTAAAAGTTATCAAACTGTGCATACCCTTTGATCCAGCAGTGTTTCTACTGGGCTTATACCCCAAGGAGATACTAAAGAAGGGAAAGGAACCTGTATGTGCCAAAATGTTTGTGGCAGCCCTGTTTGTAGTGGCTAGAAGCTGGAAACTGAGAGGATGCCCATCAATTGGAGAATGGTTGGGTAAATTGTGGTATATGAATGTTATGGAATATTATTGTTCTGTAAGAAATGACCAGCAAGATGAATACAGAGAAGCTTGGAGAGACTTACATGAACTGATGCTAAGTGAAATGAGCAGAACTAAGAGATCATTATATATGTCAACAACAATACTGTATGAAGATGTACTCTAATGGAAGTGGATTTCTTTGACAAAGAGACCTAATTCAGTTTCAATTGATCAATGATGGACAGAAGCAGCTACACCCAAAGAAAAAACACTGGGAAATGAATGTAAACTGTTTGCATTTTTGTTTTTCTTCCCAGGTTACTTCTACCTTCTGAATCCAATTCTCCCTGTGCAACAAGAAAACTGTTTGGATCTGCACACATACATTGTATCTAGGATATACTAGGACATATTCAACATATATAGGACTGCTTGTCATCTAGGGGAGGGGGTGGAGGGTGGGAGGGAAAAATCGGAACAGAAGTGAGTGCAAGGGATAATGTTGTAAAAAAATTACCCTGGCATGGATTCTGTCAATAAAAAGCTACTATAATAATAAAAAAAGAAAAAGAAAAAAAAAAAAAGAAAAAGTGTATTTTATGAAATATCCACAGGAAAAATACTCCCTAGTTTGGGACCACATCTACTTGGAAAAAGTTTAGTAGGATCCCTTTATCCTCCATCTTTGCAAACAGTTTATGTATATATAACATTTCTAACACAGGAACATGAATATGATATAATAGATCAAATTATACAAAAGTACAAAAACAAATTTACAAAACTCTTAGACCACTCAACTTTCTGAAACACTTTTCATTCAATAATCATTTTATCCCTACAACATCAATCTACAGGAATCTTTTCTTGATCCCAATTACTACTACCTTCCCTCTCTACCAGGCTTGACTTTAACACTTTGTATTTATATTCTTTCCATATTTGTTCTGCATATCCCTACAAAAATGCTTTTTTTTTTTTTGTCTCCTGAAAGTAGGGAAATATTTCTTTCTTTGTATTTCTATTTCCAGCACCTAACACAATATCTAGCACATAGGTTCTTATTTTTTTTTTTTTATTTTTTTTTTAATTTAATAGCCTTTAATTTACAGGATATATACATGGGTAACTTTACAGCATTAACAATTGCCATACCTCTTGTTCCAATTTTTCACCTCTTACCCCCCCCCACCCCCTCCCCCAAATGGCAGGATGACCAGTAGATGTTAAATATATCAAAATATAACCTAGATACACAATAAGTATACATGACCAAAACATCATTTTGCTGTACAAAAAGAATCAGACTCTGAATTATTGTACAATTAGCTTGTGAAGGAAATCAAAGATGCAGGTGTGCACAAATATAGGGACTGGGAATTCAATGTAATGGTTTCTAGTCATCTCCCAGAGTTCTTTTTCTGGGTATAGTTAGTTCAGTTCATTACTGCTCCATTAGAAATGATTTGGTTGATCTTGTTGCTGAGGATGGCCTGATCCATCAGGACTAGTCATCATCTAGTATTGTTGTTGAAGTATATAATGATCTCCTGGTCCTGCTCATTTCACTCAGCATCAGTTCGTGTAAGTCTCTCCAGGCCTTTCTGAAATCATCCTGTTGGTCATTTCTTACAGAACAGTAATATTCCATAATTTTCATATACCACAATTTATTCAGCCATTCTCCAACTGATGGACATCCATTCAGTTTCCAGTTTCTAGCCACTACAAAAAGGGCTGCCACAAACATTCGAAGCACATAGGTTCTTAATAAATGTCTGGTCTTCTTAAATTTGAGAGTTCATCCTAAAGCTAGTCTTCAAAAATCTTTAACAAGCCAAACAGGACAGAAATTGGCCCAACCTTTTTTTCTCTTTTCCTTTTGCAATCTTTTTCAACTCTTCCCTTCTTTCTTCTCATTCAGCATTTTCCTCCTGATTATAATCCTTTCTTCTCCAACTTCTAAAACTGTATTCCTAATCCTGCCCCTACTGGCTGATCCAAATAACAGATAAATCACTTTGTTCTCTCAGAGAGGGATAATGGAATGTACTGTGGCTTCTGTCTACTTATTGATGTCATAACTTTTCTGACCCTGTTACTAGCAAAAACAAAAGAGGTTTCACTTTTCACCTTCTTACAAAGATGGTCACAAAAACAGCCCTCCCCCCCCAAAAAAGACACAAATAACAATAACAAAAGAGCCTCAGTGTCTTTAGAAGGAGAAGTTTAAAGACCAGGGAGAACAATCCCAGGTCTAGAGTCAACCATCTAACTCAAGTTCCTTTCTTCCTTGATCCAGAATCAGTCCTCCAACAGGTATGGAACTAAGATAAATATGTCTTGTGGTATGGTACCAGTACTAATTGTTCTCATACCTCTACTTCACATCATTAGATGCAGAACTGAAAAGTAAGAGTCAATGCCTTTTTTCACAATTTGACATCTATTTTAGAGAATCTAGTAGCATAGCACCAAAATTCTTGAAATTATTAATACCAAGACAAAGTATAGCAATTAATACTTACAATTTCCATCTGCTTCTACAACAGTGATGTCAAACTCAAAAGAAATCAGGACCACTAATGGATATATAAGGATCCCTAAGGATATATGTATATTGGGAACCTACATAAGGTTACACATATCGATAGTTTTAAAATGTAATGTTATCCATGTTTTCTTGTATTTTTATATATGTTCCTAAAATTTCCTAATTACATCTTATTTGTTTGCAGAGGTACTCTGCCTGTGATATTTAGCACTTTTTTACTACACTATATCAAAAATGACAAACAGGTTATCTTTATGCAGATAATTTTCAGTTTTAAATATCCAACCTCAAATTTTCTTCTGACCTTCAGTCCTATATTGCCAATTTCCTTTTGGACACCTCAGATTCAACATGCTCCAAACAGAAAGAACACATTACCTTTCCTTTCAGAGTGTCCCCTCTTGCCAACTCTCCCATTATTGTCTACGGTACTACCACTCTTCCAGTCATCCAGGTTTCTTTCCTCTACTCTTCATTCACAGTCTCCCCATATATCTATTTTGTTAATCACATCCTATCTTTTGGTCATGACATCATTATTGCCCCATCTCTCCATTCAGTAAAGCCAACACCCTAACTTTAGGCTTGGCATCTTATGCCCATTTGATTACTGCAAAAAGACTTCTTTGAAAAGCTTGGCATGATGCCTACCTAGCACACAGTAGGCACTTAAATCTAATGACATCTAATTTGTCTCTCTGTTTCCAATCTCATCCCATTCTAAACCATCTTCTACAGATGCCAAAGTAATAATTCTAAATCACAGCCCTGACCGTGTCTCATGAACATTCATTTATATAACTCCCATTACCTCTAAGGTCAAACAGTCCTTGCTTTCACTCGGCCCCTAATATTTATGCAGTCTTATACTTGACTCCTTTGCACACACACACTCTAGACCTGCTTTGGCCTACTCGGTACTCCCTTCTCCTGTTCCTTTCCTCTGTCTGTCCCTGACTAAAATGCTCTCCTACCTAACCCTGCCACATAATTTTCCTGTCTTCCTCCAACATTCAAAAATGGTAGCAGCTTTTCGCAAGGCAGTCAAAAACTGTAAACTAAAGGGTACCTTCTTCTAAGGAACAGTTTAACAATAGGTAATGTCAACGGTGATCCAATGATCCAATACACACTCAGACCCCGCCTTTTTGCAGGCGGTTTTCCCAGTCCCCGTTTTGCCTGACGCCCACCTTACAATCTCCTTCTCCTCCGAGATTACCTTCCACCTATTGTATTTACATGTGTCCCAAAAGTCTCGGTGACGCTTTATGATTTAAAAAAAAAAAAAAGAAGGCACTAAGACTTTTGGGACACTCTCCTCTGTCCATGGTTATTTACACCTTCATATCCCCCATTAGACTGAACTCCTTGTGAGGGGATGGGCCTGTTATCTTTTTTATTAACTGTCTCCCCGGCCTAATATTTAGCACAGCGCCTGGCGCTCAGTCGGCGCTTAATAAACAGAGAATGAACTGAATCGGCACATAATACAAGCCTGACAAAAATGGCGTGGACACAAGCTGTATGTTCCCGTCTCCCCCGTTAGAATGAGCTGCAGGAGGAAAGCCTACCCATTTTTCAGTCAAGTCTTCGAATCCCCCGGCATTTCGAAAATGCCTTAGGCGTTACGAGATTAATAAAAGCGAATCACCCCCTAGGGGTCTATCACGAACCGATTTGGAGACACGGGTTTCTGGAATATGAAACGAATAAAAGAGGAGGGGCATCGGAGCACCGGGCGATGCGCCGAGGCCTGGTCGCCCCCTTAGCCCTCTGGTCCCCGGATGGGAAGGGGACGCCCTCCTCTCCTGAGCCCCCTCCGGCCCCCAAATCCCGCAACGACCTACCCGTCGGGGGAGTACTCCAGGTTGAAGACTGCGCCGTGAGTGCGGGTGCTGAGGTACACCGAATCCGCGGGGTGGATGGAGCTGTACAAGCTGGTCATCGTGCGGAAGTTGTCTCGGGCTGGGTCCACGTAGAGCCCCCGGCCCAGGCTGCGGCTCTTCAGCCAACGGAAGAGCGGGATGCCCACGGGGCGTCCTGTCGGCCCGGCCCCCCCGCGCTTGGGCTCCGGGGAGCCCGAGCCCGAGCCGGAGGCGGCGGCGGCGACACGACTGGAGAAGAAGGTGAAGGCGGATGGGCAGGCTGCGACGGCGGCGGCCGTGGAGTGGGCCGTGGGAGAATCGGGGGGGGAGGAAGGGACGAGGGGGGCGCGCGGGGACCCGGGGCTCGGCTCGCCCTTGGCTCCAGTCGCGAGCTCCCCAGAGCGCGAAGTCGCCGCCGAGGTCGCCGCCGTCGCCGGGCCGGCGGTGACTGTCAGAAAAGGCGTGCGAGGATCGCGGGGGTCTCGCGGCTCGCGGGGTTCTCGGGGAGGGCTAGAGGAGGGGTCGCTGGGCTGCGGAGAGGAAGGAGAGGAGGCAGGCCCGGACGCCGCCGCTCCGCTCCCCTCGTGCGACCGCCCCTCGCTTCGGCTCACGAAGCCCAGGTCATCCCCAGCTAGTTCCTCCTCAACCCCGACGGGGCTGCTGGGCCCGAAGGGGAACATGACCGACGGCAACGCCGACGCGCCACCCCCGCCAGTCCCAGCCCCAGCTCCCGGGCCGCCCCTTCAGCCGCCGCCGCCGCCGCCGCCGCCGACCACCGCCACCCTACCGCTGCAAGACACTTCCGCCCGTGCCGCCGCCTAAGCGCGCCGGCGGGGAAACTGACGCCGAAGAGAATGTGGAGCCGGCGGGGACCCGGAAAGCGTGAACACCATCGCGCCGCAGGTCGACGCCTCCCCCTCCCCACCCCCACCGCAGCTGCTCCGGGCTCTGGAGGCGGCTGGCTGCCCGCGCCCAGGTGGGGGGAAGGGAGAAGGTGGGAGTGGAGTTCAGCCCCAGGTCGGAGGGACAGCGCCCGCCGAACGTCTCCTTCAGCTCTGGGAGCGACTTCTTCCCCGAGTGCGCGTGACCGCGCGTGCGCGCACAAGGTGATCCCACCCCCGCCCCAATGGCCCCGATTTCTGTCACCGCAGGCACTAGGGCGGCTTCAAATGCTGCTGCCTTCTTTTTACAGTGATTGGGCTCTCGGGATGCAGGGACGAGAGAGCTATTTGGGTTCGAATCCCGAGTCTCCCCCCTCCCAGGGCCTCAGTGTCTTCCTCTGTTAAAATGGAAGGATGAGCATCTCCCATAAAGCCTTTTCCCGTTATGAAGCTAGCATCCTGAGTTCTCAGCTTCCTCCCTTCCCTCCCCTCCTTTCCCTTCTCCTCTCCTCCATTTCCCTTCCCAGCTTCCTTCCCTCCTCTCGCCCTTCGCTTCTCACCAGCAAGGGTCTAAGAAGTCCCTGCCCGTCTCTTGAGCGGGAGGGACCAGCACCTAGCCCGGCGCCTTAACTAAGTCTTCTTTGTTTAAAAAAAAAAAAAAAAACAAAAGCTTCTCAATGAAATCGACTTGAATTGGACTGAGGTCCTTTGCGGTTTTAAAATCTTAGGATTTCTGAACAATACGCCGGACGCTTGCTATCTGCTGCGGCGAAGAGGACTACAAAATAGTGGCGGCCTTCGGGCAGTCTCCTTGGAGAGCCGTACCAATGAGAGCTCAGCACAGTTTTCGATAAATGTCAGCTAGCGTAGAAACCAACGTTTCCCCTCTTGGATTTGGGCTCAGGAAGTCCGAGGTTCAAACGTCACTTCCAACTGCTGCTAGTTTTGTGGCCCTGAGGCATTTATGTTGCGCAGAATCCTCACCTGTAAAAAGGAGGTACCCTCTCTGTCCCCCCTCACACACGCTTTACAGAGTGTTTTTAAAGATCAAATGAGGTACTATCTGGAAAGGCCTTTGAACACTAATACAATATAAGGACCAGGCTTCCTATTATTGTGATGAGCATCATCACTGTGGGCTCTAAATTTTCTACAATGGACAGCTCCAGTCTGGCAACCTTAACCCAAGCAAATGATAGGATCACAGATGTAAAGACTGCTCCTCACATCCCGGGGCTTCCAGGCTTCCTTCACTTTTATCTACAATCTCAACCTGATTCTCCTTCATGCTAGTGCTTGGCTTTTACAATTTTCTCCCATTTACTGAATATATCTTTTTTTGCGTAATTGCTTAGGTAGTTCTCCCTATTAGATGCTTGAGGGCAGGGATTGTGTTTTGCCTGATTCTCCAGAACTTTAGAGAGACCAATAGGTGCTTACTGACTGATCTAAGATCACATCAGTTCTTTCATGTTACAGAACAACAGTTCCAAGAGGTTAATTGATTGACCTGACCAATGTCACACGGTAAGTAGAGAAGCTGGGATATGAACTCAGGTCTTCAGACTCCAAATTTATAAGTCCACTAAATAAAATTAGGTAATATACATGTAGTGCTTTGTAAACCTTAAAAGAACAGCTTAAGGTGGTAGGGTGAATGGAGTAACAAGCCTAGAATTCAGGAAGACCTGAGTTAAAATCTGACATCAATCAGCTGTATGATTTTGGGGAAGTCACTCAATTTTTATCTGCCTCAGTTTCCTCATCTGTAAAATAGGAACAATAAAAACACCTACTTCCCAGGATTGTTGTGAGAATAAAATGAAATGACTGTACTTAGCACAGTGCCGAGTACATAGTGTCATGTAAATATTACCTAGCATTATTATCTAAATGCATATAATAATTAGCTCATAGAGCCTGTCACACCACAACTGCCTCCATGAGGCTTTCCATGGTTCTCATTTCAAGAAGCATCAGGAAGAGCTTGGAGGAAGGAGCAAGAGTCAGAAAGAAGTCAATTTTCAAAGTTAAGAATTCTCTTTGGTAACAGTTTAGTATTAGCTTTTTTTTATTTCATGTTGTATGTGCCCAGTAAAATGTGAGTTCCTTGAAGGACTTTCATTTTTATCTATATTTACTATCCATGAGTGCCATTTATACCAGTATGTATGTCAGAAATGTTTATAGAATCAAATTGTAGAAAAAGACATTTAGAAGTGAGGGCTAGCAATTATTCAAAGATCCAGGATTTAAATCCTACTCTCTGTGATCTACAGTTTCTATACCTTTACAATGAGTAATTGGATTTAGTGATCTGTATGAGCTCATCCATCTGTAAATGTATGATGCTATCAAATCCTGACATAAACAATAAGTATTCTAAGATTTCAGGGAGATAATCCTCTAGGCAGAAGACATTCAGAAAAGGATACAAATGGGTGGTAAAAATTAACCTGGGCCCAGGAAATAAAAGAATAATATCAGAAACTATTCAAAAACAGGAAATTGAAAGTTTTGTTTGGAGGACAATGAATAGGGAAGTATAGGTATTAGGTACCGTTTGAAGCCAATTTCACCAAGTAAGAAATTTTAAAGACATGTTCAGAAGTTAGAAACAAGAGTGTGTAACATAAAATATGAATACAAAAATTTGGAACAGTCGTGAGAATAGCATTAGTAGTGCTGAAATCAATGAACTGAAGGTAAAGAAGACACTGAAGACAGCAGGAAAGGGTTTGGAACAATATTGAAGAGGAAATAAAGAGGAAAAAAATCAAAGAGAACTGCTGCTGGACAAGGGGAGGATAGGATAATAACTGACAACAGAAAGGCACAGCTTTTCAATAGACACAGTCTTTGTTTCTATCCAATCCAATTCACAATTTTAGACTGGAAAGGACAGGCTAAAAGAAAATTGATATCCAAGTCAGATGAGGAGATAAAGTAAAGTAACGAATTCAAACCACCTGAATGAACTATATACTCTCGGGTACTCAAAGGACAAACGGGTGTGACTGCTGAGCCACTCAGTGTTATCTCACAGAATCACAGCATTTTAAAATTGAAAAGAACTTTTGGGATTTAACCTGATGAGTACTAAGGTCCCTTCTGAGTGACATTCCATTATAGTCTCAGCAGTCAATGAGCTTTTAATTGCATAACAATAACTCCTAGTCAGCCTTACTTGTAAGTTAAACATTTTGCAAAAGTTAAACTTACAATATTACTGAACTTGGCTCTGGTCTAGAGAGGAGACTCATTATTTATAGCCCACATGGACTACTCTTCAGAATCATATTTAGGAAGTGATATAGCTCCTCCAATAGCATGGAAAGGAAAAAAATTCATTTTAGTGCCCCAAATCTGGAGTATGGTCAAGGATCCCTTCCTGGGTACACAATGTCAGTTAGGGTTATTGCATTCTACCAAAGAAGTTTCACTTTTCTGTAGATCATGTGTCAAAGTAGTATCTCTCCTTTGGCCAATCCCTTCTGAAAAATAAAGTACTTTTAGGTTGGGGTTAGGATCCAAGGGTGCATTATTGATTGATATCTGGGAAAGGAAAACATTGACTACTAGACTAAGGGTTTTGAACTTAAAGCAGAGAAACAATATAATTTCAGTAGTGGAAGAGGGCTTCTGGAGAAACCCAAATACTGATAATGGAAAAATGGATAATGGAAACGGAGAGATTAGTTAGGAGGCTCACTTACTGCTTCACTGGACCCTAAATTACATTTTTGCCCATACCATAACCATTTCCTTTTAAACATTTTTTATAATCAAGATTTTCCCCTAATTTAAATTTATATTTAATTTGTAATTTAATTTATACATTTATTTATTTATACTTGTACTTAATTATACAATATTTGTAATTTAAATTATACAAATACTTTTATTATTAAAGTAGCCTAAAAGTCGTGGATTCTAAAATTGATTCTATTAGATCATTTTAAGTCCAAGGCCCATTCTAGGTGTCAAGAAAATGTAGGTGCTATGGCCCCACATTCCAAATTTTCCCAAACATTTCAGGTTGAGAAAATAAATTAAAATTCAACAATCTTTATTAGTTGCCTCTTGTATGCTAGTGATCAGAGAAATAAAAAACTTAAAAGTCTCTGCTTTCATGGAACTTAGTCTACTAATGAGGCTGAAAGCTATATTCTTTTTCAGAACACATCTCAGTTTTTTGAATCTGAAAATATGTTCATAAGAGACAACCAAATCAATATGATTTCACTCTTCTAATGGGCTGAACTGTCCACTTCTAGAATATCAATCCTACCAGTCTTCTATGGCTTGAAATTCTCACCACAGAATTATGTTAGACAGTAAAGGAATGTTCTCTGGACACTATGATTAAAACATCCCTTACAATTAAAAAAAAAAAAAAAAAAGTATAGTAGAAAATAGAAGGCCAGAAAGAATCAGAGACAAATAGGATAGCTTTAAAAGTCACATATTGAATTTTCACATTTTTAAAAAAGAAAGCTGTACATAAAAGAGCCACAATTTCATGTACAATCTCCCTGTTATATCATCTATATGGAAATGTTGGTCAGTTAACTACCATGTATTAAGTGCCTACTATTTCCCTGGTACTATGGTAAGCACAGGGGATACAATGAAAGATGCATGATATTTAAATTCAAAAATAAATTAATAACTTCTCTTACAAGCCATTATTAGTATAAAAGGCATTCAACAAGTTTAATTAGATTAGGTATTTGTTGCTTTCAGTTCCCAGAAGAGAAAAGGAAGTGGGAGAATAGGGAAGTGGGGAAGAGGATTATTTTGTGTGGCAGTGTGGGACATTCTTCAAAAAGGAATCTGAAGAAAATCATTTAAGCCACAAATTTGCTTCTTATTATTTCCCTTCTTTGCATTTTAGTTTGCTTTCTTTAATTTAAACTTTATATACATTCCTAGGAACTAACAGGTAAAATTGATATAGATACTATATAGACAATTCTGTACTAGAATTTGGGAGGGAAATATACCTCTTATAAAGATGGCATCATCCCTCTCCTCAAGAAACTTAGTCTTGGATTGAGGGGGGAAAACTAATAGGGGATAACTCAAGAACAATTAAATAGTAAAGCGTGGGATGTTCCCTTAACCTGTTTTCTTCAGTTTCCTCATCTAGTTTAAACCCTAGAGTTTGTGAAGGTTTTTCCAGTGTCCATTAGCTATTAGAGAAGAGAAAGGCAGGAACAAATGAGAGCTCCTATCTGCCTCATGCAATAGTGGCTTTTGATCTGGGTCTAGAAAAAAAAGGCATTCTAGACAAAGGAAACAGTACTGGCAAAGGCATAAAGTTGGAGGAATGCAGCTATTTTTGAGTGAGAAGTAACGTGATTTGATGCAAAAATGGGATATATGAAGGGTAGTAGGAGACAGCTTTAAAGGTCACAATACAGATAGCCTTGAATGGCAAGTTAAGGAGTTTGAATTTTGTTCATTAGGTAGTGAGGAATTACTGATTATATGGATAAGGACCCAATCTATTATTTCACTGGTTTAAGGAACTCCCAGGAGACAAATTTCTGATATAGTAGTGTGAATCAGCACCTGATATGCAGTTTGCAGTCTGAGATTTGCCTAAAACACTAAGGTAAAGAGTCTTGCCAAAGGTCACATAGCCATTATTAATCAAAAGCAGGACTCAAAGCTCTTATTTTCCGTACTTCAAGGCCAACTCTCTTAAACTATTAAACCAGGCTACTTTCATGAGCCCTATGCTTTAGGAAAATTACTATGGCCACAGTATGAAAATGCCTTTTATGAGAAATAATCATTTGGACCCCTACTCAATTCCAACCAGTATTAACCTGTTTGATATTTTACATAAATCATACAAGGATTACTAGATAGCTCAGAGATTCTTATAGTGTATGTCAAACTTTAATGTAATGCTCATTACTCATTTTACCAATTTATGAGGCTCTTGGCACCTTGAGCACTTGGGCAACTGCAAAAATGCTGACAAAGATATCTCCATCCTGTTTTGCTCAAATTCCATGTTCAAAACCAAGATATCAAAGGATATCTTAATCCTTTGATAAGTCCAAATTATTTTTGTACCTTCAGACCATTCTCTCTTGTCCAATATGAGCAGGTGACCACCTTGTGACCTTTTTATATGAAGAATTAGTCAATGGAGATGCACTATACTCCACCCAACCCGACACCCCCTGCTAAATATGTGATTTTTTGGCCCTCAAGAAGACATGTCAATGAGAATTTGCGTTATACCATACCTCTATTGCATATCTGGGTATCAAGCCCCATAAAAACAAGGTTCTGGAAGGATCTTAGATCGTGAGGAAAATCTGGGGCCCATTTCATCAGTGGGAACCCTGGACCCTTAAAGTGCCAGTGGGGCTCAGACCTCTCTCTTAAACAATTTTTAGGTCAAACAATTTTAATCCCAAAATTGGGATTAATTGATCAATTAAATCAATTAAAATTGGGATCAAACAATTTTGGGATTGGGATATGATTTAGGAGTCTGGAGTTAAAATAACTGAGATTTGGACTAGAGTGGAATGAAAACGCAAATGAGGTCACTAGGAAGAATCAGAGACCAGAAAGAGCAGAAACTTGAGGAAGATCAGTTACTCAACTCATGTGGCTCTGGTTTATATTGACAAAATGGCGTAAGAAATGGATAGCTAGCTAGAATTGGAGGAAAAAAGATTAACTCCTGCAAGATGTCTCTCTCTTTTTTCTTTCCCCATAGTTATAAATATTCAAGCTCTATCTGCAAGTTAGGGGGAAGGAAGAACTTATTTTTAATCTGAGAGATAATTGTTCAAAAGATAGGCATAAGAAAAGCAAGCTATGAAAAAAAAATATCCCAAATCACTAAGAATGAATTAGAAATAGAAATTTAAACAACTTGGAGGTTTCATCTCCCTATCATATTGGCAAAGAGGATTAAAAATGGAAATAGTCAAATGGGCAGTCAATGTGGAAAGAAACAGAGGCACTGTTGGTATCACAATATATTGGTCCAACCGCTTTGGAGACAAGAATCATAAAAGTCAAGGGCTTTTTGACCCAGCAAGCCTATTTATGGGTATAAAGTCTAAGGTAGTCAACAAAGCTCTTTAATATAACAGAATATTCACAATTGCACCTCGTGGCTGCAAGAATTATTCACCCACAAACTTTTGGCAAAAATGGGTATGCATCAATTGGGAAATGGCTAAATAAATGGTTGCCTATGAACATAATGAAACATTATTGCACTGTAACAAATGATAAACCAGAAAAATTCAAAGATAACCTGGGAAGGCTTGTTTGTAGTGATATAGGGTGAAAAGAAAATTTATCTAATTACAAATATATGAGTAACACTAAAAAGCAGCTGAAGTCTTACTGAATGGTAATCTCAATACTGAAGAAATTTATGGTGAAACTCTTTTAGAATCATACATTTGGAATAGTTTTTTTTTTTTTCCCCCCCAGGTAAAGTTATGTCTGTTGGTTTTGCTTAAATATTTTTCTTTGCTAGAATGTAGCACCCCTGTTATAGGACTAGTTCCAATTCCCACCCACACAAACAGATTATTAGGTCTTGGAAGAAAGGAATTCCTTCAGGGTGCTGGGGGGGGGAGATCCCTAGTTGTTTATTAAGCACCAGTGGGGGTCCCCCCAATTATCAGCCAGATTTTATTAGTTTTTAGAAATAGTTTAGCTGCTATAACAAGGACAATTGTTGCCTCAGGAACTGGAAACTGATAGATGCCCATCAGTTGGAGAATGGATGAATAAGTATAAGAATGTAATGGAATATTATTGTTCTATAAGAAACAATCAGCAGGATAAGGCCTAGAGATACTTACAGGAACTGATGCTAAGTGAAATAAGCAGAACCAGGAGAAAACCTGTTCCCAGGCACAAGATTATATGACGATCAGCCGATGGACTTCGCTCTTTTCAACGAGATGATTCAGGCCAATTCCAATAACTTGTGATGGAGAGAGCCATCTACATTCAGAGAGGGGACTGTGGGGACTGAATTTGGATTAAAGCATAGTATTTCACCTTTATTGTTGTTGCTTTCTCTTTTTTTTTTTTCTTTTTTGATCTGATTTTTCTTGTGCAGCATGACAAATGTGGAAGGAAGTACGTTTAGAAGAATTACATGTTTAACATATATTGGATTACTTGCTGTCTAGGGGAAAGAGTGAAAATTTTGGAAAACAAGGTTTGCAGGGGTGAATGTTGAAAACTATCTTTGCATGTATTTTGGAACTAAAAAGCCATTATTAATTTTTTTTAAATTATCAGACTATTCAGAGAAAAATGTGGCACACAGGGATAATTCACATTCCCTAGTTATTGTGAGTCTTTTCTTCTGTAAATATAAGGTTCCCCTTAAATGTAGGGATCTTCTGAACTCCAAGAGCCAGTCCCTTTGTAAAGTCCATAACCTGAATCTCTCAAACTCCAAACAAATCATGACCTTTAAAGTTGTCCTTCCTCAGTGTGCCTAAGATTGTTCCTCAGTGTTTCTCAAAGAATCTCCCAGTCTAGAGTGCCATTAGTCACTGTGCTCCATGGATACTGCTACTGATGCCAATGAACTCTTTCAAGCTTTCAAAAACTAAATTTTCATGTAATCAATAGGGTCCCCAAGAACAATTCATTTCTCAAGAATCCTACCCCACTGGATTCAATTGTCACTCAAATGATTGGCTTTAAATTAGCATATTATTTTCATATGCAGCCCCACAAAACATGGGGGAGCATATTTTCTTCAACAAGGCACAAGGGTAGTTCCTATACGGCATCACCTATCATCCAAATGACTCCAAATCTTATGATCCTTTATAATTGGTTAAAGACTTAATTACATGTAATTTATTTTTGACAGGAATTTACTTTTGACAGATTGGCTCAATCAAGATATCTGGACCTTTAGTGATTAACTGGAGTGGAGTTAGATTCTTCCTATGACATAAGTAAAAGTTCATGGTAAGGAGGAGATGCAATTTAATGAGAAATAACTAATGAAAAAACAATAAATTTTTAAAGAGGACCCTTTTCTGAAATATTTCTTGAGAGCCAAAAATTCCTGGCTTTGCCAAATCTTCAACAAGCCAGAATATAGTACACTGATAACTCCTTGTTATGCTCAATTAGCAAATTTGAAACTTATCTACAGAACTTTCAGTATTACACATTCATCAATTTAATTACTTTTATTCGTGAAATTAAATTAAGCCTACATTAAAAAGTTGTATTTCATGAGGTACAGTATTTGAGGTACAGTCATAATAATTCCCTCACATTTGACTTCACAGACTTCAGTTAAATCTTTTTCACAGTTAAATCAAATCAAACTTTAATATCTCAGCTCTCAAAGTTGATTATGATTTGTTTACTAATTCAGAAAATATTGATAAAAGGTATGAATAGAGAAATATGTAGATTAAATATAATTCTTATAACCACATACAAGCCATGAAAGAGAATCATACAAATGTAAAGTATATAGAACCAATTCCCCTGTAAAATAAATCTTTAAAGAATTGTTTCAATAAAAGAAATTGCTATTGGCCTATGATATGAGCTGCTACACCTTTCAAACAATCCTCATTTAAACTAACTAAAAGAATAGTTATTTGTGGATTAAAATCCAATCTAAATGACTGATTTTACATTCCATTTATAAAAGTTACTGGGAAAAAAAAGTTACTGGAAGTTGGTCAACTATGAAAGAACACCCAGTGTACCTCTCTATCAGGTAATCATTTAAAGGTTAAAAAAAGTGGGGATGGGAAGAGGTATCCTAAAATAGATTAAATGTTAAAATAAAATAGATCTGCTCATACTGACATTTGAAAGTCCCTATATCTACTTCAAAAAAGAATTAGCTGCAAATCATGTTTATATTTTAAACAAACTCATTTTTTATCTAATGGTAAAAGAGCTGTTAGAAAATAACAAGTCTTAAATCCTAAGGGCTTAAATTAAAATGGCTAATTTGATATAGTTGGTTATCAATTCTTATCAGAATTTTCCTGAGTGACTTTCATCTCTGCTTCCCTGTCCTTCAAGTGTTTCTTTTAGATTATCTAAAAGTACTAGCATACCAACACAATTATTAGGAAATGGCTCAATATATTGTTGCACATGAACAAAATGCATTATTACTGTACCACCAAAAAAGAGAAATGTAGGAAGACTTATGAGTGAAGGCAAATGAATCGGCAAAATACACATTATGATAGCAGTCAATTCAAGCTTAGCCCCAGAAAGGAGTTCAGAAAATGTACCTCCCTCCCTTCATAGAAGGGGTAGAAGATAATAAATGTGAAATGTTGCATCTATTGTCAGACTCAGTCAATGTGTTGGTTGCTGGACTGTTACTGTTTTTTCATCCTTTTTTTTTTTTTTTTTTTTTAAATAAGGGAATATTATGAAAAGGAGAAAATAGGAGGGGTAATTGGAAATGAAGATAATTTTTATCATAATAAGTAAAAGGCCTTATACAAGTGCTAAATTTCATCAAATTTCAACAATTACCATTAATTGTGATGAACTCAGCAAAAGCAATATTACCAGGAAGAATAGTAAATTAGTTTATTTCCCATGGTGTATATAAACTAAGTATTACGGGAAAACTTATTAATAGGCATACCATAATTTAAACAAATAAAATAAATACACACATTTTATGGTGCCCCTGTGATGGATTATACTCTTACAGATCTTGATCATTTGTTCTACCCAATGAATAAAATTCTTTGTTGGGTATCAGGTCAATAAAATGAGCAATACGATTAGACATAGAAAAGAAAGCAGAAATGGAAGCTATGTCCCAGGCATCTTCTCGATCAAAGCCCTGCAATTCCAGCTTTTTAAAATGTTCTTCTGTTATGTCATCAGCCCGACTAACAGCAAGAGCAAATTCTAGCATAGCTAACTCTCGAGGTGATAAATCGGCCTTTTTCCAATTAACGATGACCTGTAGGAAAATAAGCACAGAAAAAATTTGGTGTACTGGCATTATTATATGCCTGTTATGCTTACTAAATGAACCTGACATAAGAATAAAATACTAAGTTTTTTTAAAAAATAAGAGGAAATAAACTAAAAGTATGTATTTAGAAAGCTAAGTGATAAACTGCTCCAAATTTTGTATAATGATACTTTCCTTACATGTTATCTTTTTTTTTTTAAACAAACACACTTCCACACAATAAAATAATCTATAATTTCCTTAGCTCATTTTTCTAAGAAAATTCCAAATAAAGAAATTTCAAAATATATATGTGTATATATATATATATATATATATATATATATATATATATATATATGTATAAATGTAACATACACAGATAAAAATCTTTTCTTATTTTAATGAAAGGCAGGATGGTTCAATGAATAGTGAGCTAGCCTCAGAACAAAGAAGACCTGAGGTTCAGTTCTAACCTCCTATATACAGACATACTGGCCTATACATTGACCCTAAGCAAATTGCTCTGTGGTGGCAACAACTTTCGAAGGCTATAAGTTGAAGAGAAATTGCTGACCTGCACTGGTTGAAGCTAGAAGTTCCTTATGTCAATGGAATCAAAGTTCTAGTCCCATATCCTATAATTCTCATATCTAACAATAATGATCATAAAAATTATTATTAAAATAATGGATGGACTTGAGACAATTTGACAAAAAATTTCTCATGTCATTAATAATACTGCCACAAATTCTTTAGAGAACTGCACTAATGGAGTTATAATTGTTTCTAGGATAGCTATAGTAAAAAGAAAAAATCATGTTTCACCTGAAAATGATGGTATGAAAAGTAAGAAATTCTACCATTTTTGTTTAGTAAACCATAAAATTTTTTCTTCACCCATAGCCAAAAATTTCAAACAAATTTTCCAATCTAGTATCATAAGAAAAGTCTATTAACTTTTCTTATTTAGATGGAACGAGATGAAACTAGTATTTGTCCATGGCAAACAAGTTCCTTATCCAATCGTATTTAAAATTATCTTTTATTAGTGTTCAGTCATTAATGCTATTCCTCATAATCACATTATGGGTTTTCTTGGCAAACATACTGGAGTAGTTTGCCATTTCCTTCTCCCTCTCATTTTACAGATAAGGAACTTCAGTAAACAGGGTTAAAATGATCTACTTGGGGTCATATAGCTAGTGTCTGTTTTAAACTCGGGAAGTCTTCTTGCCTTCAGGAAAAGTAGTCTTCCTGCTTCCAAGCCCTGTTCTATCCATGGGAGCATCTAGCTGCATTAAAGAATCTATCAAATATGCAAATTTCAAGAAAATGTGCTATAAAATAAAATTATTTCATCTTTATTATTAAACCAAGAAAAAAATTATATTTTCTTCTTTAACATATTTCAAGAAAATAACATATTTCAAAACTAGGTATGCATTATAAGGTATAGCTCATTTTTTTCTCCTGTATTTTGTCTTTCATTTAAAAGTTTAGTTAAATGGTCTCAAACTCAGAAAGAAGGGTCATTAAATTATACATAAGGATTCCTGCCGTATACATATTGATTTAAAAACCACATATTATCTGTATTCAAGTATATTTTTATTTTATTAAATATTTCTAATTTCATTTTTAATGATTGTGATGCACAATGAACTTGGTGTGTTTAATCCCTTAGTTTAGTTGTTAATTTTAAAAATTAAATTAATCTTTAGAATCTTTAGTATATTCGTTTTGGGTTTTTTTTGAGGAACTGGAGTTAAATGACTTGCCCAGGGTCATCCAGTTAGTAAATATGAGGCCAAATTTGAACTCAGGTCTTCCATTCTCCAAGACTGGTGTTCTATCCACTGTACCACTTAGCTGACTCTTCTTTAGTATTTGAAAAGTAAAGATAATCTTGTTACCGATTATTCTATAAATGTTTGCCTTAAACTTTTTTAAATTTTTTGTACCATAGCCTACTAAATTGTGATGTATACTTATGATTTAATAATAATGTAGAAGTACCCTGTATTCTGCCCTTATAACCATATACTTTTATCCTTTCTCTTTAATGGATCACATTTCCATCAAGCTAATGGAAAGCTCTTTTCACAACTAAGAAAAAAACAAAAATTGTCCTCATACAAGTGATTGTGAAGCACTCAAATGTGTCCAAATTGCAGATGGGGCCACATTACTAGTTGTAAGACCTGCTTCATCCTAATTTTGATTGTGTTCCTCTAATAGTGCAGTAGATCCAATGTGGTTTTCCTACATTATAACATTTTCATGAAAAATCTGAAATTTCTTTTTTGTGTGTGTATGTATTCACATCAGTGGATGTGCAGAGACAAGTTCCTAATCTAAATTCCAACCAAGTATAGTATATAAATAAATACTTTTTTTTTTTTTTTTTTACAAAATGAATGTCACTGAGAATAGATATTATGAAACTTCCATACAAAAATTGTTTAATTTCAAGTTTGTACACATTACTATGTCCTAAAAAGTATGACAAAGCCGTAATTAGAAATATTTTTACATTAGAACAAAAACTCTTGTGCAAAAAAGACAGGGTTGTTGTGGCCAACAGCTGCAAAAAGGGACAGTCTGACTATTGCTGCAAGTTAAAGTAATGAGAGGCACAGTTATGTCACAGAGGAGCAAATGGCCATTATTTTAGCTCCAAGAAGCCCCACCTTACAAAACAAAGCAAAAACTGTCAAGAGTACTACAACAAAACCCTGGTCACCCCTTATCTTTAATTATGGCTATGACCAAGATTTGAAAATATTTGAAGATCAAAGATTGACGAAGAAAATATAGAAGAAAGAAACAAGTGTGAGCTATGTGAATGTAAACTTCATATATCAAAGATTACATAAACATAAATTTAGGAATAGAATTATGCAAACAAAAAAATGGTTGCTAACCAAAAGATTATCTTAAACTATCTGCATAAATGAAATATTCACATTGAAGCATATGATCATCATTCTTTCATTTTACACATAAAGAAATTGAGATACAAGGTTAAAAGATTGTCAGTTAACATAGCTACTACCAACTTTAGAAAATTAATAGTTAAAAGATGCCAAACTCAGAGTATAGCATGAACTGCCACATGCAAAGAAAAAAATTAGCCATAAAACAAGAATTAAATCCAAAGCACCAAACCTTACTGACACACAATCAAAAACCATTTATAAGTTCATAAGGTTAACAGTTGTGATGCTTTTTATCCCATTAATTCCTTTAAGCAAGTTTTTGAAATCAAATGGAGCTTTTATCCATAAAACAGACTTAGTAGGAAGAGATTTTGTTTTCTTTTCGGTTTAAATACTAACCTGATCAGCCAGAATGGCATTTTTGGAATATATTCTGTGTAGAGCACTATGGGCAATTACACAGTAGGGACACCTATTACTAACACTTGTAGCTACGATGATGAGTTCTTTATCAGCCTTGCTGAGATGTCCTATTAAAAAAAAAAACACAACAACAACAACAGGAAGATTTGTACACAAATCACTGACATGGAAAATTAGTGCATACAAATTACAGAAATAAATGAATGGACCTAAGAGCCTTACCTTAAATAAAGAATAAAGTTTAAATAGAGACTGTCACTACTAAAGTTAAGTGTCAGCATTTCACAGTGAATTGACATGTGGAAAACTAAGCAATTTTGCAACACTGAATTTTATTGATGAAAACCATCCAAATGAATCATTTAAGCCAAATAAATTAAAAAATCCTTTTCCCTTCTTTTAGGAAAGTATAAATAATTCTATAAACTGTGTTAGGTAGCTGATATTATCTCCTGACCACTAAATTAGCATGAAGGTCATTTGTCCTCACTTTCAATGGTACCAGGAATGGTGGGTTTTACTCTTTCTATCTGTTTAGATACCACCAATCCTTAAGAGCCCTACCACCTCTGGAATGCCCTCTTCTCCTAACCACTCCAGCTGGAAATTTAAAGGGGACTATTCTCAAAGAAAAAAAAAAAAACCAGACCACTGAAGATAAAGGAGGAAAGTGCAGAAAATGGAGTAGAAATAAACCAAATGTCAGAGAAGTCAGGCAGTTAAAATAAGAAAGGATGGTAGAAAGAAAGAAGGGTCATTTTATTTTTTTCCAAGATGGGGGAGACATTAAGATCTAGGAAAGAGTCAGCAAAAAGGGAGACATTCAAGATGTAGAAGAAAGTGAAAAGAGAGAAAAGAACCAATTCTGGTTTCCTCTGGAAATCATTAGGCTAAGGGGATAATGTATCAGCCTTGGTTTAATAGCCTTAGACTATACTTGGACATTATGAATTAGAAAATACAACTTACGCTTGGTTTCTTAATTGAATTTTTAGTTATAACTACTACATTCTTTTTTTTAAGCGATCCATGAAATAGGTTTTGCATGGCTTAATATGTACAATTGATATCATATTGCTTGCCTTTTGAAGAGTTGGGGGAAGGAGAGAATTTGGAATTTAATTTTTAATTTTAAAATATAATTTGTAAATATTTTAACAAAATTAAAAATAGATTTTAAAATAAAATTGTCCAATAATTATGTTGTCTTTTACTTTACCTGTTTCTTTGTTGATAATGGCATTATAGTAAGCAAAAAATGCTCTGAATTCCCCTGGCCGATGTGCTAACACCTTAAAGACATTCGGTAAAAATCCAGTCTGTTTTTAAAAAGAGAAATCAATAAAGATTAATATTTACTTAGCAATCACTACATGGAATTAGAATCTATGTCAGAAATTGACACAAAAATTATAAGTATCTTCTACTAGTGTCTTAATCCTGTTAACTCCCATCTTCAGAAGTCTTGCCTACTAGCAACTCTAATTTTCTAATTTTTCTCTAATTTTCAATTTTACTATATACTAGAGTGCTTCACACAAATCCAAAACACCCTCATTCTTGAAAAAGATCCTACCATCTCTGCTAGTTGTTGTCATGTGTCTTCTCCCCTACCCCTTCCATTAAACTCATTGAAAAAGTCATCGGCACTGGTCCCACTTGCTCTCTTCATTCACTTCTCATACTGGGAGCACTCTATCCCAGCAGTCTTTGTCTGATTGGCTGGTTCCTCCTAAAACCTCCATTTGAAGACTTCCAGGCTAAGTGGAAGGAGTTAGAGAATTAGAGAAAAGGAGACTTCAAGCCACATTTCCTCCCCTCACCCCCACCCCCCACACTCACACACACTCTCTCTCTCCTCCTGTCACCCCCAGTTTTATGTACTGCTCAGTTCCTCGAGGGTAGGGACTGTGTTTCTTCTCATATTTATTCCCACTCCTTAACACAATGCCTGGCACATTGGCACATAGTAAAACTTAAATGCTTATTCATTTGACTTGATAATCTGATATCCAACCTTATCATTCAACTGAAACTTTTCTCCCAAGTTAACTTGCCACAAATAATGGCCTCTTCTCACACCTCCTCCTTTCTGACTTTTCTGCAGCCTTTCAGACTGCTGATCACCTTCTGCTCTCTTCCTTTTCATGACACTCAGTTCCCTTGGTTCTCTTACCTGGGTTCAATTACCATCTCCCTCTAGATGACTCTAGTCTCAAACTCCAGGTTACTCTCACCATATACAGAAGGCACATTATAATTAAGGCAAAATGTTAAAGAGTGAAGTTTGTTAGCAGCTGTCTTGCCCTAACAGCATCCCTTTCTCCCACTTGGAGTCCAGCCTTCTTTCCCCCCAAACCATGGCTCCTTTTCAAGATCCTCACTGAAGATAATTACTCAATGTTTTACCTGAAATATATCACTTTTTGAGTTGAGAACAAAAAAGAGAAAGGAAAGAATATTTCATGGTGGAATTTCAGGCCATGGCAGGCTGATGATGGGACATGGAACCTTCACAATGACCCTCAAATCACAGAAAGGCAACCAATAACTTTTCTGCACCAATAGTCCAGATTATTTTTGGAGGTCCTGTGGCAAGGGGAAATGAGATGGACAAGCCAGATGGACAATGGGAGCAAGGAGAGGCATTTGCTTTTGGATGATATTTCTTCCTAGGAATATCTTGCTCTTCTTCCTGATCACTTTAATGCTGATATCTTCCCTCAGTGCTATCTGCAGTCTGACTTGCTTATGCACAGTAGTTTGCATGTTGTTGTCTCCCCCATTAGACATGAGTTTCTTGAGGAAAGAGGCTGTCTTTTTTGCCTTTCATTTCATCTCTAGTGCTCAGCACAGTGCTTTGTGCATCAAAAGCTCTTTTATAAAGTTTTTATAAAACTTCTTGACTTCATATGGCTTCTTTCAGAGATCACTTTTTTTTCTTTAGGCAAAATCCTTCCATTGAAATCTTCCTTCTTCCTCCAATGCCTGATAAGTTCTACCAAAGAGGCTTTAGAGTATGGTCCCATTGATAAATTGTATCTGTTGTCCAATGAACAGCCTAAATTCGGAGATTCATCCCTAAAATGTGATTGGCCAGTAGGTGATAAGATTTTTATCTTATCACACTTGAAGATATTATCAAGTGTGCCATGGAATGAGTTAACACGTTGTTTTTCTGAAGAAATGAAGAATGCATCTACTTATCCCAAACATTTTAATCATTTTAATATTCACAGAAATGATAGAGGCAGAAAAATATAGCTCATAAGAAACTTAAAAGATAATATTTTTTGGAATGGGTACCTGGTTTTTTAACACTGCAACCCCGAAAGCAATTTTCTTACAATAATGACTGTCTTGAATTTCTTTTATCATATTTTTATAGATTTTAAAGTTGTAATTGAACTCTTAAATAAGTGAAAATGTAAAATTTCTATTTTGGGTGGGGGAGAAA
Source organism: Sarcophilus harrisii (assembly GCF_902635505.1). Lineage (NCBI taxonomy): Eukaryota > Metazoa > Chordata > Mammalia > Dasyuromorphia > Dasyuridae > Sarcophilus > Sarcophilus harrisii. The sequence goes on from NC_045426.1 coordinate 216,699,516, forward strand.
TTACCAAAGAGAAACCATTGGCTATTAAAACCCACTGACTATAATACTTTGTTTCATAGTCTTGCATTGTGTCTGAATTGGGAGGATCTATAGTTAACATGAGTAGTAGACTAATTAAACCAGATTTGGGGTATGCTTGTGGTTCATCTCCTTACAACTCTGCCAGAACTGGCCGTAGCTGTAGTTGACAGAAGCTGGATAGGTTAGAGTATTTAAAAAACATAAACACACCTCAGTGAATTGACTGGGAGGATTAGAGTGGCCCTTACAAAGTTTTTACATGTTGCTTAAATCATACCTCTATGCTTATTTATGTATTTGACTTGTGTATCGTTATGTATGTATTTTACTGTCCCTTAAAACACAACCAGAGATGGAACCATAACTGAAATCTAAATTGTAGATGAAAATAGTCAACACTACACAGGATTTGGACCTAGGCCCTAATTCTAGAGCCAGTGCTTGTTAGAACCACACTTATAAATTTTGCTTAGTCTATATCTGCACCTTGAGGATAGCAGGAAGCAAATCTGGATGCGTAACACAGAAAGACTAGCCCTTACCTGGTTAGGACAGAAAAAATTAAAATGAGAATGGAAACTGCATACTGTCAGGATTTTTTTTTTCCTTTTAAATGGGAGGGACAAAAGGGAGAAAAAATAAATATCTTTTGGTTTAAAAATAGAAGAACAAAAAAAGGAAAGCTGCTTTCAAATTTCTATATGATTGATTTAGAAAGGCAAGTCTCAAAGGAAACAATAACTTGTATCAGTTAGCAAGTAGATCAGGACCGGATAGCTTTGGTGCCTCAAATATACATAGGCCCTATTACATGGGTCTCAATAAATACTTGATTTGATTTGCAAAACGAAATATAAAAATCCATATGATATAATAATGTAAATATCACTAAAAGGAAAACCATTTCTGAGTAAGTGAAAAACCAATAATGGTCCTGGAGAACACAATGCAAAATACCTGTCCTATTCTTGGCACTAAAGACTAAAAGAACAAAATGTTGAGTACAGTTTACCATGGTTTTTCCATCGTCCTTTTTTTTTTGTTTGTTTGCAAAGAAGAGCTAGGGAAAGGAAGGAAGAAGAGAAGAAGTTAAGGGAAAGGAAGTTAAGAAACTGCCTTATAAAAACAAAAGGCATTGACAAGACTTGTGAAGTGATAGACTGATATACAGAAATACAGTTTTGTGAATGGTCAGTATAGTAATTTTGCTTGTTATGCTTGTGTGATAATGCTTGTGTGATAACAAAGGTTCTTTTTTAGTGAGTAGGACATATGAAAAAGAAAACGATTTTTTTTTAAATGTTTAATCTTTGGAAGACTTTTCCAAGAATAACTCCAAACTGAAGGAGGAAGAAAACAAGCATTAAATGAGTGCCTATTATGTGCCAAAAAATGTATTCGTGCTTTACAAATATTATTTGTATAGAATACATAATGAGTTCCAGAAAGAAGCATCTAGGTATTTTGTCTATTACTTGCTGATTTCATTACACAGGAATTGTTTTTGTCTTTTCAAAAAATTGTTTTTGTTTAAGCAAAATTGTGTCAAGCCCACCTAAAATATAGCAATTTTCTAGTGTATTTTGCCTGTGGTTCATTGCTCTTCATTATGTAACACAGCTGGTAAAATTTTCCATCAAGGAGATTTCTTGATTGAAGTATTCTATGTGCTTATCACTGATAACAAAGTTTTCCAGTAAAAAGTCCAAACGTGAACCTAAAAAATAGCTTGAGATCTGTATTATATTCCATAACTTTGTAGGTTTTAAAATCAATTTTTTGATAATTTTATGACTTATTTCCCAAAAGTTTTTGTCACTTTTAAAAATAATTTCCATTCAACTAATCTCATTTACCTCTTCGTCCAAATGTTTGTCTTTGAAAAAGGACAGCTTTGAAACTATTGTGTTGATTTTACTATAATTATTTTAATGTAAGTTTCAAATAGTAAAGATTTGTGATTTCATGTCCAACCCTCTTTTTCTGCATATGCATATTTGATGGTGTTTATCAAATGAACAATGAAACAAAAATTTTCATCACTTCTTTTATGAGTCAAACTTTTTTCTTCCATTACTTTTGAAGTTAAAATAAAATCCCCTTTGGATTTTCCCTCACTGATTCCTGGAAATTTTCAAATTGTTTTGAATGTTTTGGTGTCCATCCTCTTTAACTTAAAAAGTTCACCTTGATTTGGGGAGGTGTTTGGTTATTTAAGTCTGAGTTGTTAAATGAAGACCTAATCTCAAAGTTACTTCTGTTAGGGGCTCACCATTTTATCACTCTTCTACTTTGTGGTGTGAACCTCATCATTACAATTTGAATGACAAGATTCATCACCACCCAAATTCCAGGTTCCAGTGGTTTGGGCACAGGTAGATCTTCACTGGCTTATAGCTGATGGAACATGTTGATATTCTAAATTATATCTCTGGAAAACATTCTTTTTCATTTTTTTGCATAAATGTAATTTTCTATTACTGAAATGATATATTTGTGTGACAAAAATATGAGGAATGCCCTTTTAGTTTTTCCAAATTACAAGAACAGCTTAGAATGCAAATGTCAATGAAGTGCCCAAGTCTTACCCTGATATCCTTTTTTAAAATCAAGAAAGACTTCATGTTTTCTTTGCTAGAGTTCAAATTGTTCTTTTCACCTCAAAGATATAAAAAGTTAAATTCTCCAAATCCCTAAAAACCATGTGAGTCACTAATACATGGGCAGACTGAGACCTTCATTAATGCATACTTAACAGAGAGAACAGCCTACTAACTAGGGAAGGTTTCATTCCATGCCTTAATACGCATGAAAGTGTATCCTTAGCCAGCTCTGTTTCACAATGCTTAAGCTGAGGCTCACTGAAGTCATCAGCTCACAATCACCTTCCTTACTCTTACTCTCTGACTCTTGCCACATTTTATTACTGTTGTGTTAAGTGGTTTGCCATTTCCCTTTCCAGCTCATATTACAAATGAGGAAACTGAGGCAAACAGGGGTAAGTGACATCTGAGACCAATTTCCTTCACAAAGATAAGTCTTCTAAATGCCAAGCCTAGTGCTGCCCATGTAACACATAACTTAGATCAAATTCACATATAACTCAATCATTGGTTGACAGTTCAGTCCATCTGCAAATCTAAATTAATCATGTATACAAATTAACACATGTAATACATGACCTGAGTATATCACTCTTGTTGTAAAGAGCAAATGAAAGGATGTGCATAAAAGCATTTTATAAACATTAAAATACTACAAAAATGTATTATTACTAATTACAATATTGTTACAATATATATGCTATATAGTAGTATATATATAGTATATAGTATATATATAGTAGTATGTGCTATAATTAAGTTTTTTCATTAAATGATAATTATTAACTATTACAATATATAACAACACATAAAATGAATATAATCATAAACATTATTAACAATTAACAATGAATGGGAACAAGTATTAAGACCAACCATTAACTGTAGCAGTATTGTAAGCATTTAACAGATTTCCATTAGAGGAAAAGCAATCCAAAGGTCAGTTTTCAAGTAATGCTGTAAAAGAATTTTAGAAATCATAAGGTTATATTTATTTCTGAATTGTTTAAACTTACTTTTTTTTCTACCTCTTCCATGAGCTCCACTATATCAAAAGGTAGATCCTTTTTGTAAGGAACAGGATAACGACTGATAGCCTTTGTGGCCTCTTCTGATGGAGTTTCATTCGGATGGCTTGTTACTTTAACTGTTGAAAGGGTCCCAAGGCCATTTGTCAATAACCGAGGAACACACTAAAATTAAAAGAGGAGGAAGATAATAGATTATATTTATTTATAATATATAATAATATATAAAATAATATGCTTATTTATTTTATATAGTAATTTTATTATATATATAAATTTTTAAATAATATTTTCATTGGTTTAAAATTTTTTGTTAACATTTTTTATTAATATCAATTAATTCATCTATCAATATATTTCCAACATATTCACCTTGACTCCCAACCCTGGGACCTATCCTTCATAACAACAACAAAAATCTACTTAAGTTTGACAGCACAGGCAACATATATTCCACACCTGAAGTAGTCCCAGACCTCTAAAAAGCAAAGGTTAACATTGAAATTTAAAGAATTTTTTCCCCCTCCTCAAGAACAATCTAGCTACCAGGGCTTAAGAAGAATTTGGTATTTATCCATAATAAAATGTTTCTTGATTCCCTTTATTATGATTAAGTTGCTACTGCATTTTGAGCTTTGCACAGTAACTTAGGCCTTTTTATTAACATCACTAAGAAGAAAGCAAATTTAAATAACTATCACCTACCCAGGGAATTGGGAAAAATTACAAAATATAGAAATAATGCTGTAGGAAGACAAACATTAAGATGCTGCTGATTCGTTATAAATTATTTAGACATTCTGAAAAATAATTTGTAATTATAAGAATCACTATACTATTCATACCCTTTGTTTTAGGAATTCCTTGCCAGAGAGAGACCTTAATCCAAAGGAAAAAAAAAAAGTCCTACATATATAAAAATATTCATTGCAACATTTTTTAATGGTAACAAAACTCTGGAATCTAATTGGATGCCCAGTGATTTATTTTGTGGTCCATTAGCGTTAAGGATGTTACTACATGTGAGGAATACAGGAGGAAATAACAGCTATATTACAATAGTAGAGCACTTGAACTCTCAATTAGATAAATTTAACCAAGAATAAGAAAGATGTTAAGGAGGTGAACAGAAGCTAGTATCATAGGTATCTAAAGAGCAATGAAATGAAAAAAGAAAGGAACACATTTTTTTCTGGGGTACATTGTACCTTTAAAAATTGACTTATAGTCAATTAGATCATAAAAACTTTTAATTTTAATTTTAATAAATTTTAATTTTAATAGTTTTAGTTTTAATAAAGAAAATCAGAAATACTGAATAAATTTTTCATATCACAAGGCAATAAAAATTATGTTCAGTAAGAGACCATGGAAACACAAATTAAGAACATTAGTTTTTAGAGATGAAACAATCTAATCTTAAAGAATTAGTGGGTGAAAGAAAAAATCATAGAAACAATAGTTTCATTCAAGAGAATGACAGTGAGATAACATATCAAAACCTATGGGATGCAGCAAAAGCAGTCAGTAAAATTTCTATCTCTAAATGCCTATATCAATAAAATAGAAACAGCAGACCAATGAATTAAGTGTATAAGGAGGAAAAATTAAAAATCCAATTAAACACCAAATTGAAAATCTTTAAATTTAAGGTGGGATAATAAAATTGAATGTAAGAAACTAACTGACAATAAATCAAAGTAGAAGTTTGTTTTATGAGGGAAAAAATAATAAAATAGATAAACCATTGGTTAATATGATTTACAAAGGGAAAAAAACACAACTCACTAATATTAAAAATGAAAAGAGTGAATATGCCACTAATGAAGATGAAATCAAAGCAATAGTAAGCTTATAAACAATTTGTCAATAAATTTAACATCTTAAGTGAAATGGAAAAGTCACAAAACTATCAACTATTTAGATTAATAAAAAAAAGAAGTAATATCTAAATTAACCTGAAAAAACTGAAACTGAACAGGCCCATAAATGAGCTTCCTAAGTAAAAATCAGAACTGAATGAATTGCCAAGTAAATTCTACCAAATATCTAAAGAACAATTAATTCTAATATTTAAAAAATTATTTGGAAAAACAGACAAAGAAAAGAATCCTACTAAACTGCTTTTATGAAACAAACAAGTTGTTCATACTTAAACCAAGAAGAGTAAAAACAGACAATTATAGATCAATTTTGTTAATCAATGCAAAAACACAAGCCGGGAGACTACAAAAATATATTACAAATATTATCCATTTTGATCAAGAGTGATTTATACTTAGAATAAGGAAAACTATTAAGATAATTGATTATAACAACAAAATCATGATTATCTGTATCAATAGATACAGAAAAGATTTGTAATAAAATATATTAGAGCAGCTAGATAGCACTCAGACACTTAACATTTTCTAGCTGTGTGATCCTGGACACACAATTGCCTCATCTAAATAAAATTTAAAACTTTTTAAATGTGATAATTATTTCTATTTAAAACACTTAAAAGAATGGATATAAAGGGAGTTTTTCTCTTAAAATAAGAATCAGCTACCTAAAGCTATCAACAAGCATTATTTGTACTGAGGAAAAACTAAAAGACTTCCCAATAAAATCAAGAATGAAATAAGGATGTTCACTGTCACCAATATTATTCAATATTGTATTATAAGTAATAGCAATAAAAAAATTGAAGTTATCAGAATGGGCAAAGAGATAATAAAATTATTTCTTTTTTGTAGATGATATGATATACTTCAAAAATCTATTACTATAATTTCTATATATCACCAACAAATCCCTGCAAGATGAGATAGTGATACACCATTTAAAATAACTGTAGACAGTATAAAATACCTGGGAGTAACCTATTAAAACAACATAGGAATTACATGAACAAAATTTTTAAATGCTTTTTATACAAATAAAATAAGATTTAAATAATTGGAAAAATATTAATTGTGCCTGGGTAGGCTGAGCCAATAGAATAAAAATGACAATTTCACCTAAAATAAGCTATTATTCAATGCCATCCCAATGAAGTTAACAAAAAATTATTCTACTGAGCTAGAAAATAACAAAATTCATTTGAAAGAATAAAAGGTATAGAATATCAAAAGAATTAATGGGAAAAAATGTAAAGCAAGGAGGTTTAGCAGTACTAGGTCTTTTTTTTTTTAATTATAGCTTTTTATTTACAAATTATATGCACGGGTAATTTTACAGCATTGACAATTGCCAAACCTTTTGTTCCAATTTTTCCCCTTCTTCCCCCCATTCCCTTCCCCAGATGGCAGGTTAACCAATACATGTTAAATATGTTAAAGTATAAATTAAATACAATATAAGTATACATGTCCAAACAGTTATTTTGTTGAGCAGTACTAGGTCTTAAACTAAATCAAAGGGGAGTAATTACCAAAATTATCTGGTACTGATTAAGAAATACAAAGATAGATCAGGGGAGAAGAGTAGACACAATACACAATAGCAAATGGTTATTATGCTTGGCAAATGTAAAGCTTTAAGCTTCGGAATTTATTATTTAGTAAAAATTGTTGGGAAAGTTGGAAAGTGGTCTGGCATAAATCGGGCATAGATTAATATCTTACACCATTTACCAAAATAAGGCCAAAATGGATACATGACTTTGACAGGGAACTATCATAAGAAAATTAGAAAAACATGGAGCATAGTTACCTATAAGACTTATGAATAATGAAAACAATTTTTGAATAAACAAGAAATAAGAACTTTGTAAATGTATATTATAAAATGGATAATTACATTCAATTGAAAAGGTTTTGTACAAATAAAACCAACATAGCCAAGATTAAAAGGAAAACAAAATTGGAGAAAATTTTTATAGACAGTTTCTTAAAGGTGTCATATCTAAAATATGTAAAGAATTTAATGTATAAGAATGATAAAAATCTTAATTGAAAAGTGGTCAAAGCATATGAACAGGCAGTTTTTTGATGAACAAATCAAAACTATATCATCATATGAAAAATGCTATTGACTAGAAAAATGCAAATTAAACCACTTTAATATCATCTTACACCTATCAAATTAACTAAAATGATAGAAGGGGGCAGCAACAAATGTTTTTTTTTTTAATTTTTTAATAGTATTTTATTTTTCAAATACATGCAAAAATAATTTTCAACATTCACGTCTGCAAAATCTTATGTTCCAAATTTTTCTCCTTCTTTCCCTTCTCCCCTCTACAAGACTACAAGCAATCGGATATAGGTTTAATTCTTCTAAACACATTTCTATATTTCTCATTTGTGCAAGAAAAATCAGATCAAAAAAGGAACAAAAGAGTAAGAGAAAAAAAACAAACAAGTACATAACAAAAAGGTGAAAATAATAGGCTATGATCCACATTCAGTCCCCAGTTCTCTCTCTAGATGTGGTTGGCATTTTCCACCCCAAATCTAGTTGGAATTGCCTTAAATCACCTAATATTGGAAAAGACCCACGTCCATCACATCTGATCATCACATCATCTTGTGGGAGCATCAAATGTTGGAGAGAATATAGAAAAACTGGGACACTAATTCACTGTTGGTAGAACTAATCCAGGGACAGATAGATGGCATAGTGGATAGAGCACCAGTCTTGGAGTTAGGAGAACCTGAATTCAAATTCTACGTCAGATATGTCACACTACCTGGATGTGTAACCCTGAGCAAGTCACTTAACCCCAAATTGCCTCACAAAAGAAAAAAAAAAAAAGATTTCAAAAACAACAACTGATCCAACCATTTCGAGGAACAATCAGAAATCATGTGCAGAGAGTTATAAAACTGTATATACTCTTCTGTTTCCCAAGGTGATAAGGAATGTTCTAAAATATTTATGTAGCAACTCTCTTTGTGGTGGTAAAGAACTAGAATAGAAATAGAAGGGATGGCTATACACTGGGGAATGACTAAATAAATTATGGTATATGATTCTGATGGAATACTACTGGTGCCATATGAAAGGATGAGAAAGTTGATTTCCAGGAAAAATATGGCAAGATTTACATTAAATAATGAAGAGTGAAATGAGCAAAACCAAGATGTATACACTAACAGCAATATTGTTCCAAGAACAACTTTGAGAGACAAAGTCTTTTGAGTCTTATATTCAAATCAGCTGCAAAGGATCTAGGAAGGAAGATACTATCCACATCCAAAAAAGGAACTGCTAGCTGAGTGAAGAAAGCAGAACCAAGAAAACACTAGACATGGTAACAGCAACATTGTGCTATGATTTACAATGACAGACTCTTCTCAGCAATATAGTAACCCATGATAATTTCAATAGATTTGTAATGGAAAATGTCATCCATACCCACAGAAACACTATGGGAAACTGACTGTAGATCAAAGCATACTATTTTCACTTTTTGTTGTTTTTTTTCTTGTGTTTTTTTCTTTTTGTTCTGATTTTTTTTTATGGTTAATATGTTTAACATGATTGTACATATACAACCTATACCAGATTGCTTGTTTTGAGGAGGGGGGAATTTGAGAGAGGAGATAAAAATTTAGAACTCAAAATCTTACAAAAATTAATGCTAAAAACTTTTTACATGTAATTGGGAAAAAACAAAATAGTATTGAGTTTTTTTTAATGAAAGAACTCATAAATACATATAATATGGTTTTATATTTACACACATACACATATTAGTGTGTTGGGGAGGGAGGGAGAAAAATAAAATAAAATAAAAAGTATACAGCAGAGAACAAAAGAAAATTTAAGGAAGCAGAGAAAAGCAGGGTGGTTTTGAAAACAATTGACTAGTTTTTTTTTTTTTCAAAAAAAGTTAATATGAAATGGAAATTCATGATTTTATACTGCATCCTTTATGTTGTACTGCATATATGGAAATGTGCTGTCTTTTTGTATTTACATTGAAAATGGTTATTAATTTTTAAAAAATAAAATGGGGGGGAGGGGAGGTGGACTCCTTTGTGTCTGGCCCTTACATTCACTAATACCCTTCAGCTCAATCTGGGTATGAGTAATACTATTCCTTAAAGGGCCATGTCGCCATACACCAAGATAAGGTCAAAATGGGTTCATGACCTAGGCATAAAGAATGAAATTATTAATAAATTAGAGGAACATAGGATAGTTTACCTCTCAGACCTGTGGAAGGGGAAGGTTTTTATGACCAAAGCAGAACTAGAGATCATTACTGATCACAAAATAGAAAATTTCGATTATACCAAACTGAAAAGTTTTTGTACAAACAAAACTAATGCAGACAAGATTAGAAGGGAAGCAATAAACTGGGAAAATATTTTTACAGTCAAAGGTTCTGATAAAGGCCTCATTTCCAAAATATATAGAGAATTAACTCTAATTTATAAAAAATCAAGCCATTCTCCAATTGAAAAATGGTCAAAGGATATGAACAGACAATTCTCAGATGAAGAAATTGAAACTATTTCTAGTCATATGAAAAGATGCTCCAAGTCATTATTAATCAGAGAAATGCAAATTAAGACAACTCTAAGATACCACTACACACCTGTCAGATTGGCTAAGATGACAGGAAAAAATAATGATGATTGTTGGAGGGGATGCGGGAAAAATGGGACATTGATGCATTGTTGGTGGAGTTGTGAACGAATCCAACCATTTTGGAGAGTAGTTTGGAACTATGCTCAAAAAGTTATTAAATTGTGCATACCCTTTGATCCAGCAGTGTTACTACTGGGATTATATCCCAAAGAGATTATAAAGAAGGGAAAGGGACCTATATGTGCACGAATGTTTGTGGCAGCCCTTTTTGTAGTGGCTAGAAACTGGAAACTGAATGGATGTCCATCAGTTGGAGAATGGCTGAATAAATTGTGGTATATGAAAATTATGGAATATTACTGTTCTGTAAGAAATGACCAACAGGACAATTTCAGAAAGGCCTGGAGAGACTTACACGAACTGATGCTGAGTGAAATGAGCAGGACCAGGAGATCATTATATACTTCAACAACAATACTAGATGATGACCAGTTCTGATGGATCAGGCCATCCTCAGCAACGAGATCAACCAAATCATTTCTAATGGAGCAGTAATGAACTGAACTAGCTATGCCCAGAAAAATAACTCTGGGAGATGACTAAAAACCATTACATTAAATTCCCAATCCCTATATTTATGCACACATGCATTTTTGATCTCCTTCACAAGCTAATTGTACAATAATTCAGAGCCTGATTCTTTTTGTACAGCAAAATAATGTTTTGGTCATGTATACTTATTTGTGTATCTAAGTTATATTTTAATATATTTAACATCTACTGGTCATCCTGCCATCTAGGGGAGGGGATGGGGGGGGGTAAGAGGTGAAAAATTGGAACAAGAGGTTTGGCAATTGTTAATGCTGTAAAGTTACCCATGTATATATCCTGTAAATAAAAGGCTATTAAATAAAAATAAATAAAAAAATAAAATAAATAAATAAAGGGCCATGTCAGTATTTTGTATAAATAAATTATGTGCTCCTATTTGTACATTCTTTTATACATTCCTTTGTCAAATTCGAGTTGCCTATGAAGGCCCATGGATCTTTTTAGACCTTTCCCTCTGCTTGATCAATGAGACAGTCATTTTGTCTTTTGAAAAGTTAAAAGTGTTCCTCCCTTGCCTCTTGAACTGACTTCTTAAAATTTCTACCTATACTTTTTCTGATCTCTTTGAAGGATATATCAGATTATGCTGATGATTATCTCTAGCCCAATGATTCTCAAATCTACTTATTCAGTTTTGACCTCTATGCTGACCTCCAACTGCCTATTACATATTTCAGAACAGGATGCCTCATTTACATTGTGTATGTGTTTGTGTCTAAGGTTCATTTTATTTTATTTTTTCCCCCAATGACATCTAAAGAATTTTTAACATTAAGTTTTTTAAAATTAAGTTCCAAATTTTCTATTTCTCTCTCTCCTCCCTGCCGCTAAGATGATAAGCAATTTGATATCGGTTATATATGTGCAATCATGTAAAACACATTTCCATATTAATCGTGTTGTGAAAGAAGAAACAAAAGAAAAACAAAAACCATGAAGAAAATAAAACAGTGAGAAAAAGTATGCTTCGATCTGCATTTAGACCTCATCAATCTTTTCTCTGAACATGGATACCATTTTTCATCACCTCATATAAACTCAACAGTCTAAAAGATAACTCATTATCATTTTCCCAAAACTTTCCCCTCCTCCTAAATTTCCTGTTATTGGTCATTGTCCTCAATCACCTCAATTAGAAATCATCCTTGACTCCAACCTCCATATGTCCAATCTAATGTCAAGGAGAGTTGCTTTTCCCTTCACAACATCTATCAGGCACAGATCTCTCCACTACCACTGCCACGACCCTGGGCTCGGGTCTCTTTCCCATCCCATGCAATCTCCACTCAGCTGGACCTTCAGTACAGGCCATCTGATGGATGTCAACCTCCTAATTCAAACTATTTTAGCTCTCTTACCTCTAGGAACAAATATAAAATCCTCCATTTGCTGACAAACCCCTTCATAACCTGCCTTTCTCTGTTCCGCCTCACCCCTCTCAAATTAACCTCAGTTCTGTGAAACTAGTCTCCTTACTGTTTCTTGAACAAGACACTCCAAGTCTTGGCTATGAACACTTTTGATGGCTGTCCCCCATAGCTGGAATGCTCCTCCTGCACATCTCCACCTCCTGGCTTCCTTCAAATTGTGAGCTAAAATCCCACCTTCTACAAGAAGACTTTCTGGGCCTCCCTTAATGTTTGTCACACACACACACACACACACACACACACACACACACACACACACACCCCTCCAGATTATCTTTTATATAGCTGGTAGGAACACAATCATTAGGATGTCGCAGTCACCTGGAGAGCAGGGACTGACTTTTTATATTCCCAGCACGTAGCATAGTACCTGGCACACTGTATGCACTTAATACATGTTTACTGAATGACTGACTTTCCTCTTTGCATCACAAAAGCTAAAATGGAGCTATCTCTTCCACCCAAGGTATCCATCATTTTTAACTCAACAAACAATTCCTCCTTTCTGGTTAAAAGATGGTCAAAAAATAAACACTTCCATGGTTTCTCCCACTTTTTTGTTGAAATTATTATGTTGAGGCAAGCATTTATCGGGTGGGTGCTCTTTCTTCAGAGGGAGCTCCCGCAGAATATCCAGACAGCACTGGATTATGCCTCCTTCAGAGGCAGCTGGTGTTAACAGTGGATAGGACACGGGGCTTGGAATCATAAACACCTGAATTCAAATCTGGCAGCGGATACTTAGCCGGGTGATACTGGCAAGTTACTGTGTTTGTTCAGTTTTTTAAATATCAAATTAGATAATATTTATAAAGCACTACAGTGCCTGCCACATTGTAGGCGCTATTATATAAATGCTTATTCCCTTCCCCTTTCCCTTTCTTAGATGATGACATTTAGAGTTGGAAGAAACTTTAAGAGATGAACTAATCTGGGCCCCTTCATTACAAATTTAAGTGACTTGCTGACTGTTAGCCAACAAATAGTCTGAAGCTGAATGCAAAATTAGGTTATTTGATTCCAAATTCAGAATTTCTGATATATGCTATACCTTGGCAACAACCCACTCTAGTTCCTGGACTTCCTCATATAATGATTTTTTTTTTTTTTGTGTGCAGCATTATTAGGCTCATAATATATTTTAAATAATTAATTCTCAAAACAACCATAAGTAAATTTATTAGCCCCATTTAGTAGATGAGGAAAGAAAAGGTAATAGGATTTGCCCATGCCTAAAGACAGGATACAGATATTCAGGAATGTTCTGCTACCAAATCCAATGTCCTTCCCACTACATCCTACTGCTTTTTCTAAGAGTACATACATCTCAAAATACAATGCTCCTCCGCCAGAATCCCAAGTTAAGAGATAAAAGAAAGGAGAAATACTTTGATGAGAGAAAGAAGGGAGAGTATTGGTCAGGGAACAATTCCAGATGCAGTCTACAGAGAAAAGACTGGACAATGTGTTCAAATTCTGATGTATATGGCCTGATTAAGTCATTTTTTGGCCACAGGTTTCACTTTATTCTTCTGTGAAGTAAGAGATTCGAGATTAAGGACCAGCGATTTTCCATCACCTCCCAGGTGAAGAAACTCCCTTTACAAATGCAGATAGGCACACTCTCTACAACAGATAGTCTTAGATAGTTATGTAGAGCCCTAAGAGCTTAAGTGCCCAGCTCAGTTATTAGGAGAAACTTGAACTTTCCTCATTTCAAGCAAAAAAAAAAAAAAAAAAAAAAAAAATGTATATTATTCATAAGCAGAAAGACATATCAATCTTGTTAGTATCATTTCAATTTTAGTGTATGTGCTGATTGTGCTAATCTAATAATTTTCTTTTTCAGGCTTCACTTATGACATGTAAGTGCTTATCATATAAGTACATGCTAGGAGCAGCTCGGTGGTGCAGTGGCTGGAGCATTGGTCCAGGTATTGGAATGATTCAAGCTCAAATTCGACCTCAGATACTTGAAACTGCACAGGTCACTTAACCCTGACTGCCTTCAAAAAAAAAAAAAGTATACATACATACATACATACATATATAGAAACCCTTACTGCCTATCATATACACACACACATACATACATACATACATGTTATTTATATTTGTGTCTTATTCCTTTCTTTACCTAAACTTTGTATCTCCTTCCACCCCATTACAAAGAGGGCTTAAATCCTAATTACTTAGCTAATTAAACTCCAATATACTAATTCCCTCTAACATGTTATAGATTTAAAATTTATCTTTTAGATGTTAACAATTAGATAAACCTTAATAATTAGATCCTAATTCACTAGAATAAGTAGGTGACAGTGGATAGAGCAATGAGCCTTCAATCAGGAAGAACCGAGTCCAAATGAAACACTAGCTGCCTGGGCAGGGCACTTAACTTCTATTTGTCTTAATCCAATGGTGAAGGAAAAGGCAAACCACTCCACTATTTTTGCCAGGAAAATTCTATGGACTGTGTGACCTGCAGGATTAAGAGTGTGACAGGACCAAATGACTGAACCAAAAAATGAGGACACAGCAACACAACACCATCCTGCCTAGCCAAATGTAAAGAACAGTACTTAGTAACAAAATGTACTGAGGACCTTAATCAAACAAGAGCTGGTTGATCAGCTGTTCTGTTTATAGGACTAAAGTCCTTCTCATGTCCAATCGTGATGAGAATATGCCCTTGTTTTCCCAAAGGCGATCCACTAGTCCTGCCAAGCTGGAAAGATTTTAAGAACAGCCTTGACTAGGCCAGACATTCTGTCCGTGACCTGAGGCCCAGCCTACCTAAGTACAGAGAGGCTCTTCACTGTCAGATTGGTCATTTAGGTGATGAAATATTTTTGGGTCCAATTCGTTATGAAACATCTACTAAGGCCATAAAATATAGTAAATAACAAAACTGGAACATATTACAGTATGATACAGAAGATTCAAACCTTCACTATAACATGTGGGACACATAATTAATCTGATGTAGGTTACAAATATACAATCATTATAAGCATATTTCCATATTTACCATGTTGTGAAAGAAAAAGAACAAAAAGGTAAAACAAATCACAAGAAAGAAAAAGTAAACAAAACAAAACCTTCCAAAAGGAGAAAAGAATATGTTTTGATTTGCAACCAATCTCCATAATTCTGTCTTTGGATGCAGATGGCATTTTACATTCCAAGTGTATTGGAATTGTCTTGGATCACTATATTGCTGAGAAGAGGTAAGTTATTATAGTTGATCCGTCAACTCAGCTATCTAGTCACTGGTTCATAATATTCTAGTTACACAGGTTCCTAATATTGGTGTCGTCTTTAACTTCTCTCTAAAGAGCAAGTCTCAATTAACCAAATTTACCTCCCAACCAAGAATCAGTCAATAACCATTCATTTAGTACTTATTTAAGGCATGTGTTAAGCTCCCAGAAGACAAAGAAAGGCAAAAGGCAATGCCAGCCCTCAGAAAGCTCACCATCTAATTGGAAAGATAACATAAAAGGATGCTAAAAAATTTTTTGCACAAATGAAAACAAATTTAAAAGTAACTGGGAAATAATCTTTGCAGCAAGTTTTTCTGACAAACATAAAAAGGAAAATATGAGCAAGCAATCAAAGGAAATAATAAAATTGTAATACAAATATGTAAAATAAAATAAAAAAATGTAAAATTATACAAAGTCATAAAGGATCAAATGAGATAATATTTGTGAAAACATAATATCTGGCATAATATGCTCCCTTTCACTAAATAAAGATGAACTTTACATTCTTATATGAGATATTTATGATCATCAAAGGGGATAAGGGAGTTAAATAAAACAGGTTTTTGTTGTTGTTGTTGTTTCCATGATCTTAATAGAAGAAGAGAAAAGAGAAGGGTAGGAAAAGTTGTCTCACTTAATTTGAGGAAGTAGAAGGCTGGACAAAGTAAGGGGAAAGGGGAGCAGACAACACTTGAACCTCACTACCATCTGAATTGATGAAAAGAAGATACAGAATGGAACGCAAAAATCTTTTTTCTCAAAAGGGAAACAAGAGCAAAAAAAAAGTCCAGTAAAAAGAAAGGGTAGATTAAGGAAGAGAATAGTCCTAAACAAACCAAATTAAAAAGAAAGAAAAGATAGACTCTGGGAAGGGAAAGAAATTAGAAATTAAGGGCTAAGGAGCAGAGACAACCAGATGTTAAGCAAGTCTTCCTCTCACTACCTTTTTTCTTTATAAAGCAAGGACAGAAAACATCAACAATGAGTAACGGTAATTCCACAAGCAATAAGCTATCCACTTCCTGAAGTAGATAAGACTGGGATACTGACTTTTTCCTTTTTTTCTTTTTTTGGCATGGACCAATATTAAGAATTTGTTTTGCTTGACTGCATATAAGAATTCTATTTTCTTTATTTTTCAATGCTTCTGGACAAGGGTGATGAATTTTGGTGAATTCTGTCCATTTTAAATTACATTTTAAAAATGAAATAATTATCATTGACTCTTGAGGCCACTTGATATAACATGTTTCCCTCCTCATGCCAGAGATGACAGATTAGGGGTGAAAAATGAGAATTTTCACATATGGCCAAAGAGATAAAATGATCAGAGGATATGAATATGCAGTACTCAAAAGACACACAAGCTATTAACCAACACATGAAAAAAATTTCACTAAAAGAAGAAATGCAATTAAAATAACTCTAAAGCTCCATCTTAAACCATGAGATCATGACAAAAAAAAAAAAAAAAAGGAAAATGGAAAAAAGAAAAAAAGGAAAATGGAAATTTTAAGGATGAATTCCTTTTTTAAACTATAAACTATGAATTCCTCCAGTTATTCTAGAAAACAATTTGGAATTATATCTTAAAAAAAAAATCACTAACTTGGGCATAATCTCAGATCTGACAACATCACTACTAGACACAGATCCCAAAATGATCAATGACAGAAAGGGAAGATTCACACATGTAAATACAAATTTTCTTTTGAAAGGTTCACGTGAACAAAAACACCAGACAACTTGTATAAACTAATGCAAAGTGAAGAGAGAACTAGATTTTTTTTAGTAACTACAACACTGCTGAGAACAACTTTTAAAATCTTATGAATACTGATAAATGTTCGCCTAGTCATAAAACATGCTTCCCTCTCCTTAAAAGAGATAATGATGGACTAAAGGTAAAGAATGAAACCTACATTTCAGACATGGCCAATGTGTGGATTGACTTTCCTTGGTCATACTTATTTGTTATAAACTTGTTATATATTTGGAGTGAATAATGATGAAAAAAGGGATAAAGAAAAGGACATCAATGAAACATTTTTTTAAAAGAACAGAATGAAAGGAAATCCAGAAGGAAATAGATAAGCAAGGCAATATTGATAATTCTGTATTGATTTCTACATATGTACAAATATGTATATGTACATATATATGCATATATATCTTTAAAAAATTTTATTTAAGATTCATGATTCATATATATAATTTTTCTTCTTTGTATATGAAAATATTTATTTATTCATGTTTATAGAATTTATAATATTTTTAAAATGTAATCTGAAAAAGAGGAAAAAAGTCTTTAATATATCCTTAATGTCTCTAAGGTGCAGGTACTATTGATAGAGCACTAGGCCCAAGTCAGCATGGGCCTCATGAATTCAAATCTGGCCTAAGATACTTACTTCCTAATTAGTTATATGACTGAACAAATCATTAAATAAACCCTGCTTGCCTCAGTTTCCTTATCTATAAAATGAAATGGAGAAGGGGCAAAATTATAAGCCGGTAAATTTAACTTTGTTTTTTTTTGGGGGGAAAACTATAAAGAGATGGTTGTTGGACATCTGTATTTGGCCCTGTACTGTTAAACATTTTTATTGGTGACTAAGATAAAGACAAAGACTTTCCTCCTCAAATTTGTTGATAAGACAAAGCTAGAATGAACAGCCAACCCAACAAAATGAGTCAGGACCCCAAAAGATCTTGAGGGGGAGAGCATTAGATTTAATCTAAGAAAATAACATCCAGGAGGAATAAATATAAAGTCTTACAGAGTACAAAAATTCAAGTTCACAAGTAGAAAATGAGAAAGGCATGTTTGGATGGCATATTGTCTGAAAGATCTGGAGGTACTAGTAGACTACAAGCTGACAGTGAGTCAGCCTTGAGAAGTGGCAGAGAAAAAAAAAAAAAAGGAATGTAATCTAAGATTACTTTAAGGAGGACTAAATTTTCAGGAATAGAGGTTACAGTCTACTGTCACTGCTCCTCTTTTTAGATGTCCAATAACTATCTCTTTAATAATCCAGTCTAGAATTTCCTTAGGAATCAGTGAACTTAAATTGTGTTTGATACCACAACTTAATTTCTACTAATTTATTTGATTTGATTAGTATCAGTGATTGCTATTAGTGAATTAAGCAGAATTGGATTGTTTGATTTAATTATGTTAGTGGCAGCTAGATTGTGCAGGATTCCAACAGTATATGAAGTCAAGAAGATATCCAAGTTCAAATATGGCCCTAGGTATATGAACCTGGGCAAGTCATCTAACCTTGTTTGCCTCAGTTTCCTTATTTGTAAAATAAGCTGTGGAAGGAAATGGCAAACCACTTCAGCATCTTTGCCAAGAAAACCCAAAGAGGGTTACAAAGAGTCAGCACAACTGAAAAGAAAAACTATAATGCTCTAATTTTAACATTTTAAACTAGGACTAGGTTTAGTAGTGATTGGGATTGGGGGGGAGGGAGGGAGCTGGATCTGGAATGCTGATACTGATAACTGGTACAGAGAAATGCCAGTGAGTAAACTCCAGAGGTCAATACAGAAAGGCATTTGCAATTTGCATTATTTTCTGTTTTGTTTTGTTGCTTAAGGTAGTTGGGGTTAAGTGACTTGCCCAGGGTTACACAGCTAGGAAGTGTTAAGTGTCAGATCAAATTTGAACTTGAGTCCTCCAACTCAGGTTCTCCTCACTTCAGTGCCTGTGCTCTATCCACTGAGCCACCTAGCTGCCCCTCTGCTCTTCGATTTGTACTTGTAGGAAGTTACTTGGAGCACGTAGAATAATTTACTCCCCCAAAGTCTCAAGATCAGAATGTGTAGCGGTGGGGTTTGAACTAAAGTTTTCTAACTCTTTAATCAGCTCTTTACTCACTACCCCATGCTGCCTCTTAGAAAATATAGAAGAGGTGGTCCAACTTGCACGGGCACAGGAAGTTCCTCACCAGGCACTCCTTAGCCTGAGGAAAACACAGAGCTGAGGCCCCTTCTCCCAAAATGATGCATGTCAGATCACCTAGCTCAGATGAACTACATCTTCAGGTCCTGAAAAGAACTGACAGATGTGAAGTGACTGAACTGGAAGCAGGTGCAGATAGAATGCTGGATCTGGAGCTAGAACGAATGGGAGTTCAAATCTAACCTCAAACACTTTAATTAGCTGTGTGATCTTGGAAAAGTCATTTCTCCAACTGCTCTGACACCCATTTTACAGAAACTACAAAAGTAGTTACAAAAATAAAATGAGTGTAACAGCCACTATATCAAAAGGCTGTTGTGAGAGTCAAATTAAAGATTTATAACTGGACCATAATAGGCACTATATAAATGCTTATGTCCTTTTTCTGTGTGTGTAAACAAATACCAGTTTTAACTGAACTTTTAATCCTTACAAGTTACTTCTCTGAGACCCAGTTTCTTCTATAATACACACAATCCCTCACATATATAAAAAGCTTTAAGATTTAGGGGGAAAAAACCCAAAAAAACAAACAAAAAAAAAAAATCATCTCATTTTGACAGCTGAAAAGGTCCTTAGAAGTTATCTCCTACATCCCTTCCGTATTTCAGATGAAGAAACTTGAATCCGGAGTGAGAAAAATAAGACTTGCCCCGAGGACACAGAGTTAAGCACCCGCAGCAAAGCTGGACCCAAGCAGCGGCCGCCTCCCAAGCGCCGGAGAAAACAAATCCCCTGGAAGCGCCGCCAAGTTGGGAAGCCAAC
The DNA here is from genome assembly GCF_902635505.1 of Sarcophilus harrisii. Classification (NCBI taxonomy): domain Eukaryota; kingdom Metazoa; phylum Chordata; class Mammalia; order Dasyuromorphia; family Dasyuridae; genus Sarcophilus; species Sarcophilus harrisii. Next base: position 216,719,739 of record NC_045426.1, read on the forward strand.
ACCTAGAAAGTTTCACTTGGGCAGTTTTCCCGTTAGTGACTGCGCTTTCAGAGAAAATTTCTCTAGAATTCAAGTGCGTGTGCGTAGGGGCGCGGGGATGGAGTGCTCCATGGACGGCGCTTTCCGCCCGCACAAGGGCGCCGAGCTTCCCGGGGCGATGGCAGTGGTCTCGGCCTCGGCCACAGGCAGGATCGAGACCGTGCCCGAAGCGCGCGGGGCCGGGTCAGAGGGCACCCCCGACCCCTCTCACCCACCCTCTTCCCCCACGACGCACGCTGCGTGGGCCGCCGCCTCCCACCCCCAGCGGCGCTCAGCTCAGCATCTCTCCGACCTCCCCCGGTGCCCGGGCCCCGCAACCTACCGAGCTCAGCCCCGGGCGCAGGAGGCGAAACAGCAGTGCCATAGTGAAGTGTCCTAGACCGGCTCGGCTCCTGCCCACAGGTCGCTCGCCTTTCCCAAACAGACTTCTAGGGGCTGGAAGAGTAAAACTGAGCTTGCGCCCGCAGGACTCGCAACTACCCCCCCCTTCTCCCCTCCCCGGGAAGGGTCTGCCCCAGCGAGGGAGGGACGGCGCAATTCCGCCCACTTCTTGCCCGCCCCTTCCTCTCTCCCTGCCTTCGCTTTCCCCCTTCTGCATTTTCTTTCCTTTCTCCCTCCCACACCTTCTGCTTCTCTTTTTCCTTCCTTTTTTTTCCCTCTCCTAGTTTATATCTTTTCTTCCCTGTTCTTTCTCCTTTTTAAAAAAAAATTCAGTAGTATTTTCTTTTCCAAATACACGTAAAGATAGCTTTCAAGTTGTAACACTTTGTGTTCCGATTTTTCTTCCTCCTTCCTCCCCTAAATCTCCTGCTCTCTCTTTCTTATCTTCCTTTTCCACAATTTTGGCAGCTTGGTGAGAAGGAATTCCAAACCCAGGCTGAAAGGAAGTTTTTTTTTTTTTTCAAAATCCGCTCTCCTGATTTCAATATTGAAGGATTTTGACCATGACAATGCAACTGCCAGGGACAATCAGTAATAAAATGCTTCTTAGCTGAGAAGTAACATTGAAACGAGTGTATTTTGTATTCTCAGTAGGAAATCATCCATTAAGTAATTTGTCATCAGCCTGTAGGCTTGTAAGAAACATGTTTCTCTTAAACTTCATTACCTTTAGCTACTTATCTTTTCGGAAATGATTTTGTCAATTCTCGTGGATAGATATTTGTCAATTCTGTAGAGATTTTGGAAATCAGACTTATCAGATATTCCAGGTAAGAGAAGCAGTTATTATAAATGGAAAATTGACCTTAAAGCCAGAAAAGGCTTAATAGTATATTGCACAGGAGTACAGGGAATGAGAAACTGGCCTCGGAGCCAGGAATAGTTAAATGCTAGCCTATAAATGCTACTATAGATATATTACATCTATTTTTAAATATATAAAATTTGTAATTTTTGGCTTTAAAATTTGTAAAACACTCTTTAATGTAAAATAGTGTCCTCATTTTATGAAATTGGAGAAAGATTCCAGTGGTCACATCATAATTGAAACTCAAAAGTCTTGCTGATTCTTCTATCCACTGGCTACCTAGTTAGTACCGATGATCCTATAAAGTTCTAAACTAGCACGCGTGACCATGGACAGATCACCTAATTTCAGTGGCCCCAGCAGCTCTTAAATTACCTATGCTTTGCAGAGTAGGGGTAGGTGAGAAGAGTTGAGGGGAAGGGTGGGACAAACTGAGAAGGGAAGAAAATAATCCTTTATCTCGCAGAAGGAACGCACATAAAAAGGAACAGGATCTTGGAGGCGGGGGTCGAGACGCTCCTTCTCTCACGTGGGTTGGCCCTCAGTACAAGGGGCGGGGACTTGAGGTGTTTAGGGGCGGGGCCAGAGTGAGAGTGAGCCTAGTGGGAACGGTCTTCTAGTCACGTGGAATGGAACCACAGAAGGGCGAGTCAGGGGGCGGTTCCAGAGCCGCTCCTCCTCCATTCACGTGAGATGGAGCTGCGGTGAAAAGGCGGTACCTTGAAGGAGAGTGGTGGGCTGCTCTCCCTACTCCCTTGAGATAAAGCCTCAGCGGAAGGGGCGGGGCCGGAGGCGGGACTGCTTTTCCACTCAGCCGTAGAAATTCTGGAGAAAAGGCGGTTTGAGGCGTCTTTTATCCCCTCTCTCCTCCCGCCTGTAGAGGTCGCTCTAGGAGGTGTAGCAGAAGTGGTGTTTGGATGATGGCGGCCTCACAGACCTCCGCCTCGGTTCCGCGGGTGGCGCGGACCATGCTGGGGCAGGTGGTACTGCCGGGCGAAGAGCTGCTGCTGCCCGAGTCGGCGGGACCGGGCACCGAGGGCTCCGCGGAGCAGACGTTGCGCCTGGGGTCCGTGGTGCGGCCCCGCGCCCGCGTGGTGTGCGGTCCGGGCCTGCGGCGGTGCGGGGACCGCCTGCTGGTCACCAAGTGCGGGCGGCTCCGCCACAAGGAACCCGGCGGCAGCGGAGGCGGAGGCGGCGTGTATTGGGTGGACTCCCAGCAGAAACGAGTAAGTGAAGGAGGCCCGGCCCGGCCCGGCCCTCCAAGCTCAAACACGTGGAGACCACGCCCTGGCACGGGTCAGGACTCGGGGTCCGTGTTTGACTTCGGGCGTCTCTCGCCTCAGTGTCCCCGCCTGTAAAATGGGAGAGCCGCACTTCATCATTGCCTGCAGGTTCTCCGAGGCCTGGCGGGTCCCGATTTGAGTCTTTCCTCCCTGCGATGTGCCTGCAGCTCCTTTTTTAGCTTATCCTGCCCCGTCTTGCTCCCCCTCCCTCCTCTTCTCCTCACCTGCAATTCCCCGAGTTTATCCTGCTCTAAAGACTAGGCAGAGATGAATACCACTCTCCTGAACACTTGAATTAATCAATAAAAGTAAAAAAAAAAGAAAAGTTTTTTTTTTTCCCCCGAGGGATTTGTCACACAGCTAGTAGTAAAACTTATAGTGTCTTTAGAACTCAGTCCTCTTGACACCAGAGCCCGTGGTCTAGTCACCCGTCTGCCCCCTCAATAAAAATTCGTTAAATGCCTCTTCTGTGCCCGGCGCTGTGGATACTGAAAGGGACACAAGATAGTCCTCTTTCAGTCTAATTCAGGAGACTGCCTGCAAACATGCACGTTATTGACCAGATAAACTGGATGGAACGAACAGAAGTAGTGGTATTGTTTGTAGAAGGTGGGATTTTAGTTGCAACCCGCTACTCCTTTTACAGAAGAAATAATTGGGACCCAGAGAGATGAATGAAAGCCAGTCATCCAGATAATAAATAGCAGACCTTGGAGTCAAATCCTCAGATTGACTCCAGATCTGCTCCGTTCTGCTGTACCTTGCTGCTCTTTCTCCCAGTTCCCACATCCCTTAAAGGAAATAATTCAGGGGTCCTCAAACTACGGCCCCCGGGCCGGATGCGGCAGCTGAGGACGTTTATCCCCCTCCCCCAGGGCTGTGAAGTTTCTTTATTTAAAGGCCCACAAAACAAAGGTTTTGTTTGGCCCTCCAACAGTCTGAGGGACAGTGAATGGCCCCCTATTTAAAAAGTTTGAGGACCCCTGCACAGTCTAGATTTTAGCATTTGGTAATAGCTCACATTTTAGAAATGCTTTGGTGAAAAACAAAAGAACATGAAGGATGGATTGTCCAAGGGTGAGATTAGGAGCAAAAGGACCTCACAATAGACCAGGAGAGAGGCACACTCATATTAGTTCATATTATAGTATTATATCATATTTGGATCAAGTGGATCTGGGCACAACCCATCTCTGATGTTTATTACTTGTGTGGCCTCGGGCAAATGATCTATTACTCTAGTTTTGCTTTTTTCTCTTGCAATGTAAAATGATGAGGTTGGATTAAATAGCCTCCAAGATCTCTTCAACCTCTTCATAATGTGATAATTTGACCCTAACAACAATCCAGTGAGTTAACTTGTCTCCTTTTGTCTCTACAAGATAATTGTTTTGAGAGTGCCTGCCATAGAAAAATTTTCAGCACCACTTGCATGAACTATTAAAAGGGATTAAAATACCCTTTTTGCTGCTGAATTGTATTTATGCATGTCATGTGACTTCTCCATCCAAAATTCTTCCAAGGACTCTGGATTACTGAATAAAGTTCCAGTTTCCCAGGCCATCTATTAAAAGTTCCTCCTAAGGTTCAACACCACCTTATTCAGATCCAATGAAACTTTGTTGCTTAATACCGTCCGTACACATTCTCAATTGTCCTACCTTTGCTAGGGCCTAAATGTGACACATTCCTATCATCTCATCTCTTAAAGTTGGATTTTACTGCTACTTCTTGTATAAAATCTTTCTTGAACAGTTACAATATATGTTCTTTGAAAGCAGGGATTTTAAGAAATTTTTTTCTTTACATCTCCAATGTCTAGCCCAGTTTATGTCACAATACTTATTAGTGGAATTTATGCAGCACTTCTACCTGTCAATTCATTCCTCTTTCCATGACCTAATATTTTGCTTATAACTTGTGCAGGTACCACAATTTAATTTAAATTTAAGTGCCTCCTATATACAAGCTATTATGTTTAAAGAATGCAAAAATAAAAATCACAAAGTTGCTCTAAAGATGGGAGAGGATAAGTGATAAGTTTATAGATGAAGCATAGTAATAGATTTCATAAAGATAGGATGCAGGGAGTAAAGGAGAAACTAAGGTAAACATTCAACAAATATTTGAAGAGGAAGAGAACATTAACGATTGTTGATGGGAAAGACGGAGCAGAATGACCAATTAGAAGTTTTCAATAGTCAAGGAGAGACTGCCATTTTAGTCATATTGTAGTTGCTTTTGGACATGTGGTACTCTGCTATTAGACTGTAAATTCCATGAGAGCAGAGGTGGGTTTTACCTGTCCTTTGTGTCTCCCTACAGCAATGTTTGGTGAATTGAATGTGTTGGTGTTTTTCTTCTTTAAAATATAACGGTTCTTTCTGGGAGAAAGCAGGTTTCTTGGGGAGGTTTTCTGTAGGCAGCTTTAGTTTCAGTTACAAGTAAATAATCACCCAGAATCGCAGCCAGCTGATAAAAGTTCAGATCTTTTATTGTGTCCTTCAATATAGCCCGGTTAGTTTTCTTAGAGGCCTCTCTTTCTGCTTGGTTCTAAGAGCTCTTGCAGCTTTGTCCTTTGCTTCTGCCTCTGCTTTCTTCAGCCTCCAGCCAGCACCAAGGTGGAAGATGCAATGAATCTCTCTTGTCTCAGAGAGAAGGTTTGCGGGCTTCCTCCCAGACTGCTCCTCTCTGACCCCAGTCAATGTTCCCAAGTAACTCTCCTCAAGCTCTAAGAGCTTCCTCTCTATATATATGATCTCCCAAAGGTTGACTCCTCCTCTGAGAGAATGGGATTATGAGTTATCTCCCAGAGTGCAGCCCCATGTTGGGCGCCAAAATGTTGGTGTTTTTCTTCTTTAAAATAATAATATGAAAATTCTGTCTGGGGGAGAGGGTTTCTTGGGGAGGTTTTCTGGAGGCAGTCTTAGTTTCAGTTACAAATAAATAATCACCCAAAATTGCAGCCACTTGATAAAAGTTCAGATCTTTTATTGTGTCCTATATAGCCCAGTTAGTTTTTCTTAGAGGCCTATCTTTCTGCTTGATTCCAAGAGCCTCTTGCAGCTTTATCCTTGGCTTCTGCCTCTGCTTTCTCTCCTTGGTTCTAAGAGCTCTTTCAGCTTTGTCCTTTGGTCCTGCCTCTGCTTTCTTCAGCCTCCAGCCAGCACCAAGGTGGAAGATACAATGAATCTCTCTTGCCTCGGAGAGAGGGCTTGTGGGCTTCCTCCCAGAGTGCTCCTCTCTGACCTCAGTCAATGTTCTGAACTAAGTCCCCCAAGCTCTAAGAGCTTTCTCTATATATATGATCTCCAAAGATTAACTCCTCCTTCTAGAGGCAGGGATTAAGGGAGGTGTGAATTCAGATATCTCTTTCTAAACCCTGAAATCTCCCAAACATGTGAACTCCAATGAGTACTTAAATATTTCTTGCTTCTATGAGTTCTCTAAAGGTGTGAACACAAGCATCGTTTCTATCAGTTGTACTTAGTACCTTGTTTCAAGTTCTGGCCCAAAATATCTCCTTCTAAGATCAAATCAATCATATTGAACCATGCCAAATTAGATAATTATTGTCTCTATCAACTCTAATGACTTAACAGTTTGTAAAAATTCCAACAGAATGAATGCTTATTACACATTTATTATGTGCTTCCTATGCACTATGCTAGTTGAATGGAATAGTATGACAGTTTCTTAGTTAAGTAGTCCAAGTTTCTGCTCTGAAAATATTTTTCTAAAATTACAGAGAAATAAACATAACTAGATATTTATATGGAAAAATATATAACAGTGGATAAATATCTTTTTTTTTATTATAGCTTTTTATTTACAAGATATATGCATGGGTAATTTTTCAGCATTGACAGTTGCAAATCCTTTTGTTCCAACTTTTTCCCTCCTTCTCCCCACCCCTTCCCCTAGATGGCAGGTTGACCAATACAAGTTAAATACAATATATGTATACATGTCCAAACAGTTAATTTGCTGTATAAAAAGAGTTGGACTTTGAAATAGTGTACAATTAGTCTGTGAAGGAAATAAAAAATGCAGGCAGACAAAAATAGAGGGATTGGGAATTCTGAGTAGTGGTTCAGTCATCTCCCAGAGTTCTTTACCTGGGTTCAGTTCATTACTGCTCTATTGGAACTGATTTTGGTTCATCTTCATTATTGAAGAGGGCCACGTCCATCAGAATTGATTATCATATAGTATTGTTGTTGAAGTATATAATGATCCTTCTGGTCCTGCTCATTTCACTCAGCATCAGTTCATGTAAGTCTCTCCAGGCCTTTTCGAAATCATCCTGCTGGTCATTTCTTACCGAACAATAATATTCCATAATATTCATATACCACAATTTATTCAGCCATTCTCCAATTGATGGGCATTCACTCAGTTTCCAGTTTCTGGCCACTACAAAAAGGGCTGCCACAAACATTCTTGCACATACAGGCCCCTTTCGCTTCTTTATAATCTCTTTGGGGTATAAGCCCAGTAGTAACACTGCTGGGTCAAAGGGTATGCACAGTTTGATAGCTTTTTGAGCATAGTTCCAAATTGTTCTACATAATGGCTGGATGTATTCACAATTCCACCAACGGTATATTGGTGTCCCAGTTTTCCCACATCCCCTCCATCATTCTGCATTATCTTTCCCTGTCATTTTAGCCAATCTGACAGGTGTGTAGTGATATCTCAGAGTTGGACAAATATATCTGGATAAAATGGATAAATATGTTTGAGATAGTTTGAAGCTAAATTTGGATACTAAAAAATTAATCACTGGAATTATTATTCTGTATTGGTTTATATCTTTGGAATTAATAAAAACAAATATTGATTACTTTGTGCAGGGCATTAGACAGAGTGCTTTGTATGCTCATCTAGGTATGTATGATGTTGTGATCCAATGGTTACTGATGTTCTCTCCAAAGACAACAATCTTTCCTTGCCTGCTTATTCTGTGCAGTTGTTGTCCATGACCTCTCAAAAGTTTGCCGGTAGAATCAAAAGCAAAAAAACAACAATCAAAAAAAAGTTGTGTGCCCTCAAACAGCTTAAATTTTTCAGCATATAGCTATATAAATTTATCCTCCTAAAGAGATCTCATTTAGAGAGATGGCCTGTGTTTAGACCAAATTTTTAGACCAAATAATATGATTATGTTAAAATATTATAGTTTTTAAAAGCAGAAATGTAAAAATTTGAACCCTTGACTGGTGAAAATTTTTCTGTTTTCAGATGTCTACATTTTGTGACTTTTCTCTTGCAGTATGTCCCTGTTAAAGGAGACCATGTGATAGGCATTGTGACTGCTAAATCTGGTGACTTATTCAAAGTTGATGTTGGAGGAAGTGAACCAGCTTCTCTATCTTACTTGGCATTTGAAGGAGCCACCAAAAGAAACAGACCAAATGTGCAGGTAACATGGGTTTGTTATTTTTGCATTAAGTGATGTCACAATGATGTGTTTGAAGAAAGATTTTTTTTGGCAACAAATGATGCATTCAGGGTAGCAATTCCTAGTACTAAATGATGTGTTTGGGGTTTAAGCATCATTTGATGAGATTTTTGAGAGCAGTTGTCACCAAATGTTAGGGTTCAGTCATGTGAAGAATTCACGATGGCCATTCTCTTTGGCAAAAAAAGTAGGTTTATTTAGGAGAAGATGTCACCGACAAAATGAAGAGATACATACAATAGATACCAGGAATAATAAATATGAACTAGAGTCCAGGGAGAGCTTATAGTTAGCAAGGAAAGGGGACAGGTTCTATAATGGAACTCATAAGTAACCAAGAGAAAAATATTCCATGAGGTGGGAGATTGCCCTTAACTGATGGGCTAAATCCATAAAAGAGTTGAGTATATCCTAAAAGAAGGAAAAAAACACCATGAGGCAGAAAACCATGAAAAACTGACCAGAAGTGTTCAACAAAGATGGCATGAGCCACAGATAGATTCGTGGAGTTTGACATAACTTGGATTTCTGGCTGGACACAGCAAGGTGTGAGCTACCCATTACCTCCACAAAGAGTAGGGCTATTAAGGTTAAACTAATCTTGATCAATGCCCTTCTCTGCTTGCCTCAGAGAGTAATTCCATCAATACTTTGATCTTTCTTAGCCAACCGTACCTAATTATTCAGGACTTTATCAAAATAAGATCAAATTAAATATTTGTTAAGTACTTAGTACATTGTCTGGTATATAACAGGTGATATGCTTGTTCCCTTGTCTTCTCTTCCATATATCTGAAATAACTGTTCTGAATTCAGTGTCACCTCTATACCATGAATTTACCCAGATGTTCAGCTACTGTATTTAGAAGAATTATCTTAAGACTTAGGTAATTAGCTTCATTCTGCTGCTTTTCTTTTTCCTCATTTGTTTTAAGCACCTCTCCCAGCTGGGCAATGTTTGTCAAAAATCTTTTTTTTTTTTTTTTTTTTTTTTTTTTGTCAAAAATCGTTCCTTAAAGGAACACATGAACTTCACATTCCCTAAAAATATGACTCTTCCAATAGCATAGGCCAAGTACTAAAAATATTCATTTTTTGTTTCATAAGGAATTTTCATTACATTGCTCACTTTGGGATTAGAGAATTGAAACCCTGCTGCAAAAGTTATTTTACTGTGGGCAGATTTGCCACCTTGAAACTTATGTGCAGTAGGAAGTCTTCCTCAGCCTAAACTGCAAATCTGTCAAAACTTTGAGGATGAACTCTGGAGGGAAAAGTAAAGCAAGTGACCTTGCCCTCCCTCCCATAATCCAATTCACTTGCATGAACTTGTATCATCTCCCTGCTGTCTTGATCTTGTTTGAGAACAAAGGACAAACAGGAGACTCTGAGCAGAGCTACCCCTGGGGACCCAACTGAATTGGTCAGTTGGATAACACAACTTTCTTTCTTCCTTTTTTTCAAGCCCCTCTAGATCATTTTTTTGACCCCTGATTAATATCAGAGTGAATATAAATAGCAATTGTCTCTGTTTTGGCCAGAAACCCGGAGGGTCTTCCCCTATCAGATTGTTGTGATTTTTTTTTTTTTTTTTGAGCCTGCTTTAATTCTTACTTAGCCTTAATTATTGAATGGGTGTTGCCTTAGTCAAACAGATTTATTAAAGACTTTAGTTTAAGAAGGCCAAGGTCTCCCTCTGCATCCAGGGCTATCCCCAGTCATCTTGATCTATGGCCACTGGACCCATTGGCTCTGGAGGGGAAAGTGAGGCTTGCCCAGTCCTCCCTCACTTAAATCCAATTTATTTGCAAGTCATGGCATGGTAATACTTAGGTATAGAAGGGTCTGGGTGATCTGACACTTATATACCTAAGCATTACCTAAGTTGGCGAATCTTCCTAAAGCACAATATTGGTCATACAAGCTCCCCTGCCCAAAAAGTTTCCATGGCTTCTTTGATACCTATTGGATAAAATACTAACTCCAATTTAGTATTAAAGGACCTCACAGTCTTGTGTGGGCCACAAAATTTCAGTCTGCAACAAAAATCACTTAGAGCATCAAGCATATTCAGTTTCTTAATCAGTTGGGTTGAAGAATTGCTTTTATAACCATTGATGGATTACCAAAAATAGAATCAGAAGTTTTAATGCTATGGTTGATCCCATTTCCAGAAGTGGGGAAATTTTACGGTTGGCTAAGGGAAATGTCCTATCAATCATCAACACTTTTGTCAGTAGATCTTTACAGGCCATTAGCTACAAGTCATCAGCTATTGGTATCTATCATTAGTTGTTTGTGATTGATAGGGAATAGCAACCAAATAGCAAACCAGATTGATGGGATAGAACATTTACTACCTTATATAACTTATTATTTTAGGTGGGAGATCTCATTTATGGCCAATTTGTTGTTGCCAATAAAGACATGGAACCAGAGATGGTCTGTATTGATAGCAGTGGAAGAGCAAATGGAATGGGTGTCATTGGACAGGATGGCCTGTTGTTTAAGGTGACACTGGGTTTAATCAGAAAGTAAGTACTGTAATCTGGTCTTCTTGCCTTCAGTATAATTTACAGAGAAAATGACCTAAGTCTGAATTTTTGTTTTGTATTGGTATTCAGAAATTTTTCCTGCAAGATAAAAAAATGAATGGAAATTTCAGTACATAAATTAAAGACAAAATTTAGGTGTCTCCAGAATTCATATGATTTGAGAGGTTAGTATAGTGTTTGGTTTACTACTACATTTCCTAGAAATGGCTTCTTCCCTTAATAATAACACCTTAAATTCATGTACTGCTTTATAATTTTCTAAGCACATCATGCCACACTGTGGTGTTATGAAAAACATAAGTGGTATCATGTTTGAAATAATTAATTTTTTCTAAACACTGAACTAAGTCTAGAGGCAAAATTTTAAAAACTTAAAACTTGGAATTTAAAAAAGAGCCTTGTGTTTTGGTCCTACTTCTGAGACTCCCCATAAAGATCTGAGAAATTTTCTCTGAGCTTTATTCTCTTGATTGACAGGCATAATCTTTGAACTGTCTTCCCCCAAGGATTATCTCAGAGAAAAACACTATAACTTTAAAAGTGCTATATCAGTTCTTGTTATTATGGCATCTGGAGGAATAGCATCCATGATCTTTCTTTCTTTATCTGAGGCAATTGGGGTTAAGTGACTTGCCCAGAATCACACAGCCAAGAATTGTTAAGTATCAGAGGCCATATTTGAACTCAGGTCCTCCTGACTTCAGGGCTGCTGCTCTATCCATTCCACCACCTAGCTACCCTAGGGTTGATTTTCTTTTAACCAAAAACCTGTCACATAGTTCAGAAGTAGAAATGGGGGAGGTGAAGATTGGTTAGAAAGAGGAAAACATAATACATGTAATTTTTTGATGTTTATAACTGAAAGCAGAGGGACAAATTTGGGATGTTTCTTTGACTTCCACTTTTAACTTCATTTATTTCTTCAATCCCACACCAGGCTTTTAGCTCCTGAATGTGAAATTATCCAGGAGATAGGAAAACTCTACCCATTGGAAATAGTATTTGGAATGAATGGAAGAATATGGGTAAAAGCAAGAACTATCCAACAGACTTTAATTTTGGCAAATGTTTTGGAAGCCTGTGAACATATGACAACAGAGCAAAGAAAGCAGATATTTTCCAGGTTGTCAGAAAGTTAACATCAATTTCTCTGCTTCATTCTTTATGTGGAATATTGTATGAACTCATGGTAATTAACAATGACAGTTTTGTAAGAACTTTTTCATCTTCAGATGAAATCTTCCCTTCTCTCAAGTTCCTCAAGATGATGTACAATAAAAATTTTTTTTTATTAGTAAGAAAGTCATTAATCTCAGCCATTTAAAAAAGCCATTATCTGAGGGAATGCCCTGTGTAATTCCATTTCGGCTATCTTTGGCCAATCCAGGACCCAAGAATGAGCTGGAGGTTGGGAGGGATTGGGCGGAGAATCACTAGGCAAGACAGCAACAGTCAGTACCTACCACTTGACATTTCCTCTCCTTTCTTGAGATTAAACACACACAGCTTGTGAATGAATGTCAGCCATTAACAAGTGTTTTTTAGTATGTTCTTGGCTCTGCTATATCTCATGACTGTGCTGCAGAGACCTCAGGCCCTAGGTGAGAAGGAACCAGCACACTTGTGAGTGCAAAAACAGCAGGACAGGGACACTGCTGGCTGTGGATACTTGCAGGGATAGGGAGCGCTTGATTTGGGATTCCAGGATAGAGGAGAGAACTGAAGTGAAGCTAGAGGCACCATAACCCCCCACCCCAGATTATACTAATAAATTGTCACTAAAAATAATAAGCAAATGAAAAAGAACCCACCATAGGAACTTAGTATGGGAATAGAGAAAAATAGGAATCCTCTGAAGAGGAGGACACTGAAATAAAAAAAAATAAAGGCTCTCCTACTCCTTAAAATAACATTAAATGGCTCCCTGCCCAAAAAGAATTTATAGAAGAATTCAAAAGAGACTTTAAAAAAAAAATGAGAAAGATTTGAGATAAAAATAAAATAAGATTATCAAAAGAAAGACAACTAACTAGGAGATTCAGAATCTTAAAGAATAAAATAATTCTTTGAAAATGAAAATTGGGCTAGGGAAAGCCAGTAAACTTCTAAGAGACCAAAAAATAACATATATATACACGTAATTTGTATAATAAATTATATACACACATATAAAATGAAAAAAAATAGAATGACACATCCCCCCCCCCAAAAAAAAAAAACCACAAATAATTGGGCTACTTGAAAATTATGACCCCAAAAAAAAGAACCTTAACAAACTAACACAAGAAATAATCAAAGAAAATTTTCCTAAAGTGATAGAACAAGAGGGAAAATATAACTAACCAATCACCACTTCAAAGGTCCCCTGCAAGGAAAAGGAATCCTACATAGGAATATTATTGCTAAATTTTGAATTATTCAAAATAATGATGTCCTAGTGATATAATTATTGGTGTATACTCAGTGTGGGGCATATAAGCAAGATGCTCTCAGGGCCAGAAGGACAAGACAATAAAGGATTTGGACTTTTAACTCCTGGCTGCATTTGGGGTGATTACTGAACTGAAAGGAAGGCTGCTCCCAGAAGTCCCCCAAGAAACCTGCTCCCAGAGAACGTTACATTTTAGAGAAGAATATTATAATCTAGAAAAAAAAACAACCTGAGAAGGAAAATGCAAGCAAACAATAACAGAAAGAGTGAAAATGCTATGTTGTGGTCCACACTCAGTTCCCATAGTTCTCTCTCTGGGTGTAGATGGCTTTCTTCATTACTGAACAGTTGGAACTGGTTTGAATCATCTCACTGTTGAAGAGAGCCATGTCCATCAAAATTGATCATCATATAGTCTTGTTGCCATGTATAATGATCTCCTGGTTGTGCTCAGTTCACTCGGCATCAGTCATGTAAATTTCTCCAGGTTCCTCTAAAATCATCCTGCTGATCATTTCTTACAGAACAATAATATTCCATAACATCAATATACCATAATTTATTCAGCCATTCTCCAACTTTATGAGCATCCATTCAGTTTCCAGTTTCTTGTCATTACAAAAAGGGCTGCCACAAACATTTTTGCACATGTGGGTCCCTTTCCCTCCTTTAAGACCTCTCAAAGAGAAAATTTTAAAAGAAACAAGTAAACAAGAAAATTAAAATATGCTGAATCTACAATTAGAATTGTATAGAATTTACCAGCCGCTACACTAAAGACCACAAGTTCTGGAATATTATATATATATCAACAATGAAAAGAAATGGGCCTATGGCCAAAAATATATCTAACAAAACATTTAATTTAAAAAATGGACAATCAGTGAACTTGCAGATTTTCAGGATTTTGTCTCGATTAAATCTGAAGTCAGTAGATAATTTAACATATAAGAGCTAACATCAAAGACTAATTTAAAAGAACTAAAAAAGGACAGAGTATGTTTTTTATGTAGAAATGTAAATGTTTTAAGATTGACAGTAATTGGATAGTCCAAAGGAACGTCTGGAGCAGAGTTGAGTGTGATCTTATTGTAAAAGGCAAAATCATCTAGGAAAAGGTAAAAATAGCAATTATGCTATAAAAATGAAGTAAAGAGGAAGAGCTGACATCAGTAAGAAGAACTTACATCAGGAATGAATTAAATAGGGAATAATAAATACATACATTTGTGTGTGTATGTATGTATATATCATGAAGGCTCTAACACCACAAAGGGTAAAGTATCCTCCAAAATCTATTATAAAGAAATAAGGGGGGAGAGAATAGGATAAGATAGGGATATAGAAGGATATTAACTTTAACAGGGGTGGGATAAAGTGTGGAGATTAAGGGAAATGGAATAAAGAGGGAGGGAAAGGATGAGGGGACAAGACAAGAAAGGGATCCATGGGTAGGGGGAGATTAAGTAATTAGCAAGACTAGAATAGGAAATAAGAGTTATACACACAAACACAATAACAAGGATCAGGAATAGAATTTATAAGGAAAAAAAAAAAAGTAGGGCTAGTAATCATTGGACTTGGACAAAGTCAAACTTAAAAGATTAAATAAAGAGAGAAATCCACATTATATGTCAGCCATTATTGATGTTTTAGGTGCATATCTATGTATGTATGAATGCAATTGTGTATATGTGTGTGTGTGTGTGTGTATGTGTGTATATAGATATAAATCTATACTTAACTGTAATCTGCTTAGGGAAGGGGGAAGAATAAAGGGGAAAAGTACATAGAGAACAAAAGAATAACCTACAAGAAAGCAAAGATGGACAGTCATGTATGTGTTCTATTATAATTGCTTTCTTAAAATGGAAATGTATTATTACATATTTTGAATTCTCCCTGATGTTCTCTACTGGGCACATGACAATGTTTTATTTTTCCTTTTTCTATTTTTTTATTATTTTTTTCCTCTGGTTACACATTTACATTATTTTTTAAAAAGACACATTTCTTTATGACCATGTTAGGTCTGTCTTTCCCCCCCCCCCCCCTTTTTCTTATTTTGTATTTAGTTTTAAATAAATACATTTGAAAAAAAGAAAAATGCTATCTACCTTCAGAGAAAGAATTAATGGAATTTGAATGTAGGCTGAAGCATATTTTTGGTACTTTATTATTCTTGGGAGGGGGGAGGGGAATGGCCTGAGTTTTCTTTTGCAACATGGCTAATATGGAAATATGTTCTATATCACTGCATATGTATAATCTATGTCAAATTGTTTGCCTTCTGAAGGAGGGGGAAAGAGGGTAAGGAAGGAAGAGATTTTGGAACTCAAAAAAAAATTTGTTTATATGATTTCCTCAGTTGTAAAATTGGGATAACAGCATCCGACTGACAGGGCTATGAGGATCAAATGACCTAATCCCTATAAAGCACTTACATAGTGACAAGCACTTAGTAGATGCAATAATTCCCCTTTCCCCCCCTCTTCCCTTCATGGAACTGAGCCCAGTTGTAAGGAGTCTATTGCTAGCATACATAAAAGAGCAAACTTAAGTCACAGCACTCAAGAAGATGAGCACCATGGACAAGCCAGGTTTCTGATTCTGTTCTTTATATATGGCATTTTATGCATCTTGACTCAAGATCTTCATCTTGAGAAAGTCAGTATCTGTGAGCAATGCCCTAGAGCAAAGGCAATCAGGGCAGTTTTGGGCTAATTTGTGGAGTCCTTAAAGAGACAGCAAAGTGCAGCAAAACAAATGATCACAAATAAACCCCAAGGCATTAGGTGGGCTATAAATGCACTAGACCACATCAGCTATCCCAGGAGGATGACGATGATGGAGTCCAAGTACTATTGACAATTGAATACAAAACTGTATCTGCTTGAAAAAAAAGTTCTTCTCCAAGGTTTTGTCCAAAAAAAAAAAAAGGATCCCTTAGTTTTAGTCTCTTATTTCTTCAGTCAAGAAATAGATTGTTCAGGGGGACAGCTAGGTAGTACACTGGACAGAGCACCAGCCCTGAAGTCAGGAGGACCTGAGTCCAAATCTGGCCTCAGACACTTAGCATTTTCTAGCTGTGTGACGCTGGGCAAGTCACTTAACCCCAACTGCCTCAGCAAAAAAAAAAAAAAAAAAAAAAAAAAGATTGTTCCGTCCATTCCTGGATAAGCTGGCAGGAGGCCCCAAAACTGCCCACTTGATCTAAGTCTCAGCGAAGGGCAGTCTATCCTGGCACCAGGGACAAAGGGGTATTGGTTATTCTCCTTATGTAAGTGATCTGTTTTTGTTCATTGTTGTTCAGGGCTTTCAGTCATACCCAACTCTTTCTGACTCCATTTGGGGTTTTCTTGGGAAGTAGTTTGCTATTTCTTTCTCCAGCTCATCTTAAAAATAAGGGAACTGAGATAAACAGAGTTAAGTGATTTACCAAGAGTCACATAGCTCATCAGTGTGAGGCCAGATTTGAACAAACACCTAAAAGGTTATACATATGGACAGGAATATCAGAAATCCCAAGAATTCAATTAAAAAAAAAATCAACCAGGTAGGCAAATGAAGTTCCCAAGAATAACAGCTGCAAATAAACTTTGTCATAGAAAAACTGTAAAGGATGGAAATCTTGAGAACTCTTAAGGAATGGAGTCCAGAGGCAAGAACAGAAAGATTTTATGGGGCTTTTTAGACTGAATTGGCACAAAAAGTTTTTTAATGTTTTAGCCTTTCAGGGATGCTTAAAGAATTAGCTTAACAGCTGTTATCTTTTGTGGTACAAACACCTATGGAAACAAATTTTACAAATCAATATAAACTTTATATAATAACAAATGTCAATAATAAGGAAACATTTTAATACATTTAAATAAATATTTTAGGCAAAAATCCAATTTGATTTGACAAGTATTTTTAAATTCAAAAGGATTTTTTTCCCCCAATTACATGTAAAGACGATTTTTAACATCCCCTTTTTTTCCCCCTAAGGCAATTGGGGTTAAGTGACTTGTCTAGGATCACACAGCTAGGAAGTGCTAAGTGTCTGAGACCAGATTTGAAATCAGGTCCTTCTGACTTCAGGGCTGGTGCTCTATCCACTGCACTACCTACCTGCCTCAACATCCATTTTTAGTAACATTTTAAGTTTCAAATTTACTCCTTCCCTCTCTCCCCTCCCCTTTTCTTAAGATGTTAAATAATTTGATATAGGTTATATTGAAGCAATCATGTAAAACATTTCCATATGAATGAAACGTGGTGAAAGAAAAAACAGAACAAAAGGGAAATAAACATGAAAAAAAATAAAGTAAAAATAGTACATTTCGATCTGCATTAGACTTTATCAGTTCTTCCTCAGGATATGGACAGAATTTTCAATCATCAGTCTTTTGGAATTTGACAAGCATTTATTAATGCCCAAGAGGGCCTTGAAGACACAAATACAAAACAGAAAAATCTGTTTCTATCTATCTATATTTGAAGTATTAAAAAAATACTTTTAAAAGTACAATGACTCAGTTTTACCTGTATAAATAAGAACTTCAGACCAGACTTTAATCATAAATCTGGTTAAGGATAACTCCTCCCCAGCCATTACTAAAAGAAGGAAAAAAAATCTCTGACGTCATCTCATAAAAGATATACCATCTTTCATTCCAATGTATTTGGAATAACATAACCTTTTCCAAGAGAAACTCCTGTTTTCAGTGCTTCAGGCCAATTTTGAGTCTCCACATATGTTGACAGGATATCAAACACTGTTAAAAACCAGAGAATAAACTTAACTGACAACAGAGAGGAGAGATGATTGATTTCAGAGAGAACACATAATATTCTGGGATTTATTTTTTTTATTATTCCCTCAGTCTGAGCAATGTGTTACTTGAAGGGTCCCCCACAAGATACACCTATTGGGCTTTAATTTTTTGCATGAAGATAGTAGTCAAAGGAGTGAATTGCTCTTGATTAACATCAAGAAGCAGAATGCATGGAGAAAACAAAATCAACACTCTTCAAACATAGTACAATGACATTTCACTTCCCTAGAAAACTCAACAAGGTAAAATACGGTCAGAAATGAGGGCAAAAACAGAAGAGGCCCCAAACAGTCTAAAGAGATGGTTAAAAAGCCCACAGTCCATGATCAGTCTACTTAACTGAGAGAAGAGCCCTTCGATTATTCTTTGGTGGAAATTTTAACACGCTTACTCATCTCCTTTCTCTGATTACAACATATATGTGAATTAAAGGTGAACTGTGAAACTAGCAGGTACATTTTAGGTAGAAAAGAGTGACAGGTAAAAACATGGGGAGGGGTCATAAAAGCACAGCACCATGGGAAATCTATGTACATTCAAGCAACTCTGTACAGCTCAGGAGTGTCACTACATTCTAGTCTGGTACAATAACTGATATTTATAATGATGATACTAAATCATCAAAAGAATTTATGTTCACTTATTTACTTAAGAAGACAAAGAACTATATGACAAATTCTTCAAAGATTCCAACAGTCATGGTTAAAATGAAAAAAAGAATGAGGGTTAAATTATGGTTAAATGGAAAAATTCAATTTTGTATAAGAACGCATTCCTTGATAAGGTCAGAAACCTAGGATGTTAAAATTAAGCATTCTTACTATGATAGTGATAACTGATAGTGAGAACTGTTTTCAGACTAATTTCAGAATATATGACACTCCATTAATGCTATGGGGAATCTTTGTCTGAACTTAAAAATTATTATAAAAGTTTAAAAAAAAATTGAGAAATTACCTTGATTGATTGCCAGTATCTCTGAATGGTAGTTCTTGGCATTGGCATTTTTAACCATATACTCCTGGATTGGCAAGCGGGCAGTTTGGATTGAGTTTTCTTGAGCCTTCTGATACGTCAGTTTCTATAAATCATGCAATTTAAATGTGTCATATTAAGTCATAAGTAACTGATATAAGAAATGCTAAAGATTCTGGAAATAACAAAAAATACCATATTAATATCATTTGTCAAATGTAAGAAGGAGTTGAATTTATTTTTATTTCCATATCCAGTGGAAATACCTTGCTTATTTGGAAGCCAGTAATGTGATAGCCTCAACTACCTGGAACACTAATGGGAAATACAAAAAGATAAACAAAAAGATAACAAGCTTCTTAGGTGCCAAAACACATGTTGAAAAATCCATGCACTAAAGCTCAAGCTCATAAGAAACCCTCCCAGCTTAATTCAGGATCAATTTATTCTTATATTGTGCACAATTCTAAATTGCATGTATACACACACATAATTTGTTAAAATTTGAAGGAATTTACAACCCAGTTTAATTTCCCTGTTAATTTAAAAGAAAAATAAAATTCCATATTGAAAGTCTCTCTTCTTCCCACACTATTATTGTTTAGAATCTTAAATGTCAAAATGAGTGATGTACAACCACGGAAGAAGTATGTTGCACAGGGCAGGAAGCTTTATATAAATCTTTATCCCATATGCTTGCTCATGTATTGTTGAGGTGAGAAGCAAAGGCAACTTGTAAAAGCAACACATTTTAAAGTAATAAACAAGATTACAGACTGTATTTGAATGTTGTATTCCTCAAGTAGAACTAATATTAATGATGTGAGAAAACAGTAATTCCCTTTAGTGATCAAATATTCTTCAAGAAGCCTAATCATGTTAACTAAAAATGCCACCAAAAAGAAAAACTATGTAGCATCCAAGCTTTAATGTCCCTGAATCCTCCTAAATATTTCAATAAAATCCCATTAAAAAAGAATTTTAAAAGACTTCAAAATTTTGATTTCTATATGTGTGTGGAAGTTACATTTGGAAAGGGAACTGGCAATTATTTCCAAAGATGGGGGAAAAAATAGGGAAATGTTTTGCTTTGATATTCTACTTCTTGATAAATTATAAGAATTTTTTAAAAGCCAGCTTCAGTAAAATGCAGTACTGTCTTTACACATGGAAATACTTTTGAAAATAAAAGCTGGTGGGAAAAACGAGTCTATTTTTGCTATTTTGACATACCACCCACCTGATTCAAGGCCTGAACAGGTAGACTTAGGATTTCTGACACTGTCCCTGACAAGTGGATGACAGAATTGTCTAGAGAAGTGTTCAGTTATGGCAAGAAATACTTTTCTGCTTCTTACTCTAAAATCGGGTGGCACAGTGGATAGAGGGATAGGCCTGCAATCTGGCCTCAGACACTAGCTATGTGACACTGGACACATCACTTAATCCTATTGCCTTGGTTTCTTCACCACTTAAATAAGCTGAATTTTGTTTTCTTTCTCATTTTTTTTTCCATTTTTAATCTGATTTTTCTTGTACGGCAAGATAACTATATAAATATGTATACATATATTGGATTTAACATATATTTTTACCACGTTTAATAACAGCAACGAAAAAAGCTGAAGAAGAAAATGACAAACCACAGTAGTGTCTTTGCTAAGAAAAAAAAAGGGGTCCCAAAGAATCAGACATGGTCAAAAAAATGACTGAACTACACCACCAAACAACACTCTAAACTAATTCTTCAGACCTTTTGCGAGCTGATAAGGCCGAAGACTTGAAATGCAAAGGTTAGTTTGAGAAATACCAGTTCAAAAAAAAAAAAAAAAGGAAAAAAAAAAAAGAGAAATACCAGTTCATATCTTAGAATGTCCACTTACCTTTTGAATGCTTTCATCCACAAGTCCACCAATGATATAAACCTTATCCAAATCAATATCTTCAAGTGCTATCAATAAAATAAAGTAATTAATTTAGGTCAAATTCACAGAATAATTTTTTTCATTAGCATTTTATTTTTCCAAATACACAAAAAGATAGTTTTCAACATTAGTTTTTGAAAGACTATGTTGTTCCAAATTTTTTCTCTCTCCCATTTCCCTAAGAAAGCAAGCAATCTCACAGGATAATTTTTAAACAGAACAATTCACAACATTTAGTAGCAGAAAAACCAGTATGGATAAATTTTTCAGGATAGCTACCTGTTGGTAAGTAAGATATTGATTTAACCCAACTTTACATCACATGCGCTTAGCTTTGAAGGGAACCTAAGAGTTTGGGTGTTCTCTTCTTTAAAATATAATGGTTCTCTCTGGGAGCATGTTTCTTGGGGAGGTGTTCAGGAGGCAGCCTTAGTTTCAGTTCAGATCAATAATCACTTGAAATGCAGGCAGCTGATAAAATCCAACGTTTATTTTCTCCTTCCTTGATTCCAAGTGCTCTTGCAGCTTGTCCTTTGCCTCTGCTTTCTTCAGCCTCCAGCCAGCACAAAAATGGAAGATGGAATGAATCTGACTCCACCTCCGAGAGTGGACGTGTGGGCTTCTGTATCTCCCAGAGTGCTCTGCCAGCTTCAGCTTCTCTTTTTCCAAATATCTCCAGCCAGCACCAAGGTGAAAGTTGGAATGAATCTGTCTTGCCTCCGAGACAGGGCTTCTGGCTCTCCCAGAGTGCTCTTTGGCCCTAGCTTATATGAGCTCTTTAAAGGTGTGAACACAAGCATTGTTTCTATCAGTTCCACTTAGTACTTTGTTCCAAGTTCTGGCCCATAACATCTCCTTGTAAGATCAGATCAATCATACTGAACCATGCTAAATTAGATAATTATTGTCTCTATCAATTCTAATGACTTAACAGCTTGTAAGGATTCTAACAAGAGTTCACTCAGTCCAACCACTGACTCAGTGATGCAATGACTTTTACAGCATCTGTGAGAATCTGCTCAAATAATAAAGTGACAGCATTGCCCAATAAGGGAGACCATCCTACTGCTTGGCCATTCTATCGCTTAGAAAGTTCTTTATCTTGAAATTAAATTGGCTTCCCTGAAAATCCTGCCTTTGGTCCACAGTGTGAAAACTGAGATGCTTTTAAACTTTCTCCTAAGAGATTGAATTTGCTGAAGTTTCTGGGTGATGAAACCATGAAACACTGAGAATCATCATTTTCTGATTGCTCCATTTTGATATGCTCGGCAGCTGGCTTAATTCAAGGCCAACAAGTTATGCTTCAGAAAGTGATTAATGAAAACCATAATTCTGAAGTGTGTAGGAGATCAGTGAAGGAAAGCTGCAATTGATGGCTTATTACTATCATGTCTACCACTTGCCTTCTCCATTCATCTCAATTTGTGAAAAAGAAATGTGGCAAGTCATTATAGCATAATCCATCACATGCACTGGTTGGGGAATCTTAGCACAAATGAAGTACATACCATGCTCTGAATCAGGTGTTAAGTACACAAGGCTTTCCAAAGGAAATAAATCAAGATAGTCTTCTTCTGTTGTATCCATCTGAAAAAATGCAAGATTTTTAAATGTGTCATCAGTTCAAAGACAACAGTGAAGTCATACTTTTCTACCACAAGTCTAGGGTTATAAGTAAATAAACAGGGAAATTTTTTTATAAGGTGATTTGGCAAAGGTGATAATTACTCATGTGGGATTCTTTATATTAGGTGACCTCAAGTTAAGTGTCTTGCCTAAGAGCTGGGAGAAGAATCCAGGATTTCTGACTCTTAGTCAAACCTGAAATGAGTTAATCAAAGCAAACTATTTCTTACTAAAGCCTTTTCTTCTCTGTCTTCTCAATTACCAAAGTGTTTTTTTCTTTACTCTAGATTCAAGCTTCTTAATCATATATTGCCATGAATAAGAGAAAAGCTGTACATTTTAGGACAAAATCTTAATGTTACTTCTTCAGGTCCTAAGTTAAACAAAATTTTAAAATACCTTCTTGAATCAAGCATTTTGTTAAGTTACCAAAAACAGTGGAAACAATGAACATATGTTAAGAAAATGTTGAGAGCTGATGAATATTAATCTATCTTCAATTTGCAATAATTATGCGATAATAAGTTTCATATTCACCTAATACCAAATATGAAATAATTTTTAAAGATTGTTCCAAATATTTAATTCACCAACATTCCAAAATCAATTTCTCAGAGTACTCTGGAAAATACTTTATATGAAAACAATTCATATATATATATATATATATACATATATATATACATATACATATATACATACACATATGTAGAATAATTGATTGAATGAAAAAGTATTTTTTCAAATGTTTACTATTTCTAAATGTTTACTGGGTGACATGCTAGAGACACACAAAAAAAGCAAAGTCCCTGTCCTCAAGGAACCTCCATACTACTGGGGAGAAACCCACATACAGGAGTGATGGTCAGACCCTGGGATATAAGAATGGTAGGTGGGGCCTTAGCAGAGTGGCCTGACACAATAATGTAAGTAGAAAGAACAAAAATCAAGTCTGAATGCTATATACACTAATTATAAAGATCCAGAGCTTGGACCTGCTGAAAAGATGAAAAAATATACTTGTCTTCTTTGCGAAGGTGAAAGACAATGGATATGGAATATCCTATTTTCTATCAGACTAGTATTTGGTTTTGCTGAAACACTTCCATTGTCTTTTTTATAACATATGGTTTGCTGGGTAACGAAGGAGGAAAGGACATGTATGGAAATGAATGTGATGTAAAAAACAAAAGCTATGAATACAATTGTTTCTTAAAAAGAAACTTTCCATGAAGAAACTTACAAGATAGTTAGAGAATCCATCATTCATCCTTAAACACTCTTCATATAAAGGGCTATCAGTTGTGAATCCAGTGAGGCAGATCCAGAATGGCTTCTTGGCTTTTTTATTTGAACCATACAATCTTCGGATCTGCGCTGCCAATCGGCTTAATTCCTTCAAAGAGATGATAATATTTCCCAGTGCATAAATGTTACTTTACTGTAAATACATCTAGTTAGAAAAAAAAAAAAACCCTGCACTTTTAGGGCTCTTTTCACCCAAGGAAGTCAAGTTTGAGTTCTTTAAAGATGTGTTACTGATCTTTTTAACATTTCTATGAGGTAGTTGAGCCATATTTCCAAGAAACATGAGCTGCATTTTAAAGAAACTAGGCCCAAAGAGGCATTGTTAGCACTTGGTTACAGACACCACCTTACCAGGAAGTTTGAGAACCTGCCTGTTCCCTCTACCTGGAATGCCCTTCCACGTAGTTCTCCAAGAATTCAATTCAGCAAGCACCTACCATGCAAGGAGCAATGCTTAGCTTTTATAAAGATGGCATAGTCTTTGCCCTCAAGGAACTGCCATTTATAGGAACATCACCTGCTTATTTTATTACCTGGGGAAAGTAATGCCCAAAGACTCTATGACTTGCCTCAAGTTATAGCACTGCTGAGCTGCAAACCTGAATCTTTTGGCTCTAAACTTCTCACTCTTTATATTGCACCAAGCTTCCTCAATTCATTTCTACTGAACTATGTTTTTTTTTTTTTTAAATTATTATTATAGTAACTTTTTATTGACAGAATCCATGCCAGGGTAATTTTTTTACACCATTATCCCTTGCACTCACTTCTGTTCCGATTTTTCCCTCCCACCCTCCACCCCCTCCCCTAGATGGCAAGCAGTCCTATATATGTTGAATATGTCCTAGTATATCCTAGATACAATGTATGTGTGCAGATCCAAACAGTTTTCTTGTTGCACAGAGAGAATTAGATTTAGAAGGTAGAAATAACCCGGGAAGAAAAACAAAAATGCAAACAGTTTACATTCATTTCCCAGTGTTCTTTCTTTGGGTATAGCTGCTTCTGTCCATCATTGATCAATTGAAACTGAATTAGGTCTCTTTGTCAAAGAAATCCACTTCCATCAGATTACATCTTCATACAGTATCGTTGTTGAGGTATATGATCTCTTAGTTCTGCTCATTTCACTTAGCATCAGTTCATGTAATTCTCTCCAAGCTTCTCTGTATTCATCCTGCTGGTCATTTCTTACAGAACAATAATATTCCATAACATTCATATACCACAATTTACCCAACCCTTCTCCAATTGATGGACATCCACTACTGAACTACGGTTACCAGGAAAAAAGCAGGGTGAGATTTCTTTGAGCCTGTGGTTATCACAGTATTTTCTGAAGTGACCTCACATGCCTATTGGTGATTTTCCTCTCTAGTTTTCAAGCTGTACCATAATGTTTGATTGATTAGTTCATACCTGAACAACACTCATTTAACCTATGTATTTTCTCCATAAGGCATATCACAGCTTTCATGCCCTCAGGAACACTATAGCACATCTGCACTACACTTGAGGGCCATTTAAAACCAACAAAATGCACAGAAATGCAAAAAGCATGGCATTAAAGAGACTCTGAAAAGGACACTTGTTTACAGCATGAGAGCTTGAAAGAAGACCTTCCTTGTTCAGCCTCAGTCATGAACATACTCATTGGCTACTCAAATTTTCTGCTGCTCTGCACATGTCTGCAAACGTCCACAAAGTGCCATGGTATTGGTTTTAGAGTTACAGAGAAATTTTAGAGAGTAGAAGAATTTGCAAATACAAAATCTACAAATAATAAGAAATGACTACAGAATTAAGAGAAGTTGGAAAAGACTTTCTGTATCAAGTAGTATATTAGAATTACAAACTTAACAAGAACAGAAGTTCCTGAACTTCTAATATTTGCTTTTGGTTCTAGGTTTAGATAAAGATTTAATGATTACATAATTTCAGATCTTTGAATTTTGGACTAATTCTTATTCTCTAAAAATATCATGCTAACTTTTCTCATAGCATAAGTTTTGGTGGTTAAATTTTCCCATTTTTATATAAGAACAAAGGGCATTTTCTAGCCTTTTCCTTACCTTGAAAAGTGTATTAACACTCTACATATCACCTATCTTAATATTTTTTAATATATTTCGAATAAGGTAGAAAGACCTAGGTTTAAGCCCTAAGTTTGATACTTACTAACTGCATGAACTTGAGCAATTTACTTAATCTTTCTGGGGATTCAGTGCTGTGAAATGGGGATATACTTACTCCAAAGAATTACTGAAATATTTCTTTATTAATTTTGGTTGTGAATACCAATTTTAAAAAGTTGTGATAAGGATGGCTGCAATTATCACGTAGTATTTTATATGTTAATTCTCAATTTTTCATTCTTTTGGTTTTTTTCCTATATAGCTATGGTTTCATCAATTACATCCACTAATGCTTTATAAAAGGTTCTTCCCTATTGTTCAATCCTAGAACTCATTCATTTATTCATATGGGATTGTGAAAAGCAGCATTTATCTTTCCTCCCCAAACCAGCTTGTACTTATTTGCTTTCAAAAATTTTCATTCAATTTTCAAACTAGCTATATTCAGTCAAAACCTAAAGAAAAAAATTTCTTTCACTTCTCTTGTATTAACCACACCATAAGTAAAAATAATAAAGTTAATTTTAATATAGGGCCCACATTACCTTTTTAGTCATTCGATCTGTCATACTCAAATCTATGCAAATTTTGGGTCCTGAACTTTTGGCTGCCAAAAGTCTCTCTTTGGTCATAGCTTTCAAAACCCGTTTGCTCTGCTGGGGGCTCACACCTGAGATACAGCCATAAAGAGAGAGCAAAAAAAAAAAAAAGAGCATCATTGAAGACAATTTAACAAGGGAAATCTGGCTCAGTTTCCCTTTCAACTAAGAACTTTCAATATGTATGAAACGAAACTTTCAGTTCAAGAAAAGGTAATCAAGAGAAACATGGGTATGAGTCTTTGTTAGTTTTAGGGTATAAAAGCAAAGATACTCACTGGACAAGACATTTTAATCTAACTGATAAAGCTAAGTTGATGCTTTGCTCCTATTTCTTTTCTACTCATCACAAAAAGAGTAACAAAACAGGGAGAGTGTGCACAAATTCATGTGGACTATCTATATTTTTACTTATTTACAATGTTTATCATCTAACTAAACCCGGGAAGCTCACCATCCCAGATACTTAATTAAAAGAAAACCTCAGTTTTATTTTGTTTTGTATTCCTTTTCTAATTTTTTCTTAATTTTTTTAAAATAAGATAAATTAAAAAGAAAAAAAACATCTCAGCATATCCACAATCAGGTTTGTTGGTACCTGCATTTTCTGTTCGCTGTACTTTTCTTCTCTCTCTTTCCTGTTTTCTTTTACTCTTCTTTGCTGCAACTATCTTTTCCCAGTGCCTCTGTTTCCGCAAGACATTTTTCTTACGTTATCCAGAAAAAAAATTTTTGAAAACTTCATAAGCATAAAAAATTCAAAGTTATAACTATTAAAGTTTAGAGATAATAATAGTTCCTTAACATTTCAATGTTAAACTTCAATATTTAAAAATCAAAAATTCAAATATTCAAATATTTAAAATTTCAACATTTCAAAATTGAAACATGAAATGGGAGTAGCAAACAAATTTTACTTCTCCTAAGGAAACTGTATGTAGACCAAGAAGCGAGAGTTATAAACAAACATGGAACATGGATTGGTTTAAAGTTGGAAAAAGAGGGGCAGCGAGGTGGTGCAATGGATAGTAGTCCTAGAATCAAGAGGACCTGAATTCAAATTCAGATTCATACTTACTAGCTGTATGACCCTAGCCAAGTCATTTACTTTTAATTGCCTAAAAAAAAAAGATTGCAAAACATACAATAAGGCTGTATGTTATCACCTTATTTATTTAGCTTATAAGCAAAGTACATCATGGGAAATGCCAGGCTGGATAAATCAAAAACCAGAATTAAGGTTTCGGAGAGAAATATCAACAAATTCAGATTTGCAGATGATCTCACTGATTTATCCTGTTTATAGCTTGTCTGTGTCTAGTTATTTGTATGTTATCTCCTCCATTCAACTGTGAGTTCAAGAGCAGTGAATGTCTTTTGCCTTTCTTAGTATGCCCAAAGCTCAGTGCACTGTGTTGCACATAGTAGGAGTTTTAATGTCTAATGATTATCAACTATCAGCTTCACAACTTATGAGAGGTAGATGAGGCAGATTCTGTCTCCAATATAAAAATGGTGAAGCTGAAATGCACATGTTTCCAGACTTTTTAGTCCAAGATTCCTTCTACTATATTGTACTGTGTCTGTTCAGTTTTCCTCATCCAAAAGATTTCTTTTTCCCTTCATTCAAATGGGACTATCTGGTAACATCAATCAAAGGCACATTCCTCTATTCATCTACAAGTATTCCCTCTCTCTTTGGAGAAGGGGTGTTTTTGCTTGATCTTTTTATTTCTAGAAAGCTCAATACTAGGCACTGTACATACCGAACACGACATCTCCCCATCTATCTGCAAGGTTCTTGCACTCTCAGCCTCAGTATCAATCTGCAAAAGCTGGAAGCTTTCAAAGGCCAGTTCTTCATTTCCATGTTCCAGGTTGAATTCTTGCCTGTTTAGCAAGCAGGATTCAGCTTGAGGAGAAGATCCTTCCAGTTTGTGCTCCATGTCCTTAATCATGCTTCTTGCATTTTCTATAGAGTACAGTTTTCAGAAAGAAAACAATTTTCAAGACATTACATAAAATCATTGAAACTGGTATTTAATTTCTGTACCAACCAGCCTAGCTGAAGAAACAAGGCATTCTGAAGGAGGGAAAACCAGGAGACAATACACTTTAAGCAAGTTAAATCCTTACTTGTGTATCCTGACAAATACAGCCTAAACCACCAGATCTGTTTCCAGCCCAACCAGGAACTATTGCTAAAAAAAAAAAAAAAAAAAACCTGCTGCCAATGAGAAAATAAGTTCATGTGCTGCAGAAGTTATATTTATATGGCTAATATTTAAATAGCATTTACTATGTGCCAAGCACTACATTAAGTACTTTATAATTATTTTTTTCATTGAATCCTCACAATTCTTGGAGGTAGGTGGTGTCATTATCCCCATTTTACAGATGAGAAAACTAAGGCAAACAAGTGACTTGCTCAGGATTATATGGCTAATAAGTGTCCGAGACAGGATCTGAACTCAGGTCTTCCTAGTTCCAGGCCTGGCACTCTGTCTACTACACTACAGAGGACCACCACCTTGCCCCTCCCCCAGACCCTTTAGTTCTGCTTCCAGGTCAGCTGGAATTGGAGAGGAAGCCAGTCCAATCCATCAAATACCAACCACCTGCCGCCCATAGGGCAAGCCAGCCAGCCCAGCTGAAGCAGAAGGGCACCCTGAGAGACGGCAGACAGCATGCATCAATCCAATCATCACCATTGCCACCTTGACCATCATCTCCCCTCAGACCCTGATGGAGGAAGAACAGAACTTTGAACCCAAAAGCCTTGGCAATAGCATTGTTTCCAACTTAATTACCCTCGGCCATGATCCTGGGGAATAAGTAACCCCTGCCAAGATGCAGGCTTGCAATTGCTTCTGCATGGGCAATATCCACTACTGAAGATCTAGGAAAGAAAGTTCTCATTTTTGACCCTATCAAATGGTTTAACATGAGAAAATGATATGATTTTTATCAGTGGAAACAACATGAAAGGAGAGACTTTGCTGTTGTACCCTAAGTATCATGGCATGTTTCCATTTGCTATAGAGCTGAAACCTTCCCTAAGTATGGTGTCTTCTATTAAAATGCGAGCTCCTTGAGAACAGGAAATAGCTTTTTTCTTTGTATGTGCCCAGTGCTTAGCACATATGTAATTGCTTAATAAATTCTTCCATCCCTCTATTCTTTCTTCCTTCCTTCCTTCCTTCCTTCCTCCCTCCCTCCCTCCCTCCCTTCTTCTTCCTTCCTTCCTTCCTTCCTTCCTTCCTTCCTTCCTTCCTTCCTTCCTTCCTTCCTTCCTTCCTTCCTTCCTTCCTTCCTTCCTCCCTTCCTCCCTTCCTTCCTTCCTTCATCCCTCCCTTCCTTCCCTCTCTTTTTTCATTCTTTCATATGTCCAGATTATGTTGTGAACACAACCAACCAAAGAACATATTGTAGGTATACATTGTAAAAAATAAGCAAGTAACAAACTTGTCAAAAACCCGACTACTGACACTAAATGATGCATGCATTCTTATTTTTGAAAAGGTCTCACCTCATTTCCGAATACATCCATCCTTTTCCCAACGAGCAACTTCTTGTAACAAAAACATTTTAAAAGTGTGTGTGTAGGGGGGAACAATTCAACAGAACTAACCAATATATTTACCAACAAGCCTGCAATATTCCACATCCATAATCCCCATCTCTAAAAGGAGGAACTTTAAATGCTAATATCTATGTTCCTATCTAGCTACATACACACACATACATAAATACATATACATATACAGACTACATGTATGTAAGTAAACTCTTTCTCTGCCACTTTAGGCACTTACCTCTGGCAAACACCTGCCCCCTCATATTGCTGCCCCCCCCCTTTTCTGTTTTTCTTTCTCCCTTGGGGTTAGCTGGTTATGATCTAAGTCCACTACACTAGGAAAGCCAGCCTCACTGCTCCTGCCTTTTTCCCTTCTTGAGACAGCTTTTAAGAAGACAAATAATTCAAAATAAATGGAAAAACCCACAAAAAACAATAAAAAAGGAGAAAAATTATACAGAACAAATATATCCCTGAACAAACAGACCCCCTCCTTTGCAAAGGTGAGAGGTTCACGGCGGTGGTATTTTGGAGATTTTTTTTGATGTGTTGATCAGTTTTGCTGATTTTTTTCTCTTCTTTTTTCTTTCTTGCATAAATGTTATTTGTTACATAAGAAGTCTCTCTGAGAAAAGATTAGTGGGAAACTCGGGTCATGAAGAAACAGGCTTCCATTAAATTTAATTGTAAAACATGTATTTTTACATCTATGTGTGTATATATTCCCTCAATGTTTGTTTTCTTTCACACAGAAATGTGTATATATATATATATATATACACACACATGCATGTATTCATATACATCTATATGGTACACAAATATGTACACGCATATACGTCGCGCGTGCGCGTGCGCGTGTGCGTGTGCGTGTGTGTGTGCGTGTGTGTGTGTGTGTATGAGGGGGAAAAAAAAGTCCCCAGCAGTGAATGGTCTAATTCAATCTAGCAGCCTTGAGCACGCTCTTCCAGGGAGCAAAGCCCGGGTCATGTGACCCACCAAAATGAAACCTCCCCCCAACATCCATGAAACGCAAACACCAGCAGGAGGCGCCAAACCCCGGGGAGACTCACCTTAGCCCCGCC